>NC_143513.1:53279378-53932378 GCF_031878675.1 Megascapheus bottae
TTTGAGAGTCACTATGCTCTCTAGGATGGCCTCTATCTTGACCTCTCAAGCACAGAGACTATAGACATGCACAGCTACGCCCAGTTATACCTTCTTTCGTGTACATATGCTTCTGAGGATTAAAACCAGGGTTTTGGGCATGGTAGGTATATGCTGTACCATCTGTACCACTTAAGCATATCTCTAATCCCAAGAAGGAAAATGCCCCCCCCACACACATATATCAGTCCTGGGGCTGGAACTTAGGGCCTGGGCACTAACCCTGAGTTGTTTTGGGTTTTGTTTTCCTAATGGCCTGTACTCCACCACTTGAGCCACAGCTCCACTTCTAGCTTTGCCGTGTTTAATTGGAGATGAGTCATGAATTTCCTACCCAGACTGAATCATCATCATCACGTCTCAGCCTTCTGCATAGTTAGGGTTACAGGCATGAGCCACTAGCATGTGGCCCCAAGAAAATAGTCAAAGAATGGAAAAAAAATCACTCATTCATAATTTAGTAAAAACAAAACTCTGCTGGGCATGGTGGCTCATGCCTGTAACCCTAGCTACTCAGAAGGCTGAGATCTGAGGATCAAGGTTCAAAGCCAGCTCAGGCACAAAAGGACCCAAGACTTTTATCTTCAATTAACCTCTAGAAAATGGGAAGTGGGGCTTGGCTCAAGGGTAGTGTGGAAGCCTTGAGCTGAGGAGCTCAGGGACAGGGCCCAGGCCCAGGGGTAGGGCAGTAGCCTTGAGCTGAAGAGCTCAGGGACCGTGCCCAGGCTGAGTTCAAGCCCCATGACCCACAAAAAACAAAAACAAAAACCTTCTAATTCAATATAAAAACACAAGATAGATATTTAAGAAACCAAGCTATAAAGCCATTTATGGGACAGCAGCCGAAACCTGTAGCAAGTCAGAACACTAGTCTTTTCCTTTCCTTCTCTTTCAGGGAGTCCCACAGCTCAGGGATACTATTCTACTTAGGTTATGATATGGTTTATGTACTTGGGTTGAAAACCTTTTCTGGTTATAGCTTTCAATGTTTCAGATATAATAGCTAATGCCTCTGTTCCCAATTTCAGATTTTCATAAGGAATCTGAGTCAGATTCTTCCATAGACATATACTGTCTCATTAGCTATAGCCAAGTAGGGAGAAAGGTCCTCTCACACAAAGCTAGCCATAGGGCCTAATCTCCAGATGAAACTGAGGAAAGGGCTGAGGGCTACTAAATGGAGATGGAGCGAAATAAAAAAAAAGATTTATATCAATTTTTTAAATGAACAGTATATATACATATATCTGCTGACATTTCATACTAAAGTAAACCACCACTTACAACATATGTGCTATGTTTTTCATGAGCCACAAAGGAAAACAACTAAGGAAAATTATGATTCCTACTACAGGGAACTAAAAGAACACATATAATATCAGGGAGGGAGTGTTTTCTGAGACATCAGTCCCACAGTGCACACATAAGCTGCCTTTGCTTTCAAGTTAATATAATGTGAGTTATGCTGAGTCCTCTGCCTTACAGGTTATAAGTATTTCCTAGACTATATTCGCTACTCTATTTTCCATCTTTGCTTCATTTGTATACCAGTCAATTCAGAAAATAACACTAAACTGTCTCAAAATCTTGAAGGTAAGGCAGGTGCAGTGGCTTGCCTGCAAGCTTAGCTACTCAGGAGGCTGAGATCTAAGGATCATGTTTCAAAGTCAGCCTTGGCACTAAAGACAGTGAGACTCTTACTTCAATTAACCAATAGAAAACCCCAAGTGGGACTTGGCTTAAAGAATAGGGCAGTAGCCTTGAGCTGAAGATTTCAGGGACAGTGTCCAGGCCCAGGGTTCAAGCCCCAAGACTGACCAAAAAAAAAAAAAAAGATCTTGAAGGTATAGCTGTAAAGAATAAACTTTTTACAAAATGACTTTTTAGCCAGGAGTTTTGCCTAGTGGTAGAGTACTTGCATAGCATGCACAAAGGCTTGGGTTCGGTTCCTTAGTACCACATACATAGAAAAAAGCCAGAAGTGGTGCCGTGGCTCAAGTGGTAGAGTACTAGTCTTAAGGAAAGCCCAAGGAGTGTGCTCAAGCCCTGAGTTCAAGGCAAAGGACTGGCAAAAACAAATGCCTTTTTAGTTTTCACAGTGAGACTGGTAGATATTTTCAACAGGAAAAGAGAGCCTTGTCTCAAAGCACACTTTTATTAGGCAGACTTTCTGGGTTTCAGATTCTTCCTGTCCACTTGTTATTCACTTCTAAGTTTGGTACTGGATATCAAATTTGTGCAGCTCTGTCCATTTTTCCCCCTAGAATTTTGTAAACTTGGAGATCATTCACAACTAAATGTAATTTGATGTCTAGTTACATCAGGACAATGTCTAATTAAGTATGTCATTTTAACTGACTAGAGATCATAACTAAATAGCTGAAAGAAACTATAGTAATCTTCATCTAAAGTTTCACTTTTTATAGTTTCATTTGCCTAGACCATCTGTGCTCACAAAGTATTAAGTAGAAATTTCCATACATAAGTAATTGGTAAGTTTTAAATCATGAATAGTGTGATGAAATCTCATGTTAGGCCACTTCCTCCCACCCAGAACCAGGGTTCACCCCCAGCAAATCTCCATCCATTCCTGTCTTATTTAAGACCATCTCAATATCAGATCAGCTATCAACAATACCACAGTGCTTGTGCTCAAGTAACTCATTATACTACTTTAAAATGGCCCCAAAGCACAATGTTGTGCTTGATATTGGAGAATAAGCCACAAGTGGTTCTTTTCAAATGAAAAGTGGAAGTTCTTGATTAGAAAAAATAGTTATATGCTGAAATTGTCAGTATCTACAGTGCAAATACAAGATTGTGGAAAGGGCATATCCATGTATCTTTTATTATAATATATTGTTACAATTATTTTATTAGTAATTGTTATTAATCTCTTGGTATGCTTGTTTATAAATTAAACTATATCATAAGTATGTGTGTTTAGCACAAACACAGGATTATTCCCCAACAAAACCAGGAAGTTCAGATCAATTCAATACACAATCAGGGTTTGAATCTGGACAAAGACTCTCATATGAATTTGAATAAATTCACATCTTAAGTTACTTTTGCTACCAAATTGTACATTACCAATAACTGCAAACTCTTTGCTTCTGATATTCCATTGTGTAAATGCTCCCTTGTATGCTCCAAGTCCTCTCTGAAGAAATGCAGTTCATCACTTACTTACACTTAGGTGAAATTTTGCTCCAAGATGAACTTCCACATCAAATTCCTGGTTAAATATATATATACATATATATATATGTTACTAACAATATTTAAGTACCACTGTTGCTATAAAGAAGGGCAAATACCTAGCCACAGCTACAAATTAATTCATATAAAGAAAAAGGAGCAAGTCATAATTAGGTATTCTTTTAAAAGCACAATAAATTTTCAAGAGACTAATAAAATGAGATCAGACACATAACCTAACATATACTGAAGTCTAAACTGCTCACACTATGAATGACACTTTTGCAGGGATCAAAATAACACTATCATGTAACTCATTTACAGTAAAAGAGATATACTTTATTTCATTTGGCTATTTATTCACTCACAATAGCTAATTAAATCCCTACTATGTGCCAGATATTGCATCAGGCTCCAGTTAATTATTGTTCTATGACAACTAATCCAAAAACTTAATGGCATAGGAGAATTATTTAAACATGTATTATCTTAATACCTGTGGACCTAGAATTTGAGAGCAGCTTACAGAATGGTTCTAGATCAAAGTCATTCTTGAGGTTAAGATATTGACCTGATACAGGAGCTAGATCTAAGATCTAAAATACACTGAGACATGACAAATTATAGAAGACTCTAAGCATTCATATGCAGTGAGATCAAAGGAGGGAAGAAAGCAAAGGCACAATGCCTGTGTACTTCTGATCATATAAAATAATATTCATCTAAGTGAATTCCAGGAAATGGAAACGAGTTAAAAAAAGAAGACATACGAGCAGTCATTTGAAGGCTTGAATAGGGCTGATGAATCTACTTGCAAGATCATTGGTATGGCTATCCACTGAAGTCTCCATTATTCACCAAGTCACTCTCTCCAAAAGATGCCCACTGGCCTTACAACTATGACTTGACAACTACCTTACTCAGAAAGTAATTGTGAGCAGAGAACAGGAAGAAATCTAGCAAATTCGCCTCGGAAGTCATGTTACATTATTTCCACCTCATTCTACTCATGAGAACAAGTCATTAAGTACAGTCTAAGCCTTAAGTTAAATGGAATTAAGCTTCACCCTTGGAAGGGAATATCAAATAATTTATGGTTATATTATATAACTACAATTGGAATAAATACAAGTTAATGTACAAAATTAAAGTCATTATAAAATGATTTGTAGATCTATTTAATATTCGGGTAAAGTAAAAGAGTTTATGAAAAGATTATTAAAGAATACTTTGTTGTTGGTTTGTATGTTCTATTTCTTTTTTTGATTACCTTATCACAAAATTCTTTATGTGGTGATGAATAAAAGATGACCTATCTTTTTATATCAAGTAGGAATTGCACCCAGAGCTTACAACTTCCATACAACTCTTCTAAAAACCTTCCTAAAGACATTTATTTTGCTTGCATATGACTATGTCATATGACCAGCTATGACTCACAAAAGAATCTTTTTAAAGGACACATTGTCACTCTGAAAAAATAAACCAGGTTTGACAAATAAGAGAAAGGATATTCACTTAGATTACCAGCAAGCTTATTTCCTGCTTCAAGGAGTTTTGACATGCTTTACTAAACTATTAGATACCAATCACAACAACCTGATATTTATGTTTCTAATGTGTTTCAAATGAGAGAAACCACTATTTTTTTTTCTTTTTTGCCAGTCCTGGGGCTTGAACTCAGGGCCTGAGCACTGTCCTTGAATTTTCTCAAGGGAGCACTTGAGCCAGAGAACCATTTCAGGCTTTTTTTCTGTGGAGATAACTGCACAATTGTACAAAGTTAGAAGCATAAGAAACTTCACAAGAATTGTTTATGAGTAAAACCTTGGGAGGGAGACTCCATAGATATCTTAAAATATTGGTAAGATATATGATGATAATCCAGTTAACACACACTATGCAACTTTTAAACATATTATTCATGATGTATTATTCTGTGTAAAAAGAACTGTGCATTTAATGTTAATTTTTTAAATCCTGTATTTATATTTCTCTTTTACTTTTAAACGTGTGGTAGAATGTAACACAAAAATTTAAAAATAAGCATGTCTGAGAGTATGGGATTTAGACAAATTATAACTTTTTCACATTAAACATTTATTTGAATATTTATATTTGTTTAAAATACCTTTCAAAAATACCAAAAAGAGTGCTGGGAATTTGGCCTAGTATTAAGAGTGCTTGTCTAGCTTGTCAGTACCACATACATAGAAAAAAGCAAGAAGTGGCGCTGTGGCTCAAGAGATAGTGTTCTAGCCTTGAGAAAGCCCAAGGACAGTGCTCAGGCCCTGAGTTCAAGCCCCAGGACCAACAAAAAAATACCATAAAGAGAAAGATGGAGAAATCTCAGCCTTTTTGGCATGTAATTTTCCAAAGTATAACTATGTCATACCTTATCCTTCAAAGGATTTCTCTGTTCACTGAAAAAAAAGTTATTCCTATTCATTATAACTTTCAGTAAATTAAATGTGATAGTAAGTCTTGAATTTTGTTTTGTTATTTGGAATACTGACCCCCCCAGAGGGGTATTCTTTTTCTATTTTACAGTGGGTGGAAGAATACTGAACAAAGTTATATTAGGGGATGTGGACCTTGGGGAGAAAGGGATAAAGATAAAGATATAAGGAAGAACAGGATGAGCTTGGGAAAGACCCTAACTTGGAGGTTGGACCCTTTTTTTCTAGTATGGGCCTATACATTTATTTTTCTGCCCTCAGTTTATTCATATGAAAAAAAAGAAACAAATTTGGATTAGTATTATTAGGTGTAATTCAAGTTTTTTGTATCATTAGATGTAATTTAAGTAATTTACACTTTAATTACATTTAGAAGATTTTTGGGGATCTACTGATGATATGTCCTAGCAGATGGAACTAAAACTGAACCTAAATGAATTGAAGGAAAACAGCAACAGCAAACATACATTGTGGATTCTCTTGAGCGTGCTGTTAAGTAGTGGTAAGAACACACAGCTAATAAGTAAAAGTAACCAAGATGTCTGCATGCTATGTTTTGCATATTTATGACCTCTCCAAAACATTAATTTAATCCTTATAATCAGACATTAAGAGGAGAGTTCAAGTGGTTTGGATTCTGTTCTTACAAATGGTTCATTCACTCAGTATGATTAATGAATTAACAATTCAAGGGTTATCTTCAGGGGGCCAGTTCCATTATATCGCCTACCAATTCCTTTTTTTGCCTTAGGATAACCTGCTTCATTTCAGATCTCTGCCAGCTGTCAACAACTGCAGCCTTTGACCACTGTCTAGAACCACAGTCAAAAGAACCCTTTTAATGCTTTATAACATCATTGGTCTACACAAGTGTAATAAGCAATAGAGAATGAGCTGAGAAGGCCCAAGGAGTTTGATTATGAAGCCCACACTTTTATTATTATTATTATTATTATTTTATTATTGGAGTGATGTATAGAGGGGTTACAGTTACATTCGTAAGGTAGTCAGTACATTACTTCTTGAACACTGCTACCCCTTTCCAGGTTTGTCTCTCACTTTCCCTTCCCCCACCCCTTCCCACGTTGTAGAATACGTTTCCAGAATATTGTCCTGTGAATATCGCGGCTACACTGGTTCATCCTTTGTCCTTTGTCTCATCATCTCGGTTTCCCCCTTCCCTTCCTGCCCCTTCCCTTCCCTGATTCAAACAGACAAATAAATGTATATACAACACACCAGGTACGAAAGTCAGATACAGCAAGAACAGAGGATAAACCATAAGGGTAGGAAAAAAGAAAGAGTAAAGAAATAACTTCACGAAGGTCATGAAAACCAACATCAACCACCAGGATAAGTCTTGTTTCCCTATCCTGGAGTTCGTTTCGCTTGGCCTCTTCCTATATGGTGACATGCACATGGCTTTTGAGCTGTTGCGCTCCTCAGCTAGGAAAATCCTAGAGATATCCTGATCGTTTACTTAGGAAGGAAATCACGGAACCACCGGGCTCTAAAGAACTACCAGCATAGCCAGAGAACAGCTTCCCGTCTGGGTGAACGTCGGTGGAGGCTGGCCCGCCCTCCCATCTCAACAGGTGGCAGCCCTCATCCTTGATCTCAGACAGCTTCCTGGTTCAAAGTCCCTCTGCCTAGTAAGGGCAGAGTTGCTGCCAACGACCCGAGGGACTTCCGGCGACAGGGCTGAACTTCAGTTCTCATTGACCACCACTCCCTTGTTTTCGCTGCCCATGCTCTGTAATCACTGTGCTTTCTGATCTTTTCTTACCCTCCCACACACATCTCGGCATACTTCCTTTCAGTAAGGCCAGCCAGTTCGAGGAGAGAACAGCGGGGATAGAAAAAGCACACCTCAAACGCACAAACGGATTAAAAGAGGTCGTGGCACTGCTGGAGGACTGCAGTCAGCGTCTCAGGCAAAGGTCCCTCGGGCATCCCCCAGCCATCCCGCCCTGCACATTCCCTGAGGTCCACAAGCCAGAGCAAACACCCTCCAGCACCAGCCCGACTGAGAAGGCGGGACGCGACAGGGTCGCTCCGCCAGGGGGCCACAGTTAAACCTACAGCTCCTCAAAGCCCCGGCTTCCCAGACCCCTTCGCAGAAGGGCGGGGCGAAAGAGTGACAGCCAATCCCCGCGCCCGCACGTCCCCACGTCCCCGCCCACCCTGCCCCTCCGGTCCCGCCCTTCCCCGGGGCGGCTGCGGCGGCGGCGACGACGTCAGTGCTAGGAGACCCCTGGGTGGCGGCTGCGCCGAAGGCGGGCAGCGGCCTGGACGCGCTGCGGGGAGGGGCGGAGCGAGAAGGCGGGAGCGCACGCTGGGTCCGCCTCGGCCGCCGCCTCGGCCGCCGCCGCCGCCACGGGTGAATGGTCTGGGTGGCCGCGGGCGGCCCGGGGCTAGCGGCCAGCAGCCACTTCTGCGGGTGTCCACGGGGCGAAGGTCGCCAGGCCCGTGTCGTCCCCCCCTCCGCCCCCTCCGGAGGGGCGAGAGGGCGCCGCGGCGGTGGCAGGTACGGCCGGGGAGGCGCCCTCCGGCTGCGGGTCCCGGGTCCCCCGGGATGTGTGAGCCAGCCGGGCGCGTGGAGGGGGGGGCGGCGGCCGGGGCACGGTGCCGTGGAACCAACGCCGGACGCGGCCAAACAGGTGTCCGGGGTCGGCGGCGGGCTCGGGGGCGCCGGGGAGACTTCCTGCGCCGGTGTTTCCGCGCACGCCACCGCGGCCGGAGGGGTCGCGGGCGCGCTTCGGTCGAGGCGGAACCCCCTTCGCGGTGGTGGGTCGTTCCCTGCGCCCTCCCGCGCGCCCCTCTCCGCCGCCCCCCTCTCGTCCCCCCGGCGCCGGGACCCTACGGCTTAGCGGTCCGGCCCGCCCGCTCCGCCCCGCCCCCGGGTGCGCCCCGCCCCCGGGTCCCCCGGAGCGGGACGCGGGCGGGCGGGCTGGCGGGCGGCGGATCCCGCCGGCCCCGGGCGCCCAGGTGAGCGTCTCTGCTGGCGATCGCCGCGGGGCTGCAGCGCCGCCTGAGCGCCTCGCGGTCGGGAACCCTGCGGACGTGCCTGCGGCTTGCTTGGGGCTTCTTTGGATCATCAGGTTTGTCTGTACGCCGACTTAATTATATTTTAAGTTTCCTGGCCGCGCCGACGGAGTGAACCTGCCAGGAGTGGAAGCCGCTGCCGGGTCAATGGTCCCTACGACTTTGAATTTAGATAAAGTATATGCTCTTCTTACAAGACGATTATAATATGTGGGGGAGTGATGAAGCTTTGTTTTTTTAAAGCCTTTATAAACCCTCATTTTCCAAGACAACATCAGCAATTTAAATACATTCAAGGAAAGCTAACTGAATTTCTAATGTAGTTCACCAAATTCACTATGGATATCAGCGTTTTCTTTTACTGTTTAAAGATGGGTACGGCATAAATTGAAAAGTTATGCTTAAAACTCTTGAGTATTGAGTAGGCCACGTGTAGAAATAGTTTACTAAAAGTTGGACTTGAGACATGGATAGCTGTGTTTGGATGCCAAGAAAAGTTATGTCATGCATAATTTAACGTTGTTTAATTCTAGTGTAATTTTGGGAAGTGGAATCTTGAGTTTTCACCAAGCGTGTAGATAGAAGACAGCTTTACACTTGCTTATTAGATAAATGTCAAGTAAGGTTTAGTCACATAAAACTTTGAATTTTATGTATTGTACACAGTAAACTTGTGCTTGTTTCCTTTTCTGCCAGCTCTACTATATATTGATGTACAGTTTAAATGAACATAAAGTTTTAAGTTATCAAACAGTTAATTCTTTGCACCATATGTCAGTAAAACAGTGATTTAGTAAGGTAAATATGACTCACTTAAAATTCATAAGAAAAGAATGATGTTGCAGTACAGGTGGAGAACTGTTAAATATCTTTTAAACTTTCTTGGAATTTTTCTATTTCTTTTTTTTTTTTTCTGTCAGTAGGCTTGAACTCTGCGTTGGTGCAGCCTCTGAACTCTTCAGCTCTTTACCCCTTGAGCCACAACACCACTTCTGGTTTTTCTGGTGGTTAATTGAGGATAAGAGTGTCATGGATTTTTGTACCCAGGCTGGCTTTGGACTGTGATCCTCAGATCTCAGCCTCCTGAGTAGCTAGGATTATAGGTGTGAGCCACTGGCACTGGCGTTTTATCTTTTTACTTAGGAGTCAGCATCATCGTAAAAATATTTTGTGTAGTATATTGCCCATTTAAAGTTTTTCTTTTCAGTTACACTATTTTTAGATTATACTAGTTTGTGAATATTTTAAATACCAAGACATTTTTAGAATATTATCACTAGTTTATTTAGGAGTACATATAAGTATTTAATGTGTACCTGATATAAATGTCACAGTGTGTCTTAGGAATATACTATATATTTTTTGTATGTTGACTTGTGCAGAAATAAAAATTATATATACAGCTTATCTTTGTAAGCCATAGTAATTTAAAGTAGTCTTTGTATAGTGAACTCAGAACTTGAGGTATTTGTGAATACATTTGTAAATAAACTTTCAATAGAAAAATATGAGTTTAAAAAATAAAAATATGAGTTTGATGTTGCATTTCAGTTACACTTGAAATTTGTTTATTTGTAATACCTTCAAATGATTTGTTGGGATTTGAGTGAAGAGATCTAGTGTACAAATTATAGTGCAATATGAAAGAAAGGAAGAGAATATAATTTTTTTAATCAGTGCAATTCAGTTTATTCTTTTAATTGGAAATTTGTTCCATAAAATGTGAGGTTAACATTCATTTTGAAATCCGGTTAGAAAGAAATTTCAATACATACTTAAATTTTACTTTGCACCTAAATCAAACATCCCAAGGTGGGGGAGGCAATAAGATATTTCATGCCCAAAATGTGTGTTTTACGGTGAAAATAGGAATAAAATAGAGATGAAATAAAATAGATCCTTGAGCTAGGGAAGCCACAAAAAGAAAGGAGAAATCCAAAAGGAGATTCTGTTTCTCTAACATCTGTGATATGAGGTGATTTGCACTGGAAGGGACATACTAAGGGCAAGAAGAACCTGTATTGGGGAGAGTCTGAAACAGGAAACCTGCTTACTTGACAATAAAAGCACATTTAAAAGAGTAGAAAATGAGTAGTTGCCAGAATTTGATACTTTAGACGACTTGGTTTAGTCATTTGCATTGTTGGTTGTTGTATTAACTTTTTTTTTTTTTTTTTTTTTTTTTTGCCAGTCCTGGGCTTGAGCTCAGGGACTGAGCACTGCCCTTGGACTTTCTCAAGGCTAGAGCTCTACCACTTGAACCTCAGCACCATTTCTGGCTTTTTTTCTATGTATGTGGTACTGAGTGCATGCTAGGCAGGCACTCTACCCCTAGGCCAAACTCCCCAGCCCCTTGTATTAACTTCTTAAAGCTGCCATGAGTACTGCAAACCATTTCCCAAATTTGTCTTTATGCTCTGGGCTACATACCTTAAGATATTGGCAGAGAGTTGTTCTCAGACTTTTAGGAAGAATACGCTCTGCGACTCCTTGCTTCTTGTGTAGCTGGCCGTCCTTGGTTTTTCCCTATATCACTCCAATCTCTTTATTTTCTGGCTTTCTCCCTTGTTTGCCCTGAAACATTTTCCCAAGAATTATGGACCCTGGACCCAGACATACCACCTGGAACTACGTGGAAATCCATATTTTCAGACACAGCTCCAAATTTCTTGATTTGGATACTGTTTTAACTAGCCTTCTAAAGACTCGGGGCCAAGAATCACTATCTAAGATGGAGAAGAGTAAACAAGATGAGTAAGTAAAATAATACTGGATGATAAGTGCTGCAGGAAAGAATGGAATGGTTAAAAAAAAAAAAAAAAGATCCCTGGAAAAAATCATATTAAGTGAAGTGAGCCAGACACAAAGGAGCATAGGCTCCATGGTTTCCCTCATTTGTAACAATTAGTACACATTTAGGATTCTCCTAGTAGAAGATTACAATACCTCAAAAGCTCTGTACATATGGTCATACAGGATGAGACTAAATGAACTCTTAAGATATGGAAACAAGAAGTTTATGTTTGTGATTGTTGTTCTATTATTATTATTATTATTATTATTATTTTGCCAATCTTGGGGCTTGAACTCAGGGCCTGAACACTATCCTTGGGCTTTCTCAAGGCTAGAGTTCTGCCACTTGAGCCACAGAAGCACTTCCAGCATTTTTTTTTTCTATGTATACTGAGGAATTGAACTCAAGTCTTAATGCATGCTAGGCAAGCACTCTAACACTAGGCCAATCTCCCGGCCCTGATTACTAGGTGAAGTTATTTCTTTTCTTTTTTTTCTCACTATGGTTATTCTCATGTGGTTACTGTATCTGACTTTGTTACCTGGTATACTGTATATACACTTACTTGTTTATTTGAAATAGGGAAGGGAAAAGGGAAAATAAGATGATTGGGAGGGGGTGAGGAGAGGGACAGGGGCACAAAAACATGAGAAGGGGTATCAAGGTTGGAGAAGTAATGTACCCATTACCTGACAAATATAACTGTAAAACCTCTATACATTATCCCAACAATAATATACAATAAAAATAACAAAAAGAAGCAAAAACTTGTAGTAGTTGAAGAATGAGACATAAGTAGTAGGTTCAAATACCCTGGCAGTTTTGTTTGCTTGCTTGCTTGCTTGCTTGCTTGCTTGCATGCTTGTTTTTGAGGAACTGCAGAGTTCCTAGTTAAAACACTGGGAAACAGTATTAGGATCAATTGTATGAAATGAAAGTGAGCTGCTTGCCCTTTTGCCTCCCAGGAGGCAAGAAAGGAGTAGGATAGGACTTAGACTGTGTAAAGGTCATTTTAAGGTTTTGGCTTTTTGAAGGAAACAGGAAGATAGCAAATGGTTGACAAGAAAAAAAAGTAATCATATCAAGTGAAGCTATAGGGAAATACAAGAATAAAACAGATTAAAAGTAAGCTCTTCTTTTCTTCTACCTCAGTTACTAAATTGCCCTCTTGGAAGGCAACTAAGTGTTATAATTAGTCTTGGTCATTGAGTTTGGGATGAGGGTAAGGGGAACATTAAAAACACCTCCTAGGAATTGGGTGTGTATGGCTCTGTGGTGTAGGGTGTCTTGTTAGGTGTAAGACCTTGGGTTTCTAGTTTCTACACTCAGGAAAGCTATGAGTGAAATAGGAACCCATTGATCAGTAATTTAGGTAATTCCATTTATTTAAGGCAAGATGAACAGATTTAAAGGAAGAAGGTAATGACTTACTTTTGGATATATTGAATTTGAAATGTCTATGGTCCAGGTAGCAGTCATTTATATATGTTAACCAGAAACTCTGAAGAGAACCCAGAGATCTTTTTGTATATGGCAAGTATAGGGAAATTAGTCCTTGTTGGTTTTCTACTAGATTCTAATAGATTACTATTGCAACATAGTATTAATCCTAATCCTATTCTAAAGGTAGGATAAAGCCTACTTTCATACAATTTTTGTCAAAAATGGCAGGTAAAATGCTGAAATTGAACATTAAAATTAAAACACAGAGTAAAACTTTGTTGTTCTTGCTCATGTCATCCAATACATATTCCCAGAAGTTACTTGTACCATGTGTGCGTGTTTATATGTCTGTGAACATGATTGTACATGCTTATACTAGAAACCATGCTATGCTGATCTTTTTAGTTTGTATTAAACTTTACTAATAGATGTTAAAGTGGATAAGGTTGTGTTGTGGAAAAAAATAAGGATATGGTAAAGACTAGTGAATGTACAAAATTTTAATGTAAATTAAAAGATGAGCAGCCAGGGAGTTTGGCCTAGTGGTAGAGCTTGCCTTGCATGCACAAAGTCCTTTTATCTTTATCATTTGTTTGAGTTTTTTCTTTTCATTCTCTAATTTTAAAAAAAAGCACTGTATTATATAAATGATACATAGAGTCCATTGGTTTTGTTTGTTTTTGTGCTAGTCCTGGGGCTTGAATTCAGGACTTGGACTCTGTCTCTGGGGATTTTTGCTCAAGGCTAGCACTCTTAACACAAGAGCCTTAGCTCCACTTCCAAGTTGTTGGTGCTTAATTGGAGATGAATCTAATGGACTTTCCTGCCTACACTGACTTCAAACCTCCATCCCTAGATCTCAGCCTCTTGAGTAGCTAGGATTATGGTGTTAGCCCCTGGTGTCTAGTATAGGCCATTGTTCTTGACAGCTGCAGAGCATTCTGTTGTATGAATGTCTAATGATTTTGTCAACAAACACACATGTTCTGGCTGTCATGCACATATCAGAGGCATCCATTACTGTCTGCAAGATAATTTTTTGATGATGAAAGGTATATTCATTTAAGAATTTTAGAATGCATGTATGTCAGTTAATAAACTTTGAAAAATTTCCCACTTTATCTCTTTGTTTGACTTGCTTTCCTTCATCATGAGCAATGAACATCCTTGACTGTTGTATTTTTTTCCTGTAAATTTTCATATTAAGTTGATCACTTTCTCTTAATACCATACTTATAAACAAATATAGATATATAGATATATATAGATATACATCTTTTGAGCCAACTGCTTTGCTCTCAGAAATGCATCCAGAGAAGTTTAACTCCAGAGAAGTTTAACTCATAGTTTTTCTATAGTCATAGCTTCGAAGTTTTGGGAAGATTTTAATTCATGATAAAAATATGCAAAAAGATGTTTTTCTTCCAGTTTTGTTTTAATTTCAGTTTTTAAAATATTGAAATCTTGGAAACATTTGGAATTGTTAATTATCATAAAGGAAACCAGCTGGTTGCTTTTTATTTTAACCAGACGATTAATTATTTTAATTCCACTTCTTGAGTAAGCCATCTTTTTCTTGATTTGAAATGATATATTGAATTATGTATTAAGTTTCCCCATGTACTTGTTTTTTCATAAGCTATTTCAATCTGATAAAGTTCCTGTGATAATGACCATCAGAGACACATCTGTAGACTGACAAAATGAGGTTAATTAATTTACTACAGTAAAGGAGAGTTGTACAACAGAGGACTTACCGGCATTTTACTGGAGAAGAAATTGCATTATAGGATTTTGGAGAAAGGTGTGGTAAACAGAATTTAACAGTAATAATATTTGATGATTTTAAAACACAGTAAGGCTTTGTGCCAGTGAGTTCTGAGGAGCAGAACAGAAGTCTTTTGTTTCTTTGGGGCCTACCAGAGTTAAGATGAATGTGGAATGTTAAGTTGATACCCCATATCTGAAGCTTTGAGTTGGAAACTGAGTGGATTATATGTTTGTGATTATTTTGTCTTATTTCAAGAATGCCCTTAAGTTTCATACATTTTGTAACCTATGTCAAAATTTTTAAGGCTGATTAACATTCCCTGTATATTTGCTAACTCATCCATCTGTCAGTAGATGTTTGGTTTGCTTTTGTAGCTTAGTTATTTTTAATATTGCAGTTATGAACATGAACTATGAATATGGGAAGTGGAATTGGTGGATCATCTTAATTATTTTCAATATTTGAGGAACTGTCATATTGTTTTCCACAGGAGCAGTATAGCATTACACAAGAGTTCTTGTTCCACTTTTTCACATACCTTCCAATTCCTGTTATGTATTATAGTAATAATTATTATTGATAGTAGACACTTTTAAATTTATTTTTCCCCTTTAAAAAGTTTTTTTTTTTTTTAATTTTGTCGGGGTGATGTACAGAGGGGTTACAGTTACATTCATCAGGTGGTGGGTATATTACTTCCTTTTTTTTGGCATGAAACAAGTTTATTTTTAACATCAATTATTTGTACCAGAGGGTTTCATTTTACCATGTCCATTTATGGATACAATGCATCTTGTTCTCCCTCCTTCCCTTCCCTTTCCCAAACCAGTTTCATCACATTTCCTTGTTCCATTTTTTCACCTATCTACAGAGTATTTTCATCATATTCACATTCTTCCTTTCATTATTGCCCAAACTCCCATCAAGCATGTACATACTAGTGTTCACATTTTTAAAGAGCTTTTCCCCCCCACATTTCCCTTCATATTATTAGTACATATTCCTTGCACAAAGTTATTACTTCCTTTTTTAAGATTTGTAAATGTTTTCTTATGTTTTATTGTTGGGGTAATGTATAGCAGGGTTACATTTATCAGGTAGTAGGTGCATTATTTCTCACACATTGATATACCTTCTCATGTTTTTGTCCCCATTTTCTTCCCTCACCCCCTCCCAATTGTCGTTTCCCCCCTCCCTTTCTTGTTTCAAATAAACAAGTAAACGTATATACAGTATACCAGGTAACAAAGTCAGATACAGTTACATTACTTCTTGAACATTGTTAATAGTAGACATTTTTAATGAGTATGAGGTGACATCTCATTATAGATATAGTGTTCCACTAACGATTATTCATGCTTAGGAATCATTTTATGTAGTCATTTACCATTTGTGTGCGTGTGTGTGTGTGTTTCTTTTGAAGAGGTAAGTTTTGTGCCATTTTGAATTGGGTTGATTTTTTTGTTGTTGAATTTTAGAAGTTCTCTATTTTGAATAAAAATCCCTTATCATATGTATAGTTTATAAATATTGCTCATTTTGTGGTTTGCCTAAACTTTGCTTATTGTGTCTTCCAAAGCACGTATGTATATATGCATATATCTGTTCTATTATGTAAGGACAACCGTCATATTTTTTTTTTTTTTTGTCAGTCATAGTGTTTGAACTCTGGGACTGGGCTTCTCAGCTGTCCCTGAGCTCTTCAGCTCAAGGCTAGTGCTCTACTTTGAGCCACAGCACACTTCCGGTTTTCTGGTGGTTAATTAGAGATAGGAGTCTCACATACTTTTGTGCCTGGGCTGGTTGAACCATGATCCTCCAATCTCAGTCTCCTGAGTAGCTAGGATTACAGGCTTGAGCCACCAGTACCTGGCTCAAACATCATTCTTTGACATGTGGATATCCAGTTTTACCATCTATTTGTTTAAAAGACTGAGCTGCCTATTCAGTGGTTCTGGTTCCTTGCCAAGATCCATATGGGTTTAGTTACAGAGTCCAAGTCTGACTTTATGTCAGTACCACACTGTTTAGGTTACTAAATTTTATAGAAAGTTTTTGGATTAGAAAGTATGAATCTTCCAGATTCGTTTCTTTTTTCTTTAATGCCATTTTGATCTCCAGAGTCTTTATAGATACCTTAAAAATCTAGGTGGGTTTTTTTCTGTTTGTATAGAAAACATCAAGATTTTATTAAGTAGTGCATTAAATAGATCATTTGGCAGTGGTACTGACATCTTAACTATTAAATCTTACAGTCTGTGAACATGAAACTGACTTGTGTTTTAATTTTGTATCTGCTGGATTTATATAATCTGAAAATAGATAATTTAACTTTCTGTTGAATTTGGATATCTTTTATTCAGAGATCTTTCTTTTCTAAATGTTAATAACTGTAAATGCCCTTAACTCTCTGTATGATGAAAGTTTTGATATTTTTGTTTTCATTGGTGCCCACATATTTTCAGACTTTGTGATTTTTGTGTGATTTTTTTCATATGCTTTGGTTGATTTCTGTAATTTTTGTTTTCCTTCTTTTATTCCTAATGTGATCTTCTTGTGGTTACAGACATCTTGTGGTTGTCTGACATCTGGACATTATGCGACCTGGCATATGATCTGTCTTCAGAAATATTATATGTATGCTTGAGAGGAATATGTTTTCTGTTAGGTAAGGTGTTTTGGATTTTTATTAGCTCTGATTGGGTTATTGTATACTTCAAGTCCTCTCTCTCTCTCTCTCTCTCTCTGTGTCTCTCTCTCTCTCTCTCTCTCTCTCTCTTTCTTTCTTTTTTTGTTTTTGGGGGTCGGTCTTGGGGCTTGAACTCTGGGCCTGGGAGCTGTCTTGAGCTCTTCAGCCCAAGGCTAGCGCTCTACCACTTGAGCCACAGTGCCACTTCCAGTTTTCTGGTGTTTAGTTGAAGATAAGAGTCTTAGGGACGCTAGTGCCCAGGCTGGCTTTGAACTGCAATCCTTAGATCCCAGCTTCCTGAGTAGCTAGGATTACAGGGGT
Organism: Megascapheus bottae; assembly: GCF_031878675.1. Classification (NCBI taxonomy): domain Eukaryota; kingdom Metazoa; phylum Chordata; class Mammalia; order Rodentia; family Geomyidae; genus Megascapheus; species Megascapheus bottae. The sequence continues at coordinate 53,297,141 of NC_143513.1, forward strand.
GGGCCACTGGTGTCTGACTAAGTCCTCTATTTTCTTATCTTCTATATGATTCTATTCATTATTAAGGGTGAGTATGATAGAGCTACCTTTGTCTCCTTTTGTTTATATATTTTATTATTTTATATATATATTTAAAATTTATATATTTTAATGGTTTATTAGGTACATTTTATAATTATTATTTCTTCTCTCTTAGAGAATCCTTTTATTAAACAGTCATTTTGTCTTGTCTTTTTTTTTTGTCAGTCTCGGGGCTTGGACTCAGGGCCTAGGCACTCTTCTTGAGCATCTTTTGCTCAAGGTCAGTACATGAGCCACAGCACTACTTCTGGGTACTTAGGAATCGAACTCAGGGCGTTATGCATGCTAGCAGGCCACCTTCCCAGCCCTTGTCTTTTTTGCACTGTCCCTGAGTTCTTCAGCTCAAGGCTACCACCCTACCCTAAGCCAAGCCCCACTCTCAGTTTTCTAGAGGTTAATTGGAGGTAAGAGACTCAGGCCTTTTTTGTGCCCTAGCTGGCTTTGAACCTTGGTCCTCAGACCTCAGCCTCCTGAGAAGCTAGGATTACAGGCATGAGCCACCACACTGGCCTATGTCATTTTTTTAAAGTGTATCTTACCTAGTATTACTTTATCACTTCTATTCTCATCTACTAGTCACATGGAATAACTTTTTTCATATTTTTACTTTCAATGTATTTATGTCTCTTTAAAATTTATTTTATTTAAATACAAAGGAATTACCATTTAACAAAGCAGTTTCTGAATGCATTTCATCTGGTCAATGTCATTCCTTTCAAGTATTGGATTCCTGGTATTTATTTTTTGAACTTTGACTTTACCATTCTAAGAAATTATATTATTTGATTTCTTCCTTAGATTTATCATATTTCAGTTAATATGTTTATATAAACTTGCATACTATTCAACATATAAGGTTGCTGTGTACGCTAAAAGTAGCTTTCACATATTGGAAAAACATGCATCCTTTGTCCCTTTGGGACTGTTTCTAATAGTTGAGTAAAATTCCATTGTGTAGATATACCACATTTTCTTGATCCATTTGTCCATTGAGGGGCATCTGGGCTAATTCCAAACCTTGGCTATGGTAAATACTTCTGCAGTGAACATGGTATGCTAGTGGCTTTGTCATATCCTCGATTGTAATCTATTGGATAGATGCCCAGGTGTAAAATTGCTGGGTCATAGAGTAGTTCTGTGTTTAATTGTTTTGCGAAACTTCTATACTGCTTTCCAAAGTGGTTGAATGAGTTTACATTCCTATCAATACTATATTAGGGCTCCTTTTTAGCCATATTCGTGATAGCATCTATTGTTTGTTTTCTTGGTAATGGTTATTCCAACTAAGATGAGATAGAATCTCCGTGTTTGTGTTTTGTTTTTTGTTGTTATTATTTGTCAATCCTGATGCTTGAACTCAGGGCCTGGATGCTGTCTCTGAGTTCTTTTGCCAAAAGAAGGTAATAAGTGCTTCACTACCCTGAGCCACACCACTTCAGTTTTCTGTTGATTAATTGGAGATATGAGTCTCAGAGACTTTTCTGCCTGGGCTGGCTTTTTTACTGCAATCCTCAGATCTCATCAGCCTCCTTAGTAGATACGATTACAGACATGAGTCACCAGTGCCCAGATTAATGTTTTTATTTGCATTTCATTTATGGCCAGAGATGTTGAACATTTCTTTATGTGTCTCTGTTGGCCATATGTACTTCTGAAAAGATTCTGTTTAGCTACTCTATTAATTGGGTTGTTATTTTTATGAGGGTTTAATTTTTCAGTTTCTCTGTTTATTCTGCTTATTATGCTATTGTCTGATGTGTAGTTGTCAAAAATCTCTCATTCTGTAAGCTGTCTTTTTAGCTTGTTGGCTATGTCTTTTTTTTTTTTTTTTTGCCAGTCCTGGGCTTGAGCTCAGGGCCTGAGCACTGTCCTTGGACTTTCTCAAGGCTAGAGCTCTACCACTTGAGCTTCAGCACCACTTCTGGCTTTTTTTCTATGTATGTGGTACCAAGGAATCGAACCCGGGTCTCCATGCATGCTAGGCAAGCACTTTAACCACTAGGCCAAACTCCCGGCCCTGGCTATGTCTTTTGACATGCAGAAACTTTAGGTTGATGTGGTTCTATTTATCAAGTTTTTCTTTGATTTGCTGTACTTCTGGATCTTTACTCAGAAAGTTCTTTCCTTGCCAAGCACTCCTAATGTTTCTCCCTCTCCATCCTGTATCAGCTCCAAGGTTTTAGGTCTTACATTGATCTTTGATACCTCTTGAATTGTTGCTGATGTGAAATGATAAGGCGTCCAATTTCCGTTCTCCTTACATCGTTTGTTGAAGAGGCTGTCTTTCCCTTATTGAACATTATATGGCTATCGGTCTCTGATTTTATTTATGGGTCTTCTGTTCCATTGATCCTCAGGCCTGTTTTTGTGCAAGTATCAACTATTTTCATTACTATAGCTTTGTAGTCAGTTTGAAGAGGAATCTGTATTTCTTAAAGAGCCAATCCAGTGATAATGAACTCCCTCAGCTTTTTTTTTTTTTAACTTGAAAGTATCTTAATTTCTCTTTCACGTTTAAAGGACAATTTTTCTAGATGTGAGATTCTTGGTCAATGTTTCATTGACTTTTGGGATTTTCAGCTATTTCTCAGACTTTCTTCTCTCTTTGAGGGACTACCATCATGTGTAAGTGGGTCTGTTTAAGGATGTCTAGCTATCTTTTTCTTTCTGCTCCTCAGACTCTATAATGTCAGTTGTTCTCTCTTCAGGTTTGAATTATTTTTAACTTAGCAATGACCTCAAAGTGGTCATGAGGGCAATTTGGATATTGCAAAATAAATAAATGAGAAGGTAAAGGTTCTCAGTGTAATAAAGAATATATATATATATATATTCTCATGTTAGTAAAATCAATAGGACAATACGTTATTTTGAGACAAACCATATTCAAATAATTTTTAGATGTTGTTTTAACTGTTCTATCTCCTGGTTAATTCTACTGTGCCTAATTTATAAATTGAACTTGTCATAGATATGTATGTATAAAAAAGCCATTGTATATAAGACCGAATGCTAGCCAGTGTCAGTACTTGGACTTTTAACACATTCCCCCACAGAAAAGGGAACAGGGACTACATTATTCTAAAATCTTTAAACAAGACTGTTATGTGAAACTTCTGTGAAGTTATTGTCTCAAAGAAGAATGAGTAAGGAATGGAGGGAAAAAAGTGTCATCACAGAGTGTATTAAAATAGAGGTAGAGAGACTTGGTGGAGAGAGAATGAATAAGCTGTGTTGATAGACTTTGTCATTTCAAGTAATTTATTTCAGTATTCTTATCAAAAGCATAGTCAGCAAATCTAAGAGGCAAGATTTATGTGATATTGTAACAAATTAAGTGTAGGAGAAAGCATTTCAGATCCAGCTGTTTTCTATTAAGTATGATACTTACAGAAACTTAAAGCAATGTTTCTCTTCTTGCTCCCCTTCTCTTTTAGAAATATGTAGTTATTTTCTCTAAATATGTTAACAGGTAGTAAGTAGATTTACCATCACTATCAGTAAATATATACAAATGGTTTTTGGCTTACTTTGTTTTATTTACATTTTTTTCTTTTCCATAATATAAACACAGTACAAATTGTGAGTTTTGACCTTTTCCTGGCCTAGTGATAGGTGGGTAGGTTCCTTGCAATGCAGAACTGGACCAGCTCCCAGTTAGAACATAATTACCAGGATAGTACATTGTATAGCATGACTGTGGTATTCCATATTCACATTTCAAAATCCAGTGTTTTCTTCTTAACAATGGATTTAAGTTGAGGAACATCTGTAGGGCAGCAAAAAAAGAAAATACTTTGTATGATGCACTACAGTGACAGAAACAATTTTGTACATTTGTCTAAACCCATAAAATGGACTATGCATTCTTGGGAACAGGAAATATATGGGCAGTCTTTACAACTTCCTTTCCTTTTTGTTTTTGAGACTAAACTTGTTCCCCTCTCTTTTATCTGAACCTATAAACTAATATGTAACTATAATGACTACTATTTTTTCATTACCTTGTTTTTTATTGTTATCTACACGATAAAAACTTGCTTTTAACAAATGATTTTTTTTAATTTCCCTAAACTTTAGCTGTTCTGTTAAGGTTTTTAATTTTTTAATATTTTAAGTTAAAGTGACTTTATTCAGTAATAAGTTTTCTCAGCTTTTCAGGGTATTTTGGAGTGTGTTGTGTGTGTGTGTGTTTGTGTGTGTGTGTGTGTGTGTGTGTGTTTATATGCTGCACTTACAAAGTAGGCATTTTACCACTTGAGCCCTTTTGCTGTGGTGGAATCTCGCTTTCTGTGCTGGCTAACCTGAGCTGCTTCCCCACCTCACAAGGGAGGACAGACACACACCATATGCCTGACTGTTGTACTAATTTTGTACTGACATAAGTGTTTGCCATCCCCACCACACACACACACTATTGGTTGAGATGGAGCTTTGAAAAATTTTATGCCTGGGCTAGTTTTGAACCACGATCCCCACATCTCTGCCTCCAAGTAGCAAGGATTAGAGGCTTTGAGCCACTACAGCCACTTTTAAGAATCTTGAACCCTTGTAGCTTCATGCTACTTCCAGCAGGCTTCTCACAGAGGTCCCAGAGTCTGATGAAGAATTATACTCTGTTGTGGATATAATTTGTAGTAGCACAGGTTTTTGGAGGCTTAATGTGTTCTTTTTGTTCTCTGATTTAAAAAAAAACTAGTATCTTATTTCAGTAATACAGTGATATGATGTCTTTCTTTTAAGATATTGATGGTAGCTTTTTGTTTGTTTTAAGTCTTTATGTCATGACATTGTCCCTTCCAAGTTTCTCGGTGTTATCTGACCTTAAAACTTTTCTTAAAATGTCTGGTAATTCTTAACTATTCATAATGAAATACATACTAAGAAATTAAAATCTCTTCACATGTTGATGGGGTGAGTTACCAGCAACCTCAACTGCAGGATGAGATTCAGCTGGAATGGATCAGTTATTCATCCTTTTGGAAGTACCTGAGTGCAAATCCAAGCCAAGTAGTTTTTAAGTTTTCCCCATCTAAATTCATGGTAGCAGATGTGCTTGTCCAAAGGCCTTAAAGTTAAAGCCTTTCATTCTGCTGTTAGAGCTTCTGTGTGTATCCATTCCCAACATGTATCTATTCCCTTCATGGTGGTTGATATGGGAACTGTCTTCATAATCCCAGAGCCTGCTTTTCTAGTGTTATGTGAGAGATGTGTCTGGAAATTCTGTTTCCTAAGAACAGATCTTACCCAGTGACTGATCGTATAAGTGCACTGTGAGGTATGACCTACTTTTGTCTCCTGAGCCACCCTAAGGGATTGAGCTAAAATTGCCCTCCATGGAACCTTGCTTGCTAGCTTGCTTGCTAGCTTACTTTGCTTAGCTTCCTTTTTTCTTGTGTTATTTTCCCACAGATTATTCCTTTTTTCTTGTGTTATTTTCCCACAGATTATTCCTTTTTTCTTGTGTTATTTTCCCACAGATTTTTCCAAGGAACAGTTTTGTCGACCTTAAGAAAAACTAGGGCACCAATTGATTAAGAAACAAACAATTTGTTTGGGCCGATGTTAGTTGAAACTCAGTAGACACAGACTTCAAGCAGAATGAAATGTGCTCTGAGAGCTCACATTCCCAACAAGATTTAATGGATTATATATTAGTTGTTTGTCAAGAATTGAGTGGAGAGAGAACAGGAAGCTCTTTTGTAAAGAATATACACAAATCAGTTCTTAGAAAGAGAGGGAACAAGAAGCAAGAATAAAGAAATTCTTGGGACAGGAAAATGAGGTAAGAGAACTCTGGTGTCTTCCTGTACAATTGTAGGAGTCCACTCTAACAGAAGTGACGGCTCTGAGCCCATACAGCTGCAGCAGATAAAGCAAGTTGCATAGGTTCCAAAGTTCATTTGGAAGTAGCTGTGACTGAAGCCATATTCTCTTACCCTAATATTTGGAATGCCTCCACCTGCCTTCATCTTTGTGTTTTTAATTTTTCCACACGTCTTAAGAAATCCCCTTTGCCCACATGTCTCATCCTCTAGTTTGCTTCTCCAGGACCCAAGTTAAGATAGCCACTAACAGTTGTGCTGTAATCTTTGATGGCATAACATGTATATCAAATTAATACAGAAAAGAAGATTCATAGCCAGGTACCTGTGGCTCACACCTGTAATCCTAGCTACTCAGAAGGCTGAGATCTAAGGATTGCGATTCAAAGCCAGTCAGGCAGTAGAGTCCCTGAGACTTATCTCCAGTTAACCACCAGAAAACTGGAAATGTTGCTGTGGCCTAAGTGATAGAGTGCTATCCTTGAGCTGAAGAGCTCAAGGACAGCTCCCAGGCCCAGAGTTCAAACCCCAAGACCAACCAACAAAAAGAAAAAAAAGGAAGGAAGAAAGGGAAGGAGGGAGGGAGGGAGGGGAAAAGAAGATTCATTAAATTCTGGTACATAGTTTTTAGAATGGTTAAAGAAGTGTAAACTTATCTTTTGGAAAATTGAAATAGTTCTTCCAAGAAAAGTCTTGTCTTTTAAAAAATCTGGCTCTTTTACAATCTTTTTTAATATTTCTTCTATGTTGATTTAGATTTTATATGATGAGACAGTTGATAGTTACCTTCGACTTCTTATCCATGGTTTTCACATCCATAGATTCAAGCAACTGTGAATTTAAAATACAGGAGGCAGGTTGGGGCATCCCATATGTACTGAATGTATGTTGATTTTATCATCACTACCTAAGCAATATGATAAAACTATGTAGCATTTACCTTATATTGAGTAATCTAGAGATAAAACATGGAGATCATTTATAGGTTACATACAGGTCATTTACTAGTTTACGTAAAAGACTTAAGCATCTGTGGATTTTAGTGTCTCCAGAAAATCTTGAAAACAGTTACCCAGCTGATACCTATAGACAATAATGATAATTTTGAGTAGAGCTATTCCAGATATATGTTGCACCTCTCTTCTCTTCCTTTTACATCTCAGTCTAAGTTTCATTGACTTGATATTTTACCAAGGTTAGATTTTATACCTTGTTCAGTTTTTCAGATTGTATTTTTCAGTTGGTCTGAAAACCTAGTACACATTCTGGAAATAAAAAGGTGTGAAATTGTTTTATTTTGATTATGGCAACTGTTGATTCAGAGCAATTCTGATTTGGGGGCTCATCTTCCAGAACTTACCTTTATTATTAATGCCCATTGTCCTCTGTTATTAATGATGATTGTGTGAAGAGTCTGAGAAATATAATGGGAAAGGATCTGGTTTTTCATAAGCAGGCAGATCTCAGTTCAGATTTGTTGCTCTTAATTTTGCCAACTTGTGTGAGTTATCTGTTTTTGAAAATTTGTGTTTCAGTAGCAGGAATGGAATATGAAATGACACTCACATTACCTGATATATGGTAGGTGTCTAGAAAACTGCATTTAAATTATTTAAGGTAATTGGAAACTACATTAAGACTACTCTCATGAGGAATTTATAGAAATATGTAACTTCAAGCTGGGCGTGGTGGCTCACACCTGTAATCCTAGCTACTCAGGAGGCTGAGATCTGAGGATCTTGGTTCGAAGCCAGCCCAGGCACTAAAGTCTGTGAGACTCTTATTTCAGTGGCGCTGTGGCTCAAGGGGTAGGGCAGTAGCCTTGAGTTGAAGAGCTCAGGGACAGTCCCTAGGTCCAGAGTTCAAGTCTCACAAGTGACAGAAAAAAGAAATATGTAACTTCACTATGTACTAATGATTATCCACCTAATCTAAAGGACCTATATAACCACCTAATCTAAAGGACCTATATACTTGGCACTGGGCACCTTTTGAGCAGCCTGCTTAATCATGATGATCAAACGATGCCATTCAAGATCTTGCACCCTAGAGAGTTCACAGTGAAAAATGGTGAGCAAGACGAGGCTAAATCCAACACGACAGGGAAAATAGGGCATTACTGTGGAGGCCTGCAAACTTTAAAACTCACCTCCAAGTTACAGCTGTGTAGGACACAGTACTCATGTTGCAACTATTCAGTTCTGATTTGGAATGAAACACAACCATAGTCAAATCAAATGGGCAGGTATACATTCAAATCTTTATTTACAAATCAGGTGACAGGTCTGCTTAGATCCACATACTGTGCCATTAGTCTCTCCACACGTTGAAAGACCTAAATTTCTTTTTTTTTTTTCTTTTTCTTTTGCCAGTCCTGGGCTTCAGTTCAGGGCATGAGCATTGTCCTTGGGCTTTCTCAAAGTCAGAGCTCTACCACTTGAGCCACAGCATCACTTCTGGCTTTTTTCTATGTATGTGGGACTGAGGAATCGAACCTGGGTCTTCGTGCATGCTAGGCAAGCACGAAACCAAACTCCCGGTCCCGAAAGACCTAAATTTCTAAAGAGTGTTTCCAGAAAGAGTATCTGCATGCAACAAAGACACTATGTGGCCTATGAAACATGAACTATTTTATTTCTAGTCTTTACAGAAGAAATGTTTTAACTTGTGAGTTGGGGAAACAGAATAAACAGTGACTGCTATGTAAGAGAACAGTTAGATTTAACTAATCAGTGTTGACAAAAAGAAAAGATCATGACCAACTAGTAGGATTAGATTGCAAAGCATTCTTGTAGGAAGAGTATGAAATTCTATATATAAATACTGACATTTATACAGTTCACACCAACAGTGATTATCTTACTATTACTCATGGTTTTATTAAATTGTCCATAATGAACTATTATTGCTGAAAATGTAGTGTAAAGTCATAGATAAGCAGAAGTTAAATAAATACCAGAAGTAATGTTTCCCTATACCAAAGGAATTAACTTTCCATGATAGCTAAACCTTTAGACATTTTGTTTTTGTTGCTCATAGTGATTTATAATTTAGAAATTTCCTGCTAATATAACTAATATATTCTCCCCCCTTTTTTTCTCTCTTTCAGAAATATATTTTCAGGAAATGGCCTCTAAATCTTGGATGAATTTTGTAACTTTCCTTTGCGGTTCAGCAATAGGATTTTTTTTATGTTCTCAGTTATTTAGTATTTTTTTGGGAGAACAGGAAGACACTCAGCCTAATATTCTTCATAATGATCCTCACGCTAGACATTCAGATGATATTGGACAGAACCATCTAGAAGGTCAAATGAACTTCAATGCAGATTCTAGCCAACATAAAGGTATGATTTGTATCATTAAAGTGTTATTAGGGCTGGAAAACGGTGGCTCATGCCTGTAACAATTGCTACTTAGGAGGCCAAGTTCTCAGAATTATGGTTCAAAGCCAGCAGAAAAGTCAGTAAAACCCTCCAGTTAACTACCAAAAAAGCCAGAAATGGTGCTGTGGTTTAAGAGGTAGAATGCTAGCCTTGAGCAAAAATGCTCAGGAACAGAGCCCAGGCGCTGAGTTCAATCCCCAGGACCAACACGCACATACACACACACACAACAAATGTGTTATTAGAGTGTTGGAAAAGTTCGCTATGTCAATTTTTTTCACTGTCTATATCTAGAAATATGAGGTCTACATTTCTGATATTAAAAGACAAATTTTGTATTGTTTTAGGAGAATGAAATTGTTTAAAGCCAAATTTATTTAGTAAGTTACTAATTTTAAACTCAGTTTTAAGTAAAATAGTTCAAAAACCATAAAATGGAGAAAGGTATGTTTGGAAATTTTTTCTTTAGGTCCAATTTTTTTGTTACAGTTTTGTTATATTATCTGTAGTTTTTAAAAATCTATTTCTCTCTTTGTGTATATTTATATATACATATATACATATATATACACATACACATGTATGTATCATACATACACAGACAAATCTCAATTTGTATTTTTATTAGTAGATAATGTAACCTCTCTTTTCTTTTTGAATGTCATCTAAAAGTTTAAACAAGTAATAATGTGTTAAGATGACTTTATGTTCTCCTGACCTCTTGGCATAATAGAAGTTGATCCTTGTAGGTACCCTCAAATGTTGTTTTTTCAAGATACTGTCATTTAGGTTGATATCATCAACCTTGTAATTTTAATTTCCTTTACCATTATTTTGTAGCCTACTACAAAGAAGACAAAGACATTATTAGCACAATGCAAACTCTGGTTTATTTTTCTAAGGAGTAAATAGCTTTAAAATAATCAGAATTCTAAGATGCATAGTGTCCTACGTTCAGTTGTTTTGTTTCCATTAGTAAATTATTTCTTGCCTAACCTTTCATGTAGAGACTAGAAACTGTTTACAAAGCTGGCTGAGTTTTATCATCTATCAAGTAGACTCATACTATTACACATTGTTATGTTACATGAATGTTCATGTAACAATGATTCAGATCTGAGTAGTACTCTTGTACTTACTATAGAGCAACTTGGTTGCTGTGTACTTGTTCTGCAACATAGCTCCAAGTCAGATGATTAATTATAGTCATACTTTCCAGTTATCAGACTGTGCTGGGCCTCAGTGCAGGCAGTATCTTTGGTCAATATTGGTTCTACTCAATGGCCCACAAGAAGTAGGTTATGCTTAAAGTCTATTTTATTGCCTCAAATTTAACATGTATATTAAATTGTCCTTATTTTTCTTCCCATTCCTAAAATGTGTTCTTTCCTAGCATAATCCTTATTTTATATTATAGTTACCATCTGCCTAAGTCAGAAACTGAAAATGTGATACATGGTTTCCTACACATTTGAACCAATTCCACTTGTCACTAAATTCTAATAATGCTATTTTTCTTTATTATTTTTTCAAATCACTTTCTCAGTACACATAGTACATTCCCCTAATTCTGGCTCTTCCTTATACATGTACTTGCACTCAACTAAACTCCCTGTGCTTTGTCTTCTACTCAGATGAAGACCTATTTTTTTTTTCTTTTATCTTCTCTTTTCTTCTTAGTATTGCTGTGTTTTTCCCCTCTCTGTTTTATCAGGTTTTTGTGTCACTACTCTATAGAACTTACCAGCTCTAGAGGCTAGGAGTGTGGCCTTGTGGCAGAGTACTTGCCTAGCATGCATGAAATCCTGGGTTCCATTCCTCTGTATCACATACACAGTAAAAGCCAGAGGTGGTGCTGTGGTCCAAGTGGTAGAGTGCTATCCTTGAGAAAGCCCAAGGATAGTGCTCAGGCCCTGAGTTCAAGCACCAGGACTGACAACAAAAAAAAAAAGAAGGAAGAAGAGGAGGAGGAGGAGGAAAACTTACCAGCTCTATTTTAATTTCCTTCAACGCAACTAACCCTTTGTATCTACCTCTACTATAGCATCTCCTACTATGTAGCAATTACTTGTTTGCCTGTGTGTGAAGCTCCTCTGTCAAACTGAATTCATCTGAGGCATGAGGAAGTAAATATTATTCATTTTTTCCTCTCTTCTAGTACATAGCTCGTACAATGTATACTGGTACAGCGTAACTAGTAAATGAGCAATTTAGAAAGTGAAAATATCTATCAGATCCCAGCATTGGGGAGAAACTGTCTTATCCTAAGTTAGACAGAGTATTATTACCTGTACAGTTTTATCGATCCATCCAGTTGGCTATGTCTGCATGTCTAAGAGATTGGCTTTTTAGGTATATAAGCACGGTATGCTTCTGACTGAGAATGGAGGTATTTTGTTTGCTTTTTGTCTTCCTGGGTTGTGAATTCTTGTTACTTAGATTGTAATATCTTAATGTCCCTCTCAACCTTCTATTCAGTCTGAGTTAACTCACAGAAGCTTTAACTCATTATTTAAGGGTATGCTTTCTTAGAAAACATCCTACCATGTTTGTACTCAAAGTTTGGTATGTATTTTAGCTGGTCTGCAACTAAAGTATTAAAACCAAGCACCAGTGGCTTATCCCTCTAATAGTAACTACTTAGGAGACTAAGATCTGGGGAATTGCAGTTTGAAGCCAGCCCAGCCCTCCCCCCCACCCCCCAAAAAATGCAAATGGCTCCATATCCAGTTAATAAGCAAAAGTTAGGTTTGGATGCATAGCTCAAGTGGTAAAGCTCCACCCATAAGCAAGCAAGTGTAAGGTCCCAAGTCCAATACCAACACACACCACATTCTCAAAGTATTAAGGTTTAGGGTAATATAGCTGGGAAGTAGTCATGTAGTTGCTAAAAACAACTGTGTGCATCTAAAAATAAATTAGGAACTGAAATTTATATATTTTTCAGCTTAAACTTTTGTAATTCATTTTTATCCTGTTTGTAAAAGTATAGGTCTCTAACAATCAGGTTGCTCCTTAACCACAGTTAGTTTGAAAAGCACTAGTCAAAATCATGTAATTGGGCTCTTTTAGACCAGTTGTCATTGTAATGTGGTACTTCCCTGATACCTATGAATTCCTTACATCAGGATGCAAGGCAGTTTAAGTCCCTAACTTACTTCATAGTTAGATTTCATTTTGTCTTGTAAAAGTAGTTAGTTTCATAGTTAGTTTCATTTTGTCTTGTAAAAATCCTTCCTTGGGGGCCAGGAGTATAGCCTAGTGGTAGAGTGCTCACCTAGCATGCAGGAAGCCCTAGGTTCAATTCCACAGTAACACATACTCAGAAAAAGCCAGAAGTGGTGCTGTGGCTCAAGTGGCAGAGCAGTAGCCTTGAACAGAAAGTGTCAAAGGACAGTGCCCAGGCCGAGTTCAAGCCCCAGAACTGACCCCCCAAAAAATCCTTCCTTGATGAAATAAGAAGCATGCTGCTTTATACAGTGATATAGCACCTGTTTCTTTGCAAACTTGTAGTTTAGACAACACTATATTAGATAAACTTAGAAATTCCACGTTTGTGAATTTTCCTGTTCATGGCTGCTGGATTTGTATTTGGAACTGAAGTATATAATAGTACCAGAAATAGCTTCAGGCTTTTATTAATTCATTTACTTGAACTGGCTTAATCATGACAGTCTTCAAGGCTACCACATATTATTTAGGAAATTCATAACCGTTGATTCTAGTGAGTTTCAAAACAGAACTACATTTCTCAGCATGTTTTTCTTTGCCATTTAAGAAACTTGTTCAGAACAGTGAGAAATTCTTGTGAATATTCTGCTAAAAAGAAAAATAAGTTGAAGCTTTCTTTATAATCTAAAGTGGCAAGTACAGAATAAGTATTTAAAGTGCATATGCATCAGTAGATTTGTTAATTCAGAAGGTCTGACTAAAATTTGCATTTCTAACAAACTTCCAGCTGATCCTGATACTTTTAGTCAATGAATCATAGTTGGGTAGCTCTCTTCTGGACAAAATTGATATGAGACTAATAAGTCAGAATATCAGTTATATATTAGATTGGTTTTGATTTATTAAATCTGCATCACTAATAGATTGGTAGAGGAGAGTCTTTGAAATAGTTTAAACAAATGTGTTCTTAATATAATTTATTTGGATTTTACATTTATGTAATTATAACCTTTAAAAAACTTTTGTTTGATAGATGAAAACACAGACATCGCTGAAAATCTCTATCAGAAAGTTAAAATTCTTTGTTGGGTTATGACAGGCCCTCAAAATCTAGAGAAAAAGGCCAAACACGTCAAAGCCACATGGGCCCAGCGTTGTAATAAAGTGCTATTTATGAGTTCAGAAGAAAATAAAGACTTCCCAACTGTGGGATTAAAAACCAAAGAAGGCAGAGATCAGCTGTACTGGAAAACAATTAAAGCTTTTCAGTATGTTCATGACCATTATTTAGAAGATGCTGATTGGTTTATGAAAGCCGATGATGATACATATGTTATACTAGACAATTTAAGATGGCTCCTTTCAAAATATGACCCTGAGCAACCCATTTATTTTGGAAGAAGATTTAAGCCCTATGTGAAGCAAGGTTACATGAGTGGAGGAGCTGGTTATGTACTAAGCAAAGAAGCCTTGAAGAGATTTGTTGATGCATTTAAAACAGAGAAATGTACACATAGTTCCTCAATCGAAGACTTAGCACTGGGAAAATGCATGGAAATTATAAATGTAGAAGCTGGAGATTCCAGAGATACCACTGGAAAAGAAACATTTCATCCGTTTGTACCGGAACACCACTTAATTAAAGGTTTTCTACCTAGAACTTTTTGGTACTGGAATTACAACTATTATCCTGCTATAGAGGTAAGTTTAGAAATTTCATTACTGTATAAATATACTTGGGTCTGACTTTTAGTTAATAAAATAAACTAGCTAAGATGCATGTGTTGCTTTAATGCAGTAGAACTATTAGTCTTTATATCTTACATACAGTGGCAGAATGAGAGGAGGGGCATCAACAGTAGGTTTTTAGTAGGTATCTACTGTTGGTCATGTAACACCAGGCACAGAAGGCATAAAGAGGCAAGTTCCAAAGATTTTAGGTAATAATTAGTCCTCAGAATCCAAGTAAGGTGATAGGGAGGAACTTGTAGTGGAGCAGGGTACTGTGATTTGGGTGATTAAGGAAGGCCTTTCTCAGGGGTGACTTTGAGCAAAAATCTAACTGAAACTAGCAACCTATGTGAACATTTGGTTAATGAACCTTCTGGTTTTCAGGAAGACAAAACATTCAGAAAGAGCAGTATCTCAATCCTATACTTTACTCTAATGATTGAATGATGTTGGATAGGCAAAATTGGATAATGTCTAAGCCTTTTGTTTGTATATTAGACAGTCGACCTGTGTTTCTTAGTCGTAATTACAATGTCGCACAGTAGACATTTAAGAAAGCTTTAGTTTCAACCTTTATCATACATTTCTGTGACTTGTATCCAAAGTACATAGTTTGATGAATTCAGATGTACAAACATTTCAGAATGATATGATACCTTGTACTTTACTTTCTGAAGGTGGAAAAATTGAGATCTTACATATTTAGTAAGTTGCCCAAAGTTAAAGACTGATAGCCAGAATCTAAATTCAAATGTAAGGCTGACTTGAGAGCTTTCTCTCTTTGTAGTGTTTTGGTTGATCGATAAAATATTGGGTTGTAAGCAGATAATGGGCAAAGCTATATAGTCATTGAATACTCTCGGGGCTGAGCCAACCATAAGATTATAGTAAGAAAATTATTCAGAGAAAGCAAAAAGTTGGAAGTAGAATCTCATTCGTTGTATAGATGTCTCATTTGAAGATGTCTCATTTGAAGAAGTCTCAAGAAGTCTATATTCTAAATATTGGAATATATAGAAGAATACATTTCTCTCCTTTTGGCAATTTTATGCTTGGTTTTAAATCATTAGGAATTTTATTTTTGGTTTCTTCCACAGGTATCAGCTTTACTTTGCCAACTTTAATGCTCCATTTCTCTTAAAGTTAGTATGTACTTTATTAGTATATATATATATATATATATATATATATTAAATGTTAATCTGCTGTTTGCTAACGGGGCCTTTTTCTATTTCTTTTTAGGGTCCTGGTTGCTGTTCTGATCTTGCAATTTCTTTTCACTATGTTGATCCTACAACTATGTATGAATTAGAATACCTCGTTTATCATCTTCGTCCATATGGTTATTTATATAGATATCAACCTGCCTTACCTGAGAATATGCGAAGGGAAATAAGTCAATTAAATAAGAATGAAGATCCAAAAGTAAAATTAGGAAACCGTTAAAAAACAGTGAATAAGCCCAGGTGAAATGGTCTAGCCTTGCACTGAAGGACTCTTCTACATTTCTAACATAAACCCTGAAATCCCAGTGAGGAATTTGTTCTCACTGAACATTCCGCTTAGAAATTTTCATATGAATGACTACAAACTAAAGCTTTAAGAGAGCTGTGAAGTCTGTTAAAATGTGTTTTGAAACGGTAATATATAAATATATATGTGAAAAACTTGTTTTTAAAATGGTAACAGATAGAAAAACCAGAAAAGAAATTTTGTTGCCTGTTCCCAACTGTGTGTATTATTGTCACTGAGAAAAAGACCTACATTTTCTATACTGCATCATGGTAGTAACACCCAATGCTAAACAGATCTGCCTTAAAGAAAATTTTAGAAGGAAATATTATTGCTCAGTGTTATTTATAAACTCATTTGCAGTATGATATAAATGAATGGGCCTCACACACAATTATCTTACTAACCTTTTTCTGTGATTATTCATAATTGACAGTATTTCTTCAAGAAGAAGGTAGATAGAATAAGAATAGCACTTTTCTACAGTGCATTGATAAAAACACATTTTGAAGTTCTAATGGGACCTGACTGTATTATATACTTGGTTCTAATTTATCTTTTACCAAGTTCCTGTCTTTTTTTTTTTTTACTGTTAACCACTCTTAAATATCATTCTCCACTACTAGTATTAATTTACTCAAAGCAGTTATAGCAAACATGCATTTTCAAATACTTTGTTTTCAACTTTACCCATAGTTAATTGTGGGGACTTAATAAGTAGTAAATGTAATGCTATTTTGGCATGCTTTTCTTCTATCATTGCCATTCTCAGGAATTACTAAGTGACATTGTTATTTGCTTATTTAAAACTATAACATAATTTTTATTCTTTTCATTCTCATTCTTTTGAAAAATGAGAATTTGTGCCTTTCGTAACTTATTTTAAAATTCAATTTTAGGTCCGAGGTGGCAGTTATACTGGCAAAATATTTCAAATGTTTTTGACCAGAGGTGATTAAAACCATCAGAAAATGTTATTTTCCAAATGTTGCTAAAATGTTACATTAAAAAAGTACGTGCTTAATTTATGAATAATAAACCAGAATTTGATGTTGACTTATTGGGGATAATTGCCTTGCCAATGATAATTCTAACAAAGCAGACTACTTATTCAAGCCTGCTATCAAACATTTACAAATATCTCATTCTAGTTTTAGTGATTTTTCTGTTTAAAGAGTTTCTAGTGAGTAGAGAAAAAAATACTTAACTTTGGTTGTCTTCAGCAATGCTGAGTGTCTAACAATATTTAACAGAATGTTTTACAGACTTTCTATAAGATTATTTTAAATGTAGCATATAATTTTCATTTCTTATGATAATTTTACATACTTGTCATATAATTGATTAAATGCTTGGATAAATAACTTATATTTGTTGTGCCAAAACATATCAAAAGCATTAACTTCTTTGGATAGTATATTTTTGAGGATACTTATTTCAATGCCTAATTATAGTTCCCTCTGTCCATATAGTGAAAACATCAATTTACCTATTAAAATTATTCTTTGTTGTTTTGATGGTGATGTCATCTGCCATAATTTCAAGGTATACATTTTCTATGAGCATCTTTTTACTATGGTTTAGCATGGATTTATCTGTGTTCCATATATGATATTCTTAACTAGAAGTATGAATCGTTTCTCATAAATGTTCCTTAGAAACAGAACATTTGCTAAATAGGAAATAAATGCAGAGATGAATCTTGGGCTTTGGAATCCAACAGCCTAGTTTTTAAATTCTGTTACCATTCTACCTGGGACAGTTTACTTAATGACTCTGCCTCAATTTCCCCATCTGTAAGTTAGGGGTAATAATACTGCCTACCTCACAGGATTTTTATGAGGATTAGATAAGAGACTATATGAAAGGCCCTTTGAACATTGGCCCAGGCTAGGGAGCAATAACTATAAAGTTTTACTATTCTGCTACCTTGAAGTATAAGTATTTGATATACTTTGATATTGAATGAAATGATCAGATTAGATAGTGAAGGGAGTACTTTTTATATCTAGTGCCTATTCTATACCAGGGACTATGCTTATTCTATATAAATTATTTAATCCTCACAAATTAAGTATAATTCCTGTAATATAAATGAAGAAACTGAGGCTTAGAGAATTAAAGTAAGTTTTCCACTGTAGCAGAACTAATAAGTAAAATAACTACAATTTATGCTCAAAGCCTGTGTATTCATTTGTGTTATGTCAGCTTTTGAGTTGGTCATTTAGCACTGTTTTACTTTTCACATATATGACATGTGGCACCTGATACTATTAGCCAATAATAGTTAGGCTAATCAGCCAAACTGTCATAATGAGTGTGAATTTGTAGTTCTTATATTCTTGCTTGGGGCGAGGCAAGGGGCATGTTTAAATAGAGGTCTTCAGATCCCAAGCCCAGAAATTCTGATTTAGCATGAGGAAGATGCATTCTGACCAGATACAACAAGGGATAGTGAACCTTTTCTTCTGTCAAGGGTCAGTTGGGTATTGTAACATTTATTCTTAGGCCATACAAATTATTTCAATACAGGAAAATGGGCTGAGGAAAGCCAGTGAACAAAATGGTTTTGTGGGCTCAATATGGGCTACAAGCCTTTGCTTTCAAGCTGCATAACCTAGGAACATGTTGAAAGTGGAACTCCCTACCCAGACCTTCTGGATCAGAAACTCCAAGGCACAGGTATATTAAACAAGCCCTGTGTGTGAGGTTTATTCAGCTTAGTTTAAGAACCACTGACCAGCTACCTACATGGTTCTGGTAGAAGCAGAACCCATAATGTCCCATAATGAGAGAGGCAAATTTAAAGACTTAAAACAATGCTTTAAAACCAACAGTCTAGCATCATACTATATTAAAGTTGAAAATAATTCATATTGTTAATGGATCATTTATTTTTGCAAAAATTCTTCAGCTAATACTTGTGAACTCTGTAATTCTCTACGAGTAGAAATTTCACATCAGACAAGGATTTATTATTAATAAGTTCATTCATTAAAAACATGTAGGTCTCATTCAAAATGTCAAATTTTATAAATAGCAAAATGCTGTTTTACAGTATGGCAGAGTATGTCTTGCTAATTCATGTATCAATTTATCATTTTGAAGCATTATTTGTCCTGTATGATCTAATGAAGCAAAAAAATTCAAATATTTCATAGAGCACATTAAAAAACCTCATAGTAATACTTTGTTTTTTTTATTAAGACCTTTGTCATTTGGATAAATGATTTCAATGTGCTCCTAAGTATAAATCTTAATGTTTTATGTTTTCTAATAACAGAACATGTAAATACATGTTCTAATGGGAAGTTCATAAATACAAGGCTGATTTTTGTCAGTTTGTTGATTTGTTTTCAGATACGTTACATTTCAGATGTTTTGTTATTCTAGTAAAATTAGACAATAAATCACTGACCAATTATATCATGTTTTTAATATGGCAATTGGACTTAGAGTTGTACATTTGCTCACTTGTTGGTGTCATAATTTATTCTTGAGTGTTAGTTTCACTTTCTTGAGCCTACCAAACTATATTACCAGATTGAGGCCCTATTGTACTTGAAAGACTCCCTCACTTGATTAATCAGATCCTGGCTAAGCCTTTGTTCTTCATTTAAATTCTCAAATCATCATTCTGTCTTTGATGATGTCTGTTGCTTTGTACTTACTGCTTTTCTTTATAACTAACTTATGCTTTCTAGCTACTCTCAGTGCTGCCCTCATAAGATTAATTTGGCTGCCTTTAGTTATTAGAATTTATATCACTTGCTGACAATTTTATATTACTAAATTTAGGTTTCCCAGGAGATTGAAAGTCTTAAGAATAATATCTGCTGATTCTTGCCCTACTTAAGAAACTTCAATTTCAATTTTCAGCTAATCTATGTCTACAAGGAAATAAGTTATTTGGGTCCTCACCACTCACCTTCCTCTTGAAAACAAATGCCAAATTCATTTGGCTTTATTTCTTCACTTGTATATTAGATCTGACAGAAACATACACAAGAAATCTTTTTTTATATATATTTTTTATTGTAATTAATAAAAGGGTTACATGATATTTGCCAGATAGAAGGATACACAAGAAATCTTGAGAGATAGCCTGTGATTTTTTTTTTTTTTTTTTGCCAGTTCTGGGCCTTGAATTCGGGGCCTGGCCACTGTTCTTGGGCTTTCTCAAGGCTAGCACTCTACCCCTTGAGCCACAACACCACTTCCAGCTTTTGTCTATGTATGTGGTACTGAAGATTGAACCCAGTCTTTGTGCGTTCTAGGGAAGCACTCTACCACTAGGCCAAACTCCCAGCCCCAACCTGTGGTATTTTTATGATCAAAATAACCTCTTGATTTAACAATGGCTTGTGTTTATCAGAATTGAAATAGAAATCTCGGCACAGATGAATTAAGAGCTTCTCCAGATTCTGTTCAGAGAAACTAACTCTAAAGCTAGCTTTAGAATTGGATTGTGCTATTTCAATTCTCTTACCTCGTTTTCAGATTGTAAATTTGAATCATTTTTCAGGACCCTACAATTTAATAATCTACAGGAAGTATATTATTAGAGGGAAATTAATCTTACTGCTAAGCAGTGTGTTGTACTATACAGTGAATGTTTGTGCTTTGGAACTTAAAAATTATTTAAGTTAATAGTGTTGTGATGACTTTTAAATGTCTGGTGAGTTGCTTATTTTAAGTGATCACCATTAAAGTTAGAAAAATTGTATTTCTAAAAGTTTTTTTAAAGTGCCTTTTTAAAATTTTTAAATGATGGATTTAAACTGCATAAAATAAATTACTGTTCAAAATTGTTTCATCTCATTATTTTTAATTGATATAAAAGTTGTTAAATATTTTCTGGTTTATTTAGGGGCTTTTTCCATCAAAGGTTTTGAATTTGAAATAGCTTATGTTATTTTTCTGCAGAATGTATTATTTAAGACAATAAAATACCCTAGACCTGACTTAGAATAATAAACTTAAAAAAAAATAGACAAGTCCAGGTGAGAAATGAAAAGCAGTGCAAGATGTGGAGGGGAGGGTGGGATGGGGAGAATAGGAACATTTCGGAGTCAGAAAATAAGTGTGAAACTGAACCAGGTATTTCCTTATGGTGTTAGGAGACAGATTCCCTGATGTTTAAACATGTCTAGGTAATGGTAAGTCCTGGACTTTGGATTCAGAGTCTGGGCACTGTCACTGAGCTTGTATGTTCAAGTATACCACTCTACCAATTGAGTCTTAGCTACATGCCTGGACTTCTTTTAGGCTTTGCTGCCTAGGCTAGCTTTGAACTGCATCCTCAGATCTCAGCCTCCTAAGTAAGCTGGTACTCAGTTTATAGTGAATTATTGTGTTTGTGTATGTGTGTGTGTGTGTGTGTGCGCGCGCGCGCACGCGCGCGTGCGTGCATGTGTGTTGGTCTTTTGATTTGAACTCAGGGCCTAGGTCCTGTCCCTAAGTGTTTCCACTCAAAGCTAGCTCTCTACCACCTGTAACTTAGTAGTTTATTGAAGATAAGGGTCTCATGGATTTGCCAGCGCAGGCTGCCTTCAAACCATGATCCTCAGATCTGAGCTTCCTGAACAGGAAGGATTATAGGCAAGAGCCACCAGCGCCCAGCTGTGAATTTTTATTTTTTGTCACAATTCTATGAGGGTGTGAAAACTTTCAGCCACTGTACTTTTGATGCTGAGTCTTCCAGTCAGGAAAGTTCTTTAAAGTATAGTGTGATCAGCTATTTAATTCCTGACTTTGTTCATTTTTGCGTTTCTCTGGATTTTTTTGTCAACCTGTTTTTTAATTATCTTTTATGTAGTTGTACATAGGAGTTTAAACAAAGCAGTTTATAAATACAGTGCATCTTCATCAGTGTCACTCCTTTTGACACCTCTTCCCTCAGTTAACTTTTTTTTTTTTTTTTTTGCCAGTCCTGGGTCTTGAGCTCTGGGCCTGAGCACGGTCCTTGCACTTTCTCAAGGCTAGAGCTCTACCACTTGAGCCTCAGCACCACTTTCGGCTTTTTTTTTTTTTTTTCCTATATGTGGTACCGAGGAATCGAACCTGGGTCTTCATGCATGCTAGGCAAGCACTTTAACCACTAGGCCAAACTCCAGGTCCCTCAGTTAACTTTTTAAAAGTATAATTTTTTTCCACTTAACATGGAAGTTGATGTTACAATGCATCTTTTTTTTTTTTTTGGCCAGTCCTGGGCTTGAGCTCAGAGCCTGAGCACTGTCCTTGGACTTTCTCAAGGCTAGAGCTCTACCACTTGAGCCTCATCAGCACCACTTCCGGCTTTTTTCTAGGTATGTGGTACCGGGGAATCGAACCCGGGTCTTCATGCATGCTAGGCAAGCACTTTAACCACTAGGCCAAACTCCCGGTCCCTACAACGCATCTTGATCAGTGTTGTCTCTTCAACATTTTCACCTCCCATTGACCCAGCCCTTCCCTTTTTTTCTTCTTAATTTTCTTGTATGTAAAATGAATTCTCTTCTTTTTGGCGGGGGTAAGCAACTCCATTTGCAACCATCTCAAAGAAAAATAAATACTTAAAAATTAACCAAGGATGTAAAGAACCTTTATGATGAAAATTTTAAAAACCTGGAAAAAGAAATTAAAGCAGAACTGAGGAAGTAGACTTTCAACCAAGTTTTTATCTGAGCAATTGAGCTCTTTATTTCCTGGACCTCAGATTTTTCTTCTTTCAAATTTCTCTTTATTGAGTTCCTGAATTGCTTTTTTGTTTTGTTTTAGCATAGTTAGCTGTTTACTTTTATCTTTTGTTGTTCATCTAGCTTCTCTTGGAGTTTATCTGGTTTATTAAATGTCTACTTGTGCTTTGTGGGCCATTCTTGTCATTGTTTTTAGTGAGCTCATTTTTAAAAAATATTTTTATTGTAATTAATAGAAAGGTTACATTATATTTGCCAGATAGAAGGTGCATTACTTCACAAACATTGCTACCTCTTCTCATGTTTTTGTCCCTATACCACTCCCCCCACTCCCTCCCCTCATCTTGTTTTCCCCCCTTCCCTATCCTATTTCAAATAAAAAACATATATATATATATAATATCAGATAAGGTAAGATACTGTAACAATATGAGATAACCAAAGGACAACAAAAGAGATGAGAAATAGCATAGTACATTAAGAACAGCAATCACACATTATATGGCTCTTGTTTCTATATCATGGAGGTCCTTTCATTTAGCCTCATCCTATATGGCCTTACATATCTAGGTTTTGCCCTATTGTAAACCTCTGCTAGGAGAGTCCAAGGTTTATACTAATTATGACAAATGAGGGAAACCATTTGAGTCTGGCTTACTTCTTAGTGAGCAATCATTGTCCTACCACTTTGCTTTCACTGAAGTTTTTCACTGTGTTGTTTTTAAGGGTAATTATTTCATTCGTGAATTTCATGATCTCTAAGATTTACAAGTCTAGATTCAGGGTTTAGTGGCTTTGGTCTCCTACATACTGATTTTTTTTGTTATTGTTTTTTGTTTTGCTTTTTTTGGGGGGGTACCAATTATGAGCTCAGAGCCTGGGCACTGTCATTGAACTTCTTTTTCTCAAGGCTATTGCTCTGTCATTTGAGTCACAGCACCACTTCTGGCTTTTTCTGTTTATGTGGTACTGAGGAATTGACCCTGGGCTTTGTGCATTGCTAGGCAAGTATTCTACCACTGAGCCACATTCCCAGCACCTCCTAAATACTCTTGTTGGTGGAGGTTTAAGACAGGGTGATGGTTGGGTGTTGTATGTGTTGAGATGGTGGTTCTCAGTTTACAAATAGTTTTCATGCTCAGGGCTCTGGAACATTTTTCCTCTCAACGATGAAGTTTGGTTTTAAAGATGATTGAAGATGGAAAACCACGGTCTTATGCTTATGTTAAGTTGTAAATAAGAGTTACTGCTTCTTTTCTGGAATTTTTAGATAAATTTAGGGCCCAGGTTATATCTTTGTATTTCAGGAGAGCCTTCCATTACCAGAGTGAAAATAGTGTAGAAGTGGAGGGGATATTCCCATTGGAATCATTCTAGGTATTTTATGTATAGTGATTAAAAATAGGAAATAGAATTTATAGGAGAGGTTAATGGTAAGGTGGAGTGAAGTGATCAGAAAAGGGAAAATTAGTTAAAATTGGATTAAGGTATTATATAGGTATGCTAATGAAAATAAAAGGAATTTTTTGTTAAGTCTTGTGAAGGTTCAAGAAATGACACATCAGCCAGGTACCAGTGGATCACACCTGTAATTTTTGCTACTCAGGAGGCTGAGATCTGAGGATCCCAGTTCAAAGCCAGCCCAGGCAGAAAAGTCCCCATGAGATTTATCTCTTAATTAACCACTTGAAAAGTGGCGATGTGGCTTGAATGATAGAACACTAGCCTTCAGCACAAGAAGCTTCAGGAACAGTGTTCAGGCCTTGAGTTTAAGTTCCACAATTGCCAAAAAGAAAGAAAAGGAAACAAAAGGAGTGTGGGGGCGCGGCGGGAGGAAGGAAGAAAAAAAATGAGACATATCCCAAATATAGTTACTAAACTAATTACCAAAATAAAATATAAGCCTGCTAGTTATCAAAATGGAAACAAAAAGATGTAAGGTCATAGCAAAAGATGAAGAATTTAAGATGTAAAGTGTAATAAGACAACAGAAGTGTGTATGTGTGTCTGTCTGTCTGTCTGTCTGTCTGTGGGTCTGTGTCTGTGTGTTTTCTGGGGAATGTTACTGGAATTGAGAGATTTACTGCTTCTAGTATTCAATTTTGAACTTCTCAAATAGCCAGGTTGTGTGTTTTCATAGTTAAGCGAATTCTAAGCTACTTACTCTGGCCATTAGGGTTTCTCCTATCAGTGGTAAAGTATAGCCATATCCACAGATAGCCAAGCATTGCAAGTAAGCAGGTACACACATGAGCAAAAAAGGTCTCATAGCTGATATGGGTTTCTGTTTAGTTTTGTCATGAGCCACTACCTGCTTCAATACAGGGTATGAGGACTTAGTCCTAGAGATGACAGGAGAGTTCACCATGAACAGTGGGAAATATTTAATCCATGTTAATGACTAACAGCTGCATCTGGACTCATCTTCCTTTCCATCTGTCCCAAACACAATGTATACTCACTGGTTTCTGTTTCTTCTCCAAGCCTTGGCAAAAGAAAACTTGTATCTTAAATCATATCTGGTTTAGCTTAAAAGTCTTCCTTTTATCTTCCATGGAGATAAGGGAGAATAGGTGAGCCCTTTCCCTCATAAAAATAAAAGCACTGGGTGACATGGTTCAAAAAGAAATGTACTCATTACTTGCTTATGTATCTCCAATAGAGTACATTAAAATAAATACAACTACTCCAAACCTGTTGTTCTGAAGATCAAGAATCAGTTCCAGAGTCACTGAGCTTATCAGGATAACACAGTTTACTAGATCTGAAATAGAATTTAATTCCCTTCATTCACAGAGCAGTGGTCTTGATAGACTGAAATTTTTACTTGAGCTGTTTTATTGCTAGATAAACTTAAATAAATGTATTTGGTCTGCAATTTACAAATATAGTAATAGATATAGTAATAATTTCCAGATTCCATAGATTTTCTCTAATTATGAAAGTCATTTAATGCAGCTATTAAGTGAGTCACTTTGATAATAGGATACTGGAAGCTGAAGGAGATTGGATGTTATTTTACAAAATGTGTTGACTAGTGCCCACTAGAACCTTAGAATATAACATAGGGCCTTTATTGATGTAATTAGATAAGGATTTTGAGATCAAAAATTGGTATTGATCCAACGACTTACCTTTTTTTATAGAGAGGGGAAGGTCCTGTAAAGACAAGTTGAGCTACCGCAAGGCAAGCAATGCCAATAACTACCAGAAGCTGCAAGAGGATGTCTCCTAAAGCTTTCTGAGGACTGTAGCCTTGTAAATGCCTTTATTTTACATTGTTAAAAAAATCCGGAGGGGCCGGGAGTTTGGCCTAGTGGTTAAAGTGCTTGCCTAGCATGCATGAAGACCCGGGTTCGATTCCTCGGTACCACATACATAGAAAAAAGTCGGAAGTGGTGCTGAGGCTCAAGTGGTAGAGCTCTATCCTTGAGAAAGTCCAAGGACAGTGCTCAGGCCCTGAGCTCAAGCCCAGGATTGGCAAAAAAAAAAAAAAAAAAAAAAAATCCGGAACTGTTAGAAAAATTTCCGTATTTTCAGTCATCAAGTTTGTTGTTGTTGTTGTTGTTTACAGCAGACCAAAGAAACAAGTACAATGCTTATTGCAACAGACTTGGAAAGTGGCCATGAAGGGTTCAGCTTGGGGCAGAACTGTATCCTCTGAGTGAACATGGCAAGTTTTATTTAGCCACTGCTGGAAACAACTGACCTAGACTACAGACTTCTATTATAAAAACTGCTGCACTGAACATCCTTGAGCTAATTATGTAGGAATAGCCAGAGGATGACTCCCTGGCAAGGATTGCTGAGCCAAATATCTCCATTTTATCAGATAATTTTTCAATTGTCTTCTGATAGACATATTTCCTTGCCCCTTCCCCCCCCCTTTTTTTTTGGTCAATCTTGGGGCTTAAACTTCTGGGCCTGGGTGTTGTCCCTGAGTTCTTCAGCTCAAGGCTAACACTGTACCATTTGAACCACAGTGCAACTTCTAGTTTTTTGCTGGTCAATTGGAGATAAGAAGCTCACAGATTTTGTGCCTGGGATAGCACTGAACCATGATCCTCAGATCTCAGCCTCTGAGTAGCTAGGATTACAGGCATAAGCCACCAGTGCCTGACTTCCCTGCCTCTTTTAACATTTTTAATTAGTGAACTATGTGATTTTTGTCAATTAGATTATTATGTTACTACCTGATAATTATGTTGACTTGTACTTTTTAGTTTAAGTGATTAATTTTTTACACTGGCAACTTGTATTCTACTTTAATGGGTCGTTAGAGTTCTTACATTTTTTAACTCTTTCAATATTGTTTTTATGATGTACTATATTTAAATTTTTCAGAACATGAGGGTTTTTGTATATTTTTTACAAAAGGAGTTTTATCAGAAACAGTTTTGTCTTATTCACAATGCTTGCAAATAAATGTTTTTATCTTTTCCTCTTTTTCTTATAGATTTTTATGTTTATGTTTTTATCTCCTCTCACAAAATATATTTTCTTATATGGAATAACAGAAACATAACTATCCAATTGTCCCCAAAAGACTGTAATAACTAATGTATTTTCCAGTGTTTTAAATTACCTTTGTCTTTTACAGAATTTCAGTGTGTTTATAAGTGATCTTTGTTTTCCTCTCTTTGTTCAACAGCACTGATTGGTAGCAGGTAGTCGTGAGAAATGGAGAAATGCAAAGGCAACCTAAAATGCAATTAAGTTCCCAACTGACAGGTAACTTCAGCCCATGTGACTGGATGTTGGCGCAGGAATTTCTCAAGCATTCAAATTCCAAAGGCTACAGCTGTGATTGTTCACCACAGAGATAACCCAGTTGCAGTCTAGTGAATTCATAACAGGTACTTAAAAGTATTTTGCTGCCAAGAATTAACTAAAAGCAGGAGAAAGCCTGACATCTGTGCCTGGGTTTTGTGTTTAAGCCTTTCTCTCCACAGAGAATGCAATCATTTTGACTTCCAGGAAAAATAAGACACCTTTATAACAAGAACCAAACAATCCCTGAAGAATAGCAGAGCGTTTCAAAGACAGATCACCCCCAAATGAGGACAATTACCTGTGATGATCAGGCCACACACTGGTGCCAGAGAGTTCAGCTTATAGGAACCAGATGGCTCCCTTCAAATGACAACACTAAGTTATCCAAAACCCTGGGGAGCTCCTCATTTGTGCATACCGTTGACCCTGCTCCTCATTCTTCCTCTACATACACCTAATACCTAGGTCTATGCCCCAAAGATGCTGGAAGGTGATCTGAAGTGACATTTTCCAATAGTATCATGTCATATAATCTCCTTTCTCTTCCTATTTCCTTCTAAATAAACTTATATGATACATTATATAATACATTTAAGTCTTACCTGGATTTTAGAAGCAACAACTTTTGTTGATTAGTTGTACTGAATTTCTCATAAGAATATTATATTATTCTCATGGTTAAAGGGTCATTATAATAATTGAATGAGCCTCCTACATCAACAATTTTGACATAGTATAGTTGACTCTACTTTGTATCATGCATTATTCCCAGAACACTTTCCACCATTATTGTCATAAGTAACACCCCCCCCCCAAAAAAAAAACCAAAACAAAATAAAGCAAAAGCCCAGTTCTTCCTGAGAGGTTTCCAGGTACAGTGCCATGCATACCAAAAGAAGTTTCACTGTCACTTAGCTTCCAGGCTTCTGACTCACATAAGGGAACTACTCCATCTTCCTGGGTTGACTTTCCTCCAACATCTTTCTTGGCCCTAGGGAAAGGTTATTTCTTCGTCCCCTATTACCCATAATACAGAAAAGATTTCTTTACTAACTTCCAGAATAGTAAAAGTCAAGAGAGCACTTACACTAGCTAACAAGATCCAGTGGAATCTTCACCCCATACTAAGTTGGCTTTCTGCCTTCTTTGCCACCGATTTCTAAGACCACTATTTCTAAGACCTCACTAAAAGCATTGAACAGCTTGAGAAATTGAAAAGCCAAATGGAACATGCTTGCCCTAAAAAAAATGAAAAAGATGTCTTTTCAACTGTGTCCCAAATAGTCACCACTCCTCCTTCCTGCTGGAGATTTAGTATCACTCTGCGAAGCTGACAATGAATGCATTTATTCTTTTCTGAACAATGAGGCTGCACTTTGGATTTATGACTCTACTAATATAAATATCTAAACAAGTAGATACATTATGCATATTTCACCAAGTATGTGGCCAATCCAGGTAAGGCTTTATCAGGTTCAAGAATGTTCCTGCTTCACCTCACTGAACTGAGGTTTTAAACACATCTTAGGATTTCAAACTGGTCACCAATCAGTTCTGGAATGTAATATAATAACAAAAGTTTACATATAATATGTATCTTTTTAAAATTAACTATTTCCACATTCATCTTCATTCTCTATAACAATAAAAAATTGAAAGTGGAAGAGGGGATAGGAGTTTAGATAACAGGTGAAATCACCTAAACATAACTTCGACATGGACCAACTATGTGTGTATACGTGTATGTATATGTTTATGTAGCCAAGTACTGCACTCAGCTTTTTTGCTCACAGACTGGCACTTTGCCACTTGAGCCATGCCTTTAATCTGCCATTTGAGGTGGTTAATTAGAGGAGTCTCACAGACTTTGCTGCCCAGACTGATTTTGAGCCTTCATCCTCCAGGCTTCAGCTTCCTGAGTAGCTAAGATTATAGGTGTGAGCCACAAGCACTTTTAGGGTAAGTAGTGTTTAATAGCCAAAAGTCATGATCCTTACTAGGTTAGCATTTTCCCCATGTCTTGTGATATTTATATCTTTAGCTTATTCTGCTACAGATTTTGTTGGATCAGTTTTCCACCAAAGTTGCCAAAAGGAAAACTGGCATCCAGATGTTGAGTGACTCAGAGTGAGAACAAGCGATGCACAACAGAGTGAAGAAATTTAACCTAAGTCTGAAAATTCAAAACACATCAAGTTTCGGTCATCTTTATATTTGAATAATATATGTCCTTAAGAGGTAAAAGGGGATGAAAACTGCTGTGTACTCATAATTCTTTCTTTTAAATTATTTTTATTTATCCTTAAGTGACTGAAGGAAGATAGTTCAACATTATGAATAGAATGTTATCTTGATCAATGTCACTTCTAGTATTCTTCCCCCACCCATCCCCTCAAGTTTCTGCAATGAAAATAACACCTTTTAGGTTGCGGTATGGTAATACAAACACCAAATCCATACTTCCTTAATAACCAGAAGCATCAATGTCCTGTTTTGTATGTGAAAAAGCATAGGAACAACTTGATAATGAACAATCTTGAGAAAGCTAATGATCAGGCTTCCAGAGCTAAGCACAATCTTGACCATTTCTAACCTTTAAGAACTATCTTTTAAGTATACTAGCCTAATGTAACGGGACAAAACTCATGCTCAAGAATCTCACTCTTCATTTTTGTAGAGTTTGGATAGACAAGAGAACACAGTGACAGTAATCCCATTTTCTACCTGGCTACATTGCACATAGAACAAATGTAAAATTTAGATTTGCCAACTCATCCATCTAATACTAGTCTTCATTTTAGACCTTAAGACATGAATATAGAACAAAATAAGATGTAAGTAGAATTTTATGAGTATTATATTAAATTTTCTAAAGACAATCTTCATAAAGAATTAAAACAGAGGATAAATTACATATATTGATGCTAATTAGGTGATAATTTAGATTCAAAGAACAAGAACTGCCTTATTCTATTTCCCACCAACGTTTGCAAAGAATAGCTCATCCACAAATATTTTGCATTTATTTTTATTTTTAATATATTTTTATTGTAATTAATAGAAGGGTTTTGAATTTTTTTTTGCCAGTCTTGGGCTGAAGCTCAGGGCCTGAGCACTGTCCTTGGGCTTTCTCAAGGCTAGACCTTTACCACTTGAGCCTCAACACCACTTCCGGGTTTTTTCTATGTACGTGGTACCAAGGAATCGAACCCTGGTCTTCACGCATGCTAGGCAAGCACTCTACCACTAGGCCAAACTCCCTGCCCCCACAAATATATTTTTTAAAAAGGATATTGAATCAATACTTAAGCTTTATAATGTAACATGTGCATCTTAGTCACAGTCAAGAGATTAAGACTAGATTTATCTATGAAGACTCTTCAAGCCTTAGAGAGAGTTACCCTGTTTGTCCAATTTCCTTCCTATTTTCTTGTGTCTTGGCGTTATATTGTGTGCTAGTTGTAGTATAGAATATCTAGAACTGGAATGGAACTGAGGAATTTTCAAAGTCATTCTAAGATGTGTTGTACTCCTAAATTGACATGTTAAATTGGAACACCTCAACTCTAGCGCTCCTTCGCTTGAGCCACAGCACCACTTCTGGCTTTTTCTGTGTTTGTGGCACCAAGGAATGGAACCCAGGGCTTTCATGCATGCTAGGCAGGCACTCTACCACTAGGCCATATTCCCAGCCCTAGTATGGCAAGTTTTACAGTATCACTCTAAAAAATGTTTTGACTCATGGTAATTTTCTCATTCTCTTTATTTTACACTTGAAATCATCCTGTCACCAAGATGTCTATTATGGGAAATCAAGAGCTTCCATTCACTTCTTGCCCAAAGTGTCCCTCTTGATTTGCTACTATAATTGAAAGAACTTCATGCTTTGTTTGTTTGGACTTTTTTTTTTCAAACTATCCTAAATTTTTTTTGCCAGTCCTGGGGCTTGAACTCAGGGTCTGAGCACGGTCCTTGGGCTTTCTCAAGTCTACAGCTCTACCAGTTGGGCAACAGCAACACTTAAGGCTTTTCTATGTTTGTGGTACTGAGGAATCCAACCCTGGTCTTTGTGAGTGCTAGGCAAGCATTCTATCACTAGGCCAAACTCCTACTTTTGATATGGGCTACCAGAAGGCCTAAAAAAAATCTATACAATTGTAGTTTGGTTGCTACATACCCAAATCTCACATGTCTAATATCTAGACTGATTCCAACTGTTTCATTCTAAGATACTATTTTTCTCCTGGAAAGTTTTCAGGTTTGATATATCAGCTTTCATCAATCTTAATACCTTGAACACTCTTCACTGATCAGGAGTGAATGTACCTGTTCTACAGAGGGGCCCAATATGTCCCCAATAGCAGCATTTCGTTAGACCATTTCTTCAGGCCTCATTCCCACCTGGCTTGCCAGCTACTCCCCAGAATATAGATGGATTTGTAAGAAATAATTTCCTTGAGTTCTTTTTCAAAAGATGGAGCATTCTTATATGTTTTTAGATTGAACTTGAAATAGTGCCTTTTTGTTATTACTGCCACACCTTGGAAAGCTGTGTATAGCTGAAAATCCATCCTTCATCTTAACCACCCCCAAATCATGAGGTGGTCAGTGCCATGAGATGAATCTGTTAATCTCATGGCCTCTGTAAAAGCTTTCTCTCTCCATTATTTGCTTTTGAAACTCTCCTAGGGAATTAAATTGAGGCATAAAACAAGAAATTGAATTAAATGAATGGAAGTTAAAATAAAAAGTAAATAAAGATCCTAACCAAATTGTAAGTTGCAGATCATTTTCCCCTTCTCAAATCCAACACAAAATCACACATCGTCTTTGATCACACAACCTCTGAGAAATAATCTCCTCAGGGTTGACAGAATTCTCAGAGTCTGTTGCCAGCCCTAGAGATGAGGGCAGGAAAAATAGTATTTGGCATCATTAGAATTAGCATCCATGGGAGAAAGAAAAGAAGTACTGCACAAAGGAAGGTGCTGAATGGCAAAGTAGCTCAAACATATGTGTGAACCAATTGACTGGAGAAGGGATAGAGCTTAGACAGCCTTCATTTTTGTCCTACTTGAGACAAGGTCACCTTCTCTTTGCAAGTCAACATTTCTCTAGGGAGGAGGGAAAGCCCATTACCTGGGACATGATGTCTCTTTTCAAATTAGGTTAGCTCCCTGCTAAGTGTCAGCACTCACAACTGCCAACATTCTTGGCAGCTTCAAACTCCAAGTGGAGACTGGGCCACATACCACAGTGTTCAATGTAGAATCACAATAGAAAATCACTTAGGAAAGCTCATGAAAAAAAAATGGGGGGAGGGACCACAAAAAATCTTATTTGTAGCTTATATCTTCATACCAATAGTTGTTTATTTTTGTCTTAGCATTTTAAGATTATTCCAGACTTGCTTGCTAATGGCACCATTCTGTGTGGTTTGGCTTTGCATATTTTTAAATCTTCTCAATGTGAAGACTGAAAATCAGACTAAAATGACCTAGACAATTGTAAGGTATGCCTTGCTTCAAAAGATTAATTTCCCATGTGTCTGAATGAAGCTGGGCATTCAGGACACAGGGAATCAAGCAGCTGTTTAATTCTTAGCATGATTAGAATGATCACAGGAAGATTCCCCAGAATCATCTGCTCTAAAGTCTTTCTCATTCATAACTGCCTCTGACCTCAGGTAGTACCCCCCTGTAACAGTCACACATCTGTTCCTGGGATTGGACTGGCCTGTCTCCTCTTATTATTTTTTTTGCTAGTCCTGAGCCTTGAACTCAGGGCCTGAGCACTGTCCTTGGGCTTTCTCAAGGCTAGAGCTCTACCACTTGAGCCACACCACCAATCCTGGCTTTTTATATGTACATGTGGTACCGAGGAATAGAATACAGGTCTTTGTACATACTGGGTAAGCACTCTACCACTAAGCCAAACTGTTGTCCTCTCCTCTAAGTATTTATCCCTTTGTGTTTAACTGAAATTCTTAGATGAGCTCCGATGACTGATGCCTCCAGTTCCTTTGGGTCAGGCCTGTACTTCTTTCTCCATACTATGGCTAGAACACATACATAAAAAAAAAACTGGCATCATTTCTATGCTGATGTTTGCCTAATGTGGTATACAGATCATACCAACTTGCAACAATATTAAGAGACCTCACAGATGCTAGCTAGAGTTTACCAGGGGATTCCCAATTGCTAGACAAACCCCAGACGTCAGGATAGATTAAACCACTGGGGGAAAGGAATTCTCAGCCAGGGAGTAGATAGGAAACTGTAGCAGGTGGAATTTCTAAAATAGCTTCCTATCCTAATCCTTGAAACCTTTGACTGATAACATATCGCTTGTACAATGGTGCTATGTTATGAAATACAACCAACCTCAATACTAAATTTCCCAGATTATCCA
Source organism: Megascapheus bottae (assembly GCF_031878675.1). NCBI lineage: Eukaryota > Metazoa > Chordata > Mammalia > Rodentia > Geomyidae > Megascapheus > Megascapheus bottae. The sequence continues at coordinate 53,330,707 of NC_143513.1, forward strand.
CATTGGCCCAGAATAACCACATAACCCAAGTCTTAAAATATGCAAAAATTTTCTAGCTACAGGAAGGAGAGAAAGAGAACAAGCGAGCATGAGAGAGAGAGAGAGAGAGAGAGAGAGAGAGAGTTGAAAAGGACTTGACTCACTGTGACTGTTTTAAAGATGAAACGGATCCTGGAGGTATCAATCTCACAACCATGAGGATTAAATCAGCCTGTCAGAATGTAGGTAGGTTCAAGAATGGATTCAGACAAGCCCAGTCCAGCCAATTGATTTTGTCTTTATTTCTGAATGCACAAAGTAGGCCCACCTATTAACATCTAACCTATACTAAACCATGAGATAATTGTGTTTTAAGCTGCCAGATTTATTTATTTTTTTTAACCATTAATACTTTTATTTCTACAAATCCACCTAACAACTACAATCTTATGATGTAATATTTTACATCTTATTTTTAATTTGTAATATTTTTCACTGTTACATTAATTGCATGAATAGAAAATAAAATTCCATGTGAAAAATGTTTATGGGAACATATTTCAAAAGTTTGCATGGAAAATAAAATACGTAAATTACATTGAGCCTCCTCAATCGTAGAGCCCCTGGGTTTGTGGCCTAAAATTTTTCATTATCTTAACTACTTTATTGTTTTTCATACCAAATACCTTCACTACCTAATCTGAAAGACTTGAGAAATTCTCATGTTCATAGGAAACAAGCCATAATGACAATTCTGAATTTTTGGCATTTACATAATTTAAGCAGATGCACAATATACTGAAATGATTTCTGGCCTGGTCCTAATTCAACATTTTCTTTGTGAAACACACAGATTGATAAACTGCTTTCTGTTTTCAGATACATAAATTTCACCTCTTTTATATTTATTAACCACCTTGCTGTCAAGCTGCCAGATTTATAATAATTTGTCACTGCAGCAATAGAAAACTAGCATAGTAACCAAGACAGCCATTCTATTCTTCATTAGTTTTGATAAAGCATTATTTCTTGGGAATGAACTGAAATGTATTCTTAAAACTCTCTGGCATAAGAGAAGATCCAAATCTTGTGGTGGTTGTATTATGTGCTATCTTGAACTTCGACTGTTTATGCCTCATTTCCTCATGTAGAACCCCCAAATGCTGAAGGGCGAAGTACATTTCTAAAGGTCTTTCTGCATTTCTAGGGTTAAGAAGATCTGGCTGAGTTTCTTCCTGGGCACTTCCTTCCAGGCCTATCCCCCATAAATTCTGATACACTCTCCTGATGTACCTGTCTCAAATACCTCTGCTTCACAAAAACTAAATGGAGCAGAGAAGTATTTGCCATTAACAAATAGCATTCTGCCACCTTAAGGGGGAAACTGGAAAAACTGTACTTGACCTTCTAGTAAGGGCATGCAATTCTGTAGTACATCTCGTATAGCAGGATTTGAATATTAAAAAATCCACTATTCTTCATTGACTGTGAATATACACTAAAACACTTTCTGAACTTTTGAACTCCTCTATTTTTACCTCACCTCTTTTGTATCTCAGTTTAACATTTTGCAGCAAAAATGACAGCTCAATGAATGTCTACAGAAATATGTCTGTATCTCATGGATTCACTAAACAGATGATTCTTACTTTAGGGCAAAATTTTCATGAGCTGAAAAATAAAAAAAACAAACCAAAGACTCTGAATTCAGTTATCTAAAACTGTTATAATATCAGAAGGGCTAATTGTTCATCTGGGAGAAAAAGCGAACACTTAATAATGAATCAGAGATTTGTTTCTTTTATTCTCCCCTGTGGTCCTGAGGGTTGAACTCGGGCCTGACCCATGCTAGATAAATACTCTAAAACTTCGTTTTGTATTTTCAGTCTTCAGGTTGTCTCACTTTGAACTCATAATCCTTCTGCTTCATACTGCCCAGTGGCCAGAATTTCAGGAGTGTGCCACTGCAACTGGCTATTCTTTCCTGTGGCCAACACTAAAACTGACATATTGTTTTCTCATAAAATCATAATTAACCAATTAATTTATAGGGAAAATTTACAACTTGTTTATTTATTTCCCTGTTCATAGATAGATGAAGACTTAGCCTTCAGAAACTGGGGATTCATTTGCCCTTGTGGTTGGGGAAATGTGACCCAGCCAGGTAGCTGGCAGCCTTGTATTTTCTCCGATGGCTCCTTTGGGGTTTCCAGAACATACTTCCCTCAGGGGTCTGCTTTCATATTTTCCATCTCTTCTATCTAATTCCATCTGTCCCTTTCAACAGGCCCAATTCAGTCACTCCAGAAACATATGCCAGGTTTCTCTGTACCTCTCATAGCATTTCCATTACAATCCATTATAAAAAAAATGTATCTTTTAAAATAAGTTTATTGTTATTATTAAGGTATTGTGTAGAGAAGTTATTTCATAAGTCAGATTATAAATCCACCACTTATTTTGGACATTATCATCCCTTTCTTTGCTTTTCCTCAGGTCAAATTTTCTTTTATGCTGTAGATTTGATTTCTAAGAAGGTAGGTACTAATTTTGACTTGCATGTCTTACAGTATCTAAGAAAAGGAATTGATACAGCCAAATTCTAACTCTTGGAATCGTTATTTGACCAGAAGTTATCAGAATAGCTTTTTCTATAAGAAGGGCTATTATTTTATTATCTTTTCTGTAGTAATATTTCCATGATCGCCTATCTTTGATTGCATTTGCGGGAGCTATGAACCTTCACAAAACAGTGACCTTCATCCATGAAGCTGAATGCTCAAACCACTCACTCATCCCTCTCTTCTCTCTCCCACTCCTTGGGTCTCTATTCTAAGAAACATCAAAATTAAGCCAAATAATAACCGTACAGTAGCTCTAAGTGCTCAAGTGAAGAGACAGCCACACATTTCTCCTTTTAAACAAAATCTTAGTGCTAAAGGCTTATCTAAAGATGAGATAAGCTGAAAGCCAGACCTCTTGAACTGAACACCCAACTAACAAATGCAAAGAAAAGTGCTTGGAGGAAATTAAAAGTGCTACTTTGGGGAACACATGAATGATAAGAAAGTGAAACAGCCTCATTACTGATTTGGTTTGGAAAGTTTTATTGGCCTGGCTAGAAGATCAAACTTCACCCAAAGAAAATTGTATGGAGGCTGAAAGAAGTAAGGAAGCCGCAGAAGAGACCTTAGCTGACACCGATAGGTTCATGATCTGCAAACATAACATAAAACAACAAAACGTCATATAACATAACATAATACACACAAAACTGCATAATAAAATAGAAACATGTTTTATAAAGTAGAAACTATAGAAAATAATCTAGGAGTTCTTTTGATATCATTAATGAAGGTAACAAGAATAAACAAGAGAACTTCAGTGTAAATGAGCAGCCCGATAGTGGAAAAAAATTCCACATAAGATTTTCATAGCTGGAAAAGAAAAGCTAATTCCTGGTATCAAAGCCTCAAAAAAAAGTAGAGTATCTCTTTTGTTAGGGACTAATGCAGCTGAGACCTTACATTGAAGCCAATGTTCATTTATTATTCTAAAACTCCCAAGGCATTTGAAAATTATAATAAATCTACTCTTCCTGTGTTCTATAAAACAAATTCTAAAATATAATACATCTGTTTGCAACATGGTTTACTGAATATTTTAAATAAACTATTGAGACTTTCTACTCAGTAAAAAAGATTTCTTTCAAAACACTGTATTCTTTTCCTCATTTGTAGTAATTAGTACACATCCAGGACTCTCATACCAGAAGATTACAGTAGCTCAAAAACTATGTATATAAGGTCATATATGATGAGACTAAATGAAATGAGCTTTAGGGTATGGAAACAAGAAATTTATCTTGTGTGACTGTAGTTCTTAATGTACTATGTTATTTCTCTTCTTTTTTGCCCTTATGGTTAATCTCATGTTGTTACTGTATCTGACCTTGTTACGTGGTATATATATATATATATATATATATATATATATATATATATATATATTTGCTTTTTTGAAAAAGGGAAGGGAAGGGGGGAAACAAGACGATTGAGGAGGGGGGTAGGAGGAGGGAAATGGGGACAAAAAACTATGAGAAGGGGCCAGGAGTTTGGCCTAGTGGTAGAGTGCTTGCCTTGCATGAGCAAAGACCCGGGTTTGATTCCTCGGTACCACATACATAGAAAAAAAAAAAAAGCTGGAAGTGGTGGTGCTGAGGCTCAAGTGGTAGAGGTCTAACCTTGAGAAAGTCCAAGGACAGTGCTCAGGCCTGAGCTGAAGCCCAGGACAGGCAAAAAAAAAATTTTTTTATGAGAAGGGGTATCAATGTGTGAGAACTAATGTACCTACTACCTGACAAATGTAACTATAATCTCTCTATACATTATCCTGACAATAAAATTTTAAAAACACTGTATTCATTGATAATATACTTAGTAACCCAAGAGCTTAACAAGGATATACAATGAGATATTTTTATTTTTCTGCATTCTAACACAGAACCTGATCTTCAGCCATTAAATCAATGAATCTTTTCTACTTTCATATCTTATATAATAATCTTGTGCCCAGCACCTGTGGCTCACACTTATAATCCTAGCTACTCAGAAAACAGAAATCTGAGGATCTCAATTCAAAATCAGCCCAGGCAGGAAAGTCTGTGAATTATATCCACTTAACCAGAAAAACACCAGGAGGCTCTGGACCAAATGGTAGGGTGCTAATCCTGAGGAAAAAAGAACTACAACAACAATACACACACACACAAAAAACCCTCAGGGACAGCGCCCAGGATCTGAATTCACACCCCAGGACTGGCACATTGAAAAATAGGAATGATTTTGCAAGGCTATTCTTTTTTTTTCCCCCCCGCCAGTTCTGGAGCTTGAACTCAGGGCCTGAGCACTGTCCTTGGACTTTCTCAAGGCTAGGCCTCTACCACATGAGCCACAGCACCACTTCCCGCTTTGTCTGTGTACTGAGTTCCAAGAAGTTGAACCTGGGTCTTCTTTCATGCTAGGCAAGCACTCTACCACTAGGCCATGCTCCCATCTCTGTAAGGCTATTCTTGGCATAGATAAAAAAAATCCTCTGATAGTTCTGGTAGAAGGAAACTGAAAGGCTTCTAGAAAGAATTCCCCATTCCATAGGCCATAAAGAACATTTATGATTCATTGTATGTCCAAGTATCAACTGGAACATGAGTTTGAATGAAGAAGTTGATTCCAGTCTGTATGGATCACTTGAATGGCTCAAAGCCTCAGAAAAGGAAGCACCTGCACATGTGGTAGGTAAAAATTGTTAAAATGACAATAAAAGATTTAGAATATTACATGAATGTAGTTGATAAAGCAGGGGAAGAATCTAAGAGACATGAACTTAGTTTTGAAGGAAGCTGCCATCAGCAGCTTGTGCAGAACAAAGAAATCTTTTGGGGAAGGGAAATGCCAATTGGTATGGCATTCTTCATTGCCATCTTGTTTCAGAAAATGCCACAGCAACTCCAACTGCTTCCACCACACTCTTGGAGGCAAGACCGTCCATCATAGAAAAAAATTATGACTCACTAAGATTATGACTCACTCAGACGATGTCTTAACAATTTTCAGCAATATAATATTTTTTTGTTAGTCCTGGTGCTTGAACTCAGTGCCTAGGCACTGTCCTTGAACTTCCTCAAGACTGGTGCTCTACCACTTGAGCCACAGCACCAGTTCTGGCTTCTACTGTGTATGTGTTACCAAGGAATCAAACCCAGGGCTTCATGCATGCTAGGCAAGCACTCTACCACTAGGCCACATTCCCAGCCACAATATAGTATTTTAAATTAAGATACATTAATTTTTAAGACACAATACATGGTATGTATTCTGTACACTTACCAGCCTACAGAATAGCATAAACAAATTGTATTTCCATTTGAAAACAAAATCTATGGCTTGCTTCATTGCAATATTTACTTGGTTGTACTGTCTAAAATGAAATTTTCAACATCTCCAAGGTATGCTGCTATCTCATTTGAAGGATGGAATTTGGTAAATGTTGATAATGGTGACAAAGACTATTTAGTTAATATAGAGTGATGGCATATATGCTCCCACATGTTTTTATGTATGAATTTGGCCTATGTTCTTTCTTGGCTTTCTTTCTCATGTCTGGCACTGTACTACTTGAGCCACATCTCTAGTTCAGCTTTTTTTTCTGTTTAATTGGAGCATATAGTCTTCTAAACATTTCTGCCCCATGCTAGCTTTAAAACACAATTCTCCAGGTTTCAGCCTCCTGAGAAGCCAAGATTATCAGCATGAACCACCAACTTCTGATTTGTATTTACTTTTTGAAGTGTTAATACATATGCATGGTGTAAAGTTAGAAAGCAAGAGAGAATAAAGAAATAGATACCCTCTTTAACTTGCTTTGATTTTAATATATAACACAGTAGGCAAAGGTACAGTACGTGTACTGTACACACTATAATAGCTTAACAAGATGGATACTATTGTGGGTTTTAATCTATGGTTAGGAAAAGAAATCTGCAGCGAAGACAGGGGAAACATAGGTTAATACTATAATTTATATAACCAAATTATATTATGTATACTTATGGAAATACCAAAATGAAATACACTACTAATACACTTAAAAAGAAGGAAAATAATACTATTACAAGTACAAATTTTAATGAATGTTACATACATTTCAATACTTAATGCCATATATCAAGTTCCTGCCCTAACTTATAGTGAATCCTCACAGTAACTCTAAAATTTGGCTTAATTTTCCCTCCAATCCTAACTCTTACTTATTGGGGAACCTTAAGTTAATTAATTGAAATGTCAATTGAAGTTTCGTTCTTTTCATCTCTAAAAGAGATGTAGAGTGTTGGGGAAATGCATGAAAGTTAATGGTAGGAACATGCTAGGAGTTAATAATTCTTTCACTATTGATTTGTATATTGACCCAATCAGATCTACACTGGGAAACAGCAAGTTAGAAAGAAGTCCCATCTTAATTTATAATGTTCTTAGTCTCAAGGTCTGACCCATCCTACATGGCTGAAGTTTCAAGAATCTAGATTTCTAAAACAAGTGATTTTTATCAGTAATGTGTTGTTTACAAGTTCTTACAAAGTTACAAAGACATATATGAATATGATGATGATTATGATGAAGAAGGAGGAGGAGAAGAAAGGAGGAAAAGAGAGAAGGGAGGAAGGAAGAAGACTGAGAGGAAGAAAAAAACAGGAGGAAGTAGGGAAGCGAGAGAGGAGGGGGAGGAAAAAAGGGGGAGGGGAGAGGAAAAGAAGGAGGAGAAGGAGGAAAAAGAGACTCTCTGCTTCCATCTCCCACCTCTGATTCCATGATTTTGTGATTCTGTGTGTCTTATTCTTATTCCCATCGTAGCTCCATAATATATCAGTTAGAAGATTATGTAGCCTTCTATAGTGTGGTTCATTATATTAAGTGCCACTAACATGTGACCACTTGGACAGAGGAAGGAAAACCCTTAGTAGTGTTAATATATTTTGAAAATCAAGTTAAAGAGCCAGGCACGATGGCTCACACCTATAATCTTGGCTATCAGGAGGCTGAGATCTGAGGATCAAGGTTCAAAGCCAGCCCATGCAGAAAAGGACCTGAGACTCTTATCTCCAATTATCCTCTAGAAAACAAGAAGTGGGGCCTGGTTCAAGGGTAGGGTGGTAGCCTTGAGCTGAAGAGCTCAGGGACAACACTCAGGCCCAGAGTTCAAGATCCATGACAAAAAAAAAAAAAAAAATCAGGTTACAGAAATATTCAGTAGGGCCTAGTCTGTACAGAAGCCAAACCATACCAGAAAGTGACTTGATCATTGCAAAATAGTAAAAATGGGCCACGAATTTGGCCTAGTGGTAGAGTGCTTGCTTAGCATGCATAAAGACCCAGGTTCGATTCCTTGCTACCACATACATAGAAAAAAAGCTGTAAGTGATGCTGTGGCTCAAGTGGGTTCTAGCCTTGAGAAAGCCCAAGGATAGTGCTCAGGCCCTGAGCTCAAGACCAGACTGGCAAAAAAAAAAAAATGAAGACATGTATGTGACTTTGTAAGACTTTGAAATCCTGCATACAAAAATTGTATCAAATGGCAAGTTTACATGCCAAGGAAAATACCCCCCATGGACAATATTTCAAGCATTGGAAATATTTTTTTATTCAATTGAGAAACATTCCAAAGAAGCTTCCACATCTTTCTTCATCTAATGATGAGATCTGTTTCATGATTTATGTGAAAATCTAGGATATCTATAAGCAAGTTACAGAGCATACAAACCTTTCCTTAAAGTAGCTATTCAACTTGATGAGCCATGTGATGCTAAGAGCTATCGTCAGCTGTTATTTTTGAGAGTAAATGAATGCCTCTTTTTTTTTTAATTGCCTCAGTTAACTATAGAAGGACCGGATGGAGAGATGTGTTCAATCTTCTTCCAGTGTTGGGGGCCGAATATCGCCATGTCTAATAACTTTCTGCTGAGACAAGGCAAGGCACAAGAGGCAGGGCGCAAGACTTGATTAGCATTGGTTACAAATGTGTTATTGTTTATCACTCTCTTTTGGGACATAGAGTGAGGGTATATTAGCTGGAGGGACTTCCTCAGGAGGGGGGTTTATTGGAGAGAGATTTTCCTGCCTTGATGAAGCTGCGAGGCGTCTCTGTTCGTGCTCTGGGGAAGGAAGGCTGAGGGAGGGAGGACAGTGGACCTTCTCCTCTCATGGCTTGGCCTGGTCAGGGCATGTTTTTCCCCATCCCTCCTACTAGTCGAGAGGGACCGGGGAAGAAGGACCCCCGACATACTGGCTCCCAACGTGGGGCATGAAATGGGGCATGAAAAGGACAAGATGGCAAGTTGAGTCAAGTGAGAAATATGGAGGAAAGACCAAAAAACCAGAAAAACCTGAAAGGCACAAAGAAAAAGGAGGGACTGAAAGGCCAGGGAAACCTGAAGGGAAAATGCAGGCTGAAGTTGCTCACAGGGAAAAAGAAAAAGACAGGAAGACAAGGAGAAAGAGAAAAAGAAAAAAAGGTGGTCAACAAGAGAAAGGGAAGCAACTACCTACAAAAGTCAAAGAGGTAAGAAAAACTCAAAGACTGAAAAACCAGAGAAACCTAAAAGAAAAGTAATGCAAAGAAAAAGAAAAAGGAAGGACTGAAAGGCCAGGGAAACCTGAAGGGAAAATGCAGGCTGAAATTGCTTACAGGGAAAAAGAAAAAGATAGGGAGAAAGACAAAGAGAAAGAAAAAAGAGAAAAGGAAGCAACTACCTACAAAAGCCAAAGAAGTAAGACAAACCCCTCAAAGACTGAAAAACCAGAGAAACCTGAAAGGAAAATACAAAGAAAAACCCATAAAAAAGGGAAAAGAAAACCATAAAACTCCTCCCAAAGCTAAGGAAAAAAAAGGCAAAGAAGCTGCGGCTGTGTCAAAGGGGAGAGCAAACAGCAGAAGCAGCTAGGTGTTTTTAACAGTAAAAGATTTTAATCATTCCCAGTCTGCCTCCGGTGGGGAAACTGAGGAACCTCATAGAGGGCGAGGCAATAATCATTCCCAGGTCATCTCCAAAGCACAGGTCACTTCGTCACAGTAGGGAGGAACCTCGCGGAGTCTCTGGCCAGAGCGGTATAAGGGAGAGGCAATTTTAGAATAGAACCAAATGAGTTCAGACCAGAACAACCGCGAATGTGTGTGTGAATAGGTGTGATTTAGATTTACCCAAGTGCCTTTTTTTTTTCCAGTATAAATTTAAGTCTAAACTATGTGGCAACACAGGAGTAAACAGTTTAAGAACAGGTGAAAAGAAGCATAGAGACGCTTGGAAAAATACTTGAGATAGAATTTAGTGATTTAGAAAGCCTGTGCGCGGGTGCAGAATTGCAAAATAGGGGGCCACTGCCCATAGTAAAGCTTTTTAGGGTCCCTAGTTAAGTGAAGAGACAATGCCCCTGAGTCAGCTTGAAGTTACAGAAGATGAATCTTTGCCCATAACCCCCTTAAAATGAAGGGACCAGAGTCATTTTTGGAAGGTGAGATAGGACAGTAGTTTAAAACAAAAAGCGGGGGGGATTGGAAGACTCTTCTAATTCTTCCATTGCCCTGCTATTCCTATGGCTTTGTTTTTTCTATTGGTTTCAATAATGTTTTCTTAGCTAATGTTGGAATGTTTCCTTGTTTTCTCTGGCTGTTGTAGTCAGAACCCCTCAGTATATACCAGTGCCTGTACAGGCGGAGGAGAATGCTTTCCCGCTTATCAGTAGAGAAGGATTTGGTATTTTCCTGGCTGTGGTGGTGGCCATTATCTGTAGCTGCCATTACTGCCACAAGTATTGCCCTTGCCACTGCAGTTCCTACACAGAATGCTTTGAATAAGCCATTAATCAGCATGTGAGAACTGGAATTATGTGCACAAATGACACATGTTAATATTCTAACTTTGGGTGATTGGTTAAGACTATTTTGGGACTTGATCAAAGATGGGCAGGACTGATCGGTTTGGATTTTTTTGCATTATAATTGTAATATGTCTATATTGCTTGCCTACAATGTCAAGGCAGAAAGTGAATGCTAATGTGACAGGCATCTGCTCCCATGGAAATAGGTGCATCCTCTCAGGTCTGATTTGCTTAAATGGATGGCTGGTAGCCTATCAACCTAAGACAGGAGCCAAGTAAAAAGGACTTGGTGATCCCATGACGGGTAAGAAGACTAGCGAGCTTGGAGACAACTAAGACAGGCACAGTCAATCTGATCTGATGGTAGCCCCACATATCCTAGGTTTTGTCTTTTCTATAAAATAAAAAGAGTTGCTTTTGGGGGCCGAGTAACACCATGTCTAATAACTTTCTGCTGAGACGAGGCAAGGCGCAAGAGTCAGGGCGCAAGATTTGATTAGCATTGGTTACAAATGTGTTATTGTTTATCACTCTCTGCTGGGACCTAGAGTGAGGGTATATTAGCTGGAGGGATGTCCTCAGGAGGGGGTTTTTATTGGAGAGAGAGAAGGACCCCAACATTCGAGATTTCTTTTTGAAACTTAGACTCACATGTGGTTTATGTGGACCTATTTGTACTGATGTTCCCCCTTGCCGTTCTTGGTAAAGTGTCAAGTTTTGATGCCTATATATATATAATTTTTTGGAAAGAAGTAGCTATTTGTATAATAAAGCCCAATTCAGTTGCTTTGTCCATAAAATGAAAGAATATCCTGTTTTTATATAGGAACAAAATTCCACCAAGAGAAAAATACCTTTGCCTTTTTGTGAGTCCAGTTTTTCTTAATGACAGAAATGGTAGCTGAACTATATTATAGTGATGATAGGGAACTAAGCCAGATGCCCCTCTGTAGATGATTGGGTCAAGAAGATGTGGTATTTATACTCAATGGAATTCTATGCTGCTGTCAAAGAATGACATCACTCCACTTGTAAAGAAATGGAAAGACTTGGAAAAAAAATCATTAAGTGAAGTAAGCCAGACTCACAGGAACATAGGCTCAATTGTTTCCCTCATTTGTACACATTTAGGACTCCCCTACCAGAGGGTAACAATAGCTCAAAGCCTAGGTATGTAAGGTGATACAGGATGAGACTAAATGAAAGGAACTCTAGGATATGGAAATGTGAGCTTTATCTTGTGTGATTATTTTTCTTAATGTACTATGTTATTTCTCTTTTTTTTTGTCCTTTGGTTAATCTCATATTGTTACTATATCTAACTTTGTTACCTGGTATATTGTGTATACATTTATTTGAAATAGAAAAGGGAAGGGGGAAAAACAAGCTGATTAGGAGGGGATGAGGGAAGGAAATGGGGACAAAAACATGAAAAGGGGTTACAATGTGTGAGAAGTAATGCACCTACTACCTGATGAATGTAATTTTAACTCCTTTATACATTACTCCAGAAATAAACAATAAAGAACTGGTAGCTGACTCATTATCCATGTCCACATAGAAAGAAAGTGACTTCCCACAGCAACACATGTTGTAACAGTGATAAATGTTAATAAAACTTTTTCCTCTCTATGAATATGCTCTCCCTCCCATTATTCTAGATGCCCATCTAAGTGAAGGTTAGAAATACATAATCATTCAGATTGGGATTTACAATGACAAAGACTGTAAAATAATATTTTAAGTTCTAACATAAGAAATACAGTGGGTGATATTGGTCAAGTTACGTTGTGTTCATAAGCTGCTTTGTTCAATACAGCTCTTGTACAACTTCTTATAATAGTAATAGTGAAATAAAATGATTATGAACAAAAGAAACAAGAGTTCCAAGTCAAACAGTGCCTTAAAAGACGTTTTCCTAAATATTCCTCTGTTGTGTTTAACACAACCCAATAGGGAAGCCCAGCTTATAAATGAGTTCTTTTGTGGTCTAGAAAAGAAATCCCTACTAGCTAAGACAATGACAGCAGAGCCTCAAGACTTCTTGCTACAACGTAGAAGGCACAAAAACACAAAATAAAAGATGACCAAACCATTTTTGCCCCCGCCCCTATGGGTAGCAGGAAATAGGAAGCAGGATGGAGAAGGAATAGGAAAGCCTGGTTGAGAGTTGAATGTATGATCAATCAACCCCAATCCCATTTTTTTCATATATTTTTATTGTAATTAATAGAAGGGTTACATGATATTTGCCAGATAGATGGTGCATTAATTCCCATACATTGATACCCTTTCACATGTCTTGGTCCCCATTTCCCTCCCCCCACCCCCACCCCTCATCTTGTATTCCCCCGTTCCCTATCCAATTTCAGATAACCAAATACAAATATATCCGATATATCAGGTCAATCCCATTTTTAAAAACAGTAGAATGTAGAGACTCCACTTGACACTCTGAGAAAGACCATCTCAAAGATGTTCTGCATCAATCTAAAGAGAATTCATAGCATTTGGCAACACAGAAGGTCAAGAGGAGATTGTGGTTCCCCAAAGAACAAAATGGAGGCTGAGTCATCCTACAAGAGACCAGATAAAGGATATTCACAAGTCCCTCAGTTAAGCCCATACTACAACCATGTGAATGCCTAAATGGTGTTCAGGGATTGCTTTTACATTCCCTAACCATAAGAGTAGAAAAGGAGGGCCAGAAGATTGTAACAAACATTTAAACATATATGGAGAATTGTGGAGGAGAATGCAGATGGTTCCTAACCTCCACACATGGGGATTATGCAAAGATTCTACCTTGTACAGCAATCAGAGATCCAAGTAACAACAAACATCTAGGCAAGTACCAACCAAGTAGGCTTACATTCACTATCCCAAAGACTCCTGTGCCCAAGCCTGTTGCCCTAGCCTCAAGAAGTAGAAAAGTGCACTTGTCCCCACATCACAAAAGTCATCTTGGAGAAGAATGAGGGAAATCCAAGATTTTTTAAAAAAAAAAAAGGATTTAAAAAGACTGGTTTTTTTTTGTTGTCGCTCTTGTTTTCTTTACAAATGTTGAACATTATCTGAAAAATTGGCACAAATTTCCTGAGATCTGGTGTTTAATTTCCAAGAACAACTCAAAAAGTACATAGCTCTGATCTAAAGTAAATGAAACCTGAAGAAAAAAGTTCATTTGCCTTTCATTTAAACTGTTTTTGTAAGTTTGGATAGAATCCAATGTCCATTAAGGAGTAACATGAAAAGCTGGAGCATTAATATCAATCTTAATGATATAAAAGAAATAAGATTGGCAGTTCACGGTGAGTCTTCCTGAGCTCTGGCCAAGATACCAGTTTTAGCATTGTAGTGGAAAGTTTATAGCTAAAGAATGATACCAAGTAAGCTCTAGTATCACAGAGATCTCAGTCAGAAAGGAAAAAGTCAGGCAGCCTGCTCAAGAAGACATCTTTGAGCCCACACTGTTGGTGGCCATGGCAGGAGCCACTCCCCAGAGGAGTTGCATGGAGACAAAGGCTCTGGAGCCTGAATGCTCAGCACCTCACTGCAGCACAGACCTGCCAGCTACAGAGCCTGAGCACTCAGTGCCTCACTTATCTTCAATACAGACCTGCCAGCTACACAGACTCAGACAACGAAGAAATGTGATTACCCACTACAGACATTTTCACTCCTGCTCACAGAACAGCATTGGGAAGCTAAACCCTCCCCCACAGCAGCGCCATCTTGGCTACTGGCAAAGACCCTGCCACAACAACTAGCAGATAAGTGGATACTGAGAAGTGGTGCCAGCAGTGCCATCTCTCAAAAGGGCAAATGTTTCTCCCAGAGTCATCTTAGCCAGGTAATTACTTCCCTGCCCTGGAGAAAGCAGTTTCTCCTCAGGGCAAGACTGCTTTCTTCTCCCAGGAAACAAAGCCGGAGGCAGCTCCACCTCCAGGATCTCTGCTCAACTGGCTAAAACAATATAGGTCCCAGGCTGAATCGGGTGAGTTCTGAAGCTCACAGTGGACTCCAGAAAGAATGCAACTCCCTTCTCATTCAAGCTACCTAAAACAACCAACTTTCTCCTGCAGGATAAATAAAGCTCATTGCTCTGCCATCAAGTTAACCTGGGTGAGCAGAGTCCCCAAACCAAATCTGTAAGGCAGAACTTTTTCTGCCCAATCAAGCAAACTGATTGAAAAAAACAACTAAGCCAAAACACAGGGAAAAAAGGCTTCTTAAAGCATCTGGATCCCAAATTCAGTGGAGACACAAGTTTCTCCCTCCACCCCCCCCCAAAAAAGCCCTGAATACTTTTTTCTAATCATAATTTTTTCAAATTTTCCTACTTTTTCATTTGCATTTTTATTTTTTGCCATTTTTTTCTCCATCCTCTCTCCCGCCCTTTTTTTTTCTTCTGTCATTGTAGTCATTCAAAGACTTGTTATAAATTACATTTTTATTGACTTTGTCCCCTACTTTTTAATCTGTCCCTTTCTAAGCTTAGTATTTGTTTAAGAACTCATAATTGAGAGATGTCCTTTTTTTAAAAAAAAAACATTGATCTTTTTCATATATATTTTCCTCTTTATATATTATTACTCTTTATTTTTTATAAGTTTTATTTTAATTTTTAATTTTCCTTTTCTGTCACTTTAGGTCACAATTATCTTCACTCTATTCTTTCCTTCATTACTATATTATTCTTACACTACTACATTACTCTTATTTCCCCTCTTGTCTTTCATCTATCTTTCTCACAAACTTTACTTTCATTAAAACCACACAGAGGGAAGCAGATGGCGGCTCCTCTTCAGCTTCTGACTTGCCCAGCTGAGGAAGACGTGGGGGCCGCTCTCACCATGCACAGCCTGGCAACCACTGCGCCTGTGCCTACTGCACTGGCTCAAGTGGATAGAGAAAAGATCTATCAGTGCATCAATGATCTGTCCAGTCCTGAGACAAGAGAGAATGCTTTACTGGAGCTAAGCAAGAAGGGAGAATCTGTCCCTGACCTTGCACCCATGCTGTGGCATTCATTTGGTACTATTGCAGTACTTTTACAGGTCAGCTTTTCTTGGAGCACACATCCCATTTTTTTTGTACGCCTTTTTGCACACTGTTAGCAAACCACGTCCCTTTGAGTATTTCGGCTCACTAGCCTTGGAGTTATTGGGGCCTTGGTGAAAAGAAGTAATCAACTTCTTACTGACAACAGAAATTATCCCTTTATGTTTGCATATTATGGAATCTGGAAGTGAGCTTTCTAAAACAGTTGCCACATTCATCCTCCAGAAGATCCTCTTAGATGATACTGGTTTGGCTTATATATATGTCAGACATATGAGCGTTTCTCTCATGTTGCCATGATCTTGGGTAAAATGGTCCTGCAGTTGTCCAAAGAGCCTTCTGCCTGTCTGCTGAAGCATGTAGTAAGATGTTACCTTCGACTCTCAGATAATCCCAGGGCACGTGAAGCACTCAGGCAGTGCCTCCCTGACTAGCTGAAGGACACAACCTTTGCCCAGGTGCTAAAAGATGACACCATCATGAAACGCTGGCTTGCACAATTGGTAAAGAACCTGCAAGAGGGCCAGGTCACCGATCCCCGGGGTATCCCTCTACCCCCTCAGTGATCCTTCCCTGTCTCCTCCCACTTCTCCCCCAAGTTGGGGAAGGGAAGGGGATTCTACAAGGAAAACAGCTCAGGTGTTATCACCAACCAGGATTAGACAACCTCAATATTGAACTGCACTGGAGAAAAGGGGCAAGATACCCTTGCTGAGGTGTATAGGCTGCCACCGTTAGGCTGCCTTGAGGATCTGGGCTCCGTCTGCTACACCCAGGAAATGGGCTCCTGACACAGCAGTCTGAAATCAACACCAGCAAATGCTGTGTTTGCAGCATGCCCAAGGTGACCCTGATCCTCAGCCTCTACCTAGCCACTGGTAGAGAGGAGAGACAGTGGTTATAGCAGCAGGACTCTAGGCATGGTGAGCCCCTGGGACCAAGCCATGTGGCATTTTTTTTTTTACTTTGCCTTCCTGGAAGACTCAAGATGGTGTCTTTAATTCTCTCTCTCTCTCTCTCTCTCTCTCTCTCTCTCTCTCTCTCTCTCTCTCTCTCTCTCTCTCAGTATTTGTTTACTTTGGTTTTGTTTTAATCTTAGAGAGAGGTGTGTTGAGTGGACACAAGCTGTAATTTTCAGCAAATCTTTGTCAATTGGCACTGTTTACAAGTCTATTAGCTGCATAAGCTCAATAAAAAGAAGTTGGTCTAATTACAATAAAAAATATATAAAAAAGTTACATCCCCTCTGGCAGGCCAATAGCTGCATTGAGCTGCTGGGAGAGATGGGAGGCAGGGGAAAGAGGTAAAGCCAAAGGACAGTAGGAACCCTCTGCCTGTTTCCCTTCTCTTCCCATTCTACTTTCAGTCTTGGACGCCATGAAGACCCTAACTTTGTTTCTGGCTTTAGCTGCTAGCTTTTTTCAAATCTTAGTGCTTTTCCCTTTTTTCACATCCCTCCTATTAAACTGACAACATAAGTCTTAATTCATCAAACTATTGAAAAGGTATTTGTATTAAGGCACAAGGAGTAAAGGAAGGTCTTCCAATGCAAAAATCTCAAAGGTACTTCCCAAATGACTTTTAAAAGGGCAGCACATGGAATTAAGATGATAAACTTACCTGATCCCACTGTTAGTGGTAATTTCCATAGCACCATCACTTCATGATTATACTCGAAGCAGTATTAGTTGTTTATTTTATTCAAATTTAAGATGAAGGGCTTGACTCTACTTGCTCACTCAATCTTTTGTTTGCTTTTGACATGTTTTCTTTCTGTCTGTGGAAATTACAGGGATGTCACTAAAATATTCTTCACTTGTTTGTTTTGTATTGAACGGTTCCTCTCCCTTTTCTACAGGCTTGATTATACTCCAGTTCAACCCTTCCCCTGTTAGCACCTGCTCTCTCTCTCGTCCTTACCTCTGAAGATGGAATTGCTGATCCAGTAGTAGAGAGGGCCTAAGTCTTTCGTGCACATCTCACACAATTATAGACATGCCTGACAACTGTATGGAGGGGCTTTAAGGGGCAAGCTCATATACACTTGCAGAAGCAGTTTTGCCAACCCAAGGGCTCTTTCAAGCTGATTTTCAGAAAGGGAGTCGGCCTTGTCAGTTGGCTTCTGTCTCTGGAGCCAAGAAAGTAGTAATTTAGTAGGCTCGATGTAAGAAGGATAGAATAAGCACTTATTCGCTTGCCTTCCAAAATGTACCATATCCTTCTTGTAAAGTTTTCAGTGTGTCAGCTTTTACCTCGAGGTCTACTATGTCATTTCTATTAACCTAAAATGGTAAGAGATTTTCTAAGTTCACATGTAACTAGCTTCTTCTGTGTACTTGTATTTTTTTCCCCTAGATTAGGTTTTAAATTTCTCAACCCCATAGTTTTTTCTTAAGCATTTTCAGGATCATAAATCTTGTTGGTGAAGAAACACTGTGCTGTAATCTCTAGGATTAGAGCTCAGCACCATGCCCATACCAGCAATCACAGGGACTAGTCCACTCCCTTTTCAGATCTTGGGGCATGAGTGTGTGCTATCCCCTTGGAATCCAAGTTCATAGCTGGGTGAAGAACTAACATCTCCAACAGTGTTATTCACCATGCCGGTCCCTGAACTAACACTTTGATTCTCATGATATACACCCAATGTGAGTTATGGAGAATTAATTACAGACTCCTGAGAATCTAAAAATGGGAGTAACCTAATTGTTCCTATCCCTGAATCACGCAGTTTCATAGACTCAACCCACCTTAGGTATGGACACAGAGCACATTTCAAAGTGACTGCCTTTGGGAAGCTTGAATGTGTATGTGTTAACATTAATATGTACCAATAGGTTATACTTTATAAGATGTAGAAAATAAATAGGAAACAGGTACCATTTCTATTCTTTGGTGAAAACAATAGGAAAGCATGATCAATCCTATTATGTTATCTGCTTCACAATGACATTAGCTTCTTATCTATAATGCAATAAACTAAGTATTATTAGAGCTACTGACACCTTTGTTACTTGAATTAGAAGAAATGTTAGTTCTATCTTAACTAAAGTAAGTCCTTTCTTCCCACTTTAATAGTTGAAATATAAGAAAGAAAATGGACTCAGTGGAGCTAGGTCCTTAAGCAGGAGATTAATGTGCTCAAATGTCAGTGTACTTCCAGGGAGACTTACAGGTTTATTCCTTCCAAGGGTTGGCTCGATACTTTATTTGTGAGAAAGTGTGTTTGATCAGGCAAGACCTTCAAATCTGAGCTCCTTTATGGTCAAGGGAATGCTAATGACTGTCTGACAGCTTGTCACAGACACTGGATTTTTCCCCCTAGCATCCCTGGCTGGCTTTTCTTCTTTCTGGCGGCTGTGATGTTACGGACTGCCAAGAGGCACCATACCCATGATCTTGAAAGGATTCTGTTTCCAGCACACCTTCTTTCACTGAAGTCTCTGTATTACATCTCTATTCTAGGTTTTTCTAGAATTTGTAATCATACTACAGTACAGATGTAATTTGCATTAGCTGGCTATGTCACTTTACATGACTCCCTTTTCTACTATAAGGGTCTCTGACAGCTCTCCCTCATACTTCAAAGTGTCCACAGGACCTGATTTTCTTTGATAGAAGTTCCCCCAAGAGACCATGCAGTCCTTGTGACAGAGTTTACCCATAAATTCTCTTGTAGTTTGGCTAATGTCCTAATTTTTTGATGGAAAATGGCTTTGAACCTTGATCCTCAGATCTCAGCTTCCAGAGTAGCTAGAATTACAGGTGTGAGCCACCACTCCCAGCTTGTAAATCTGTTATTTTATTTCTCACACCGCATACTATGAATTCACATTGAATTTTCTGCAGTTAAATATAAAATGTACAGATGTATCTAACCAATTCAGTGTCTTTTGTCTTGTGCTTTTCACTATATATCCAAGTATATTACTAATATAAACACATATGAGGCAAGTAGAGCAAATAAATTCCCTATGGTAAGTCTGGGGTTGGGGAGTGAGAATGAAGAAGAGATGAGATTTTCTTCCGAATGATTAAATATGTTTCAATTTAGAAACAGGCTCTTTACTGCCTGTCTCCTCTACATTTATCAACTTTGGGTTGGCAGAAAGTATGCAGACTATACCAATGAAAATGTAGAAATGAACATACCAGTAGAAAAATAGATACATTCAGATGTTACTCTTTTTTAAATGATCTGTTCCTTTGGTAATTTTACTTGGTTCCATCCTACTTTGGCGGGTAATTGTGGCAGAAGACTCACCCCTAATTATAAGATCTGGCTGCTGAAACGGTTGTGTGTGCCTGAACAACCATTCAGAATATCACTGTAATTACACATCTGCCACTCTGAGTTCTGCAAATATAGGAGCATGACATAATTGGAAAAGGTTTAAAAATGCTTAGTGCTAAAAGAAAAATAGGCCCTAAATCCATTGGTATTTCACTAAAACTCTGTTTGAAACTGACCTTTATTGCAATAGCAGTGCCTTGAATTTGTAAAGAACTTTTAAAGATTTCATCTTGATGTGGATCCTTCCTCCTCTAGAGGTCCAATGTAGGGCTGATTCCTACCCTTAAGCCCAATTTTCTGGTATTAGAAAATAGAAGCGGAATGATTTGCCTTATGGTCAAGAGAAAATACTTTCTTTACCATAATCTCTGCAGGAACTTTCCCATTTACCATTCATGTCATAACCTGTACAAGTGAATAGAATACTGAGAAATCATTATCTTTTACTTAGATCTCTCTTTAGGGCTCCATTCCCACCTGTCCTCCTCGATAATCTCAAGTGGTGTCCTAAAAGTAGCTTAAACTTGGAATTTAATATTTTGAACCCATCCTCCTCATTCTGATCTTTTCCATTATTTATCTAATAAATACCATATTGCCCACTAGTCACCTAGGCAAAGGGCCCTAAACTTCAACCCTTTACTTCAAGGCTTCTCCCTATTATCTTTCCTACATAGTTTTGGATAACTTTCTCTTACTACATAGTTCTTTGTAAAATCCATGCACTACTGTTAGATTATGTCCTGATTGTTCCTCCTGCTTCTACTCTAGAGTGAGTTAAATCACACATCTGATATTAATATTCTATGAATTAAAATCTTTAAATAGCTTCTCTTGGCCTATAGAATAATACCCTAATTACTTCATATGGCATTTATAATCTGACCCTCACTTTCATATATGGTCTTCAAGTTTCCATTTGTACTCTACACTAATTTTTAAGTTCACTAAAGAACATATGTACTTTGACTCACTGTCCATAGGAATAAGAAACTCAAATGATTCATTTATAAACATTCTTAATATGATAAAATTATAGAAATTAGTAACAATTTAATTGCTTCCTGGAATGAAAGCAGGAAACAAGTGGGTATAGCTATGATATAGGAATGACAGGCCTTTGTGGTAATGGGACTGTTTTGAATATTGACTATGTCAATGTGAATATCCTAATTGTTTTTTCCAGTCCTGGGGCTTGAACTCTGGGCCTGGGCCCTGTCGCTTTGTTCCTTTTGCTTGAGGCTAGCACTCTAACACTTGAGTTGTAATTAATTGAGAATAAGAGTCTCACAAACTTTCCTGCCCTAGCTAGTTTCAAACTACAATCCTCAGATCTCAGCCTCCTATGTAGCTGGAATTACAGGTGTGAGTCACCAGCACCCAGCCAGAATATACTAATTTTGTTATGGTACTGTTATTTGTGAAATGCTATTGATAGAAATTGGTGAGGGGTACCTGTTTTCTCCATTCTTCTTTACTATTTCTTAGTGTGTATATGAATCTATAATTACCTTAAAAGTGGTTAATGAACAAATCTGACATAAATTTAATAAACATGTTGGTAGGACTAAATATTTAGGATTGTTAGAGACTAAATAAATCCCAGTGTCTGTTCTTATTGCTGTAATAAAATATTTGAGGCAGGATAATTTATAAACCACATAAATTTATTTTTCACAGTTCTGGGAGCTGAAAATCCAGGATGAAGGCACTATCAGGTTCGAGTCCAATGAGGACCCTCATCTGCTTCCTAGCACCTTGCTGCTCTCTCCTTCAGACAGTTGATAGCATTACCTTACTTGGCAAAAGGGAAAAACAATCTAACTAGTTTCCTCCAGCCCTTTTACAGATTCCACTTTCATAGGTTCTGATGCAATAATACTATCACATTGACAAGCTTCAGCACAGGTTTTTGGAAAGACATCTTCAGACCAAGACACTAGGTGCCATTATTTGTTACTTTTGACTTACATAGCTTTAACTTTTCCAAACCTACATCTATGTAATAGGAAAAAAACCATTATTTTTCTAATAACTCTTCTGAGTGATAGTCTGGGGGCTGTAATGTCACTAATATGCTATAGGAATGACTTGTAGCTGGGCTGGTTTAGAAAACACATGCAAAGAAACAACTTACATGAGTCTGGTATTGGCTACTAAGTTTTATCATGGTCAGAAGCTCTGGGAAGCTTTGGTGTGGGTTTGTGGGATGAGTCACAAGTTGGGTATATTGTAAACCAGCCAAGCAGAGAGGAGAAGCTGGGTAAGAATAGGCTTTAAATAACATACCAGGCCTAAAACTGGATGGCAAAGCAGCAACTATATTGAACAAATTTATGACAGTACTAAACATACTGGTTTCCCTTTCTACTCAATGACATTTTTTCCTTTTCTTAAATTCCTGGATGTGCATCTTACCTTCTTTCTCAGAACATATGGAGAACATACCTAGTGAAATTACTTGGGAGACTCATTAGTTTTTGGTATTCAGCATCTTATTCATGCAATCAAGGGACTGGTGGCTACTTTTTAAAATATATAAATGATTATTCTTTTTCCAAAACTTCTTTCATTGTCTCTATCTACCTTTACCTTTTCTTTTTCTTTCTTAGATGCCCAATTGTTAGGTCTTAAAGTTGAATTTCCCCATTTCCTTTTTTTTTGTAACTATACTGTAATAAAATGTCTAGAAGTTACTCTAGTCACATAGTTACATAATTGCCAGAATAATGGGTCAGTTGAAAAAAGTAAATTCTTGTCACAGTGAAAGATGCCATGCTCCTCCCAGCTGTTCAAGGGATATATCTTCCCCTCTCCAACCCTCCTATCCCTATAATACTTCTCATCCCTCAAGATTTATACCTGCTGGACAACTGGCATCTAAAAATAAATTCTATAAGGAGCAGTTATCCACAATGTGTCTGTTCCTGAACCAGGATCTTTCCTTCCATTTACCCTATAAAAAAGAAAGGATATCAAGGGCACAGTTCTCACCATTAGAGAAGGGATCAGACTGCACATTCAGCAGGACTCCCTAACCCAGCATTATTCTCTTCCTTAATGGTCCAGCCTAATAATTTGTTTCCCCAGTAAAGCTTCTTCCTAACCCCCTAAGGAGAATATTATGGAATATATACTATCAATAAGACAAATAGTGAACACATCCCCCACCTTATATGGCATATGTAAATTTCCAGGTCTTCCCACTCTCCTAGCCACTGCTTTACTGAGGGATGGACTTGGCAGGTACAGTAAAGTACTGTGTGTTCTGTGGACACAATACGGCAAACATGTCTACACTCATTTCTGTGTAAAAGAGAGAGAGATGAAGATGGTCTATGGTCTATGACTCTCAGAAGACATTTGAAATGAAATTGCCAGGGTAAGGCTAGCAATATTTAATTACCCGAGGGGAAGAAAATAATATCACCATCTGATACTAATCAGTTCATTAAGTCTTCTCTGAGTTTATAGAGTCTGACGACTTTTTTTCTTAATTTTATGTTAGTATCAGAGTGATGGATAGAGGGGTTGCAGTTACAATCATAAGAGAGTGACTACATTATTTCTTGAACATTTTTACCCGTTCCCATGTTTATCTCACACATTCCCTCCACACCCTTCCAAAGTTGTGGATTTATTTCCAACTTACTGTCTTGAATATCGTTGTTACACTGCTTCACCCTTTGTCCTTTGTCTCAAGAATTTCTACTCAACTGGAAGAGACTATGGACAGAAGTCACTTGCTGTCTAGTTAATGCTCATCCGTGAGCAGGGGTGAATATATTTCAAAAATCTAACTCCAAGCGTGGCACCAAGTGCTAGCAGACAAGTTCAAGAAACTTCTATCTACAATTAATTAGCAGAAAGCCAGAAATGGAAGTATGGCTTAAGTGGCTACTGCCCTTCAGGATCTCAGAGCCAAGATGGGGAAGGATCTGCCCTTGGAAACAGGAAATACACATTGCTCAAAACTTCTGGTTCTTTCCCTCCTCATAGCTTGATTTTCAGCTTGACATCCTCAACTTAATTACACCTGAAAAGATCAATGCTCATGTAAAATGTAATCCATAGGAACTGAGGTGTTAGGACTCAGGCATGTTTTGGGAGGAAGACATTCAGCCACTGACATCACAAAGAATATCTTCCATACACTCAATTCCATTATCTGGACTCCAAATAGAAAGGCTGAGAATGCACAATAAGAAACTGAGTGATTGTTCTTGCAGCAAGGAAGAGCATACAGACCTAGAAGGAAGAGCAGCAAGGAGCTGAGGAGAGGCAAAATTAGGGAGAACCCAAAATCTCTAAAGCAACTGTGTTTCAAATAACTAGCTAAGGTAAGTTGATTCTCCTCCTTGCTCTGAGAACACACACACACACACACACACACACACACACACACACACACACACACAGCCTTGTGCACCAGCATGCCAGGATAGGGTTTTGTAACATCTCCACAGTGACAGTGGCATGAAAAAGAAACTGCATCTTTCACTGAAGGGAAAACCCACATCCGGTGGTTCATGGTACATGTCACAAAGCAATGTCTTCCTGTGTCTACTGGCCTCCAAAGAATTGGACACCTTGTCTCACAGGGACCCTACTAAAATTCAGTCACTCTCTTTTAAACTCTCAAGTTTTACCAACAGAAAATACTTAGAAATTATTCTCAATGCCCCAAACAACATTCTTTGATGTCCAGATCTGGGGTGAGTGCTTACTGACATTATAATAATTATAATACATGAATTTTTTGCTAGTCCTGGGCGTGGGTTCATGGCCTGAACACTGACTTTGGGCTTTCCTCAAGACTAGGACTCTACCACTTAAACCACAGCACCACTTCCAGCTCTTCTATGGATGTCATACTGAGACTTCCTGTATGCTAGGCAAGCACTCTACCATTAGGTCAAACTCATGGCTCCTTGATGAATTTATTTTGAGCTTGGAAAATTAATTCCATTTTCATTTGCTTGGTTTTGCTACTTTAATGAAGACTGAAACAAAGCTGATAAAGCTTCTATAATTTTGTCTCAGGGTTTTGGATTAATATTATGACAAACATTTTCCTACATCACTATATCTTTGTAATCATGTAGTGGCTACTCTACCTTTTGTCCTTCAAAACTTATTTCTTTTTCTCTTTCAAAACTCTTTTCTTTTAAAATGCCTAGTCCTTCTATAATGAAACCTTTAAAAAGCTGAAAAAGCAAATTAAAACAGATCTAAGGAAGTGGAAAAACCTCCCATGCTCCTAGCCTGGAAGAATTAATATTGTGAAAATGGCAATATTGCCAAGGGCTATCTACAAGTTCAATGCCATACCCACCAATATCCCAACATCATTCTCTAATGAAATAGAGGAAGCAATCCAAAAATTCATTTGGAATAATAAAAGACCCAAGGTAAAAAAAAAACAATCCTTAGCAGAAAAACAGCACTAGAGGAATATCAATATCAAATTTCCATTCTATATAAAGCCATAGTAATAAAAATAGCTTGTTACTGGCACAAGAACTGGCCTGAGGACCAATGGAATAGAACTGAAGACCCAGAAATCAACTCACTCACCTATGGACACCTAATCTTTGATAAAGGAGCCAAGAATACTGGCTGGAAGAAAGACAGCCTCTTCAACAAATGGTTCTGGCAGAACTGGCTAAACACATGTAGAAAACTAATTGCTTATTTGAAATTGGATAGGGAAGGGAGGAAATCAAGGTAAGTGGGGGGAGGGTGGGAGGGAAATGGGGACCATGTTATAAGAAAGGGTATCAATATTTGTGAAGTTATGCACCTTTTATCTGATGAATATAATGTAACCCTTCTATCAATCACAATAAAAAAAAGAATGATGATTCTTCAAAATTAAAAAAAAAAAAAACTAAAGTTGGGTACTTTTCTGTCTCCCTGCACCAGAATCAACTCCAAATGGATCAAAGACCATGAGATAAAAGCAGATACCCTGAAAAGGAAGAAATAGGAGAGACACACTTGGGCTCCTTGGCACAGGTCAAAACTTTCTTAAGAAAGGCCCACAAACAAGAAGATAGGCGGAAGATTATGGTGGTTCAGTGTGAGTTGTTCTGAGCTCCCACCAAGATACAAGTTCTGGCAGCGTAGGGGACAGTTCTTTACCAAAAATTGATCCTAAGTAAGCTTTAGCACCACAGAGATCTCAGAGAGGAAAAAGTCAGAATACTCATGCAAGAAGAAAGCGTGGAGCCTGGCCAGCAGCGGAGCAGACAGCGCTTCTCGTCGGTGCAGACCCTCGGGCTGCAGACAGAGCCACACAGAGCCTGCGCGAGCCCAGAGTCAACACCTGGCCATGCACAGACCTGCCAGCTTCCCGGAACTGGAGAATCCAGCAATTTGTGAGTACCTCCGAGAAGTTTCCACTTCTGCTCCGGGAACGGCATTGGGAGGGAGCCCCTGCCCCACCAGCTGAGAGCAGCACCATCTTGACTGCTGGCAAAGACCCGGCCAAAGCAATTGGAGCCTGAGAGGTGGTGCTGGCAGCACCATCATTCTAACGGGCAAGAATTTCCCAGCTATACTTTGGCCGGAAATCCAGCCCCAGCGCTGCTGAAGTCTGTCCCCTGCGCACAAAGCCGCAGCCCGCGAATCTTTCAGCTTTGTTTTCCCAATCAAGCAATCTGATCCAAAAAACCGCAAAGCCAAATCACAAGAGAAAAAGACTTTGTGAAGTGTTTGGATCCCGAATTTAGTGGAGACACAATTTTCTATCCTGCCCGCCCCCTCCAAAAAAACTGAAGAATACCCTTTTTTGTGGTTGTTGTTCTGCCCCTTTTCATTTCCATTTTTAGGTGTTCTTATTTTCTCTTTGCCATTTTACCTACACTTTTTTTTCTAATGTTATGATTCATTCGTCTTTTTTTTCTCTTTTTTTTTTCTCCTCTTTTCCCGATTCCTTCTCTCACTGTGGTCGTTCCTAGAAACACAGTGACAGCTCAGGGTACAGTCTGAACAAAAATGCTATCTATATTGATACAGGCACCTGCGTTTTAATCTCCTGATTCTCAACCCTAGTATCTCTTGGGTAAGAACTCACAATACTGAGGAATCTTCCCTCCACCTTTTTTTTGGTATGTTTTGTTTTGCTTTATTTTGTTGTTGTTTCTTTTTAAAATATGTATCATTGAAATCTCCTATATCTACCTCCCTCTTTTCTCCATATATTCTTATTACTCTTATTTTCATAAGTTTTATCTAAGTTCTTCTAAACTTTGTACTCAAATACTCTACCTGTCTATCACCTTAGGTCAGTTATCCTTACACTATACCTTTTCTTCATTACTATAATAATCTTACACTCCTGCAGTATTCTTTTCCTACCTCTCTTGGTCTTTCATATTATTTTTCTATCTCTGGTCCTCTGTTCATCCTTCAACCCTTACAATGCATGGATCTACATTTGACGGTTGTTGAGCAATGCTGTGTATCTAGGTGTTCAATTATACTCTAGGCCCAGAGGGACTTAAATACAATAGAGATTGGATTGAAGGGCTTATTGTTTTGGTCATAAATCGGTAATCTGTGGTTGTGTTAGATTTGTATGTAAGTGCACAAAAAGAGAGAGTGATATTATCAATCTGAAAGTGTGAACATCTGTTGTCAGCCAACTAAAAAGGTCTAGGTTGGTTATAGCTGAAAAATTATAATCTTGTTTAGTATTAATCTTGCTCCCATTTTCAAAGCAAGGAATAGCATCTCCCACCCAATATAAATAGGCAATGGAGCAGTCAGTGGCAAATCTAGAGGAGAGTCTTCCAAGTGCTATATAAATGCAATTGATAAACATCATTAATGAAAAGTGTGAAAACAAAGAAAGAGATAAGGGAGGAAGCCACAGCTAAACAAGAGGAAACCATAAACAAGGTGATATGTGAAAAAGGGGAAGCCATAAAGGAGGCCATAATAAAGGTTTTTCAAAGAAAAATGGATGAATTCATAGAATCCATAAACAAAAACGTGACTGAACTCCAACAAATATCCAAAGAGAATAAAGCTGCTGAGCTAACCACTCAAATGGAAATCAAAGAGTTAAATCCATACATGATCTAAAACAAGAGATGCAAGGCATCAAAAATGAGCAATTAGAAAAAAGGGTGTTGAAGAATAAAGTAGCAGGTTAGCAGTTGATAGCAGGTTAGACAATGCAGAAGAGAGAATTTCTGGGATTGAAGACAATTGAGTTGTTATAGAGAAAGAACAGAAAATGAGTCAATTCAAATCTAGGAAATATGAGAAAACTCTTCAGGAGGTCCAAGATACAATTAGGAAGCCTAATTTAAGGCTAATTGGTATTGAGGAGAGTCTGGAGAAAGAGGTCAATGGTATTGGAAATATACTTCAGGGAATCATCTCAGAGAACTTCCCAAATATCCAGAAGGGCAGGCCCATCCAGATAGAAGAAGCTTTTAGAACCCCAAAGAGAACTGATCAGAAAAGGACATCCCACCGCTACATTATACTCTGAACCAGATCAATAGAGGCCAAAGATAGGATCCTAAAAGCAGCCAGGGAGAAGAGGACAATGACTAAAAAGGCAAACCAATCAGAATAACCCCAGATTTCTCAGCAGAGACCATGAAAGCAAGAAGAGATTGGAAGGATATATGTCATGCCCTTAAATCAAATAACTACGAACCAAGAATACTGTACCCAGCTAAGCTCTCATTCATATCTGAGGGAACAATAAAAACATTCCATTCCAGGGAAAAGTTTCAACATTATGTAGCAACCAAACTAACATTACAGAAAATTCTCAAAGATGTTCTACACATAGAAAACCAACACAAATGTAATAAAGAGAAAGAAATGGTACCTAAAACTCATACCATCTAAGTACCACAAGAACTGTGAAGACACAGGCCCTAATGAAAGCTTTTAAAAATGGCAGGAACTAATAAATATGTCTCAATCCTAACTCTCAATATCAATGGATGTAACTCTCCAATTAAATGACATAGACTATCTAGTTGGATCAAAAAGCAAGATCCATCGATGTCTTCAAGAGACACATCTTACCCAAAAAAACAAACATTTTTTGAAAGTGAGAGGATAGAAGAAAGTGTATCAAGCTAATGGCCCCATAATGCCATCCTCATATCAGATAACATAGACTTCAAACTAAAATTAGTGAGAAAAGACAAAGAAGGTTACTACATACTACTAAAGGGATCTTTCCTCCAGGAGGACATAACCATCCTAAATATCTACACAACTAATCCCGGAGCACCGAACTTCATCAAGCAAACATTACATTCACTGAAACCATACATATATCAAAACACACTGATTGTTGGTGACATTAACACACCACTCTCACCTATGGACAGATCAACCAGGCAAAAACTCAACAGAGAAACCTTAGATTTGAACAACTGTATATAGGCCAACTATATCTAACAGACATCTGCAGATAATTCCACCCAGCAACAACACAATATACATTTTTTTCAGCAGCACATGGAACATTTTCCAAAATAGACCACATTTTAGGACATAAAACAAACCTGGGCAGATTCCGAAACAGTGATATTATTCCCTGCACACTCTCGGACCACAAGGGCACCAAATTGGAATGGAACACCCATCACCACCAACGAAAACCCTGTAACTCATGGAGATTGAACAACACATTGTTGAATCATCAATGGGTCATCGAGGAGATCAGGACAGAAATCCAACAGTTTATGAAATTTAACAAAAAGGAACACACAAAATATCAGCTCCTTTGGGACACAGCAAAGGTAGTAGTTAGAGGAAAATTTACAGCAGTGAGTGCCTACAATAACAAATTGGAAAAATCGCAAACCAACAATTTAATGTGTTACTTTAAGCTCCTGGAAAAAGAGCAACAAACCGATTCTAGTCCCACTAGACGGAAGCAAATTATTAAAATCAAAGCAGAATTAAATGAATTGGAGTCCAAAAAACTATAGAAAGAATCAACAAAACAAGGCGTTGGTTCTTTGAAAAAATTAACAAAATTGACAGGCCCTTAGCAAATCTTACCAAAAAAGGAAGGGAGCATACTGAAATAAACAAAATCACAGACGAAAATGGTAATATCACAACAGAAATTACCAAGACCCAGAGTATAATCAGGGAATACTTCTCAAACATTTATGTCAACAAATTTGAGAATCTAGAAGAAATGGATGAATTTCTAGCCAATATTAACATACCCACACTGAACCAAGAAGAACTAACCTTACTAAACAAGCCTATTTCAAGCACTGAAATATAAATGGCAATGAGAGACCTTCCACCTAAGAAAAGCCCGGGGCCAGATGGATTCACAGCTGAATTCTATAAGGTCTTCAAAGCAGAGCTCACACCAATACTCCTCAAGCTCTTCATCAAAATTGAAAATGAAGGTACTTTACCAAACTGATTCTATGAAGCCAGTATAACCCTTATCCCCAAATCAGACAGAGATTCATCAAAGAAAGAGAACTATAGACCTATTTCATTGATGAACATCGATGCAAAACTTCTCAACAAAATACTGGCCAACCGTCAACAATAACGCATCAAAAAAATTATACACTATGATCAAACTGGATTCACCACAGGAAGGCAAAGCTGGTTCAACATACACAAATCAATTAATATAATTCAACACATCAACAGGAGCAAGGACAAAAATCACATGATTGTCTCAATAGATGCAGAAAAGGCATTTGACAAGATCCAACATCCCTTTATGCTAAAAGCTCTGGAGAAACTAGGAATCCATGGAACATTCCTCAATATAATAAAGGCTGTGTATAACACACCCACAGCTAGTATTATACTTAATGGCGAAAAGCAAAAGCCATTCCCTCTAAAATCAGGAACAAGACAAAGATGCCCAATCTCTCCACTCCTCTTTAACACAGTATTAGAATTCCTAGCCAGTGCAATAAGGCAAGAAGCAAGCATAAAGGGGATCCAAATAGGGAAAGAGGAAGTAAAACTTTCCCTCTTTGCAGATGACATGATTCTGTATTTAAAGAATACTATAGACTCCACTCCCAAGCTTCTTGAGCTGATTCAAAACTTCGGAAAGATAGCAGGGTATAAAATTAACCCTCAAAAGTCAACTAACTGCCTTCCTCAGTGAGAGGAACGAGGCAACAATCAGGAAAGCAACTCCTTTTGCAATAGCCTCAAAGAAAATAAAGTACCTAGGAATTATCTTAACTAAGAATGTAAAGGACCTTTTTGATGAAAACTTTAAAACCCTGAAAAAGGAAATTAAAGCAGAACTGAGGAAATAGAAAAACCTCCCATGCTCCTGGATTGGAAGAATCAACATAGTGAAAATGACAATCTTGCCAAGGGCTATCTACAAATTCAACCCAATACCCATCAATATCCCAATGTCATTCTTTAAAGAAATAGAAGAGGCAATCCCAAATTTCATATGGAATAATAAAAGACCCCGTATAGCAAAAACACTTCTTAGCAGAAAGAACAGCACAGGAGGAATTTCAATACCAAACTTTAGACTCTATTACAGAGCTATAATTATCAAAACAGCTTGGTACTGGCACAAGAACAGGCCTGAAGACCAATGGAATAGAACTGAAGACCCAGATAGTAAACCACAGACCTATGGCCACCTAATCTTTGACAAGGGAGCCAAAATAATAGAATGGAAGAAAGACAGCCTCTTCAACAAGTTGTGCTGGCAGAACTGGTTAAGCACCTGCAAAAACTAAAGTTGGACCCTTCTTTGTCACCATGCACTAGAATTAACTCCAAATGGATCAAAGACCTGGAGGTAAAAGCTGACACAATGAAAACTTTACAAGAATAAATAGGAGATACACTAGGCCTCCTTGGCACAGGTAGAAACTTTCTTAATAAGACCAAGAATCACAACAAATCAGAGAAAGGCTGGATAAGTGGGACTGCATTAAACTGCAGAGCTTTTGTATGGCAAAGAACATAGCTAGTAAACTAATTAGGAAGCCTACAGAATGAGAGAAGATCTTCACTAACCATACAATGGACAAAGTCCTCATATCTAAAGTGTATCAACAGCTCAAAAAATTGAATCACTCCAAAACTAATCTAAAAAGAAACAACCATCCCATTAAAAGATAGGCCAAAGACTTAAAGCGAGTCTTCTCTGAAGAAGAAATAAAAATGGCCTATAGACACATGAAATGCTCAACATCTCTGGTCATAAAAGAAATGCAAATCAAAACAACTCTAAGATTCTACCTCACTCCAGTTAGAATGGCAAGGGTCAAAGAAACTAACAATGGATGCTGGAGGGGATGTGGCCAGGAGGGATTACTACTACACTGTTGGTGGGAGTGTAAACCTGTTCAACCACTATGGAAAGCAGTATGGCAGCTCCTCAAAAGACTAAACATAGAGCTCCCCTATGACCTAGCAATTCCACTACTTGGCATTTTCCTAATCATCCAGAAACAAGGACATACTAAATCCACCAGCACAACAATGTTCATTGCAGCACTATTTACCATAGCAAAGATATGGAATCAACCCAGAGCCCCTCAGTTGATGAGTGGATCAACAAGATGTGGTATTTGTACACAATGGAATACTATTCTGCTGTCAGAAACAATGACATCACCCTATTTGGAAGGAAATGGAAAGACTTAGAAAAAATCATATTAAGTGAAGTAAGCCAGACTCAAAGGAACATAGGCTCAATGGTTCCCTCATTTGTCATAATCCGTAGAAACCTTGGGCTCTCATAGCAGAGATTTGCAATAGAGCAAAACCTAGATACATAAGGCCATATAGCATGACACTAAATGAAAGGACCTCTAGGATAGAGAAACAAAAGCCATATAATGAGTGGTTGTTGTCCTTAATGTACTATGTTATCTGTCATCTCTTTTGCTGTCCCTTGGTTATCTCATATTGTTACAGTATCTCTCTTTGTTATCTGTTATATTGGATATATTTGTATTTGGTTATTTGAAATTGGATAGGGAAGGGAGGAAAACAAGATGAGGGGCGGGGGTGAGGGGGAGGGAAATGGGGACCAAAACATGAGAAAGGGTATCAATGTATGTGAATTAATGAACCTTCTATCTGGCAAATAAAATGTAACCCTTCTATTAATTACAATAGAAAATATATTTAAAAAAGAAAGGCCCAGGAACACAACAAATCAAAGAAAGTTTGGACAAATGGGAGTGTAATAAACTTCAGAGTTTCTGCATGGAAAAGGACATAGCTAGCAAGATAAACAAAGTCCACCGAATGACAAAAGATCTTCACTTGCCTACAACAGACAAGGGTCTTATTTATAAAATATACCTACAGTTCAAAAACTAATTCTCAAAGAAAAAGCCATCCCTTTAAAGGTGCACTAAAGACTTAAAGAGACTTCTCTGAAGAGGAAATAAGAATGGCCTATAGACACATAAAGAATTGCTCAACATCTCTGGCCATACAAGAAATTCATATCAAAACATCTTTGAGATTCCCCCAATGGCCAGTTGGAATGGCCATGATCAAGAAATCTAATAACACCAGATGCTGGGCAGGATGTGGCCAGAACGATTGCTATTGGACTATTGATGGAGATTCCGTGAAAGACTAAACAGAACTCTCCTATGACTCAGCAATTCCACTCCATGGCATATACCCAAATACCCAGAACAAGACCATACAAAACCTACCAGCACAACCATGTTCATCACAGCATTATTCACCATAGCTAAGATGTGGAACCAATCTAGATGCCCCTCAGTAGATGAAGGTATCATGAAGATGTGGTATATTTACACCATGTAATCCTATGCTGCCATCAGAAAGAATGACATCGTCCCATTTGTAAGGAAATGGAAAGACTTGGAAAATATCATATTAAGTGTAGTAAGCCATTTCCAAAGAAACATAGGCTTCATGGTTTCCCTCATTTGTAACAATTAGTATATATCTAGGATTCTCCTGATAGAGGGTCATAATAGCTCAAAAGATATGTACATATATTCATATAGGATGAGACTAAGCTAAATGAACTTTAGGATATGGAAACAAGAGCTTTATCTTTGTGATTGTTATTTTTTTATTTTAATGTATAGAGGGATTATAGTTACATTCTCCAAATAGAGGGTGCATTACTTCTCATGTGGTTGTTATTTTTTTTTTTTTTTTGCCAGTCCTGGGCTTGAGCTCAGGGCCTGAGCACTGTCCTTGGACTTTCTCAAGGCTAGAGCTCTACCACTTGAGCCTCAGCACCACTTCCGGCTTTTTTCTATGTATGTGGTACCGAGAAATAGAACCCGGGTCTTCATGCATGCTAGGCAAGCACTTTAACCACTAGGCCAAACTCCCGGTCCTGTGATTGTTATTTTTAATGTACTATGTGAAGCTATTTGTTTTCTCCTATGGCTTATCTCATGTTGTTACTGTACCTGATTTTGGTACCTGGTATATTGTATATTCATTTATTTATTTATTTGAGAAAGAGAACATACAGGAAAAGATGAGTGGGACAGACTAGGGAAAGGGAAAGTGGGAGAAAAGCATGGAAAGGTTAACCCACTACCTGATGAATGTAACTGCAACTCCTCTGTACATCACCCCAACAATAAAATATTTTTTTATTTTTTAAAGATTTTATTAACATTGATTTTTACATCATATTTCAAATGTCATGTTTAACAAACTAGTATTCGAGAAGGGATTCTCTATATACAATCACTGGCACTTAGATTTTAGAACATAATTTTAAAAAACGGGCTGAGGATTTGTATGTCATATAAAATAAAATTTAAAAATATATTTTTATAAAGAAGTAATGTAGTGAGTGCTGCCTCGTCCTTTCTAAAGAAAGAAAGAAGGTCAATTTAAATTGAAAATGCAGAGTGATATTGATCTCCTGTATTTCCTGTTCAACCAGAAATTTTAAGTATCACAAATTTCCCTAAGCTCTCTTGTCCTCTAATTCTTCATTTACAAAATCTACTTCTCCATGTTCTGAATGTTAAATACGAAACTCTGCAGTGAATTCTTCCATATTCTTGCAAATGTCAGCACCCCAATGTTCTAATCATCTCATCTTTCCCTGTAAGTTCTACACATGAGAGCAATAGCTGCAGGAAGCCATAAGTCAGTGAACAAACTAGAAGCTTTCAAATGTCCTGCCTCTACATTCTCAAAACTTTGCTGAGTTTTATGGGTTGCATTACAACAGAACCAAAGGACGTTTACCTATTATTTAAAATGTAAATGAAACTTATTTCATTCATTCACAGTTGAAATCGTCAAAAAGGAGTTCTAAATAAGCACTTATTGTATTATTCCTAGAATGTGTTTTTTCTTCAGAGAAGAAATGGGGGGAAAAGTAGGGGTAGAGCACTAACAATCCAAGAATAAATCCCTTCTTTTTTTCTTTTTCTTTTTTCCTCTTTCCCTCCCTCCCTCCCTCCCTCCCTCCCTCCCTCCCTCTCTCTCTCTCTCTCTCTCTCTCTCTCTCTCTCTCTCTCTCTCTCTCCCTCCCTCCCTCCCTCCCTCCCTCCCTCCCTCCCTCCCTCCCTCTCTCTCTCTCTCTCTCTCTCTCTCTCTCTCTCTCTCTCTCTCTCTCTCTCTCTCTCTCTCTCTCTCTCTCTCTCTCTCGAAGAGGAAGAGTCCATATATTCAAAAGAGACTAAGCCATAGATTTACAGCTACAAATTTCCCACCCCATGGTACAAATAAGAATCAATCCTGTCTGTTCTCTCTCCCTCCACCTTTCTTTTTTCTTCTTCTTCCTCTTCCTCACATTTCCTTCTCCTAGCTTCCATCCTTTCCTCCCTTCTCCATTCTCTCCCGTGTGTGTGTGTGTGTGTGTGTGTGTGTGTGTGTGTGCACATGCTTGCATTGGTACTAAGGCTTGAACTCGAACCCTGACCTTTCTGGTTTTGCTCAAGACTACTACTCTACTACTTGAGCCCCAGGCCAACTTCTGGCTTTTTTGATAGATAATTATAGATAACAAACTTATCTTCCTGGGCTAGCTTTGAACCAAGATTCTCAGATCTCAGCCTCCTTAGTAGCTCAGATTGAGCCACTAGCATGTGGCTTTTTCTCTCTTTCTACTTCCCTCTTCCTTTCAGACACTGTATAATTGGACTTACATTAATGGTAGGTAACTATAATTTAGTCTTATCTATGTTAGCTAGGAAGACTAGGTCAGTGAATCTTAGCTGACAGTGAAAAAACAGCTCTTGACTACTGCTCTGACTTATTTCACCCAAGGTTCAGCTTCCCTTTCACAGGCAAGTGAGATTCTTGGAATAGCTAAAGGGATGCCAACCTACTCCAACCCACATATCTACTTAGAATTTGGTCTGGAATCTGGAAATTAAACTAGAAAGACAGCTACAGTAGCTCTCTTTTGTTTACTGGGCAGGTTTTGGCATGCTCCTGGGGATGTAAGGGTAATTTCCACTCTTTCAGGGAGGTGGTGAGCAAAACTATATACTGTGTCACTTGGTATCCAGGCTTCCTTCTAGGATCCAGAGGTCAAGAAAAAGCATGCACCCACCCAAGTTCAAAAGATGGACAAATGCAGAAAAGGACAACAAATGCAGACAAGCAAAACTTTCTCTTTTTTTTTTGTAGGTCATAGGGCTTGAACTGAGGGCCCTTGGCACTGTTCCTGAGTCCTTTTACTCAACACTAGCACTCTACTACCTTAAGCCACTGCACCATTTCCAGTTTTCTGGTGGATAATTGGAGGTAAGAGTCTCACAGACATTCCTACCCAGGCTGGCTTCTAACCATGATCCTCAGATCTCTGCCTCCTAAGTAGCTAGGATTATAGGTGTGAGCTTCCAGTGCTCAGCCAAAGCAAGACTTTGGTGATGGTCTTGCAACATCAAGTGTCTGACGGCAGTTTCAAGAAGCAGTTTACCCCTAATGTATAAGATTCCTCCTCCAGTTCTTTGTTGACTAAGTACTATGGGGTTTATATTTTCACCTAAATTACTTTACTTCCTACTGGGTAATTTAAAACACATTTATCTCTTGAAACTGGTTGAGCTTTTGACTGTAGGAAAGCCAAAAATCCACTTCAAAAGAATTGGTGGAAAGACTTTCCTAAGTGAGTGCTTTCTCACATGTACACAGTTTCTACCCATTTTCTCATTTTACTGCTGACAAAGCATACAGTATATAGAAAGTGGAAAGATGGTGAAGAGCAGTTTATGAAACCATCCTTACCTCTAACAGAAATAAGCTCTGGTTCCTTCTTTGGCAATTCCAGACTCCCCTCTTTTCTTCTAGCTTTCTTGCTTTCCACTCAGCTTATTTTCTTTTCTGTGCCCAGATAACTCACTCTTATCCACAACTTTCAGTTGTCTCAGTCCTCTTTCATGCGCATTACATAATTTTAGTTTGAATTCCCTTCCCACCTGCAATGCTGCATGTGAAAAAATAAACTTCAGCAGTGCTGGAGGTTGAACATGAATTCAATTCTCAACGCTTAGTATTGATGAATGGAACTTCCTCAGGAATAGAGTCTTTGGAGATGTATTCAAGCCAAGATGAGTTCATACTATATCAATGTGGGCCCTAAATCCAATATGACAACATCTTTATAAGAAGAGATCAAAGTATGACACAGAAAACACACACATACACACACACACACACACACACACACACACACACACACACCCACGGGAGAGTGCTATGTGACAACATAGGCAGAGATTAGAGGAAAGCGTCCATAAGAAAAAGAATATGAGGGATTGTTGGAAACCCTGAGAAACTGCAAGAGCATGGAAGGATTTTCCCCAGAGACTGTTGGCCTTGCCAACACCTTAACTTCACATTTCCCAAGTCCGTAATTGTGACAAGATCCATTTCTATTTTTCTGAGCCACTCTGTTGTATTTGTTGCAACAGCCCTAGAAAATTGACCCATGCAGTTTGTCTTCTGGTGCTAACGCAGCCTGGGAATTTGGTCACTTCAGGTTAGAATCTGGTCAGATACAGCCAATGGCATAGTTATGGCCATGCAGGCAGGAAGTCTGGAGGCACAGCATTTGCCACAGAATGCGGAGAGATGTTTGCTGGTATAGTCTCTCCTTTCCCAATAAGAAAGTGGCTTTAAGTTTCCTTCATATATATATATATATATATATATATATATATATATATATATATATATATATACCACATAGGACTGTATACTATCCCTGGACAGATCCTATTCTAAAGAATATTTTTGTTATTGTTTTGTTTGCCAAAGCACTGTTTTTAATATAATTGCTTTCTTACCCATAATTCCCCAGAGACAGTTTCTTTAAATGCATGTTGCTTACTGTCTAGACATGCCCTGCTTGTACGCAAACCCAGTGCTTTGTCTGTACTATGCTTCCTGGGCAGCCACATGAAGCAGAATGTTTTTGATCTAACCTGAAGGCATGCTTACC
Organism: Megascapheus bottae; assembly: GCF_031878675.1. Lineage (NCBI taxonomy): Eukaryota > Metazoa > Chordata > Mammalia > Rodentia > Geomyidae > Megascapheus > Megascapheus bottae. The sequence continues at coordinate 53,368,904 of NC_143513.1, forward strand.
TTGCACAGCCAGAGGCAACAGCATCTCCAGGAATAGTAAATTAAAGCTTACATTTTTTTAAAAAAAAGCTTACTTTAAAATTTTTTTTCTTTTTTTATTTTTTGTGAGTCATGGGTCTTGAACTTGGCCTGAGTGCTGTCCGTGTGCTCTTCAGCTCAAGGCTATCACCTTACCCTTGAGCCAAGCCCCACTTCCAGTTTTCTAGGAGTTAGTTGGCGATAAGAGTCTCAGGCTGGCTTTGAACCTTAATCCTCATATCTCAGCCTTCTGAGTAGCTAGGATTACAGGCATGAGGCACCCCACCTGGCAGGAACAGTAAATTAAATAGAGCCAACTTTCATGCCAAGTTAAGTGAAGAGGAAAAGAAGTTCCATGCCTTAAGGCTGTGAAATCTGGATGGACTGAGATCTAAAATGAAAAAGAAAGCTCCTTAAAACCAAGAATGAAAATTATGAGTATATGAAAGATTCTATCTCTTCTGCCACACTAGTAAACACTAATGGGTAAAATATTGTCTTAACACAAGGAAGATAAATAGTTACTCTACCTATAAACATGTATGTGTGTGTGTGTGTCTATAATTAACTTTTTTATTGCATAGAACTTTTTGATATACTAGAACTTTATGTCCATGACTGTAGCAATTAAAATTCTTTCAAAAAGTTCTTATCAGGAACAGATTGTTCCTGTTGTTATTGGTACAGATAGCTAGTGTAAACACTATCTCTCACCTAGCATTATCTCTTACCTAGATATAATCTTCTTTGTAAATTACTGTCAGCAATGAAAATGCAGTATCTACTTACTGCAGAGATTTCAGGAGGACTTTTGTCTAAGGGAGTTTTTAGGGTCTGAAGCTGATAGTGGTTTAGAACTGGTCTTTCAAGTCAAAGATCTCTGTTTAAGCTCTGTCCCTTATATAAGTACATATCTTTCTCTCTCTATTCTCAGCAGCTCTAGTTCAGAGTAACCCCATCATCCCTTCAGGCAAGCTCCATTTTTACTCATATCTTCTCTATTTCAACAAGGCTTTGCAATGTCTGTCAAATTACAGGACTTTGCCTATACATATACTCTTTGGAAAATCCCTGAGAAGGAAGATCCCTACCAGAACCTAGAGCTTTCTTGGCATTCACTTTCAACAATGATTCCTTTCTGTGGAAGCAGGTGGCATGAACAGACTCAGATCATTTTTCTCAAGGAAACTGCAAGAAGATCTGTATGTTATCTCTGAGAGATGACATGTATACAAAAATACAGGAGATGTCTGGTCAGGTTTCTATTTAGAATTAGTTCTTGTTTCCTATTAACATTTTTGTTTTTTTACAATTAAAGGGAAATTGGTTTCATATGAGCCAGAGATTTGCATGATCACGGTTCTGGGAATGTAATAAGTGTTATGACTTTTTACACCAACCTTCACCTTCCATATACACAATTGTTTGGTGACAGCTACAGAGGCTTGGCTGTGGTTGGAGGACAAATACTGCATCAGGGACTACGAAAGTCCATTGCTGACCCATGGATTTATATGTGATATGTGTGTGTGTGTGTGTGTGTGTGTGTGTGTGTGTGTGTGTGTATCCATTGTGCTTTATCTCTGCTTCTGTCTCCAGCCTTCAGTTTCTCAGGATGGAAGGCAGTGGGTGGAGCCTGTTTCCTGAGTGCCTTCTAATTCCATAACCAAAGGCACAAATGCCATAAACTCCACAGAATCCATTCAGGAGTCAGCAGTGCACCAGGCCAGTGGTCACCAGGGCAGCAGTCCTCTAAGAAATGTGTTTATCTGCTTCAAAGGCTTTGGGACCACCACTCCCTCACAACACCACTGCATCATTCTGATCAAGTGAAACTTAAATGGAGGGAGAAGAGACATGACTGTCACTCAAAGTGCTCCTAGAGTACTTCTGGCCCTCACAAGCTGCTTGCATGGATCTCCAGCAAGCCAATGTAGCCATCCGACAGATGTTAATTTCTTTATAGAGATCATCGGTAGAATTAACTAGTTCATAGTCATTAAGTTAACTCCTAACAGTGCATGTAGCACTGTTAAGGAAAGATGCTGTCTGAGTCAATGTGATCGGCAGCATGAGTCTTTGTAGGTGATTCAAATGTAGGGAGCCAGGGATGTGTGGGGAGCAGGCAGGTTGCAGTTGGACAGAAGCCATCATTCAGAGCTGGTGGGCACAACGATTCAAAATGAGCCCCAGTAACACAACACAGTACAATTCATAAGTTTGAGTCAATTTATACAGTTGTGTCTCCATTGCAGTGAAATTTTAGAATATTTTCATCACCCACAATGTTGTCTCATGTTCATTTACAGCCAATCCATGTTCCCATCTGCTCTATCTCCGTCATATTGCCTTTTCTAGAAATTTTAGGCAAATGAAGCCACTCACAATATGTAGCTGTTTGAATTTATTCACCAGAAGGCTCTTAGTTCAAATCCCAATACTGTTTAAAAATTTTTCTTAAGATTTTGAGTAAGATTGTGCTCAGTCTACAGATGAATTTGGAAGGAACTACACTCTTGTTGCCACATAGAACATTCTTTGTATGATATATAAATATAAATACATATGAATGTATTCATGATATATCTTTCAATATAGGTCAGTAAAAATCAAATATATATATACATGTATATATATACATATATATATGTATACATATATATATGTATATATATTAATGGTATATATATTGGGGGGCATGGGACTTGAATTCTGGGCCTGGGCGCTATCCCTGAGTTCTTCAGCTCAAGACTACAATCCTACCCCTTTAGTCCCAGCCCCACTTCCCATTTTCTAGAGGTTAATTGGAGATAAGAGTCTCTGTTCTTTAGTGCCCAGGCTAACCTTGAGCCTTGATCCTCAGATCTCAGCCTCCTGAGTAGCTAGGATTACAGGCCTGAGCCACTGCGCCCGGCTTAAAAGTTATTTTTTAATTTTTACAATTCTTCTATTCAGTTTGTCCCTAAGTATTTATTACTCTATTCTACCTTAAATGTTCTTTCTTTCTTCTCTGCCTCCCTTCCTTTCCTCTCCCTTCCTCCACAAATCTTCTTTCTTTTTTTTCCATATATTTTTTATTGTAATTAATAGAAGGGTTACATTATATTTGCCAGATAGAAGGTGCATTACTTCACATACATTGATACCGTTTCTCATGTCTTGGTCCCCATTTCCCTCCCCCCCACCCCTACCCCTCATCTTGTTTTCCCCCCTTCCCTATCCAATTTCAAATAACGAAATACAAATATATCCAATATAACAGATAACAAAGTGAGATAATATAACAATATGAGATAACCAAGGGACAGCAAAAGAGATGAGAGATAACATAATACATTGAGGACAACAATCACTCATTATATGGCTTTTGTTTCTATATCCTAGAGGTCCTTTCATTTAGCATCATACTATGTGGCCTTATGTATCTAGGTTTTGCTCTATTGCAAATCTCTGCTATGAGAGCCCAAGGTTTCTACTGATTATGACAAATGAAGGAAACCATTGAGCCTATGTTCCTTTGAGTCTGGCTTACTTCACTTAATATGATTTTTTTTTGACAATTCTTTCCACAATTATTCTTTCTTATGGTTTTAGTAACCAAGCCCAAGGCCTTGCTCTACTACTGAGGTATACACTCTCAGTCCTTTGGTTTTCTTCATTTTATTTTAAACTTATTGGTTACTAGTAAATAGTAATAATACACTTGAATTTTGGACACTGGTTATGTAGCATCACTAAATTCAATAGTAGAATAGGTTTTATAGATTTCTAAGATTTTTCTATGCCCCAAAGTATGTCATCTCTCACTGCATGCCTTTATGTTCCAATCACTACACAAAGTCCTTTTTTCTTTCTTCTTTTTCTTTTCTTTTCTTTTTTTGCCAGTCTTGGAGCTTGAACTCTGGGAAGAGCAATGTCCTTGACTTTGGTGCTCAAAGCTAGCACTCTTCCTCTTGAACCACAGCTCCACTTCTAGCTTTTGTGGCTAATTGGAGGCACCAGGCTAGCTTTGAGCTACAATCCTCAGATCTCAGCTTCCTGAAAAGCTAGTATTACAGGCCTGAGCCGGGGCACCTTACCCAGTTGTAGTCTTTTTCACAGTTTTTTCTTCCCCTTTTCACTAACTGAAAACTTTATTAAAGTATTGAGTAGAAGTAGCTAGACTGAACATCTTTACCGTATTTCTCTCATATTGAGTACATTGTTGGCTGGATTTTTTTTTATAGATGTCCTTTGTCCAGTTGAGGGATTCCTGGTATGTTCAAGTTTAATCATAAGTGCAATTTGCTATCTATGAGATGCTGTTCTTGCTTCTATTGGTATGATATTTTTATTCTAACCCTATAGCATATTGTATTATTTGATTTTTTAAAATGTCAAACCTATCTTATACTCTGGGATATATCCTATTGTTTATGTATTTCTTCATAAGAAATTTTGCTAAGTTTGTTCTGTTATTTTGTTGAAGATTTTGTGCACCATTCATGAGCCTAGTTTTCTTATGATACTTTTATGTGGCTTTGGGGTCAAACTGACACTGACCTCATGACCTCATGGGAAGCATCTAGTCTCTATTTGCTTAAAGAGTTCGTTTAGTATTGGTATTGTTTCTTCCATGGACATACAAGAGAAATCATAGATACAGCCATTTATCCTAGAATTATGGAAAACTTTTCCTTGTTAATGAAAGTCCTTGCTTACTATGAATCTACTCAGATTCCCTGCTTTTTTTGTTCCTCTGACTGATTTCCCTGTTGTCCTTCCCAGTACCACCATAGCTGGCAGACTTGGCAATTTGTATCTAAGAGATATGCTACAGAATTGCTATGCCTATTCATTTAAAATATTCTCTTGAAAATAATAGAGCTGTTGGAAAGATTGTGGGTTGTTGCTAGAGCTGTTCGGTAGGCATACGTAATGTCTACTTCAGCCCTGGGACACCCTTGTGGAGGATGTGTGGTCTCATGCTGTGGGAGAAACATGATCCTATGTTCAGCTTCTCTCTCTCTCTCTCTCTCTCTCTCTCTCTCTCTCTCTCTCTCTCTCTCTCTCTCTCTCTCTCTCTTCTTTCTTTCTTCTCTCTGCCTTTCTTTCTTTCTTTTTTTCTCTTTCTGTCTGTCTGTCTTTCTTTCTGTCTTTCTCTCTCTCTGAAATAGAATTCCTTACTGTTGCCCTCTTGTCTTAAGTAAAATCTGTTAAACCTTCTGCTTGGTCTTAGCTATATTTGAAGACTTAGCATGCAGACCATATATGGAAGAAAAAATTCTTTTTTTTTTAAGTACAGCAATCTACAAATAAAGTAGCCAATTACAAGAAAGATATCAATAGACTACTTCTTGGCCACAGGAATGGGGTAGATCAGGGTATGACAAAGGTGACAACTGACAGGAAGTTTGTAGACAAGTGGGCACTCTTTAGTAATATTCTGAGATTATCTTTAAGGAAAACTAAAACTGAGAAAAAATGAATCCTAATCCAAAGAAGAAAGATTTGATATTGTTGAGGTGTAGGTAGTTAAAAATTGTAGCGGTGACTTTGTTAGTGATGAGCATGACAACATGGGATATTCTAGTCACACATCATTTTCTTGGTAATCACTGTCCAAAATCCCCAGAGCAGCAGGGGTGTTTGGATTATTAGCTGTTCCTTTCAAAACTAAAAGCAATCAGATAAAAATCACATCTCATGAAAGCATTCTCTTTCTCAAGAACACTATCTGCATGTTAAATGGACATATTAGCAGCCCCAGAGACTTCCTTACTACAAACAGTTAACAGACAGAATTTCTGAGATGACAGGTAAATATTTTTGACCCTTTGGGTTGAAGCTTTTAGACCCCCTGTATCACATAAATAGGTGATATTATAACCTGCATGCCATAAATAAGTTCCGTATGAAACCAAGAATGGAAGCTTGTTGGGCAAGCAAGAGGAGAACATAAAAGAGCACTTAAAACCCATTAGCTGTGCATTTAGACAACCTATTTGTGTCCAATTATTTCCCTATTAAATGCCTGTGCTCCCAACGTAACAGAAAGGTTCTTAAGTAGATAGATTAGTAGATTAATTGACCGACCACAGGAGCAAAGAGGGATTATTGGAAAATCCATGGAGGTAGGTTAAGATATTACATTACCAGACTATTAGTGACAATGAGTGGCAAGCAAACAGGGTCTTATGGCTTAAGAGAATAAAATCAGCAGACTTAAAGAGTCTGGAGATTTGAGCAGAGAGAAGTGTGAGACTAGAGTATATACAACAAGACTGCTAGTCAAATTTGGGAACTATTACTATATGAGGGATAAAGTCATGGGACTTATGAGATCTCCATGGAGGGAAAACAATAGATTGGGAAGCCACCTGAGCCCTGAGCCCTAAGGCCTTTCTAGTATTAGAGGCCAGGATGGGAAAGAGGATGCAGTCAAACAGAAATGACCAGTAACAAAGGAAGCCACTAAGAGGTGATTTCTTAGAAGCCAAAGAAGAAATAAGTGCTTAAGAATAAAGAGTATTTTGTTATTCAAAAGGCAGCCAAAAGACTTGGTAAAATGAGGTGGGAAGGTTTTTCCATCAGAGCTGGCTTCTCTCTGTGTTTCTTCCCATTAGACAGACTAGGAGTATCTCTGGTGGCACCTAGAGCCAGCCTTCCACAGTTTGGTGAGACTACTTGTTGCCTAATAAACACTCTCCCTCTTCTTCCTTCTTGAACCCCTATTTTTCTTAGAATGGCCTCTGAGGATGGGAGTAAGGACATGACACAGGTCCAGACAGTGAGATGAAAACAGAATATATAGAATACAGAACTGGGAGAAGTTCTTGAAAAGGAATGAGTTCCCTTTTCCTTCTTGTGAAGCACTGGAATCCATCCTGACATAAGGCAGCCCTGGACACATCCAACAGTCGAGGGGCTGAGAAACTGAAAGGAGGTTGTATCACCAGGTCACATTGTGGGGCTTCCTTACCAGTATTATATGACCAATCTTTTGACTTTCTCTTTTCATGCCAAAGTGTATACATGTTTAACCAACTCGTCTAAGGCAATGGTATACATTTACTTTCTGATATATGACAACTGAACCTAATCTAAAATGATACATTAGTCATCTCTTCACGTATGCCTCCCTATGCCAAAAGCAGCTGCTTGCAACCTACACAGTGGAAATAAGATGGGGCTGGAGGCAGAATGCTGTGGCCTCAGTATCATGTTGATTTGTCCTATATAGTGGTGTAGGTTAAGTAGCTGGGGCAGACTTCAAGCTTTGCTTTTTATGTTTGTTAGATCAGTTTGTTAGAAGAGCCAACCAACCCACAATCTTCTTTTATACATACATCTATACAACTTTGTTATCTCGTATTAATGTTTTTCTTAGTTACTGGTGAAATGTTCTAGTTTTGCCACGTGAACTGAGGATGTAGTAATAAGTCTTTGGACTATAGATTAGATCAAGGCTGTGGGAAAGAATCCATGAACTACAACAAAAAAATAAACTCTTCCCAAAACCTGAGACACTAACATAGAAAGCATCTCCTTTTAGTGGATGCCTGGTAAAGCAAGAAAACATAAGAACAAAAAAATCAGCTATAAATTAAAACTATGTTCGACACATTTAAAGACCGAAATTTTAATTAAAAAGTGAAAGAACTACATCAAAAGTGGAGGTGACTTGTACAAAAGTGGGTATTCAGAAAACTAACAATGCTGAAAGTACTGTGGGAATACATCTGTCCTGCAGAGCAGGCCACAGGGTCAAGCTCATGAGGAACACAGCTGCTCGACTGATGTTTTCAGTCAGAGGGGCTAGGTATGGAGGGGTGCATGTGTATGCACTCATGTGTGTGCGTGCGCTTATGGGATTGAAAGAAAGCAAAAGGGAAATGAAAAGTCTAAAAGCAAGAGAATAAACCACCTCTCAACAACGACACTCAAATGTCAGAAAAAAACACCAGTACTTAGACCAAAATGCCAGCATACAAAAGATTGCTTTCACAGGTAGTGCCCATCCAGTTTCAAGTCACTTTCTTATGAGAAACCCTCAAAATGTGGAGGCAGAAGAAAGTACAGCTTCTGCCCAGGGTAGAGCAGCTTTTGTCAATATTGGGGCTTATTTGTGTTTGCATAACCAAAGACAGAGATCAGCCTTTGTCACAGTCTGTCTTCATAATTACCTTGCAATGCCGCAGGATGGAAAGCTCTGGGCTATTATATGATCTAGTCTTGTCACTCTTTCACTTGTGAAAAAACAGGTCTATGAGAGAAGGGAGCAGAGGGTTCCAGGAGTTGGCTAAAAGCTTCCCAGGGGCCCAGTATGATTTGTGTAGATGAACTGGCTCTAGCTTTGTTATGGCCTTCGCTGGACTCTGCTCTCCACTTGCTTTTATGAGAGGCCAAAATATATGCCCTAGAAGGCTAGGGAAAAGAAAAGATACAGAGAACTTTCTGTCCTTCCTGTATTTGCTTCAGAACAGGACTTAGATTTAAGAAGATCAAAATCCTGCCGTGCCCTTTCCCTCACCAATGCTAATGAAAGTTGGCCACAGAAGATAGCTGAAGATCCCTTTCAGCCTGTGAGTGGTACACAGAAACTTTTGAACAGACTTTACTAAGTAGCCATACTCACCATTTGTTTGCTTTCCTTAACCTACTATGATACTTCCAGTCCTTTCTGTTCACCTTGTCACTTCTTGCAGAGTCTACTGTTCTTTGTTGAAGATGTTATATAAGCTGAAATTGAAAGCCACCACTGTACATGCTGCTCATTGTCTGAGTATCACCCAGGCACATAAGACATATACGTGTTAATGAACTTTGGTTTGGTTTTTTTTCTTACTTATCATCTTTCATGCTTCATCTGTGTCAATTAAGCATGTAACTACCATGTCCTCACTACTTAAGGACATTTTCTTCTCTCGAGGCTATCATTGCTGCAGAGATTGTCAAAGAGATGGACCAGATAATTCAGAGTTCTTCTGTTTGGTTGTTTTGTTTTTTTATCCTTTGAGGGCCTCCAACAAACCATTTTCTAGCAACCAACCCTCTGCAGTTACCTTGACAACTATCACATTCCCATCACATATTCCTGGACTGCTTTCAATCAGTGTATTTCTCACCCTAGACTTTGTGAATCTGACTTATCCTTGTTGGTGATCATTTGTGAATAGATTCTCTTGCATAAACATCAAATTGTCCTAGTAACTCCTGACTTATCTTTTTTTTTTTCATTTCCATGTTGGCACTACTGAACCCACAGAAATCCATAGCAACCAAACTAACATCTGGCTCCCTCTGAGAAAAATTGGGGACAGCCTGCATTCATCCTTTGTCTGGTTCATCCCCAGGGACATGACCATTGGATCTGAGGTTTTTCTTTCCCTTTCTCACAAGGCTCTTGGTATGTTCTACAACTAAACTCACAGCTGGCACTGATACTCGAAAATTCCCAAGGTAGATATGAAAATGAGATTTAGGCCATCACCTTCATATCACACATGTAAAAATAACTTATGAGGTCCTATGCTTGTGAAACATTCACACTTATTCATAATTATTATTTAAATGCTACTACATGCTTTATGCACTCAAATACAAAACATTACTCAATGTGCCACAGAAAGGATAGAGAAGATTGTATCACATCTGAATCATCATCATTACTTCCACATCTCAGATGACATGGTTTCTGCTGCTCTCTGGATGTCCATGATTTCTAGTTACGGTTATGCTGGGATTAGAGCAGATTATTGGACTGAGATGATTTCCTCTCGATCTGCTCTTCCTGTAGATACTATCTAAATTACATGCCAAGGTTCTTCCTTATGATCTGAAAAGTCTAATAATAGCATGCAGAAGAACCAGATTCAAGAGAAGCAAACATGACTGACTGTCTTGCTCTACATAAGACTGAAGGTTTATGGACTTCCAGCATGTAAGAGAATAGAAATAATCCCTCCAAACAAGTCTGGCCTCTTATAGAAAACAACAAAGCCTAGGATGTCTAAGTTCCTGGCTTTGTTTCAGTTTTTAGAAGAGTTAGAGAATATTATGTTTATGGTCTTTTTTTTTTTTTTTGGTGGATCATGGGACTTGAATTTGGCCTGGGCACTGTCCCTGAGCTCTTCAGCTAAATGCTACTACCCTACCCTTGAGCCAAGCCCCACTTCCCATTTTCTGTAGGTTAATTGGAGATAAGAATCTCAAGTCCTTTTGTGCATGGGCTGGCTTTTGAACCTTGATCCTCAGATCTCAGCCTCCTGAATCTCAGCTAGGATTACAGACATGAGCCACCGTGCCCTGGCTAAAAGTCCTATAATTGGAGGGATGTAAGGGAATTGGTTATGGAAAAACAGATAACGATCATGAAGTCTAAAATAAAAATGAAACAGAAACCATCAAAGAAATATGAATATTTTTGCCAATAGAAAGTGGATATAGTAAATGTCTCTGAATATTGTTTATATATGATTTAGTTCAAATATTTTTATGTGTTGGAAGTCTCTTGGCAGCTGAAACAGTGAGTGGCGGCATGGTGGTGCATGGCTGGTGTGGAAACAGCACTGGACAGAGAGCAATATCCCCTGGACTGAGTGTCATGTGACAATTAAAGATAGCTATAGGACCCTGCGCTAGGGGTCTTCATCATGAGTACATCCAGCCAAGAGCTGGACCAGCTGAGTGCTGGTTAATGCTATAAATGTCCCCTTCAGGCTCATGTTTTGAATGCTTGGTTGCCCAAGAGATGGTGCTAAGTCAGAAAGTTTGGCAACTTTGGAAGGGGCAAATGAGGAGAAGTAGTTCCCTAAAGTCATGTCTTTGAAGGGAATAACTGGTCCCCAGTCTCCTCTATTCTGTGCATCCTTGAAAGCACACTACCTCTTCCATGATGTTCTGCACCACAAGCTTATAGCACCGAACAACTATAGCCTGAACCTCCTGAAATCATGAGCCAATGAATCCTTCTTCCTTTAGTTGTTGATGACAGATATCCACCCTTCTCCAACAGTCAACACTATCGTATTTGTGATATATTGGCACCAAACCTGGTCTTATTCTAATGAATTCCCTTGTTTCTTATGAGACATGCCTTCTTAGGAAACATTTAAACACACAACACTATACTAAAGGCAAAGGAAAATTTGTGTTTTATGAGTTACAGCCATTGATAATTGCAGAATATTCAAAACATTGTTAATGAAAATGGGTGTAAGTCTAAATGACACCTGCCCTAAATCTCTCCTAAATTTATATCCTCTTTCCAGAACACAAGTGACTGAAAGAGTGGAATTGGATCTTGAGGCTCCAGAAAATGGAGCTTAGTTAAGTAAGTATTTTAAATTCTAAACACGTGGCTCTAGGTCATACTCAAGGTCTAGGTTTCACACTCAAGAGACTCCTTATACCATACTTTAATTTCAATTCAGTTTTAAAGAGGCACTAGAGTAATAGCCCAGAAGCAGTACTGCTGACTCATATTACCAAATGTATTTCCCATAAGAAAAGTTGAGTTTCTGTCTCAGGAATTGACTGCTTGGGGTCGACCAAACCAAAGGTCTGACTCAACCAGCTGATCAGCCTCTGGATACCTGTAACCGGAGCATGACCCAAAGTTACAAAAGCCGAAATTGGCTGTTCTTTACTCTCAGATTCTGAAGCTTTAACACATCACAGAACTAACACTATGATCAGAAATGTGCTAGAACTGACCAGTCTTTGAGAATGGGACTTCTAGCAGGCCACTATCAGACACTTGAGCAAAGATGTGAACAAAGAAACTAACAGTATATTTTTTTTAAAGTTAGAGCTGTTTTGAGTAGTAACTAGTTCTTAATGAACTAGCACACCAACTACATTAACTAAAGTAACTATGTGCAAATCACTCATATCCAGAAACTGAATTCTGACATTTACAAAATAACATCTTTGGGCTCCATAACAACTAGTAAACTATAAACTTTGATTAGATTTATGACAAGAATTATGAATTTTATGTAATTTACATAAAATTTATGTATTAAGATGAATACATCTTTATGTTTATGAATTAAGATGAAAAATCTTGGTCTGGTTTGCCTAGGATTCCCTGATGTATTTTCTAAATGATGACATCAAAATAATCTTGTAAATATAGCATCCTACATTTTGTTAATAATAATACATACTTTAAACTCCCTAATATTATCTATTTATGTTAAGATAACATTTAACTATGAAATGAAAAATTCAGACAGGATAAATTATTTTATGGGATGTAGTGGCTAAACCTGCAATCCTAGCAGACAAGAGAATCATGAATTTGAAACCAACCTGGGCCACAGGCAAAACACTATCTCAAGAAACAAAAACTAATGGAATGATTGGTTGATTGGTTTTAAAAAGAAAAATTCATATTTAGGGTATCAGTGTTCAAGAAGTAATGCAACCACTACCTGAAGAATTTAATTGTAACCCCTCTATCCACTACCCTGACAATAAAATACAATAACAAGTAGGAAAATAGAAAGAAGATGAAAAAAATATAATAGAGAACTTATTTTAAACTTTAATTTCATTTTAAATTCTTGTATCATTGAAACACCCAAGTCTCTAAAGATAAAACACTTAGTACACACAAAAAGAGAATAATTCATTTGACTGGTACTTGACAATTGCTACCAATGATTATTTTGTGAAATACTGTAATTCATTTTCTTTCTATGCATGGCTTTCATCTTAGATGAACTTCTTGAGTATGTGGCCTCAATTGGGAGTATAATGGGTTTTACTTATCTTTTAGTCCCAATAATAACTAAGTCAATACTCTAAATATAGTATGCATTCACTAAGTTAATTACTGACTGAATTTAGGTGGGGGAGGAGCAGGGCTCTTTCTTTAGACTTGTCCGTCTGATTAAGTGCCATTTCTGCTTTACTAGCTCACCAGTCAGGAGAGGAAACAGAATACATACTTGATCTTCGCTTCAAAGAAAGTCAGTGGCTGAAAATGAGATCCGTGTTATCACACAAGAAGGATTTCCTTATATTTTTCTCCGTCTGGGAGATTAAGAACTTAGGTACCCCAAGAAGTAAGCATAAAGGAAATTCAGGTAGGGGAAGAGGAAGTAAAACTGTCCCTCTTTGCAGATGACATGTTTCTGTAGATAAAGAACCCAATAGACTCCACTGCCAAGTTATTCCAATTAATTTTAAAAATGTTGGTACTTTACCAAATTTATAAAAATTAACCCTCAAGAAGGGAAGGAGAAAACAACATGATTGTAAATGGGTGGGGGAGGGAAAGGGGAACAAAAACATGAGAAGGGCTATCAATGTTTGAGAAGTAATATACCCACTACCTGACAAATGTAACTGTAAGCCCTTTATACATTTCCCTGACAATAAAATAAAATTTAAAAATTAACCCTCAAAAATAAATGACTTTCCTGTATGCCAACAATGAAAAGAGCAAGGCTAAAATCAAGAAAGCAACTCCTTTTGCAATAGTCTCAAAGAAAATAAAATACCTAGGAGTTAACCAAGGAAGTAAAGGACTTTTATGAAACCTTTAAAAAAGCAAACTAAAACATCTAAGGAAGTGGAATAACCTCCCATGCTCCTAGCCTGGAAGAATTAATATTGTGAAAATGGTAATACTGCCAAGGGCTATCTACAAGTTCAATGCCATAGCCACCAATATCCCAACATCATTCTCTAATGAAATAGAGGAAGCAATCCAAAAATTCATTTGGAATAATAAAAGACCCAAAGTAAAAAAAACAATCCTTAGCAGAAAAACAGCGCTAGAGGAATATCAATATCAAATTTCCATTCTACTATAAAGCCATAGTAATAAAAAATAGCTTGTTACTGGCACAAGAACTGGCCTGAGGACCAATGGAATAGAACTGAAGACCCAGAAATCAACTCACACACCTATGGCACCTAATCTTTGATAAAGGAGCCAAGAATACTGGCTGGAAGACAGCCTCTTCAACAAATGGTTCTGGCAGAACTGGCAAACACATGTAGAAAACTAAAGTTGGGTACTTTTCTGTCTCCCAGAATCAACTCCAAATGGATCAAAGACCATGAGATAAAAGCAGATACCCTGAAAAGGAAGAAATAGGAGAGACACACTAGGGCTCCTTGGCACGGGACAAAACTTTCTTAAGAAAGGCCCAGAAACACAACAAATCAAAGAAAGTTTGGACAAATGAGACTGTAATAAACTTCAGAGTTTCTGCATGGAAAAGAACATAGCTAGCAAGATAAACCAAGTCCACGGAATGGGAAAAGATCTTCACTTGACATACAACAGATAAGGGTCTTATTCTAAAATATGCTTACAGTTAAAGAAATTAAATCTCTCAAAAAAATTCTCTAAGAAAGAACCATCCCTTTGAAAGGTGCACTAAAGACTTCAAGAGAGTCTTCTTTGAAGAGGAAATAAGAATGGCCTATAGACATATGAAGAAATGCTTAGCATCTCTGGCCATATAAGAAATGCAAATCAAAACATCTTTGAGAGTCCCATCAAGAAATCTAATAACACCAGATGCTGGTGGGGGATGGGGGAAGGGGGCAGGGGGGGGGGCAGAGGAAATGTAACCAGAAGGAATTGCTGCTGCACTATTTGTGGGAGTGTAAACTTGCTCAACCACTCTGGAAAGCAGTATGGAGATTCCTCAGAAGACTAAACATAGAACTCTCCTATGACTCAGCAATCCCACTCGTTGGCATTTACTCAAATGCCCAGAAAAAAGGCCATACAAAACCTACCAGCACAACCATGTTCATCACAGCATTATTCACCATAGCTAAGATATGGAACCTATCTAGATGCTCCTCAGTAAATGAAGGTATCATGAAGATGTGGTATATTTACACCATGGAATTCTATGGTGCCATCAGAATGACATTGTCCCATTTGTAAGGAAATGGAAAGAATTGGAAAATACCATATTAAGTATAGTAAGCCATTTCCAAAGAAACATAGGCTTCATGGTTTCCCTCATTTCTAACAATTAGTACACATTTAGGATTCACCTAACAGAGAATCATAATAGTTCAAAAGGTATATACATATGTCCATATAAGATGAGGCTAAGCTAAATGAACTCTAGGATATGGGAACAAGAGCTTTATCTTTGCAATAAATGTACTAAGTGAACATATTTCCCTTCTCTTCTTTTCCCTCTTATGGTTTATGTCATGTTGTAACTGTAGCTGACTTTGGTACCTGGTATATTGTATATATGTTTATTTGTTTACCTGAAGAAGGGAAGGTAAGGGAAAAACATGATGAGTGAGAGTGAGAGAGGGTAGGGAGAGAAGTGGAAGAAAAACATGGAAAGGGATAACAATGTTCAAGAGGTAATGTACCCACTACCTGATGAATGTGACTGTAACCCCTCTGTACATCAACTCAACAATAATTTTTAAAAAAGAATTAAGGTGCCTCCCAAAGAGATACAATTAACTAGGTACATTTTGTTGTTTTCTGCTTGCAACTTGAAATTCTCTTCCAATTTTATGTTCATTATGCTTCAAACTTCAAGTTTAAAAGTTATATAGTACTGGAGCTATAACTTTTAAAAATGTTTAATTGTATGAAGGACGGGGTTTCAATTCAACATGACAGCTTGTGAGTATAATGTATCTTGATTGATGTCACTCCTTTCATCATCGTCTCTCATTTCTCCCAACCCCACTCATATCCTCTAGAGCTGTATCTGGGGATGGTACAGACAAGTGTGTTGGCCTCTGTTACTGAAACCCAAACAAACTTCCTTTCTCCTAAAGCATGGAGATCAGATTATGCATTTTGGGCACTGGCTCCTCAGCCTGTGAGGTGTTAAACAAGCCCAGACTTAATTAAGCCTTCACCCCTAGGCACTGCTGAGAAACCACTGTGAACAACAAATGAAATTTAGGAACCTGTATGTCCACAAACAGACCTCTGGAATTTTGAGCATTTGACAGACATGTTAGCAGGCTTTTTTCCCTCCATCTATACTAATAGTAGGGACTGTTAAATAGTAGTAACAGAGGGGTATGGGTGGGGGAAGGATTTGGGGTGATGAAAAATGTGAGTGATGGAACTCATAGCCAGAAACCTGGAGCTTTCAGATTATCTTAAATAGCATCCTTTGCTCTCTGGTGCTGATTTCTAGACCCTATCAAGTGAATAAAGAAAGCTATCATCAGATTTATCAGATTTGTCCCTTTCAAATCTGAGAAGGTCCTGCTCTGCTCCAACTTAAAAGCCCCTACTTCTCTTTCTGTATTTTCTTTGTTGCCAGGCATAAGCCTCATTCATTGTCTCTGACAAGGGCAAAGACTGAAACAGTCTTCATCCTTCCAAAATGTGAAAGACTGGTTTTAGATAGTGCCAGACATGGCTGTCATTGCTTTCTCAAGTATTAAAGAAAGCAAACCATTTCATGTTCCTCCATTAGTCTCCTCACATGCTTAAAATTCCAGTGTACTATTAGATACTAGAATGTTTTAGAGTGAGAGTTCCAGAGAAAATGAGAATATTAAAAAGCAAAGCCTGAGGCACACACTATTTGATAAAGCTACAAAACAGCCTCAGATTATTCAAGGAGAAGAAAAATGGCTAGGGTTAAACCTATGTGACTGCTTTTTAAAATGGTTCTCACACATTCTTTATATATTCTGAAATTAAATGTTTTATTCCATCTAGATGACTTTTGCATATTAACCAGTTTGGAATGTAACTCCAAGGCAAATTTTATGCTTCTTTTTCTGTGTTTTGTTCTTCCAACTCTTCAGAGGAATTACATTAACTCAAGCCTTTACAATTTTAGTGACATAAAACTTCAGTCCTTCTTTCTAGGCAACTAAATATATGCTCAGTTACATTTCTTCCCATAGTCCAATCTCATGAGAATCATAATCAAGATGTTTCCAAATCAGAAAGTTTAAGAGCAAGAGAGATTGGTGGGGTGATGCAAATTCTAGCTATCTTCAGTCTATGCAGCAGGTATCTCTGTCCACAGTAGGGGTGAGGCTGGTCAAAATATGAGGCTAGAATCCAGGATGCACCCTACCTTCCACTATCATGAGCAAATGTCCATAGATTTTAAATCACTGTTTTTAAAATACTGGAGAATTTTAGAGAGCAACTTGGCAAAGCCACATTACGTAGAAATATGCTATATGCAATTGCTTCTCACTGGTTCGTGATAAGTTTATTCCCACAATGCTACTGGATGCCAGTGCAGGACATACTGCTTATATATAAATAAGAATACAATGTAAAGTTGAAATAATAAGAGGTATTATTAAGAAAGTAAACAAGAAATTCTCAGAATCAAAGATTTTCTAATACACACATGTGATATAAACTTTTAAAAATGCCTCAAAGTGAATTTAAAAGATTTGATTCTTAGAGCCAGCCATGAGGATGCTTACCTGTTCACCTATAATCCTAGAAACTCAGAAGGCAAAGATACTATAATTGGCCCCACCCTTCATCCCTATTGGTGTGTTTTGCAATAACATCATGCAGGTCCTCTCATGAAGAAGTCAATCTCTTTCCCAATACTATGAATCCTGGCTGATTGTATGACAGACTGGTGTTGTAGTTCATGATGAAGCTTTGAAAGATCTCACAGAATTCTTGTCTGCCTTAAACCTAACCTCTGCAATTGCTATATCAATGTATGTGTCATTGGATGAGAAAAACTTGGCCTAATCATTCCAATAATGGAAAATCAACTTACAAAACTAAACAGGATCAGGCTGGGAGTTTAGCCTAGTGGTAGAGTGCTTGCCTAGCATGCATGAAGACCAGGGTTTGATTCCCCAGTCCCACATACATAGAAAAGCCAGAAGTGGTGCTATGGTTCTAGCCTTGAGAAAGCCCAAGGACATTTCTCAGGCCAAGTTCCAGCCCTAAGTGAGATCATCCTAAAGCAGCCAGCCACCAGCTTGCCCATATGCACAAGTGAACCCAGCAATGCTTAGACTGGCAAAGTATCTAGTTCACTCAAACACATTTGAGTAAGTACTGCATGTTTGAACATGCTGAGTTGTTCATTGCAGAACAACAGCCCGATGATATACTTCACGCCCCCTATAGCTACTGAGTCTTTCCTCTTAGCTCCCAGCTAACTTTTGACAAAGCACATACTGCACGTGCTATCTTTACTTCCTTACTTTCCATTCACTCCTTTAGGAGCCTCAATCTTTAGACACCATCCCTAACAATAATCTAGATTATTTTTGATATCTCTCCATGCCTAACATCTTGTTGAACCCAATGAATGTTTTTAAACAAATACTGTTGAAGCTTTTGGTCACATTTATCATCATTGACAGTATTGCTGTCTTTTATCCTGAAGTAACACACTCTTCTGATTCTCTAGTCACTCACTCAAAGAATCCTAGCAGATTCACCTTTGATTTCCAATACTCTACCATTGATGTCCTTCTAAAAGCTCATCTGAGGAGTCTGCTCATCCTTCTTAGCACATCCTTCCTCAGCAATCACATTCACTTTTTTTCACAGATTTCCTATCTCTTTACAGTTGACTTATTTTAAAAAAGAAAATTGCTACTGTATCTGACTTTGTTACCTGGTATACTGTATATACTTTTTATTTGTTTATTTGAAATAGGAAACGGAAGGGAGGAAAACAAGATGATTGGGAGGGGGTGGGCAGAGGGAAAGGGGGACAAAAATATGAGAAGGGTGTATGAGAAGCAATGCATCTACTACCTGGTGAATGTAACTGTAATCCTTCTATACATTAGCCCGACAATAAAAAAAAAAAGAAGGAAAAAAGAAAGGGCTAGGAGTTTGGCCTAGTGGTAGAATGCTTGCCTAGCATGCATAAAGACCCGGGTTCAATTCCCCCGTACCATATACATAGAAAAAAGCCGGAAGTGGTGCTGTGGCTCAAGTGGTAGAGCTTTAGCCTTGAGAAACCCCAAGGTCAGTGCTCAGGACCTGAGTTCAAGGCCCAGGACTGGCCAAAAATAAATAAATAAACAGAAAAAGAAAAGAAAACGGTACATTATTTATTGATCGTGTGAAAACCATTGTGCTGCTTGGTCCACGAAATTTAACCACTTTATAGGTGATAAAGAAGTAGTACATATTAAGTTAGAAAATATGAGAAAATTACATCTCGCACAGATTTTAAAGTTAGGTACATTTGTGCATTTCATAAAAGTCTGAAAGTCACTAAGAAAAATAATTTTAAAATCTTAAATGTTGATTTAATAGGATTTTCTGCATTGTTTTGATAGTAATTTTAAATTTAAAGATCATCACTTCATTATTTGTGATAAATATGTCAAGAATGCTCCCATTTACAGTTCCCGGGGTCGCTGTGAAGATAACAATGGTGGAGGACATCAGAGGCTCTGCTAACCTGGCCCAGTTCAGAAGTGTGCTCTAATCTAAAAGGAGCTCTTAGAACTAATTGACATTCCTAACTCACTGAAAAAAAAAAGACCTTTTTGACCCTTTCCTCACATGGATGGTTTATAGCAGCCATTAGCTGTGTCTGTGAGATTCACTTCAGTAGTGAGTAAAGAAAGAAGATGTAGTATTTATACACTGTTAAAAGCAGAGAGGGGGCTGGTGGGTGACACTTGTAATTCTAGCTACTCTAGAAACTGAGATCTGAAGATTGTGGTCAAAGCAATGATGGGGAGTAAAGTCTGTGAGACTCTTATCTTCAATTAACCACTAAAAATCTAGAAGTGTATCTGTGACTCAAGTGGTCTGAAATATAAAAGCTCAGAGACAGTGCCCAGGCCCTGAGTTAATATCCCAAGACTAACACACACTGGGGAAAGAGTTTCAACAATAATAATGTAGGATGGGTGAATTTGATCAAAGCAAACTATATGTATATATAGAAATATCACAATGAAATCCTTTCTTACTATTAATATTTGCATAGTGAAAGTTTTTAGTTGAAAAGTAGGTATAATGTATATTACAAGTAAAGTGAAATCTCCATTTTAACGCATAAAGCAAAAGTTAAATAATTGATGACAATGATAGGAATGGAAGAGCAGACATGCACATGGCTGGGGGTTTAAGTTGGCACAATCTTTAAAGAAGATAGTTGGCATATCTATCGAAAATACATATTACTTTTACTTACATTTTCCCTATTTACATATTCCTACCTCAAAGCTAGTAAATACAAGCATGGATGAGAAATTGATGAAGCTTTCTCATCAAATCAAAGCATTGGAAATATTTGAATATCCAGCCAAGAATGACTGATGAAGACTTGGAGCATAGCCTAGTGGTAGAGTGCTCTCCTAGCATGCACAAAGCTCTGGGTTTGATTCCTTGGTACCACATACACAGAAAAAGCCAGAAGTGACAGCGTGACTCAAGTGGCAGAACATTAGCCTTGAGCAAAAGTGTCCAAGGACAGTTCCAGGCCCTAAGTTCAAGCCCCAGGACTGGCAAAAGAAAAAAGAAGAAGAAAAGGGAAGGACTGATTAAATAAAAGGAATATCTTTAAAGCTCTTACAAAGAATAGGGTAATTCTTTAGATACTGGAAATGAATGAATTCTATAAAACCACACGAAGAAGAAGAGAGAGATTAATGGAGAAAGGAAGAAGGGATTGAATGGCACAAAACTGCAAAACAACTTAATTATGTTCTCAAAAAGTTGCCCAGGGTCAGGAGTTTGGCCTAGTGGTAGAGTGCTTGCCTAGTATGCACGAAGACCCAGGTTCAATTCCTTGGTACCACATACATAGAAAAAAAGCTGGAAGTGGTTCTGCGGCTCAATTAGTAGAGCCTTGAGAAAAATCCTTGAGAAAAGTCCAAGGACAGTGCTCAGGCCCTGAATTCAAGCCCCACAAGTGGGGGAAAAAATGTTGCCCATAGTTGAGTACATTTCAAGTGGAGAGCATGTGTAGGATATGAAGGGAAACTAGAAGTATAAACAATAAGATACTACTGAATCTTGGATAGAGCCACTGAAACATTCTGAACAGGAAATGTCTGGTTCTGAAGTGCTGGAAATCCATACATCACTGGCAGAGTTTGGAGGTAATAAATAAAATTGCAAGTGTTGGGTAAGAGAGAGAGGGAGGGAGGGAGGGAAGGAAGGAGAGAGACAGAGAGAGAGAGAGAGAGAGAGAGAGAGAGAGAGAGAGAGAGAGAGAGAGAGAGAGAGAGAGAGAGAGAGAGAGAAGGAAGGAAGCAAGGAAGAAAGGGAGGGAGAGAGGGAGGGAGGGAGGTGAGAGATGGGTAAGGTTGGAAGTGAGACCAATTTGGAAGTCAGGCATAATTACCGACTCAAGGTGAAAGCAGCAGGAAGAATTGAGATGGACCAGGTCCACTGAGCAATGGGATAGGAAGAGTGAGAAAAAGAACAAGTATAGACTGCTTATCAGAAGCCAGAGAAGATTGTGCCATTCACAAATGGACCAAAGGTGTATCTCAGCCTTATGGTGAAGGGGGAGGGTGATAGGAAGCATATATAATACAACTTCATTTCTAATTTTTAGTATAAGAAAAGCTCAAGTAGCAGGCCAAAGTCTGAAGCATGACTTCGCTAAATTTTATTGTATTTGTTAGCATGTTTCCAAGCAAGATAGTAACACATAGCAGAGAAAGTGCAGGCTAAATCCAATATTTATTTTTTAGAAAACTGGGGATTACATAAGGTAAGTTTGTTTTATTTTTCACTGAGGACATATCTGGATTTTGTTATTTGTTATCTTTTAAACAGCTGAAATCAAGTCTAAGCAGCAATTTATTCAAAATAGAATCCATTTGAGAGAAAAAAATACCAAGTTATAGATATCAGAAAACCATAGCACTCCTCATTTAAATGCAAGAGAGGAAAAAAAGGCCAAATGATAAATTTAACATAACACCAACTAATGTGCCAAGAACCAAATAAATGGAGAATTCCATCCATATTTAAAAAGAACATAATGAAAGCCAAGTATATGGGCAAATATTTTAGATGGTTTATTTTATTTTATTATTATTATTTTTGCCAGTCCTGGGGTCGGGCTCAGGGAATGAGCACTGTCCTTGGGTTTTTTTCAAAGCTAGAGCTCTACCACTTGGGCCACAGCACCACTTCTGGATTTTTTTCTATATATGTGGTACCGAGTAATCAAACTGGGGTTTTCGTGCATGCCAGGCAAGCACTCTACCACCAGGCCAAACTCCCAGGCCCTAAGTGGTTTATTTTAGTGCGATATCAGGAGAGAAGTCTTTACTATTTCTGTAAACCACAACTTCTGGTTTGCCATGGCAGGGTTGGGATTGTAGTTCAGTGCTACAGCTCTTTCCTAGCCTGAGCAATGGCCGGGCTTCAATCCCCATAATGAAAAGAACAGGAAGTGAGGAAGAGAGAAAAGAATTTAATTCCTGTGCTTTTTCATTTCTGTAATAAAGGGAAACTATTCCTCTCATAATGTTTCTCTTGATGCAGCAACCATCTTGTGTGGAATCCAGAATATTTTAATATTTAGAACAAAGACATGGTTTTGGTCTTCCCCCTTACTCTAGTGATCAATATCTCAGAAGCTGGAGAGAATGCTCAGAACTCATAGACAGGACTGTACAGAACTGTGAAGAAAGAAGCCAATAATGACGTAGGGTGAAAGAGGATGCACTAGCTGCTCTAAAATAGTGACAGTAGCTGTGATTGGCTCCAAATGGTGAGAGCAGGATTGTGTAAGGGCTACACCAGGGAGGGACACAACTCCACGAACAGCAAGGACTGTCATGTCTGCTAATGAATGCGGACTCATGAAGACATAATGTTCTATGGAAACCCAAACCCTGTTCCTTGGGATATTTGTATAAAGTTTATAAGGAACAGAGGAGATATAGGAAGCTAAGGAATCCTGGTGATTCTAAGTCTTTTATAAATTCATTTAAATAAATTTATTTGTTTAAGGATTTTTTTCAAGGCACATATAAAATGATTGAAAAAGAATGCTTTTAGAACTCAAATCAGCCTAACTTAAAATTAAAAAAAATAATATATGTTTATTTGGTTATTTGAAATAGGATAGGGAAGGGGGAAACAAGTTGAGGGGAGGAGGTGAGGGGAGGGAAATGGGGACTAAAACATGATAAAGGGTATCAATGGTTGTGAAGAAATGCACCTTCTTTCTGGTGAATATGATGTAACCCTTCTATTAATTACAATAAAAATGTATTAAAAAATCTATGTGAAACATGAGTTAGAGCTGTTCTAGCTGTAGGAACCATACACTCACACTTCTGGACTATTTTAGGAAGATTTCACTTATATATAAGTTACAAAGGGAAAGGTTATTGAACACTTTGACAATAGTAATCTACTTTGTCTTGTTATCCACTAAAGATATTGAAGTTCTATTCATACATTTTAAAATAAGACCTAAAATATTGCTTTATTAAACTATGCAGTTTAAACATGGGATAAAGGCTTAGTTACCAAACGTGTTGGAAGATGGCAAGTGCCAGATGGTAATACATTTGAGTAATTTACTTTCGGGAAATGATTGGGGGAGCAGTCCTGGGGCTTGAACTCAGTGCCCGGGCCAATGTCCTTGAGTTTTCTCAAGGCTAGCACTCTACCATTTGAGCCATAGCACCACTTCTGTTTTGTTTTGCTTTGTTTTGTTTTGTTTTCTGTATATGTGGTACCAGGGAATCAAACCCAGGGCTTCATGCATGCAAGGCAAGCACTCTATCACTAGGCCACGCCCAATGCCCTTAAGTAATTTTAATTCAGATTGTGTCTTTCACTTTTGCAAGTATAATAAAACCTAACCACCCCACTACTAACCTAGCACTCATACATAAAAATCCCTACCATTTCAAATTTTCAAACCAAAGACCTTCTTTATCACCTACCTTTCTCCATTTAGGGGTTGAGTTTGGTCCAACATAATGCATGTAATAAAAATGAGCAGGAATCAGAAGCACAATGGAGTGAAGTAGATAGTATCAGTGTCTTGAAATTACATAGCTCTAGTCCAAATCCTTTGAACTGCCACCTTTAACTGGATAAGAGTTGAAAATCTATTAGATTTCACAGGCTTTGTTTTCTCATCTGTATGAATAGTTCATAATACCTACATCTTTGGGTTGTTGTAAGAATTATATTTCATATGTGGATTGTCAATACTTAGTTCAACTAAAATATGGTGCTTTATTTCTAGCTAGTTTATTTCTATGCTTTATTTTTAGTTTTCATCCTTATATGCAAGTTTCTACACATTCTGTCTTAGTCTTGAAACTATTTCTTGAGGTATTATAGCATCTGTACCAAAAGTGACCACAGGACATTCACCTTTATCTCAATATCATTGAGGCTCAAATTTAGAATATTTTCAGGATCCCAAGAGTTCAAAACATCTAGGATATAGAACAAGAAAAAGGCGTGATACTAAAGCTTTTCTTTTGCTGTAGAGATGAAATATAAAAGCTGTATAACATTATATTGATAAGCTTTTATTCTCTATGTACCCTAAGATACCAAGTAAAATAATGAATAGATCCATAATCCCCCAAATATCTTCCCAGTACCAGACACTACCCCGAAATATTTTGTCCATTAAAAACAAAACATTTTGGTCTTCACAAAATTGTATTTAATGATGTACATTTCCCTGAAAAGATCAATGAAGCTTCATTGACTAATCTTTCTGTGAGGATTAGTTGACAGCAGAAAGATTGCTATTCTTACTTTACTTTGTATTTATTTCAAAGTCATTCATTAAGCTCAATGCTGTGACTTATCCTTACAATGACTTATTTTCTTTTTTATTTATTTTATTAAGTAGATCTTAACCAGATAAAAGAAGTTTGTAATGCTTTCTTTTTTATTTATTTTTCTTTTTTATTGTAATTAATAGAAGGGTTACATTATATTTGCCAGATAGAAGGTCCATTAATTCACATACATTGATACCCTTTCACATGTCTTGATCCCCATCTCCCTCCCCCCACCCCCACCCCTCATCTTGTTTTCTCCCCTTCCCTATCCAATTTCAAATAACCAAATACAAAATAACTCCTAGCATGCTATGCTGGCATTGGTTGCCTTCTGCCAACAAAGCTGTTCTGGAGCACTTGATTTACTGAGCAAGTATACATGTGCATGCACACACATACACACTATGGAGACAAGACAAATTATTCTATGTACTTGTGTGGGTGAATATATTTATATAGTTACTAAATATGGTTATATACATAGTTACACATATAAAAATATGTGTGTATTTATGTAGTTACGAAAGTATCACCAAATATGTCAGAACAAAAACTTCCATAGAATTAATAGTAAGACACTCGATTCAGATAAAATAGCAATGTTTCACTGCTACAAAATAAAAACTTTAGTGCAAATGTCTTTGTTTCAGAATAACTGGAATTCCAACTTTTGTTACAATCACAAAGAGCTAGATGATTTCTGGCTGGAGGAAAATAGTCCCTCGTTCTCTATTGGATTCTTTAAGCATCTTCAGAGCTAAGGAGAGGTATATGGATATGAAGGAGCCAGAAGATTTTCTGCCACTGACTGTCTCTTAACTCAATGCAAACTCACTTTTTCCATCCTGCTAGCCCTATTTTCTAGCATCTAGAAAACCAAAGGCCAGTAAAAAGGCTGCCTCCATTTCTAAGGTGTGTATGTATCTCTTAGTTAAAACTCGGCTCAAAAGTTTAAGCCTCTCTTGTACCAAGAATTAACTGTTCATCATTTAGTCTGCTCTGGCTCCCTCTAACTACTTCTCCCACTCATCACACTATATGTGGTCACCCTTTACATCTCTTTTTCTTGAATCCAGGAATGGAAGCTCTCATTTTCTGCTGGGGCCTACCGGCAGCAAATTGGGATTCCTGAAATAGGGGGCAGGGACCGGAAAAATAGAGAGACAAACATGGGGTCCAGGAGGTCTGCAGCCCAGGTAAAGACTACAGCCCCGTTTATTATCAACTCAAGGCTTATATCCCTTCTTGAAACCAGGGAACTTCCAGGTGTTACATCCAGATGGTAAATCAAGGAACTGTTGGGGGTTACATTCATATGGTAAATCTCAGATCAATTGAACAGAACAAGGCCAAAAAACAATAAGACAATGAAGCAAATATCTGATGCAAAGTACAGTTCGATTCCACTCTGGCTCCCAACATATTCTATACTATTTTCCCTAAGACCTATTTCTGAACTGACAAACAGTGTACATCTAATATGTGTTGGTTTAATGAGCCAATAAATGGGTGAAGGAAGCCAGCTCTATTTCCTATGCTGGGCAAGCAGAGCAGGTACAAATCAAGGAGGTTTTTTACATTACACTCTCACCTGCTACCTATGGTAGTAGGGAACAGAAGTTGCTACATCTATGGATGGTTCCTACATTGCAGACCTCTTTCGGGTCAGATTTTGGTAGGTAACATCAGAGACAGTGGCAGAACATGGGTAACGTTCTCTGTCATGTGCTTGTTTCTTAGCTCTTGTTATCACCTGGACCATTACACCCCCAAAATGGATATTCCTGGCACAGTATATAGGATTTCCATTCCTAGATCATCACTGAAAGAAAAACTAAAAAAGGATAGAAATCTAAAAGTTCCCCTTTCCCTCCTCAACCCCAGGATATGCAATGAGTTCAAATCAGAGAGGAAGAGTTTGAGTTTGCCATAGAAATTCTAGAATCTATGGCTGATAATAGCAATGTGATTTTTTCTACCAGGGACCTGTGGAAACTAGTCACACACCTTCACTGCCAGACCAGGTAGGGTGGCCTGCTGTTATTTCTCCTCTCACACTCAGATTCTGTTATCTCATTCATTTCAGCCAAAGCTAACTGGCAGCAGTCACTGCCATTTAAATAGAAATTTAAATAAAAGTGCATCCAAAAATTCATAATTCTAATGCTACGGCATAAGGGAAGTAATTTTGCAAGTATAACCTTTCATTACTTTCTAGAATACTTACTGTGGTAAGTCATACATCTTTTTACTCTTTCTAACCCTACTTAGTGGAAGAAGAGTAATGGTCAGTGAAGGTTGGAGCAGTTAAGATTATGCCATCATAGTGAGATTCTAACAAGCAATTCTTTCTGTTTTCCCGGGGGGTTCGGCTTTCCAGTTTTCTCCTTTTGTTTTATTTTTTATTTTTTTTTATTTTCGACATCATCCAATTTTCCATGATCCCTTTTTTCATATATTTTTTATTGTGATTAATAGAAGGGTTACATTATATTCACCAGATAGAAGGTGCATTACTTCACATACATTGATACCCTTTCTCATGTCTTGGTCCCCATTTCTCTCCCCCCACTCCCGCCCCTCATCTTGTTTTCCCCCCTTCCCTATATGACTTCAAATAACCAAATACGCATATATAGAATATATCAGACAACCAGGTGAAATATTGTAACAATATGAGATAACCAAGGGAGAGCAAAAGAGATGAGAGATAACATAGTACATTAAGGACAACAATCACTCGTTATATGGCTTTTGTTTCTAAATCCTGGAGTTCCTTTCATTTAGTGTCATTATATATGGCCTTATGTATCCATGATCTCTTTTTTATTATGACAAGAAAGATTAAAATGTGAACATTAAAGGTGAATAAGAAAACAACTACAATTTCATATATTTGCAATTAGAATCTCTTTTTCATATATTTTTTATTATAATTAACACAAGGGTTACATTATATTCACCAGATAGAAGGTGCATTAATTCACATACATTGATACCCTTTCTCCTGTCTTGGTCCCCATTTCCCACCCCCACCCTTCAATTAGAATCGCTTAAAGATCTGGGCTCTTGCTGACCCAGATGCACAATATGAAAAACATTTGAGGGCAGTTTATTTGCACTCTCTGGGATATAACTATTTAATTTATGATGATCAAGCATTTATAAACTAAAGAGATCTTAAGATTCCATCTAATCAGCTCATTGCTTTCTGGAAACTCAACTTGTGTAATTTAGCAGCCTCCTATGTTATCTGATATCTCCTACAGATGGGTTCCAAAGATTTATTCATTTATTAGCTACCTTTTTAAAGAACAAAATAAAAATTTTTACAGAGTGAACATATTTATAGGTTAAAAAAAGGAAGTGCATGTGGATTCAATTCCAAATGCACCCCTGAGCATTGGGAAGAGGACACAATATAAAGACGTTCTTTTGAAGTGAAGATGGAGCTACTAATAGTTTAAGCCTAAGCATTTATCCAAGGTCCTGAAAGACTTCTGTTCTGGTTTAGGAAGCCATAGCTCATTGTTCCTTTTTGGCCCTGTGAAGCCTTAAGGCCCCTACAAAGGCAGAAGGAAACAATGCCCCTGTTACTTTCCTAGGATAACTCTGAATACTTGGGAGGAAGAAATATGACTGCAGTTTCTAAGTTGTGTTATAGAGCTTCTAAATTTTCAGAGACAATAAGGACAAAAATATGCAGTTAAGAATATACAGATAAATATATATTTATAGACTCAATGGGCTTTACTAGTAAATATTGAACAACTAAATTTAGATAGGGACTGGTGAACATTAGCCAACACTTGAGTTGCAGGTGGGAAATTCAAGCAGATGAAAGGAAAGGCAAAAATTAGTTCCCTTTCTAAAGATGACATTCCTAACATAGGTGTCATTAAGAAGTGATGCATATTTAAAATCAAATGACTATGTGCATGACATTGACCAGGCTAAGTAAAGTATCTCACAGGACTGAGATTACAGAGTAGAACTCCTTTGAACAATTAGCAGACAGTTTAACAAAATGAATATCATAAAGCTAAAACATGTTCTGCCTTGGGTGATGGTACTAGAAAGAGGGATGGAAGATAAATGCAAAGAGCAATGATAGGTGAATATAATTATAAATACTTCAATATAAATACTGAAAATAAAACTAGGAAACATTGGCAAGGAGTTTGACTTAGTGGTGGAGTGCTCGCCTAGCATGCACGAAGACCCGGTTTAATTCCTTAGTACCAAATATATAGAGAAAAAGCCAGAAGTTGTGCTGTGGCTCAAGTGGTAGAGCTCTAGCCTTGAGAAATCCCAAGGACAGTGGTCAGACCCTGCGGTTCAAGGCCCAGGACTGGCCCAAAAAAACAAAAGTAGGAAAAATGATAAGATAGGAATGGGTAAGATAGATGGAAGAGAATGGTAGAAGGGTGACTCTGATCATGATAACTTGTATAGGAAAGCAAATATATTGTACACCTACTAAAAGATGATAATAATAATGACATAATTTCCCAACAAAGTTAAAAAGCTATTATGGTGTATTCATCATTATGTTCTGAGGGGAAAACCTCAGAGGAACCAATTATACTGTTGGGTCTATGTTCAAGAATTTATTTTGCATTGCTTCATAATAGAAACATTTTCCATGTTATTGTTAATATGGTAGCTATTCTGGGCTGCTGAGTGTCCTTATAATAATCCCATTTTTCTCTTTTTAGTCAGTTTTTTTCTCTTCATAATACTACAAGCTTGTCTGTAGCTTCAGAGTACATTACCCAGCTAAAATATTTAGCAAATGTATATAGGACCATATAAATTGATGCTAATTGAAATGAACTCCAACTTATGGAAACAAGAGGGTTGGGGGGTCAGCTTTTGTTTTTTAATGTGCTGTGTGAATTTATTTCTTTTTTCCTTCATTTTTTCCCTTTGATATTTTCTCTGTCACTGTTTTTTGTTTGTTTGTTTGTTTTGGGGTTTTTTTGTTGGTACCCTGTGTCTTGTATATACATTTATCTGATTTAGGGAAGGGAAGGAGAAAAAGAAAATAGTGAGACAAAGGACAAAGGGTGAACCAAAGCAATGACAATACTCACAAGACACTATGTTGAAAGTGAACTTTGCAACTGGGGAATGAGTGGAGAAGGTGGGGAAGGAAAGTTCAAGAAAACAAGGGAGGGAATAACAATGTTGGACAAGAAATGTACTCTTTACCTTACTTATGTAGCTGTAACCCCTCTGTGCATCATAACAATGAAATAAAATAAACTTTATAGAAGTAAGCTTATAGGAAAAAAATAAAATAATTTACCAAGTAAGTCCATGCCTTAGCTTGTCAGAGGCGAATGCTATACCATCAGATTTTTTCCTTTGTGAATCTCAGGAAAATGATTACTGATGACTTTAGTATCAGACGTAAATGCAAAGGAAAGCCTATAATATGGTATAATTGAATCTAAAATTCAAACCTAGGCTTTTTTTTTTTTTTTTTGTCAGCTGTGGTGGGGCTTGAAATCTGGGCCTGGTCATTGTCTCTGACCTTTTTAGCTCAAGGCTAATACCCTACACTAGAGCCATAGCACCACTTCTGGTTTTCTGGTGCATGACAATAAAAGGTGTTTTTACACAGCCTTCTAGAATAACCCAATTGGTCTACCATTTGTGCATTGACACCCACCTCCTGGAACTTCTGATGACAACATATACCATTTTAAGTAGGCGCTGCTTTTATTGTATCCCTATGTACAAAGGACTGAACTAATGTTCCTGTTTATTTCCTGTGGCAATACTGGGGGCAAATACATAAATGAGGAAATCCAGATTTTTCTATTCTTCTATATCATCTGGGATGATATAGATATATCATCTAATTTCACAACAATTTTTTCCCACAGTAATTCTCTCTCCAAAATGCAAACTGATAGACCCTCCCTAACCTCTGTGGGTTTCCATTCCCCTTTACTATCTTGGAATAGAGTAGAAGCTGGGGGACATTTTCCCTGCCAGTAACCTGACAATCAGTGGCTTCTTAAAATTCTTCTCTTTTGTGGAACTGAACGCTTCTGACTTCCTGCCCATTTGGATATGTTAATATTCTCTAATGGGGATTATGGCTTGTCTGATAAAGCAGCCCATTCAGGTGGCAGTACAATAGGTGAACAAGTTACACATTTCCAGATGAGTATTTCCTGGAGTGGAGCCCTGGTTTATCTGGTACCCAGCCAGAGTACAGTTCCAAGGTGCCTAATGGAGCAAAAACATAGTGTCTTTATATTTGATTTTCATTCAAATGATGATCCAGTTCTATTTTGTCTAGGAAGAGAAAAGGAAATCATTTATTTTTTACAGATTCAAGAGCTGATTTGAAGTCTTTTCCAAAAATCAGTTTAAAATATTTATCATTTGTGCTTGTCCTTTTTTCCATGGCCTTAGTGTAAGGTTTTTGTTCAAAACCAGAGAACTATCAGTCATGTACAGCAAGGGTTTTCAGAAGCATTCCCATGGAAACTTCCAGGAGCTAGACCAAGTTGCTACGGACATTAATATTGATGGTTGCATTCATTTCCAGTGGCTGCTAGAATTAATTTCCATGAAGTTCATGTGTTAAAGCAGCACCAATTTACTCTCTTACAGTTCTGGAAGTTAGAAATCTGAAATCAGTTTCACTGAGCCAAAATCAAGGTGCTGACAGGACCAGGTTCCCCTAGAGACTCAGAGGCAACAAAATGTCCCCTTGATTTATTTTTGAGCTTCAAATGGCTGCCTATATTCTTTTATAAAATTTTTATTGTAATTAATAGAAGGGGTACAGTTATATTTGCCAGATGGAAGGTTCATTACTTCACACACATTGATACCCCTTCTCATGTTTTTTCCCTCCCCCTCTCCCCTCACCTTGTTTTTCCCCCTTCCCTTTCCTATTTCAAATAAACAAGTAAACATATATACAATACACCAGATAACAAAGTAATATACTGTAACAATATGAGAATAACCAAGGGACAATAAAAAGGATGAGAAATAACATAGTACATTAAGAACAACAATCACACATTATATAGCTCTTGTTTCCATATCCTGGAGATCCTTTCATTTAGCCTCATCCTATATGTCCCTAAGTCTTGAGCTATTGTAAACCTCTGCTACGAGAGTCCAAGGTTTGTACTAATTATTACAGATGAGAGAAACAATTGAGCCTATCTTCCTTTGGGTTGGGCTTACTTATTCAGCATCATTAATATGTATGTGTGCAAGTCAATATGATTTGTTGAACAACAGACTTTACATATGATGCTGCTCTCATATGATCATATAGATCTGAAAAATTTCCATCACCTACAGCCAGTATAGCTGACATTATGATATAGCGCAACCCATTGCACACAAGTTTGTGATGATGTTTTGCAGGGCTGGGGATTGAATCAGAAACCCCATACATGCTAGACAAGCACTGTCCCACCAAGCTATACCCTCAGTTTTGTGACCATGCTGATGTAAACAATCTACACTGCCTCCAGAGATTTAAAAAGATAGCACAATACATACTACTCAATAAATAACTGTGTTGCTGTTTTATGTATTTTCTCTGTTATATTCTTCATCAATAGGTTACAGGCTGGTCCTACTTATTAAAGAACAACTTTACTATAAGACAGTATGTTGTGTTATTCTAGCAGGAACTACATACACCTTGTGTTTATCACATCTCTTGATTGAATCAAATCACCAAGTCAAGTAACTGATCTATGCTGCCTAGGTTTGTGAAAGCACACACTACAATGTATGCCCAATGATAAACTCTGCTTTACAATGCATTTCTTAGAAGGTGCTTCCATTAAACTAATGCCAGAGTATTGCATAATTGGTATTCTATACCCCTAAGACATGTGCTTCAATTATTATTGAATGGATTTGCTCCAGAGATACCATTTACAAAGCAATTCACTTCTGGTGAATTAAAGAGGTTCAAGACATATACTAACAGACATGCTATATGGGTGCTTTGTCTTTTCTACGAATGAGATACTGAGTTAGGTGAGGCCAATGACCAAATATATTTGGTGATGTTTCCTACTTCTAAATCTCCATTCAGAAGAGGTGACTTTCTGCCCTCCTCATACAATGAAGAAATCCTTTACCTGGCCTTACTACAGTAAAAACTGGTTGCCTTTGTTTCTAAGGAATCATTTTATACCGTGCTTGTGGAGACATCAGGAAGATCTGGGATTGGAACCTCTATCAATCTTTCACTGCAGGTTTTTCCTTGCTGCTTGACAAACTGTGTCTGAAACTTTCTTAATTGAAACAAGAGAGTTAAGAAAATAAGCTTGTCTAGAAAGAAGCAAATAACTTCTGCTCACTTCTAATCTGTAGAACCCACTGGTAGTCAATAAAAAGAATCTAAATATTTTTAACTATCCAAACGGGTCAAACTCAGTTCACAGTAGTTACCTCTAAAAGTCATTACTAATTATATTTTTCCCAACTATTTTCCTTAGATTTTGGTCTCTATTTCCATTTTTCTTTTTATAAAACAAAATAGCACTTAAGTGATTGGTCAGCTAGCAGACAGACATTTGCAAATGGTCTCAGGACTAGCCAAGCCAAGGAGGAGGAAGAGGAGGAAGAGGAGGAGGAGGAGGAGGAGGAGGAGGAGGAGGAGGAGGAGGAGAAGAAGAAGAAGAACAAGAAGAAGAAGAAGAAGAAGAAGAAGAAGAAGAAGAAGAAGAAGAAGAAGAAGAAGAAGAAGAGGAAGAAGAAGAAGAAGAAGACAGAGAGAGAAAGACAGATGGGGGGGGATGGAAGAATCCAAATTAGATTCATGAGTTACAAGCCTAGAAATACATAAGCCATGAGTCCTTGAGCATGTAGCCACAGGGAAGATTCTAATTAGAATTAGCTAGCTCCAGCTTTCCTTGACTTCAGTACATCAAGAGAAATTCATGGGGGAGATTCTAGGTACTGGAGACTGCAGGGGAAGTGCAGCAGGCTGCTTTACCAATCAGCAGAAGGCTGCGGAACCAGCTGTGAAACTGGATGAATGTTTCTCCACTGTCATACTGCTAGCTATGAAGGTTGCCAAGAAATGTTTATTTTGTATCATCACCAGCCTTTCTAAGAAAATGGAAAGTTGTTTACATTATGATAAGTTTAATTATGACATCAGGAATGTTACTGTGACATTTAGTCAGACCTTTTCTGGGTCCTGCATTAGTTCCTATGTTTAGATTGAGTGAAGCCATTCATTTCCATGTGTACAGTGCATCAGAGCAAAGGGTACATGGCTCCCTGAGACCTACTGTGACCTCTGACAGCATCAGTGACCTCCAGCCGACTGAGAATACACAGCCACTGTGTCCACAGGGCTACCCTCTGCCACTGATATTGCTGCTCTGCCCATGCACAAATTCTCCAGACATCTTTGACACTGGCATCAGGAGACTATAAAAAGAATATTTTGCCTCTAAATCCTTGCATTTGCAATGTGAATTATTACAGTATATAATGTCTCTATATAATTCTCATAGTTTTATCAGCTTTATAAAGGATTATAGTCACTGAAAGATATTAGAATTCTATAGACTGGTTCTTTTCTACCATGAATGAACATTTCAAAAGGGATTAACAACTAATTAACCTCTCAAAAAATGTCTTTTAGAAGAGGACTCATTTTCTTGTATCACTTATTTAGGATATGCTATAGAAGTGAAAGAAATAATTTGTATGACCAATACTTCATAGAGGCAATTCATAGCCTTCCTTTATTTATATGCCACATGTTTCTTTTTTGTTGTTCTCAACTTAAGATAAAAACCAAAGCTTATAGGGGTCAATTTATCAGTTTATTATCCCTGTATAATTCTTCTTCACTAGATATTAGTTACAACTGATTTACTGGCTTTGGTATACCATGGGTGCCATCAGCAAAGTGAAGGCCAAGAAATAAAACTAAGAAAAAAATTTTTACTATAGTCAGTCTCTAATATAAACCTATCTCTAAAGAAAATTCATTTAGTAACAAAATTACTAAATTTAGTAACTAAATCAAACCAGATCAGACTGGTTCAGATGGGAAAAAAACAGTATCAAACTGATAAAACTAGATTGAACTGGTTCAAAATGGATCAAACTGGTTCAAATCAAATAAACCAGATAAACAAGTTCAAAGAAGATTAGAGTGGTTCAAAGCCAGATTGAACTATATGGAACTGGATGACAGGTTCAAAATGGATCAGACCAGATCAAACTGGATAAAATCAGACCAGACTGGATCAAACCAAATGAAACGGTTTAAGGTTTAAACCCCCTCGGTCTGATCCGGTTTTATCTGATTTGATTCTGTTTGAACTGATATGATCTGGTTCATTCTGGTTTGAACCTGTTTTCTCCAGTTTGAATCAGTCTGATTCAGTTTGAACTAGTCTAATTCAGTTTGATGTTACTAATTGAGTTTTTGTTTTATCATGGATAAGTCAAGAAAACATGTAGGTAAGAGGTTATTATTAAAAGAAACAAATGTGTAGATAATGAAAGTGCATTACCAAAGTTTTATGCACCTAAACTCATGCTCACAGCAAAGTAGGAGACCACATCAAAGAGTCTACAGCAAGAGAAAAATCTACAGGTCAGCAGATTTCAGTTCCTTATAAACAAGGAAGCTATAGTTACGGGACTATGCCTTCTAATGCATAGAAAAGTAAAAATAGTCATACAACGGTGAAACAATATGAAACATTCTCTGTCTATTTAGGGTGGACAAATACAAAAATAGTCACAGACATTTAACAGTCTACTCTATAACTTAAAATACAGATATTTATACCAAATACCTATTTAAGAGCATCCCAAATTCCTCCTATTTACCACCTTCTTGATATACTTCTAAATGTACAGCATTGAGGTTAGGGGGCTGGCTCTAGTGGGCTGATAGGCCCACTCATAGCAAAATAAATAAGCAAATATACAGCATTGAATGACAAGGGACAGGTATTCAAAGTGAAGAACAAGGAACATTGCAAATAAAGGAATGATATTTTTGTTTGTTCCTTTGTTTACTAAATAAGCCAGTTATAATGAAATTCTGCCAATGAGGAAGGCATTTCCCTGAATCTTTTGTTCCTTTCATTGGCACTTTTAAGCTTTGCCATCAATACAGCTGATTAATCTGGGAAACTATTTACTTAGTACATTAGCTGACATGATTAGGAATAGTCCATTTATGATTTCATCAGCCAAATATCGCTTCCTTTTGACGGGGCTGGTGCTGTGCAATGAGAAATGGTAAATCACACATGTAAGTTATGAGGAATGGATCTGATACAATATGTGCTATGTGTATTCAGCCCTACTGTTTTCCAGTTTCATTGTCATATGTCATTCTTTATCACAAACACAATCCATTACTCAATCCCTGATGAAACAATGCATATAGCAGTTGTCTCACATTTAGAAACATATTTTGGACAAATCTTTAGAGAACTACATATCGATTTGCAATCTTCACCATGAGTTGAAAACTCTGTTAAGTAGCAAGTTGATGTCAGGTAAGAAAACTAAGTCAGGGCCGGGAGTTTGGCCTAGTGGTTAAAGTGCTTGCCTAGCATGCATGAAGACCCGGGTTCGATTCCTCTGTACCACATACATAGATAAAAGCCAGAAGTGGTGCTGAGGCTCAAGTGGTAGTGCTCTAGCCTTGAGAAAGTCCAAGGACAGTGCTCAGGCCCTGAGTTCAAGCCCAGGACTGGCAAAAAATAAATAAATAAAAAATAAAGTGCTTGCCTAGCATGCACGAAGACCCAGGTTCGATTCCTTGGTACCACATACATACAAAAAAGCCAGAAGTGGTGCTGAGCCTCAAGTGGTAGAGCTCTAGCCTTGAGAAAGTCCAAGGACAGTGCTCAGGCCCTGAGCTCAAGCCCAGGACTGGCAAAAAAAAAAAAAGAAAAGAAGACTAAGTCAGGTTTAGTGCCTTTTTAAGGCAAGAGGCCAAAATACTCAGTTCCACAAGTCCTCATTTTTTCTTTCTTCTACTATATATTTTGATGATTTGCTGTTAACTGATGAGTGACAATGGCATTTAGGTAGGTATTTTATAGAGAATAGAATGCCTATACATAGATGTGTTGGCCACCTTCTATCACCAGCACTTAGTGCATTATCCAGCACATAGTCATGTTTATTAATGTTCAATAAATCATCTGGGACAGCAGGAAAATGATTAAGATAGAGTAAATATATCTTCAAGACCCATTCTTTTTTATTTAATAGGATGCCAGTTACATTCCAGGTATGTGTTAGGTGCTCAGGATAGAACAATAACAGGACACCTGCAATTGTACAGTCTGCAAGCTGGCTAAGAAAATGAACACTTACAGTGTAAGTGCTATGATGGTGATTATCCAAAGTACCATGGAAATCCATATGGAACAGAGGCTTCGGAAGACCAGGAAGGGTTCTGAATGAAGTGCTATCTAATTAGAGCCCTGATATATGCATACAAGGTTGGTAAAAAATGGGGTATGGATTGCTCCAGGAAGATAGAGCAGCATACCCAGAAATATGGTGGACAGGGACTGTTGTTATCACAGGAGCTGAAAGATTTTCAGTATGGCCAGGTTTTTGAGAGCTAAGGGATTGAAAAGATTGCATGAGTCCATTTCTTGAATTGATTTCTGTGGGTACATGTTGAAAACCTAATTACACTTGTTTTCTTGATCAATAAACACATCGTTGGGGCTTAAATTATAAAATAGATTTAGGATAATATAGTCACACCTACATTTACTAATGATGAAAGTTTAGTCTTATTGAGAAGTACACTGCAGAATCTTAGTATGACACCACAAGACAGACACCTCTTTATTGGACTTTAACACAGAAGTCAGGTAAAGTAAGTGGTACTTGTTAAATGTATGTCTAACACCTATAATGATAATGAGGAAAAGAGATGGGTGACTTCCATCTTTGTTCTTGCCAATGTATAATGAAAATATGCATCTCCAGTTAAGATTTTTGTTTAATGTGTCACTTCAGAAAATAAGATACAATTTAGTACAGTTTAACAGCATAAAACTCATTGAACAGATTTATGATCAGATTTATACATCTGGTATTTATTTTTTCATAATAAAAAAAATATATTATAAACTTCAACTTTTAGAAACAGGCCACTAAATGTAGGTACTTTCCAAAAAAGTTAAATTTATGTGAGCTATACTTCCAAATGCCTTTGTAACTGCCTTGATTCCTTCAATAGCCTTTCTGGTGTAATCCTGGCACTGTGATAGTCTGTTCTCTCCCCGAGATCACAGACATTCTTTCAAAAAGAAAGTCAAACCATATCACACTGTCAAAACTCAACAAGTGGCTCCTCACTTTGCTCTGAAGAAAAAACAAGGAACTTACAAGATACATGACTATAGACACTGCCTCAGACTTAACAGAGTTAGCTCTCCTATCACATCTCCTACCTCTCGTCTCTCTGCTGTTTGAAAACAGTGGGTACCTCCTGTCTCTACAGAGCCTCACACAAGTTCTTTCTTCTTCTGAGATGAACTTTCTCAGGGATGTACCACATATGCACTTAAAAGTTCATTTCACTTCTCTCTCTTCCTTCCTGTGTTCTCTTTTTTTTGCCATATCACTTTTCATCCACACATATGCTATATAACTTCTGGGCTTATTTATACTCAAATGGAATTTCCATATATTTTCAAATATTTAGCTATGACTCACCCCAAGTACATAAAAGAGTCTTGTGTATATTACATTTGTTGAAAAATATTTATTGAATGAATTATTGAAGCAATCTTTTTTGCAAGTTACCAAGATTGGCTATTAAATTAAGCAGAAAGAACACTGAATTTAAAACTTGTATATAAAACTTGTATATAACTTATTTTTCTGATTTGTAAAACAAAAGTGGTTCTATTTTGAAGGATATATTAGCATTATTCATCTCACAGACAGAATGTATATATTATTTAAATATTGCATAACCGATATGATGGTTTAGTTTACAAAATCACCACAGTAAAGTTATTTAAAAAGAAAGGACAGATCGAGGTCTATGAAAGATCAATCTCTGTCTAAAGTTGGCAGAATAATCACAAAGGGAACCATTAACTCATCAAATTTCATTTTTCAAAACCAACAGAAGTCATTTGGATAACTTTCAAAGGACTAATATTCCAGTGGATTAAAATTTTATTTTCCACACTGAAATGTAAAAGACACCATTTGAAAGCATAATTGAATATGCCAAAAATGTCTCACAAAAGATCATTGTCTATGCCAATGAAAAAAATTATAATGACTATGTATAATGCTGTTCTTGAAATGTCAACTTAAAAATACAAGTTTAGGGCCTGGGAGTTTGGCCTAGTGGTAAAGTGCTTGCCTAGCATGCACAAAAACACGGGTTCGCTTCCTTGGTACCACATACATAGAAAAAAGCTGGAAATGGTGCTGAGGCTCAAGTGGTAGAGTTCTAGCCTTGAGAAACTCCAAGGACAGTGCTCAGGCCCTGAACTCAAGCCTAGGACTGGCATAAAAAAAAAAACCCAAAACAAAACAAGTTTATCAGAAAAATCTGTTCATTCCCAAGGCTTATAAAAAATATACAAAAACACAAAGTTGTGAAAATCTTGCAAGTGAATTGTGACACTGCTTCATGTATTTCTGTTTTATGAATCTAGCCTGAAAGTACCAAAGAAGGTATGATAACAATACATAATGATAGGCTGATTCAATGACAATGATGGTTGTATTTCCTATGCTTTTAGCTTTTTCAGCTGTTAACAACAGGTAAAATACAGAAATTAATGCATCTTTGAAAATATTAAATCAAGAAGTTAATGAATATGTGCACTGTTGTTAAGCAGAACCCAGTAAATATACAGAAAAGCCACCAAATAGATCATGTTTCTTCATATTGAACAGTCAATATCATTGAATATCAATGGGCTGATTAAACAACACATTTGATGCAGCTAAAGAAGATTTAGAGGAGTGGAAAATAGACTAGAAAAATCAGACATAATGTAGCTCAGACAGAAAAGACTGAAAGCATAATAGGTA
Organism: Megascapheus bottae; assembly: GCF_031878675.1. Lineage (NCBI taxonomy): Eukaryota > Metazoa > Chordata > Mammalia > Rodentia > Geomyidae > Megascapheus > Megascapheus bottae. Next base: position 53,408,710 of record NC_143513.1, read on the forward strand.
GATGGATAAATAAACATAAAGGAAAGAATTAAAAGATTTAACTAATTGAATTTCCTGAGTAATGGATAAGAGAGGAAAGGAAGATGAGGCCAGAACCAATTTCTGAAAATATAAAGCAGAGGATTTTCAGAAAGTTACAACAGATATTAGTCTGTCAAATCAGAAATTCTAAGAAATCTGAAGCAGAATATACAACATTTACATCTAAACACACAGAGAAAAGAACAAACTGTCATCAAAAGAAAAAGATGGAGTGAAATGATATTGAAAGATATGACTGGGTACTTAGAATTCTGTGCTCCAAAGAAAAAACACTTTTTAAGGAAAATATTAAGGAGAAAAGTACAATATTTCCAGGCAAATGAAAATGGAAATAAATAGCTTTCATAGACTTTTATCAAAGAAAATTCTATAGTATAATTCACACAGAAAGAGCATGGGGTCATGTACAGAGAAATTACAGACAATGCAAAGCCATGTGCCAATGGCATATGCCTCTAATCAGCTACTGAAGAGGCTGAGAAATGGAAGACTGTACTTTGAAGCCAGCCTAGGCATAAAAGTCTGTGAGACTATCTCCAAAGTAAGCCTTACAAACAGTAAATCTTGTTTTGCAATCCAGAATTCATTGTTGAGTATGAGTTTTGGCACACGTGAGAAAGACTATGATTCCTACAATAGTTGGGAATGCTGGGGAGTACAGTTAACTCATGTACATTGGCTCTGAAAATAAAGCTGATGTGAAAGTTAACAACAACAAGAAGACAGAAGGCAAAAAAAAGACCTCACTATCAACTCCTCACATGTTGAAGAGTAAGGTTTTAATTTTAAGGTGTAAATTAAAACTTTGACTGGCATGACATAAAAATGGCTTAAGTTACTGATATTCCTCTCTATGAAATTCATAGAATATATATATATACATATATATCACATTTTCTTTATTATCCATTGAGGGCACCTAGGCTGATATCATATGTTGGACATGTTGAATAGTACTGCATTTTACATGGTTGTGCTGGTGGCTTTACTGTGACAGGGTTTGTGGTCTTTTGGATAAATTGCTGGATCATAGGGTAGTTTATGTTTAGCTTTTTGAGGAAGCTCCATATTGCTTTTAAGAATGGCTGAACAGGCTTACATTACCACTAACAGATTTTTTAGGGTTTCTTTTTTTTTACTAAATCCTTGCCAGCATCGATTTGTGTTAGTTTGATTGATAATGGCTATTTTAATTGGGATGATCTGAAATCTCAGTGTTGTTTCAATTTTCATTCCCCTCTGTCCAGAAATGTTGAGTGTTAATATATCTATTGGCCATTTAGACTCTCTTTAGATCACTAGCCTATTTATTAGTTGGGTTGTTGGTTCTTTGAGGGCTTAACTTTTTATTCTCTATATAGTCTAGATAGTATGCCCTTGCCTGATATATGCTGGCAAAAATCTTCTCTCATTGTGTGTCCTTTTATAAAGCTTATTGGCCATGTCATTTGCTGTGCAAAAAATTTTAAGTTTAATGTAATTCTACTTATTAAGCCTTTCTTTGGTTTGTTGTGCTTCTGAGTCTTCACTGAGAAAGTTTCTACTAGTGCCAAGGAGCCTTAAGGTCCCCCCACCGACTTCTTTGCATGGTTTCAGATCCTACATTGAAGTCCTTGATCCATTTTGATTGGATGCTGATACGTGGTGATATAAAGATCTAGTGAAATAAGTCAGACCCGGGGACAAAGGCTACATGGTTTTTCTATGTTCATTCATAAGTAAACATGTTTGGTTGTATGTAAATGGTTATAAATGTCATTGATTGAAATATGATAGATTCAAGGAAGAACTCAAATAGTGTAATATCTTAGAAAGGCAAAGTCAAAGCCCCACAAAAGAAGCAGAAAGAAATGGATACTTGCAAAATAGGGATGAAGCCAAGTGGAGAGACGTAGACAATGAAGAAGGGGAGGGGAATACACAGCTAAGAATTCAATGTATATACTGTAAAATTAAGAAGGCCTAGAGAAGGATTGGTTGAGAATATTGAAAGTGATGGCTGCATTCATAAACTGCTTTGCTAATGGCAACTCCTTTGTTCTACCTAACGATAATCAATCAATCAATCAATCAGGGAGGAAAGAATTCTTATACACTCATTATAAATTAGTATAGCTACTATGGAAACCAATGTGAAGGTTCTTCAGGAATAACAACAGACATACCATAACTCCTGAGCATATGTAATAAGGAGTATAAGCCAGCAAACAATGGAGATATTTCATTCCAATCCATGTTTATAACAGCAATTTTCACAACAGCTTTAAATTTAAAAAGCAAGAAAGTCTTAAAATTTAAATATATTGTGTGTTTCTCCCTGAGTAATATTAACACTATTAGTATAAAGCATAATTGAGTTTCGAACCTTCTTAATCTCTCTGCAGGTATTTGCAACTTAAGAGTATATCAAATCTATCTCTGACTTTTTAAAAAATGAGATTTTCCTTTTAAGTTAGGTTTTTCAGTGATAGTATGGTCACTTTCTGTGCCACAATAGGTCTATTCAAATCACAAATCTAGTCAAATGAATTGTGAAGACACTTCCTGAACAATCAGGTGAAGATAGCCAAATGAAAGATGGACAGGCTCTGAGTAAGAGCTCCATTACAGTGTCCTAATATTCTCTCAAACATCAGCTCTTTTGGTGAAAGGACTCCAGAATTAGCAAAGCTACCTGACTCAATTAAAAGAGACCTTTTTAATTTATGGAAACTGTTAAATCAACTGAATTGAAGCAGAACCCACACTCCCAAAAAATCTGCCTAGCAAGTGACACAAACTTTACATACCAAGCCTAGAATCATCCAAGGTTCTAGGTTCTGACCTGAATTCCTGAATTAAAAATGCTTGGCTGTCTCTGTGTCAGGCTCCACAGGCCAGACAGACCCACCAGCCATCCTGCACCTTTCTGGCTTCAAAGGCCTCCTAGGTAATCTCTAAGACCCCAGCCTTCTTTGATTTCCCCCAGGTGCCTTAAATGCTGGTTAGATGCTGGCTCCTCTTTATCTCCTGATGGGCTTTTAAGGTCAGCTCTGTGCTCTCCTCTGGTGCCCATCACTTCTCCTCTACTGTGTCAGACATCAGATGTTCCTCCTCCTCCAGTGTTGCTATAGATACAAATGAGAGCTTTGCGTTGTGAGTGATCTTTCCTATTCCTAAATCTCCTCCAGCTTTTTGGCTGGCACTTAGCCTGTTTCCCAAGCAATTTCTAAATCATCACTGGTGCTCTTCATGATGGTTGAAATACGTAAGATTATCATGATTCCAGAACTGAACTAAACTCTGTACTTAACAAGCCTAGGCACTGTGTTCTACAGTATTAAGGTCTGGAAGTTGCCATGGAGACTGCCTGTGTTTTCTGTTTTCCTCTGGAAGTTCAGTGCACTTTAGAGTATCAGCTAACTGTATTTTCCAACTCTCCTAGAAAAGGACTAAATTATATGTGGCAATAACTACCCAGATTCCCTTTCCGAGGCTCCCTTACAATTAAATACAGACATGTCATCAATGCGACCTCCTGCCCAAGACTTTCAGAAAGCAAGCTTTTGCCTTCCACACTCTTTCTGCCTGCAGGGCATAAATGGTAAAGAGGCATAGTCACTAGGGGAGCCAGAAGTGGAAAGTAAAGTTCCCTGAAATCCTATATAGAAGAAAATTGGTCACTAACTAGGAAACTATATTAGACTGTTATGTGAGCCATTATACATTTTGAGGTCTATGTGGCACTTGAATCAGGCATACACTAATACAACCAATGTGTTATGTTTTCTGTTTGTTTTGTCTGCCATGGGGCTTGATCTCAGGGTCTGGGCACTGTCCCTGAATTCTTTCTCTCAAGGGTAGCACTCTACCACTTTGAGCCACTGTGCCTTTTCTAGTAATTAGTTGGAGATAAGACTCTCACAGACTTTCCTGCCTGGGCTGGCTTCAAACTGTGATTCTCAGATAGCCTCCTAACACTTGAATGTTAGAATTTTAAGCTTTCCTTATAAAAAATATCATAGACTAGTGGACAGGGAAAGGAAATAGAGAGAAGTAATTATATGGATGCTAATAATTCTGCATATGTGACCATATGTACATGTTGTCTGTACTATCCGATTTCATTCGATTACACTTCACAGCAATTTTAGGAATAAATATTATTATTCCCATTTCTCTGGTAGGGCAGAGAGTACATACTTAGGTAACAGGAAACTCATAACTCAAACTTGACACTGTAGCCCAACTTGGTGCAGTAGCAACCACTGTGTATGGACATTTAATAAAGTTTAGTCTTCACACTTATGCCTTTTACATGAAGCTTTGTTATCTTCATTTTGAAGATGAATAAGCTTAGGCTCAACAAACATTAATGGCTTTTCCAAGGAGACACAACTAGAAAGAATCAGGACAAGGTCACAGTGATTCTAGGACTCCTTTTTCTTTCGTACAACTCCAGGTCAGAACAGTAAGAGATGACAGAGGTCATGAGGCTGTTTCTCTCCATTTATGGGAATTTTGGAGCTGTTCTGGAGATTGATCTGCTACCTTTTGGACAATGTGACTTCTGAAATCATAACTATTTGTCAGTTGGGGAGAGATATGGATGTCTTAGAGAGTATTCATCAGCCATACCCCTCCCATGTCATTGAGGAGATATTTTAACACTAATTTGAACAATGAATTAGTGAACACACACTTTTGCCAGAGCCTAACTAATGGAAAGTCCCATCCATCAAGGATAGATCCATGAAGCTCAGATCTAGAGGAAGAAATGAAACTAGCAGCAGAAAAGCCAATTCTTTCAAGGAATAAAGTATTTGTATATAGAAAGAGTAAAAGGCAGGCCATAAACCTACACTTAAAAACTCTTTAAAGCTAAGGAGGACTTCCAGGAACCTCACTGACATAAAATCTCTTGCTTCTCTGCGAAGCGTACTAAGGGAATGTTAGGGCTAATCAGGATACAGACACTGACTTGAATAAGGCTAGGAAGTACAGAAAGCTCATAATTCCTGAGCAGAAATGAACATCTGGAGAGAGCCTTTGCTGTCTGCCCCATGCTTGACTTTTTCATTGAGCTAGCTTGCTATTTCATAACTAACTAAAAAGTCAATATTCCAGGGTCAAGGTTAGGGGGTTGCTGAGGCAGATTGTTTTTGTGATTTCAGTCCTGGCCCTTGTTTTCCCCATGGCTGGGATGGCACAGAATGACAGTGCTCACTTCAGGACCTTATGTCAAAGCTGAACAACAACAAAAGTCTCCAACTAGGCTCACTAAGCAAACATAGCAATTAATGTAAGTTTTGCTGATTCAAGTGATGGTTAAAAGGGCATAAGAAATGTATCAATAAATGATTATAAGAAATAAAATTTCATGGGTTATGTAGGCTTACATTACCTTAGAGGTACACCATCAACTCTACTATTTAGTTCTCTTCTTTTTCAGTGATGGATTAGCCATCAGGAAACTGAAGTAGCAGGCCTTTTGGAAATAACTTTTCACTCTTCTACCAGACAGAAGGCAAGCACTCCAACACATTTAAAAATGTTCGATGAGTCAGGGTTGGCCAAATAGCATCATCTCCTAGTGCTAAGTGGATGACATATTTATCTCATTTCTGATAGGATGGGACACATAGCATGGCAGTTCTGATCTTGGATCTTCCTCTATCATTGTATTCTCCGTGACCTGGTTTCAGTCCAGATGGGTATAAATATGGCACACCCAAAGAGCATAAGAAAAGCCTGAAGCCAGATGAATTGTGGTTGGAAAGACTTAATGAAATGCAACTCAAGATGGAAAGACTTAATGAAATGCAACTCAAGATGCCTCACTGTAAATAAAGGAAGTGATCCCAGATCATACAGGGGAGAAAACTGGCACTAAATTAACAGATTGACAGTGGAGGTAATAAACTAAAAGCACATGTGGATTGCATTCATATTGCTGAGAAGACCAGTGGTCTGACAAGTTGAGTTCTTAACAAAAGCTTATGTACAGTGCAACTATCCTTTAACTGTGCAAATTAAAGATTAAGTATATAAATATATAAGTATATAAGTGATGTTGTTTATAGGAAAACAGTGTCTCCATACTTTGTAATGACTGTGTGCTATTCACAAAATGCTATCTTGTCTTTTCTTAGCCTGACAGATGAATAGCTGTTATTTAAAATGCCTGCCATGAAAGGCCTTACTGTTGTGTGCAGGATTACAATATTTAACAGAGATGCAATGAGTTTTCTTCTTGACTTAGTTCCCTCTACACAAGAGCTTTCCAGCTCTGTTATCTTGGCCTCCCCTTATGTCCTACTTCTAACAAAGTTCTGCTAGTTGAAAAAAAGGGAGGTTGATATTTTTTTGAGCCAACCTCAATTATCCAGAGTTGTCAATTGTCAGTTACTCAATCTCAAAGCTTTCAGATAGTAATATAAATACCAGTTGAATGTAGGGAGGAGGATAGAGAGGTGAGCCAGTTTAAGCACAAAATCAATGCATCAAATGTAGAAAAAAAGAATTGTTTGAAATTACCTTATAATCTTTGGACACCTAGTTTTATATACAGAGACATGGGGAGAGCCCTTGAGTCTTATTTATTTATGAGAAGCAAATATGTTTATTGTCACTGTACAGACAGAAAGCAGAAAGCAGATGGTCTGGAGACGTAGTTCTCACCTTGGTTGCTCAGGAGATCACCAAGAAAGCTTTCACAGCCACACCGTTAAAGCTCTAGCAACTGTTTGGATTCAGTCCTTTAGAATAGGAAACAATATTAATAAAAAATCTCATATGATTTTGCCATGAGTTGGACTGGGAAGCTTCATCCCATCCCATCCCATCCCCTATGCTACATTTAATGCTGTGCAGGGCATTCCCCAGAGGAAGGCGACACACATGCGTGCACGCGCGCGTACACACACACACACACACACACACACACACACACACACACACACACACACAGACAATGGGCATGAAGTCTCCATTCAGCTCCAAAGCCAAGAAGAACAAGAAGCCAGGAACCATGACACTTTTCACCAATTTGGGTAAGGTTTTGCATTCACAACACTATTGTACTTGTATCATTTATACTCTTCTGGATGATGTCTAATGGATGCAATTTCAACTGCTGAGCTCACATCATTCCATTTCATAAGAGCCTCGTGTGTGTGTGTGTGTGTGTGTGTGTGTGTGTGTGTGTGTGTATGCGTGCACTATTCCTGGCCTGTTCTCCTATCACTCTTCTGACTAGAGAGATGATTCCAACACAATCACATTCACTTATTTTAATTCCTTGTGATATATAACCGAGGATGCCAGGGAGACTAGGAAAGCCTTCCTGCCCTACATCACTCTGTGGAAATACAAAGAGAATATGACAATAAAGTATAACAAGATTGAGGGAGAAAAAAATGTGTCTATTTCTGCTCTCAGCTTCATTCCTACTTCAGTCTGGTAAGGATCTTATTGCCTATAGCAATTTTATTTACAGTACTGTTTTTCTAGATACTTTTAGAAAACTGCTCACAAACAAAAATCTTACATATAATCCAAATATAAATAGAGGAGTAAGCCACAACTTCTTAAAGTCAACAGAGAGAGAGAGACTAAAAGCTCCTGCTTGGCAAATCTAACTGTTCCATCACTCTAAAATATGAAGTTGCCCCAATTATTCTGAAAAGCCACCCAACAAAGGAAACAAAGGAGCAGACATAGAAACAGGACAAATAGGTTAAAGGAAGTTCCTGTTATTTTTGCAGAAACAATTTCTAAGTCACACAGCATGATCTTTGCTGCTTTCCAAGGCTCTATTGGTAGCCACAACTTATATAGTGTTCATACAACTAGCCAGTAACATGTACAAAGGTCAGTAGAGAGGCCCCTGGTCAATATATATATATATATACATATATATATGTATATATATATATATGTATATATATATGTGTGTGGTTTTAGTTGTGCTAGTATCTAGGCTTGAATTCAGAAGGTTCTCTCATTTGAGTCATGCCACTAGATCAGCACTTTGCTGGTTAATTAGAAACAGAGACTTATAGACTTTTTTGCCCTGGATGACTTTAAACTTCAATCCTCAGATCTCAGTTTCCTAAGCAGTTAGAATTACAGATATGAGCCACAAAGATGTGCCTCTTGATAACAGCACTCTGAGAAAGCTGGAATGTTTTTTAAATAGCACTTTCCAAGTAAAGGACAAGTTATGTTTCCAATTTCCTTGTGGAAGCAAATGGCTTTGTAAACCTAAATGTTCTATCTTACTAAAAGTTCACATGACAGGCCAGAAGTTTGGCCTAGTGGTAGAGTGCTTGCCTAGTATGCACGAAGACCTGGGTTCAATTCCTCAGTACCACCTACATAGAAAAAAAGCCAGAAGTGGTGCTGTGGCTTTAGTAGTAGAGTTCAAGCCTTGAGAAAGCCCAAGGACAGTGCTCAAGCCCTGAGTTCAAGGCCCAGGACTGGCAAAAAAAATTCACATGATGTAAAAAGGTACAGCTTTTCATCAGTAATCAAAAAAATTAACACCAAAATGAGGACTTACTATGAATTTACTGTTTACTGGGTTGGCACTGGTGGCACAAATTGGCTAACCCTTATTGGAAATCCTGGAAAGCAAAGGCATTTGGATTTTGGATTTTTTTCAGATTTGTCATCATTTATATTTATATGATGAGATCTTCAGGGTATGTGACCCAAATCAAAACACAAAACTAATTTTTGTTTGCTACACACCTCACATACACAGCTGGAAGATAATTTTAGATAGTGTTTTCAATGCACGTAGGTTTTTTAAAATTAAATTTTACTGCCAGGGTGATGCACAGAGTGGTTACAGTTACATATGTGAGGTAGTGAATAAATTTCTTCTCCAACATTGTTACCCCTCTCACATTTTCTTTCTTTTTTATTGTAATTAATAGAAGGGTTATAGTTATATTTGCCAGATAGAAGGTGCCTCACTTCACACACATTGATACCCCTTCTCATGTTTTTGTTCCCATTTCCCTCCCCCCCAGCCCCACCCTTTATCTTGTTTTCCCCCTTCCCTATCCTATTTCAAATAAACAAACATATATACAATATATCAAATAACAAGGTGAGATACTGTAACAATATGAGATAACCAGGGACAACAAAAGAGATGAGAAATAACATAGTAATTCAAGAACAACAATCACACATTATATGGCACATGGATTTTGACTGCCACTTTTCACACACAGGGTGTGATGTATGACATAGAACTTTCCACTTGCAATGTTATGTCGGTGCTCCTATGCTTTGGGATTTGAGCTATTGCTTATACTGGATTTTCAAGTGAAGGTTGCTCAACCTGTATCTGACTGTCACTAACAACATAGACATGAGGACTTACCATTGACCTTTGAGTTCCTTTACTTTGAGGTCGAGAGAGACCTAGAAGACCTCTGACCCATCAAATTACAAGTTACTGGTTTAACATGACTTTATGATCTTTTAAAACTATGAAACATTTTGTTTTTCTTTTCTAATTTATTGTTGTTTTTAAGCTGCTAAACAGTGGGGTTATTTTTACATATGTCAGGTAGTAAGTACATTTCCCTTCACAAATAATCAGTTCCCTCATTCTCTCTCCTTAACATTTAGTATTTCACATTGAATACAAATTTTTAAGGCAATTAATTAAGCATTTTTAAACACTTGAATTTGGCTCAGCTATCATGCCCTTTCCTCCTGCTCATCTTGACACTGCATTGTCACCCTTCCTTTCATTTCTTCCTGCCAGTTACATACTCTTTAAAGCCACTGATAAAAATCCATCTAAGTCAACCAAGTTAATTTATCTCTCGGCAATATTAATTCAAACTTTCTTCAGAACTCCCTGTCCTAGAATTTGGAAAAGTAACTACCACACTCGTGAAGAAAGATTGAAAGAAGTGACAAGAATAAAATTGTAAAAATTAAAGAGGTCTGAGCAAATCCTGAACATGTACTTTTATTGTCCTAAGCAACAATTGTCATGCTATTAAGAATTATGTCAAAGATCACACTATTTGCCTCAAAGATCATATCAAAGATCGTGATGTAGGGATCGGCTCTATAATACTTGCACCACTAGACTGTGACAACAGAAGAAATTGTAAAACTTGTTCTATATATTTCACACCCATACCTATTATAAGGAAAGGGATAGAGATGTGTCAAATTCTGTAATTAGACTTCCCTGAGTACTAATAATGAAAAGAAACAAACAAAAGTCTCTTCACAAATAACTTCTGTAGGTCTGAGATTATGCTAGTCTTGTTCATAATACTATTGATATCATTTGGCATTCACAGCAGTGGGGGCATGTTGGTGCTTCTTTACTAAAAGCCTCTGAGCCTCAGTAGATCCACAGATTGTAGAAAATCCCTATGAATTTCTACTTTGCATAGCAATGGAAAGGAAAGGAGACAAACCATCACAAGTTCTAGCACATACTTTCGCACTTGGTAAAATATCAGCTCACCACGCACCAAACTGATTAAAGAGAAAACTAAAATTTGACCAAATCTGCACAGTGTGACTAAAAGCATGGGGTATGACTAGGCAGATGTGGAGAATTGATAACTCCCAGAATAGCTAATGTAGCCCTCTGGAAAGCTATTTGTCAAGTTCTTTAAAAGTTCAACATACATTGACCACATGATTCAAAAATTTCATTCCTAGGCATGCATCCAAGGAAAATAAGAGCATATGTCCCCACAAGGCCTACATGGAAATATTTTTCACAGTGTTATTCATAATAGCTCAAAACTGGAAACAACTTAATGTCTATTACCTGATGAATGGATTGACATACATGGTGAGGATGAACTACAGACACGTGCTATAGCATGAATAAGACTCAGAAACATTATTCTCAGTAACATGTATGAAAAATGTTACTCATGACATAAGATTCCATTTCTGGAATGTCCAGCAAAGGTGAATCCATGGACACAGAAAGTAGGTTTAGGATTAGGTTTAGGAACACAGATGAACTGTAAGTGTCAAAGGGGAGTTTTTGGACAGATGGGCCTGGGCACTGTCCTTAGACACTTTTTGTTCAAGGCTAGTGTTTTGCCACTTGAGCCACAGCGTCACTTCTGGCTTTTTCTATGTATGTGGTACTGAGGAATAGAACCCAGTGCTTTGTGCATTCAAGGCAAGCATGCAACCACTAGGCTACATTCCTGGCCCGAGGGTAACTTTTAATCCATACTTTCTTACTGACTTAATTCTCTTAATCTCTATTTTTGTAATTATATATTTCCCTTTCTCTGACAGGCCATTTTTATGATTCTAGTCTTGTACTTCCATCTCTTCTGCTTTACCTTAGCTGCTTTCAGGCTATAGGTACTAATTATCTCTTTAACACCTCTTTCCTGCAACCTCCCAGCTCTGAGTGACTGAGGTTCTACCCAACTTAAATCATCACTCTCATCAAGAGCTCCAAGTGGAGAACAAGAACAAATGCCCTGCAGTATATATGGTGGTGTGATCTCTCCTTTCTTGTGTACTTCTAAAGCACCTTTTAAAGGAAGTGTCTGTAGGTTCACTGCATGAGGGCCTCCAGCTACACCTTAATGATTCACCTCCTTCATTACCTTTTAAAATTGACAAGTCGTTCTTTTCCTTCCAAGCACTTTGACATCCTCAAAGAAAAAAAAGAAAAGAAGAAAAGCAGACACAGGTAAATATGCCTGAATAAATTGTCTTTTCATTGCAATCCCACCCTAGACTGGCTCGCTGCCTCTCCTGAATTCCTGTTCACCTCTTACCCATATAGAATGTGGTTTCACCATATGCTTCATGCAGAATAGATAAGCTTATCTATGAGCACCGTGACTGAGAGAAACTAGACCCCAAAACAAACAGTTCTCTAGATCTGCCTGTTTATAAAACCAGACACATCAAACAACACCATGAGAATATAACTACCATAATCTCAAGTACAAATAATGCATGCTCAAAGAAATTGCAAGGAAATTTGAGGGAGAAGTAAGTAAGCCATGATAGCAAGAGACTTAAGAAGTATCTTGATCAAAGAGAATGTGTGGGCATTTGTACTTGCATCCCAGTGCAGATTAACCAACTGTAACAAACAAGCTGACATTCTCAACACTGAATTTAATAATGGCTTAATAATGGCACTGCAGTTGGTGACTTTGAAAATGACTTTTAAAAAAAAATTATTTTGTTTTGCCAGTCCTGGGCTTGAGCTCAGGGCCTGAGCACTGTCCTTGGACTTTCTCAAGGCTAGAGCTCTACCGCTTGAGCCTCAGCACCACTTCTGGCTTTTTTCTATGTATGTGGTACCGAGGAATTGAACCCGGGTCTTTGTGCATGCTAGGCAAGCACTCTACCACTAGGCCAAATCCCCGGCCCCCCAAAATTTTATTATCAAAGTGATGTGCACAGGGGTTACAATTACATTTGTAAGGTAGTGAATACATTAGTTCTTGAACATTGTTACTCCTTCCCATGTTTTTCTCCCATTTTCCCGTTCCCCACCCTCTCCCACGTTGTAGAATACATTTCCAGCATATTGTCCTGTGAATATCATGATTAAACTGGTTCATCCTTGTCCTTTGTCTCGTCATCTTGTTATTTCACTTCCATTCCCTGATTCAAATAAACAAGTAAATGTATATACAATACACCAGGAACCAAAGTCAAATACAGCAATAACAGAGGATTAAACCGTAAGGGAAACAAAAAAGAAAAGAAAGAGTAAAGAAATAACTTCACATAGTACATTGAAAACAATCACATGTGGTACTTATACAATGGAATTCTATGCTGCCATCAGAAAGAATGACATCACCCCACTTGTAAGAAAGTGGAAAGACTTGGAAAACAATCATATTAAGTGAAGTTAAGCAATACCCAAAGGAACATAGGTTCAAGGTGTTTCCCTCATTTGTAATAATTAGTACATGTCTAGGACTCTCATAGCAGAGGATTACAATAGCACAAAACCGAACCTAGATTCATAAGGTCATATAGGATGAGACTAAATGAAAGGATCTCTAGGATATGGAAACAAGAGCTTTATCTTGTGCGATTGTTCTTCTTAATGTATTATGTTATTTCTCTTCTCTTTTGTTGCCCTTTGGTTAATCTCATATTGTTACTGTATCTTACTTTGTTGCCTGGTATATTGTATATATGTTGATTTGATTATTTGAAATAGGAAAGGGAAAGGGGGGAAACAAGATGATTGGGAGGGGTGGGAGGGAAATGGGGAAAAACCATGAGAAGGGGTATCAAGGTGTGAGAAGTAATGCACCTATTATCTGTTGAATGTAACTGTAACCCCCTCTATACATTACAATTTTTTTAATGAGGGGGAAAAGAAGAACAACCATAAGGATAAATCTATTGTTTCCCTATCCTGGAGTTTATTTCTCTTAGCCTCTTCCAATATGGCCATCTGTACATAGCTTTTGATCCTCTACTAAGAAAATTCTAAACATATTAATCATTGCATATTAATCATTCGGTCTGGGTTACTTCACTTAATATAATTTTTTCCAAGTCTTTCTATTTCCTTACAAATAAGCCACGTCATTCTTTCTGATGGCAGCATAGAATTCCATTGTGTATATATACCACATCTTCTTGATTCATTCACTTACTGAGGGGCATCTGGGTTGGTTCTATATCTTAGCTACGGTAAATAATGCTGCAATGAACATGGTTGTGCTGGCAGGTTTTGTATGGCCTTGCTTCTGGACATTTGTGTAAATGCCCATAGATGGGATTGCTGGGTCACAGGAGCTCTATGTTTAGTCTTTTGAGGAACTGCCACACTGCTTTCTAGAGTGAGTTTACATTCCCACCAATAGTATAATATCTTTCCATTCTGGCCACATCTCTGCCAGTATCCATTGTTATTAGATTTCTTGATAGTGGTAATTGCAACTGGGATGAGGTGGAATCTCAAAGTTGTTTTGATTTGTATTTTTTTTTGCCAGTCCTGGGCTTGAGCTCAGGGCCTGAGCACTGTCCTTGGACTTTCTCAAGGCTAGAAGTCTACCACTTGAGCCTCAGCACCACTTCCGGCTTTTTTTTTCTATGTATGTGGTACCTAGGCATCAAACCCGGGTCTTCGTGCATGCTAGGCAAACACTCTACCACTAGGCCTAACTCCCAGCCCTTGATTTGTATTTCTTTTATGGCCAGAGATGTCGAGCAAATATTTCTTCATGTCTCTATTGGCCATTCTTATTTCCTTTTCAGAGAAGTCTCTCTTCTTTAAGCCTTTAACCCATCTTTTAATGAGATGGTTGTTTCTTTGAGGATTTGTTTTTGAGAGATTCAATTTCTTGAGCTGTCGATATATTTTAGATATGAGGCCTTGACTTGTTTTTTTTGTAGAGACAAATCCTAAAAGTTTATGTGGATGTATAGGGATTATATAGAGCCAAGCAGACAGGAAAAGATTATGGACTACAGACAAAACAAGATGGATGACATGTTGATCTCTGTTGCAACAAGGGAGCTTATTTCATTTATCTTTCTCTATTTTTATTTGCTTAACAATTGTATAGTAAAAGGTTTTTAACAATGATTTTTTAAACCTATGAAGAATACTCAAAAATCTTATCAATGACTATGAAGGAGTCATTTCTATTTTGTGTCTTCTTAATAAGATTAGTTCTTAATTTCCATTCTTTTTTTTTTGCCAGTCCTGTGCTTAAGCTCAGGGCCTGAGGACTGTCCTTGGATTTTTCTCAAGGCTAGAACTCTACCAGTTGAGCTTCAGCACCACTTCTGGCTTTTTCTAAGGATGTGGTACCAAGGAATCCAACCCGGGTCTTCGTGCATGCTAGGCAAGCACTCTATCAGTAGGCCAATTTAAAAGATTTTTTAATGGGTAAAGGAAAAGAAAACACAAGATTAACATCATTAGCAGATCTGGCATGGGTTTTATGTATTATTGATATGTATCAAATGTTTCTATTTTTAAAATTATAATATGACAGGAATAAATTATAAGACAGTGTTTCTTTAAAAAGAAACATTGACACTCTACTACTTAGTACAAACCATCCTTCTGATTTCAGTTAAAACTTTCTTATTACTAATTATTCCCATTACAAGGCTAATTATACTAATACATTCAAAAAGCACACATCAGATGAGAAGGCAAATGAGGAAAGCAGTTGAAATTGATGAGAGTTTGCATGAAGGTAACATTGTCAAGGCTCAGCACTATAATTCATTTTCTTGTCATATTCTCTTACTCATTTTTCCCTAACCCTCAACATCAGGAGTGCCTGAAAGCTAATTATAGGAAGACAACTCACCCTGGAGGTATCTGATTGTGCTTTCTATCCTGGAACCTCCACTAATGAAGGTCAAGAATGTGACTAGAGGTCAACTGTAGTACCTCAAACAAGTTGTCCATCCTCTCTATATTAATTGTTGACACATACATATGTTTCATCTATCAAAATTATCTTTTGTATCTCTCAACATACAGGCATATCATCTTTACAAAGACTCATAAAACTAAAGGAAAAATCGAAACAGCATTCTAAAGATTTTACTTTTTTCTATTACATAAAATAAGGGTTGTTCTTTAGTGTATGTGTTCTATGATGAAACTCTAGATGAGACTATCAGATGTTAAATGGATTATGGATATACAAAGATAGTGTCTTCTCATGACGGAAAGACTATATCACGTCCTTTGTGGCTTCCTGGTCAATGAGTCTGTTAGGCCACAGTAGCTGTTGAATGTAAGTAAGTGGACTATGGACAAGTCTCCATGTTGTCACTTACTGGCATCATTGCAACACTACAGGTACCCAAGAACAACTATGTTTACCTGTAATATCTTCAGGCAATTGTCCATTCATGGACTGACATTCTTAAAGGAAATTACAGCAAGTTCTTGCCACCTGGACATAGCTTGCCACATAACATCTGAGTATTGTTGGAGCCTGCAGAGGGAGCCCTCGTACTAGGAGATAAAGAACATAGCTGAACAAATTCTGAACATTCCATTTATAATTATATTCATCAATTTCACATAGAACACAGCCTCAGCTCTTGTACTACCTGCTCTTATTCAATCCAGGAAAAAAATTAGTGTTTAAATGGCCTTCTGATTCCTGTTGGGTCACAGAAGGGACTTGAGCTGAGAGACATCCTTTTCACTTTGAGTGAAACTGCCAAGATTATGACTATCTTCATGCAGCACTTGTGCAAGTAAATGAATGTTCAGTAAAGGTTTTTCCTAGAGCATCATGTTACAGACTGGTTAAGTTTGACTCTTTAAAAACACACATGATCAATAAATTGAGCAGTGGTACTCACTGGCCATTATGCTGAAAGTGAACTATACATCTTATGGGAAGGAACAGGAGGGAAAAACTGGTAGAGCACGCAGGAAGGGGTGACATTGCCCAAAAAGAAATATACTCATTACCTGACTTATGTAACTGTAACCCCTCCATATATCACCTTTATAGTAACAATTTTTTTTAAAAAAACACATAATCTTGTAGTGGTTATATGAAGTATACATTGACACCATCACTTTTTAAAAGAAAAAAGTGTATTTTTGTCATTAGTAGAGCTGTGCTGTGGTTAACATTAAAACTGTTATTAAAAATAGTAATGAATGGGCCAGGAGTTTGGCATAGTAGTAGAGTCCTTGCCTAGCAAGCATGAAGACCTGTGTTCGATTCCTTGATACCACATACACAAATCTAGGACTCTCCTAGCAGAAGACTACAATGGTTCAAAACCTTGATTCATAAGGTCATATAGGATGAGATTAAATGAAAGGATCTCTAGGATATGGAAACAAGAGCTCTATCTTGTATGGTTGTTGTTCTTAAAGTACTGTTATTTCTCTTCTCTTTTGTTGCCCTTTGGTTAATCTCATATTATTACTATACCTGATTGTGCTACCTGGTATATTGTATATATGTTTATTTGATAAAGGAAAGGGAAGGGGGGAAAACAAGATGATTGGTAGGGGAGAGAGGGAACATGAGAAGGGGTATCAATGTGTGAGAAGTAATGCACCTATTATCTGGTGAATGTAACTGTAACTCTTCTATACAGTACAATAAAAAATTTTAAAAAATAAAAACAGCACAATGAAAAAAAAGAAAAAGCCAATAGTGGTGCAATTGCTGAAGTGATAGAATGCTAGCCTTGAGAAAGCCCAATGACAATGCTCAGGCTGAGTTCAAGCCCCAGGACTGGCAAAAATAAATAAATAAATAAATAATGAAGCCAAGCACTGGTGGCTCATGCCTGTAATCCTAACTACTCAATAGGATGAGATCTGAGGATCATGGTTCAAAGCCAGCCCAGGCACTGAAGTCTGGGGGACTCTTATCTCTAATTAACTAATAAGCAGGAAAGCAAAAGTGGTACTGGTACTGTAGCTCAAAGTAATAGAGTGCTAGCCTTGAGCAGAAAATCTGAGGAACAGTGGCCAGGCCTAGAGCTCAAGCCCTTTGACCTACAAAAAAAACCCCAGAAACAAACAAAAAGAAAGGCCAGGAGTTTGGCCTAGTGGTAGAGTGTTTGCCTAGCATGCATGAAAACGGGGGTTTGATTTCTCAGTACCACATACATAGAAAAAGCTGGAAGTGGAGGGATCACTACTACACTGTTGGTGGGAGTGCAAACTCGTTCAACCACTATGGAAAGCAGTATGGCAGTTCCTCAAAAGACTAAACATAGAGCTCCCCTATGTCCCAGCAATTCCACTACTTGGCATTTACCCAATCATCCAGAAACAAGGACATACTAAATCCACTAGCACAACAATGTTCATTGCAGCACTATTTACCATAGCAAAGACATGGAACCAACCTAGATGCCCCTCAGTTGATGAATGGATCAACAAGATTGTACACGATGGAATTCTATGCTGCTGTCAGAAAGAACATCGCCCCATTTGTTAGGAAATGGAAAGACTTAGAAAAAATCATATTAAGTGAAGTAAGCTGTTGGGGCCTGACCTTCATCTCTGAGGCCTGATTCCGGCTCAGCGACCATTAAAGGGCTTTGGCCAGGCATTCGCTCCTTGCATACTTCTCTTAAGGCATCTCTGTGATGCCTTAAGAGACTCCACTGAGCCCCCGGCAGCTGCAAAGGTCTCGCAGCAGCACAGGCTTTCCTGCACTTGTCCCACCCAGTACCTAAAAGTCCGCCCCAGACCCTTAGTGGTAGCCCTCTTCCTATTGGCTAGCTTCCCAGTTTCCACCTTCTCTTACTCCAATAGTATATAACTAATTGACGCAATAAAGAGAGCTCAGCAGAGATCAGCAGAGAGATTTGATGCGCTTTCATGGTTTACACTGCTCCTGACTCAGTGTGGTTTTTTCTTCCCCGGTAATTGGGGGAGGGCTGGGTTATACTTACCATCTTGCTCGGCTCTGGAAGACTACAGGATGGCCTTGTGTGTCCCTCCCCATTCCCGCATTGCTCCCTGCGGTGCCCCAGAGAAGCAACAGTAAGCCAGACTCAAAGGAACTTAGGCTCAATGGTTTTCCTCATTTGTCATAATCAGTAGAAACCTTGGGCTCTCCTAGCAGAGATTTACAATAGAGCAAAACCTAGATACATAAGGCCATATAGTATGATGCTAAATGAAAGGACCTCTAGGATACAGAAACATAAGCCATATAATGAATGATTGTTGTCCTTAAGGTACTATGTTATCTCTCATCTCTTTTTATGTCCCTTGGTAATCTCATATTGTTACAGTATCTCACTTTGTTACCTGATATATCGGATATATTTGTATTTGGTTATTTGAAATTGGATAGGGAAAGGGGGAAAACAAGATGAGGGGTGAGGGTGGGGGGAGGGAAATGGGGACCAAGACATGAGAAAGGGTATCAATGTATGGGAATTAATGCACCATCTATCTGGCAAACATCATGTAACCCTTCTATTAATTACAATAAAAATATATGAAAAAAAGAAAAAGAAAAAGCTGGAAGTGGTGCTGTGGCTTAAATGGTAGAGCACTAGCCTTAAGAAAGCCCAAAGACAGTGCTTAGGCCCTGGGTTCAAGTCCCAGGACTGGCAAAAAAATAAAAATAAATTTAAAAAGAATAGTTACTGAGTGTATTATGTTCCAAATACTTTCATTTGTTTTCATATCAACTTATTGTTTTATAAATAAGGAAGCTGAGGCTTTATAGGGCACAGGACTTTCCGAAGCTCATGCAGCCTGATAAAAATCCAGATCCCATCTCCATTTAGATTTTGGCTGGAACTAGATGCAAGATGGTCCCTTCTCCATAGCCTTCTTTCCAGCAGCCAAAGCTGCAGAGTACATTAATTCATCAGCTCTCAAGGAGAGGAACTAACATGTTCCTTCATATGAAAATTCTTCCTACACTGTCAGGGGCTCAAATCTCCTACACATGTACCTAATACCCCTTCTACTCTTCCTCCATTGCCACTCCCGTGATTTACCTCTTAAGTTTGCCTTGATCTAACTCCAGGTCTTCTTCCTACACAAGTTCTTAATCTCTCCTATGATCCTATGATGTACTTGATTTGGCAGAGTAATGTGAACTTTGACTACTGATTATAACACTTTCATGTATTAAAACTCATAAAAAAATTCTTACTTGTATTATTCCATTTATTTCTCAAGCCAACCATGAAAATAGACATGATCCCAAGTAACTGAATAGGACACTGAATCTTCTGGAGAGTAAGTGCTTTACTTGGGTTACATAGTTATTAAGTAGCAGGTTTTAAGGCTGAGCAATGACAAGGCAACAACCCATATTTATGTCTTTTATACATTTGAAAAGAATTAAAATACAATATTTGCAGAAAAAAACTAACCTGTTGTTACCTGTTCCCTAAAATGTGCAGATTAATAGATATTCACTATCACTCCCTCTGTTTACCAATTAAATCTCTGCTAGTCTCTGAGAGGACTACAAAAGCAACTTAGAGTTGTTCGAAAAGTGCCTCCATGCATTTCTGCTTTGAGAACAATAAAAGTCAAATTGAATTCACCATGAAACAAATCACTCTTTAAAAAAGGTGTTTTTGTTTTACTGCTCAAAGTTCTAGTGTTTATTTTTTTCCAGATGTTCTTTTTTATTGTTTTTATTGTTACAGTTACATTCCTCAGGTAGTAGGTGCATTACTTCTCACACATTGATACTTCTTATGATTTTTGTAACCATTTCCCTTCCCTACCCCTTCCCAATCATTTCACCCCTTCCCTTTCCTATTTCAAATAAACCGATGTATATACAATATATCAGGTAACAAAGTCAGATACAGTAACAATATGAGATTAACCATAAGGGCAAAAAGAGATAAGATAAATAATGACCTCTAGGTTTTTTAGTTTTAAAAAAAATCCTCCAGGGGCCTGGAGTTTGGCCTTGTGGTAGAGTGCCCACCTAGTATGCACAAAGACCCGGGTTCAATTCCTCAGTACCACATACATAGAAAAAAGCCAGAAGTGATGCTGAGTCTCAAGTGGTAGAGCTCTAGCCTTGAGAAAGTCCAAGGACAGTGCTCAGGCCTTCAGCTCAAGCCCAGGACTGGCAAATAATTAAAAAAAAAAAAATTCCTCCAAACATTCTACTGAATGGTGAAGCCATGGAGAGGCTGAGTTGTAAATGAGGTAGAAGAAGCCAAATTAATATGTAGCATCTGCTTAATGTTCCTTTCCTTCTCACTCTCAAATAAAATTAAGATGTAACTACTAAGTCTTCAACCCACCAAACATAAGCACCAGTCTGGAATGAATTATGTAACTCAGCACAGGTCACAGTTCAGTAACTCCTGAGAGCCTCACATGTGTTTGCCAAAACATCAAGAGAAAATTTAGAGACTGTGTTCTAAATTTCTAGGAAGGCTCCTGGTACCGACACTTTTTACTAGCCAGTCATATCACTGGGTCTTTCTCACTGACTTCCTTTGTTAGAAAAAGGGGAGCACTTACAATTACCAGTGTGACCACTACGGAGAAATGATTAAGAAGATACTAGAAAACACACTACTCGAATTACTATATTTATTTTTAGGTATTTTCTCAGTCTTAAATTTCAAAGTATTTTAAATAATTTAACTTCTTTGAATTAATTTCTCTTCTTGAACTTGAACACTTAATCCCCACATTGCCATACTTCTTAGTCTCTGATAATATAAAATCCATCTGTAGGATTTGGTGATGAGGGGGTGGGAGTTGTTTATAATTTCTTTCTTCTTTCAAAATCAACTGTGGAAGATAAGCATATAATTGCCCAGTACCAAAAATCTCATTAGAGAGTGAAATCATTCCTATTCAATCTAGCCAGAAACACTGAAAATAGAAACCCTTTCATGCACCTACTAACAAGCAGAAAGGCAGGCTCTCTAGTACTCACACTAGAAAATGCCACTGGGGAAAGTTCATCCAGCCTGCATTATTGACACCAAAATTGTACTGATGGGTGGTGAATATTCAAGAGTTCCAGTGGGCAGCTCCAGGGAGGCAAAGAAAGTGTTCATATACTCCTGGAGAGAGGTATAGATATCCAGCAATAGGAAAAGAGCAGGGAGAGAGGACCAAAAAAAAAAGAAAAGTAGTAAAGCAAGCACTGGTGGCTGTCACATATAATCCTAGCCTGGATTATAGACTGAGATCTGAGGATCACAGTTTGAAGCCAATCTCGGGCAAAAAAAAAAAAAGATCATGAGATTCTGATCTCTCATTAAATCTCACCAGAAATACTGGAAATAGCACTCTGACTCAAGTGGTAGAGTGCTAGCCTTTAGCAAAAAAGAATTAAAAAAAAAGAAAAGAAAAGAAAACCTCAGGAACAGCACCCAGGCCCTGAATTCAAGCCCCAGGACAGGCACGCATGCATGTGTGCATGTACACACACACACACACACACACACACACACACACACACACACACACACACACACACAGCACATTCATGAAGCAACCTGTGATGAAACTCAAATTTTGGCAATCATGCATAGAACTAAATCACGAAACCAACCAAAGTCACCTTGTCAAGTTTTCTTCATCTTGAATTTGACCTCTTTTCTGAAACCTGAAGGTCAACTGTCTGGCATTCCAACTTTACCTGCTTCTGGCTTTAATTAGCTGTCTTGAGCTTATGGTCCAGCCTGTTGCAATTTTGGAAGCATTTTAGGGTGGGTGGTTTTAAGCCCATCTTGGAATCGTAGACCACTAATGTTGTTATAGTTAAGCCTGTATGCCAGGCCAGCCCTTCTTGTCTGGCCTGTTTAAAATGGAATTCCTTGTCCTGTCTATGTCTGCCAGTGGACTCCACAGATTCCTAATGCATCTGGGTGAATTGGCCCTCTGTTCTGCTACTGCCTGTTGGTAGTATGCACATATGTGAGCCATTGCAGAGAACAGAGGGGTGATTCAGGATGCTGGGAACATTTCCAGAATAATGATACTCAGTGGAATTGCACATAGACATGCATTTTAATTTATGACTATGGACCACTTTTGGTAAATAAGGCATGTATTTCCAACATTCAAACATTTAAAGTTTGCGAAAATGCTTTTAAGTCTTTTGGGTTTAGGTTTATGCTTCTCTTTAAGGTTTACATAATCTAGGTTTGACAAGGAAACAGCTAGAATGGGAAAACAAAGCAATCTAACTGAACATCAACAGAGCTGTTAGAAGACAGTATTGGAGACTGAACATTTGTGGATCTGAGTATGTCCGTCGTATTTACCTCTGCACCCTGTCCTTCACTCACCATAGTCACAGTCTTCCTCCCATACACAGAACACACAAGTATCAAAAAATCTTTATGTCGTAAGTAAGCAAGTAGTGTAACTTCTCCAGTCCTTGATTTCCTCAACTATAAAATAGAGGAATTGTTGAAAATGCCATGATACTTAGGAAGCAAAAAGTAATTATCATTATACTAAGAACAACAATCCAACCAGCCTTTTCTGCCCATAGATGTCCTCGGTCTTTAAAATGTCCTTTGTTGAGCCCCACCTTCAGATTCTATTTAAAGATCACCCTACATTAAACCATTCCAAGGCTGTGGGGGAAGCTGTGACTTGCCCTGTGGTACATAAGGGTACCAAGAGAAGCTGAGGGAACTAAAGAGCAGTTAGCAGCACCTGCCCTGTGGACATATGCAGCTCACATTCCTAGCATTCGACTTCCCCAAGGACATCAGAGAATCAGGATACAAGCTACATGCACCTCCTGAGACTTTACAGGTTAAATACTTAAGAGTAAGAAGTTATCTGTACCTGTTAAAAGGAATGTACGATCTAAGTTACAATGGCTATTAAGTCACAAGGGGTCCTCAACATTTCAGACTCCAGTGAAGAAATGCAGGCAGTGGTGTGGGGAGGATCTTTGCAATCACTTTCCTTACTAGTGCATCCTGAGAGGGGTCCAGACATCGGGACACTCATGGAGTTCTTTCAATTTATCAGAAGACCAAACTATCAGTTCTTCTTCCAAGGACTTTCACAAGTAGACATTAAAAGTATATCTTGTTGGATGCTGGTGATTCATACCTGTAATACTAGCTACTCAGAGGCTAACATCTAAGGATCATGGTTCAAAGCCAGTCCATGTAGGAAAGTCTGTGAGACTCTTATTTCCAATTAACTACCAAGAAGCTGAACATAGATCTTCTGTGGCTCAAATGGTAGCACACAAGCCTGAAGCATAAAAGCTCAGGAAAAATACTCAGGCCCTGAGTTCCCCATAAAACACACACACACACACACACACACACACACACACACACACACACACACACACCTGTATCTACTGTGTCCTTGAAAGAGTTTTCAAGAAATTTGGAAAATCTCAGAAGGTCTTGTCAAAATTCAAATTCCATTAAAAAATCATTGTATATAGAAAGACTATGGTCATTGATGTCACATAAAATTTGTCCACTACTGAAAAAACAGTATCACAAAGGGTATTATGTGACAGAAATCATTTTTATATATTTTGAAACATAGAAGCTTTGATTCCAACGTCTATGTCATGTGCTAAACACATGTGACCTTAACTAAATAACACAGAAACCTGCCATAAATTAATTGTCAGCCCTAATAGTTTCCTCATTTCAAAATACATTTGTTTTGCAAGTTAATGCCTTGCAGGCAAGATTTTAAGGTAACTACACAGAGTTAAAATGAAAAACATAGGAGAAAAACTATATAACCACATACCCATGAACACATGTACACATGTACATTCCTATATATGTCAGTTCCCTTGTCATTTTAACTCAAACTAGAAATAGAGAAATTTGACACACATGGGGGTTCTAAGCTTTTTGTCTGCCATTGACAATTTTTGTGTGTTAAGAGTTTCACCTCTATTTTGTCAGAAAGACAAAGTTAAATTGAAGTAAACTTTTCTTCAAAGTATCTCTTGTCTGTGTGTATTTCTAGAAATTTTCTTTTGAAGAAAGATATAGACTTTGGTGCCTCTATATAAAAGGAGAGGTGGTTTTTGTAAGTTACTTAAAAGCTTATAGTTGTTTTTAGATTTTTCTTTATTTTCCAATTTATTATCCAAGTTTCTTTGATTCCAAGACCAGCCCCACACCTGAACAACTCCGTCCAGGATTAGAGATACCCTGGTTAAAACACTTTCTACACGAGATGGGAGCTAATGTAGAGAAAGAAAGGCAACATAGAGGGAGGTGGGCAGAAACAAGGAGATAAGATCTAAGATCTTCCCTGCCTTCTGACTACAGCGGGAATCCAGATGGGTGATCTGCTTCTACATACTTTCTGTGTGGGGTAGTAAAGCCAAGGTGAGTCTCATGATATACCTGATGACAATGTATTAGATATTATGTTTCAAAAACATAAAAGAGGCAAAATGAAACTTTACAAGGAACATTGTTCTCCTTGGCATTTTCCACCAGAAATGTATGTGAAGCTACCTATGAGAAATTTGTGGAAGAACTCCTTTATTAGACCATTCAATAAATGTTTTAATCATCAATATCTTAAATATTAGAATGTTCTAATTGAGTAGAATATTCACAAGAATCAAAATTCAGATGTTCTTTATCTCTGCCTGAATGTCTAACCTTATTAATGCTAAATGTGAAGAAGCAGTGCCATAATGATATAGCAGTGAGCTAATAGAATAATTTAGTATGTACTGATATAAAACAATAATAAGGGGCCGGGAGTTTGGCCTAATGGTTAAAGTGCTTGCCTAGCATGCATGAAGACCCAGGTTCGATTCCTCGGTACCACATACATAGAAAAAAGCCAGAAGTGGTGCTGAGGCTCAAGTGGTAGAGCTCTAGCCTTGAGAAAGTCCAAGGACAGTGCTCAGGCCCTGAGCTCAAGCCCAGGACTGGCAAAAAAAAAAAAAAAAAAAAAAACAAAACAAAACAATAATAACTTGTTCTGTGAAAATGTAAGTAGCCATCTGTTTCCACTGGAATTCAAACACAGTCCAGTGTATATTTATCTGTATATTTTGTTTTATTTTAAATGAGAATAAGTTTGTACTTTCCTGAGGAATGTTCTACATGAATACAAAAGTTTGTTGAATTATTCTTACTTTAAAAAACAAAAACCTTTAACATTAAAAAAATTTAATTTACTTTAAGTAGTTGTATACAGAGGTTTCATTTCATTTGTATATCTTTAAGAAAAAAGATATTCCTTAACTCAGCTTGGAGTTAAACTACAATAAAACTAAATTCAGAGTGGCTTATTGCCACTACAGGGCTTACTAAAGAACCTGAGTTAGTTCTGAGTCCAAAAGCCAGAGATGTGATCAAAGCCTCTCATGCTTCAGATATGAGCTCTCTGTACCCAAGTAATTACTCCCCAGGAAACAGACACAAAGCAGGCAGTAAGATCTCCCTTAGAGATTTCCCTTTGTGCCATGGGTCTCTCACTCTATCTAGACCACAGCCAAAGGGACCTGCTCTATCATAGAGAGTAAGTGGCAACATATTGTCATCTAAGTTCTGTGGAGAAACAAGAAGACAAAGCTTGGCATTTAGCACCTAGAACCTCTTCTCTCTCTAATGACCTGAGAGCATAATGAAAGTTGACTAGTTGTGTTTCTCAAGAGAATTTCTCTCGTTAGGATCATATTGGTCATTCATTTGCTCCCCATTCATTCAAAAGAGTACAGAGCTCCTAATGGGTGGAATACCTAGCTTTCATACCAGGAAGTTGGCAAAACTAAGAGTCTAACCTCAGGAAAACCTATCTTCTTAAGGAATACACAGAGAAATAAATGAGCAGAGTGCTCTTAGAAAGTGATCCATTCGACATAGGAAATGCACAGAGCAGGGACGTAAGAATGCCATTTTTTGTATGAGTGGTCAGGAAGGGGAAATTTGAGAGGAGACCTTAATAATCAGTCAAAATAATCAGTAAAACTGAGGCCCAGAATCATGACAGTGCAGGAGAGTGTAGACTGGAAATAGGCAGCAAGGGAGAAGTAGAAGAAAATTTGTCAGATCATGAAAGTCTTCAAAGGCTGAGCAAAGTATGACCGAGAAGCCTCCAGAGTAATTCTAAGAGAGAGTGGATATGATCTGATTTCTGATTTTAGGAGACCATTGTGTCTGTTAAATATAGGAGGTCATTGCTGAAGAGGAAAAAGCTGGTGAAGAGATCAGGTAATTGCCCCAATGCCAGAGGATGGTGATCTGACTGACAGAAGCACAAGGAGAGAAGGGCCAGCATTAAGGTATATGCTTATTAAGTATGGACTTGAAAAAAGAAGGAAAGAATTGATAAAGGATGATTTAGGTCTGGTGGCTTGAGTGTAGGATAGACAACGAAGTCAAGGGTTCTACTATGGATTTTAGGTTAAAGATCTGTAAGAAATCAGAGAAGATATATAGAAAGAAGATAGATATGTGAGCCCAGGAGAGGAAGTTAGAAATTTGGAAGTCATTAGCAGGGCTTGTCCAGCCTCAGACTGGACAAGAGTACTAGGGAAAGAATGTAGCCAGCAGAGAGATGAGGGCTTTGAACCAAACTCTGATCTTTATTTGAGAGAGAGAGAGAGAGAGAGAGAGAGAGAGAGAGAGAGAGAGAGAGAGAGAGAGAGAGAGAGACAGAGACAGAGACAAAGACAGAGACAGAGACACTCCATTGGCCAGGAATGTGACCTAGTGGTAATGTGCTTGCCTAGCATGCAAGAAGCCTTGGGTTTGATTCCTCAGAACCACAGACACAGGAAAACCTGGAAGTGGTGCTGTGGCTCAAGTGGCAGATTGCTAGCCTTGAGCAAAATGTGTCCAAGGACAGTGCCCAGGCCCTGAATTCAAGCCCCAGAACTGGCAAGAAGAAGAAGAAGAAGAAGAAGAAGAAGAAGAAGAAGAAGAAGAAGAAGAAGAAGAAGAAGAAGGAGGAGGAGGAGGAGGAGGAGGAGGAGGAGGAGGAGGAGGAGGAGGAGGAGGAGGAGGAGGAGGAGGAGGAGGAGGAGGGGGAGGAGGAGGAGGAGGAGGAGGGGGAGGAGGAGGAGGAGAGAAAAAGAAAGAACCTGCAAAGGAAGCCAGGCAAAAACCATAAAATCAATCCACATGTTCAAATTAGGAAAATTTCCCCAGGAAGTCACCAAATGAAGGTAATTTTATCAACTCTTTCAGGCATCTCTCTTCTTCTATTATGTTACAGTTGTTTAAATCACCATTATGAAAATCACATCTATTTTTTAAAGCTACTATGTTGTCTGCTTTAAAAATCCTGCTGTTTTTCAGCCACTGGTGGCTGACACATTCAGGAGGCTGAAATCTGAAAGAAGCCAGACTTGGCAGTAAAGTCTGTAAGACTGTTATCTCCAAATAACCATCGGAAAACTAGAAGTGGAGCTATGACTCAAAATGGTAGAGCACTGGCCTTGAGCACAAAATGCAGGGACAGTATGGGTGCCCAAGGACCAGCACAAAAAGAAAATAAACTTACCTTTACCCCGTGTCTCCCATGTCATGTGAACCTATTGGTCCAACGGGTCTTGGCAAATCTTCAAGGTCCCTGAGATGACATGAGGGAGGGGTACGCATGCAGTGCTTATGAAAATGAACAGAGGGATGTTTGGAACATGGGTAATGTATCTTATATTTATGTTGTAGAAAACTAGAAAAGAGGAATTCAAAGATTCCCAACATGAAGAAATGCCAATAAGATGGAAACACTAATTATCATGACGAGCATAGTTTACATATATCAAATTATCATGTTGTACTCTCAAAATTGTGTACTTTTTCATGTATCAACTTAAACTGAAATATCTTTGTAAAGAGAAAAGTCACCCCCAAACTTAAGTCACACCAGGATAGCCATCCCTTTTGAGTCCTGGAGCAACCACTGGTTCCTGGGGCCCTCATCACCCTGGGAAAACCTAATACCAGATGGCCTCACGAGCTTAAAGCATGAAAACCTAGCACACCTGAATGTACCACGGTGGATTAGACAAATGCAAAGGAATAATATGAAAAAATCTAGCAGAAAATCCTGCCATCTAGGCAAGTCATTACCTTTTCCATATATTGAATAAGATTTGTTCAACTTATTCCACCTTGAGTTTTCATTCATAATTGTATGAATGCAGGTAATTTATAAGAACCATTACAAGTCTTTTACAAAAAATATACATTGCATGTGAGAAGTAATGCACCTACTCTCTGGCGAGTGTAACTATAGCCCCTCTATACATTGCAATAAAAAAATCTAAACATAAAATATATATATATATTGCAGGAATTATAAAATGACTTATTGTTAATATGTTGATTCCAAAAGTTAAAAAGGTTTCAGTGAATCATAAGTCAGAGGGGAGTATAAATAATGAGAAAAAGAATGTATAGCAAGCCGGGCGCTGTGCTCACACTTGTAACCCTAGCTACTCAGGAGGCTGAGATCTGAGATCTGAGTGCCAGGCCAGGCACTAAAGTCTGTCAAATTCTTATCTCCCATTAACCATTAGAAAATGGGAAGTGGCGTTGTGGCTCCAGGGCTAGGGTGATAGCCTTGAATTGAAGAGCTCAGAGACAATGCCCAGGCCCAGCATTCAAGCCCCATGACTGACAAAAAAAAAAGAAGAAAAAATGTCTTCCATTCCCATCAAAGTTAAATTGGGGAGTAAATAAACTCAAACAAAAATGAGAACAAATTTTTAAGGGATGAGAGTGAGCATCTGTGGTTCATATCTTAGGAAAAAGTTGGAAATGTCTTATAGTAGTAAACTTGGACAGCAAATGTTTAGTGATATTGTCTTACAGTAATAAGCTTAGATACTTGTAGTAACAACTACCTCTACAAAGACAAGTGAGAGAGGATCTTATTCTTTGGACAATAAACCAGGATGTATAATTCTCTTAGAAATAGAAATTCAAGAAACTCTGAATGAAGTAAAATGGAGACAAAGGAGGAAATAATGATGCATCTATAGTCTATTAAGTTTACATTTTAGCTTGTAATGTTTTTTGTAGTATTTTTATTGTAATTAATTGAAGAGTTACATTGGCCAGATAGAAGGTGCATTACTTCACAAATATTGATAGCTCTTCTCTCCCCCTACCCCCTCCCTTCATCTTGTTTTCCCCCTTCTCTATGCTATTTCAAATAAACAAACATATATACAATATACCAGATAACAAGGTAAGATACTGTAACTATGAGATAACCAAGGTGCAACAAAAGAGATGAGAAATAACATAGTACATTAAGAACAACAATCACACGTTATATGGCTCTTGTTTTCATATCCTGGAGGTCTTTTCATTTAGCCTCATCCTATATGACCTTCTGTATCTAGGTTTTGCCCTATTGTAAACCTCTGCTATGAGAGTCTAAGGTTTATACTAATTACAACAAATGAGGGAAACCATTGAGTCTATGTTCCTTTGAATCTGGCTTTCTTCACTTAGTATGATTTTTTCCCAAATCTTTCCATTTCCTTACAAATGGGGTGATGTCATTCTTTTTGAATTTCATTGTGTATAAATACCACATCTTGTTGATCCAATCATCTATTGAGGGGCACTTGGGTTGGTTCCCATATCTTTGCTATGGTAAATAGTGCTACAATGAACATCATTGTGCTAGTGGCTTTAGTATGTCCTTGTTTCTGGATTACTGGGTAAATGCTAAGTAGTGGAATTGCTGGGTCATAGGGAAGCTCTATGACCTTTTGAGGTCTTTTGAGGAACCACCATAATGTTTTCCATAGTGGTTGAATGAGTTTACACTCCCACCAACAAAAGCTTATAATGTTTTGTTGTTGTTGTTGTTGTTGTTTGTATATTTTATTTTTTCATATATTTTTACTGTAATTAATACCAGATAGAAGGTACATTAAAGCTTGTAATGTTTTAAACAATGCATATCATTCCATCACTGTGATTGCTCCTATAATACTCTTGTCTTTATGTATTAACCTATGAAGAGTTTTTAATGTTTTAAAAGATTCATTAGCTGGGCACCAGTGGCTCACACCTATAATCCTAGCTACACAGGCTGAGATCAAAGGATTGTGATTTGAAACCAGTGGAGCCAGGAAAGTCCATGAGACTCATCTCCAATCAATCACACAAAACAAAAGCCAGTGGCGGCATCTTGGCTTAAGTGGTAGTGAGTAAAAGAAGTTCAGGAACAGCACCCATGTCCAGATTTCAAGGCACAGGAACAGATACGTACGTCCATATATATTTATAGTTTTTCTTTCATTAGAAGGAGAGTATAACAGTAGATTTTAATTTTCTAAGACTGAAAAGCAAGTACTATTCTTAAGTATTTTACTTATGTGTATGAAAGTTTTGAGTTAAATTGTCATTATTTTAACTCAAAATGTTAACCTAAAATGGATTTCCAATTCTACTTCCATGAATGAGTGATTGATTGGGGAAGAGGAAATGACAAACTCTTTGAGCAATAAAAAAATTAAATTTATCTAGAATGTAATTAATGCAATTACTGCTTTTCCTATTAAATCTAGGAGACTGGTTTTATGTGGCTAGCCTTGAGAAAAGAACAAGCTAAAATAAACTTTTCTGCCATTTACATTCATGCTTATAGTAACAATTGACTAAAGTATCAGTGTTGAATCACCTCGTATTCAGAAAGATAATATGAATGAAGCATGACTTTTGTCCTTAGAAAATCCAGGCTCTCCTTTAAATCCAGATATCCCAAGTCCTTCTCTGTCCCTGTATATTTCAAAAAACATTCACAGGCATCAAGTTGCACTGCAAATCACAGGGGTGATAGCAAAAGTGAGACTGTAAAGAACAAATCTATACAGTGCTTAATCTAGCATTCTCAGACCTGAGATAGTATATTGTCATAAGAAACTTGAGAAGAATTTCAAATCCTGAGAAGTCGGATTAATCAAAGATATCAGAAAACTCACTAAAATAATACATCACAATTTAAACTCAGATATTTCAATGTTAATACTAAGGATCATGTTTTGTAAACTGCTGCTGTTAATGTGGACCCATAAGATTTCAGTGTCTTTAAATTAATGTATTCAATTAGTTTCTAAGAATGAGAAAATTCTTTCTTTTACACAACATTTTGCTAGCTAATAAAAATGGTGTAATCCACAGTGCTTCCATTCAAAGACTTCTGTTCAGTGATAGTGATTGCCTTTGGTATAGGTTTTAGAGTACACTTCTAGTATATAAATCTTTCCCTTTACTGTTTTATTTTAATAGTTTATTAGTTTTCCTTTAGATGATATATCACATCCTTATTTTTAGAAATAGCCTTGATACTTAAAATTTTTAAATAGGAAAGTTTAAAAACTTTCTTTCTCCCTCTTTTGAGTGAGTCTCAAAGATTCTGTAACCACAGCTATTCTTCTGTCCTATCTGAGTTTAGACCTATGATTGTTACATTTAAGAAAATAGAATTAGAGCTGGTAAAGGTGCCATTCTAAGTTTCAAATGTCAGAGATTAAGTCTCCAAATAACTGGAGGCCGGGGCCAGGCCTAGGAATTTCTGTAAAGCAAGCCTGGGGATTCTGATTCAGGTACCAGGAAGACCTTTGGAAAACACTATTCCAAAGCAACAGTAACTGCCTCTCACAAGGTTTTCCAAATAACCTGCTGGAATATAATAAGAAAAACTTAGAACTATATTTTATTTCATCTTTTTTTAAAATTTCCATGGTTTATATATATTTCATAGCATAAATTAGTGTGAAGCAAAATTACAATCAAAATAAACACATAGATCTGTATTAGAGTATTAGTGTACAAGCAGAATTTTACACATAGGGATTTATAATCAGCATATTTTGGAAACTACTGCTCTAGAGTAAATAGAGGCACTGCAGTTGGTGAGCCAGGTCTAGCCTGCCCTGTGATTTGAACAGTTTTTCCATTTTTGAATAGCTATGTGAAGTGATGAGCAGTGAAATTTCAGAATCACTTGTCTATACTAAACTAATCAGGAAGCCTACAGAGTGGGAGAAGATCTTCACCAACCATACAACAGACAAAGGCCTCATATATAACATATATCTACAGCTCAAAAAATTGAATCAATCCAAAACTAATCTCCAAAGTAACAACCATCCCATTAAAAGATGGGCCAAAGACTTAAAGAGAGTCTTCTCTGAAGAAGAAACAAAAATGGCCTATAGACACATGAAGAAATGCTCAACATCTCTGGTCATAAAAGAAATGCAAATCAAAACAACTCTAAGATTCCACCTCACTCCAGTTAGAATGGCCAGGATAAAGAAAACTAATAACAAAAGATGCTGGAGGGGATGTGGCCAGAAGGGATCACTACTACACTGTTGGTGGGAGTGCAAACTGGTTCAACCACTCTGGAAAGCAGTATGGAGGTTCCTCAAAAGACTAAACATAGAGCTCTCCTATGACCCAGCAATTCCACTACTTGGCATTTACCCAATTGTCCAGAAACAAGGACATACTAAATCCACTAGCACAACAATGTTCATTGTAGCACTATTTACCATAGCAAAGATATGGAACCAACCCAGATGCCCCTCAGTTGATGAGTGGATCAACAAGATGTGGTATTTCTACACATGGAATTCTATGCAGCTGTCAGAAAGAACAACATTGCCCCATTTGTAAGGAAATGGAAAGACTTAGAAAAAGATCATATTAAGTGAAGTAAGCCAGACTCAAAGGAACTTAGGCTTAATGGTTTCCCTCATTTGTCATAATCAGTAGAAACCTTGGGCTCTCCTAGCAGAGATTAGCAATAGAGCAAAACCTTGATACAAAAGGCCATATAGTAGGACCCCAAATGAAAGGATCTCTAGGATATAGAAACATAAGCCATATAATGAATGATTGTTGTTCTTAAGGTACTATGTTATCTGTCATCTCTTTTGCTGTCCCTTGGTTATCTCATATTGTTACAGTATCTCACTTTGTTACCTGATATATCGGATATATTTGTATTTGGTTATTTGAAATTGGATAGGGAAGGGGGGAAAACAAGATGAGATGTGGGGGTGGAGGGGAGGGAACTGGGGACCAAGACATGTGAAAGGGTCTCAATGTATGGGAATTAATGCACCATCTATCTGGCAAATATCATGTAACCCTTCTATTAATTACAATAAAAATATATGAAAAAAATAAAGTGCTATGACCATGTTTTATAAAAAAAAGAATCACTTGTCTATAAGTGGTGATCTGCTGTGTAGCTGCTCTTAAGTTGCAGTGCCATTTTTTAAACTTACTCCTTTTTTTTTTTATCAGTCTTGGGGCCTGAACTCAGGGCCTGGACACTGTCCCTGAGATTTTATATTTAAAGCTAGCACTCTGCCACTTTGAGCCACATCTCCACTTCTGGCTTTCTGGTGGTTAATTGGAGATAAAAAATTTTGTATACTTTCCTGTGTGGGCTGGCTTCAAACCACAACCCTCAGTTCTCAGTCTCCTGATTAGCTAGAACTACAGGTGTAAGCCACCCACAGCCAGCTTTAAAACTTGCTTTTTAATAGGATAAATACTCTCTTTGTCTCTTTTTGTAAAACTGGCATCTTCCTTGAGGTATAAGGTCCCTTAGGATTGCAGTTTGTCTTTTCTGACACATTCAAATGACCCCGGTGTTCTCAGCTAAATTGGGACATATACTACTTGCTTGCCTCACTATCTCCATGACTTTATCCTCAGCACCAGGTTTTGGGAAATTTATTAGGACCATGGATTTCTATTTTCCATTCCACAGTACTGATTCTTCTCTCTGAGCAGCTCCATCATGTGGAATACTTACTTAGGACTTTCTTAACTCAGTAGCTTTATAACTACCCTGTGAATGAGATCACATTAACCTCTTTCTCTACTTGAAGGGCCTCCCAGGCCAGCAGTTCGAGGTCCTATTTGGTGCTGTTTATAAAAACAAGGAGAACTATTATGTGCCATGGCTCTAGCTTTACCCCATTTGGTGAATATTTGGTAGTTACTAGAGACTGATTTACTGATATTCTCTCAGAAGCATAGACATTCCTATAAATACTGCATACTTTTGGTAACCTATTCTTTCTATTTTGGCCTGAGAACTATTTTCTAAAGGCTTCTGCATTTGGAAGTTTTTGTTTTCTATTTGTTAGGAAGGAAACATGTAATCAAATTTGAAGTGGAAATCTAATATTCTATTAAAATCAGACACAATTACAATCTCCTGAGAGCTTAAATAAGAATATAAAAAACATACCTTTGGCCCTTTGGCTTCAGGAAACCCCCTCTGTCCTTGATTTGCTTTGTTCCCTTTCTTTCCTTCATCGCTCTGACAAAATAATTATAAAAATATGGATGCTGTATGAACACACCCTCCCCCCATCTAATAATGACCACATCAGAGTCAGCCTCTCAACAAATACCAGTTTTAAACTGAAATACTTCAGCACAACTTAGTTACATATGTTTTGTCAATGTTTTTTTAAAAATTGGATAAATGCAGAATTCTTCAAGTCTATTCAATGTGGTTTAATATTTTTTAGCATCTAAGTTCTGAATCTTTGAGAACTTTTACTGGAAGTTACAATTCTTTTGCATACTTGGTCTATTAACAGATGGTCCTGAGACATTCAGAGTTTTGGAAAAGAAATCTTGTTTTCATCTTGTTTTTCAGGTTTTGTGCTATTTTGGTTTTAAAACATTTAAAGAATCGTTTTTGAAAACACAGTCCTGTTTCTTCCTCAGTACGGAGTCTAGTTTATTTTTCCAAAAGAGGGCAACAATTTTATTGGTTATGGGATACTTAAGAAGTAACCTAAAACAAAGCCATAAAGTGCTTCTTCCTGGCTATTCGCTATATGGCTGTGGTTAGCCATGCTCCCTCATGAGAACTGGTTCTGGTTACCTTCAAACACAAGCCTAATAGCTTTCAACATGGCTCCACTGCAAGGAGCCACATCCAAGTGTGGGCCTGACTCAACAAAGGAATAACTCCTTGGAATTTGTAGCTAAGGTAATTTAAATATTCATGATAGGACTAAGCCATGGCTTTTAAACTCGAGCACCAGAATCACCTAGAGAGACCGTTCCAGCCCAGAATTCTGGTTAGCACACTCTAAGGCTCTGATTTAGTAAGTCAGCATCTGTACCCAGTAATTTGCATGTCTAGCATTGTCAGGTGATAAAGCAAGTGCTCTTCCAAGAAAAAGAGGCCAGCTGTGAAATTCCCAGAAATGTCATTAACACTACATGGTCAACACTAATAGAGAGCCGTGACTGGTAATAAGAGTTGAATTTCTAAAGATCATTTACTTATACCTTATTATTGCAGTAAACAACAACAACAACAACAAAAAACTACAGCCCACAACTATTTATTTTTTTTCCTTTTGCTACAAAGTCAACTCACTGGCCAAAATACTCCAGAAGACCACTCAATGTAATCAAGTCTCAGCACCGCAACTGTGGCTTGTCTGGGCACAGTGTTACCACTCTTCTCCAAAGGCCTTCCATAAGCCACAAACCACCTCAAATCCACAAACCTAATGCCCTTTCTTTGAGGGCACATTCTCCTTGTTCCTGGTAGCAGCTGATATCACATGGTACTGTATTGACACGGTACTGAGTTGATATGCTTGGGTGGTTCTAGTACTCTTTCTCCAGCCACCTCACAATGTGGAGCCTAAATCTCAACTCTCTCAGATTCCATCTGCTTTCATAGTTTCATTTATTAATACCAATGGTCTGTTGTCCATTGAAGAACCAACAAAAAACAAAAACAAAACAAAGTTTTCTCCATCTCCCTTAAAAAATCATAACCTAATAAGTCAATAAATTCAAGTCCTTGGAATTCTACAACTACAAAAATTTTAGTTTTCTCATATTTAAGATTAAGGGTTCAACCTTAGTATTATTTCCAAATGATGCAGACTACTTTTGTTCTATAAATAAAATACACATAAGTATAAAAATATTATTCTTAACTTACTTTTATGTAATCCCTAATAATACTTATATGATCATTGATGATATCATTCAAAGACCACAGAAATATCTAGTACCTCAGAGGCTTTATCCTACACTTCTCCTACAAATGAATTTATACATTCCCACCTTGACATATAAAGATGTTATTCAACTAGCATTTCTACATGGAACAAAATAAATTTAGGCCAATGTGTAAAGTGAAATTGCCATTTATCTTATTTTATTACTTATTTGTCATTTGGTGCTGGGAATTTAACACAGGGCTTCACACATGCTAAACATGTCTTTTATCACTGACCTACACACCCAGCCCCCCAAATTATTATTACTATCATGTGAGAATCTATAAATATTTGAAGAAAGTTGATGAATATTCAAGTTTCAGGGATGTGCTTCAGGCTTCTTTCCTTTCATTTTTCCATTCTTTTTGAAATGTCAGTCTGACCATTTCTGAAGAAAATGTGTTGAACACTTCTCTATTCTGGGTCTTATGATAAATGTTACGCTGAAAAAATGCTGGTATGTATGTACATACCATCTTGCAAAAGTTACAGATAATCTAATTTTAATTTTAATCCATATGTAAATATACAAAGTACATGGACAACAAGTTTGTTACAAATTGGCTCCTCAGTACCAGGATCAGAACAAAGAGCATTGTCTCCACTGCATTCTGTCATTTGCAGTCCTTGTGGCCAGGCCTTCCCTTTTCAGGTAGTCCTTTTGAGCTCCTTGTTCCTGGAAGCCCCATTTTTTCCTAGAAGGAATGAAACTGTTGTCTCAGTGGACACTCCTTAGACAGAATGCGTAACTCTACCTTGTCTTCTCTTGCCCATGGATTCAGCCAAGAACCCCTCAACACAGGCCGGGACTTCCTTCACTCTAGTTTTAAACTTTATTTGGAAACCTACCAATGAATAAATTAACATTAAACTGTAGTTTAACTAGAGCAACTGAAATGTCTTGAAAAAGTCTAATTTTTCAGCCAATTTTCAAGGCAATAAGCTTAGTTTCCTTTGGCTCTTCATTTACATTTGAAGGATTTTTTCTTTTTTAACAAGAAAGACCTTCAGCCTCTCCATCTGCTGTTTTTCAATACTTTTATTTCAAATGTCAACTCAAAATAATTTAGGAAAATCCTTACAATGGTTTTACATTCTAAATGTGTTTACAGCCGCTCCTTTCTGGGGAATTTCAGTAAGTTTAAGTTAATGTGCTTTCTAGAACTCCTGAAGTATGCCCCATTACCAGAAAATGCAGTAGACAAAATACCAGAGGACAGGTCTTTCTATCTGGTGTAAATGAACGGGGAACTTTCAAGTTATATGATTTTTTTCCCCTTTCAGGATACTAAGTATGTCCTGGATGATTCAACTCGTGACCCTGCAGGATCACGATACCAATTTGGTCCACAA
Organism: Megascapheus bottae; assembly: GCF_031878675.1. Taxonomy (NCBI): domain Eukaryota; kingdom Metazoa; phylum Chordata; class Mammalia; order Rodentia; family Geomyidae; genus Megascapheus; species Megascapheus bottae. Next base: position 53,446,578 of record NC_143513.1, read on the forward strand.
CTCCAGTGATATGAAAACTTCAGGGTAACATTCTTCCCTGAAGTTCCATCTTCTTTTGGTTGTCCTGGGAGAACTACTGAACCTGGCTCCCCCTGGTGGAAGAACAAAACTTTTACATTTCTCATACACCTCCATGATGAAGTTCTTGGGAAGCTGGTGCTTATTACAGTATTTAAGAAAAGCCTCTGAGCTAGAAACACGATTGTTACCTAATAGTAATTTAAATACTTGGCCTTAGCAAGTTATCTCAAGCCTTTCTGAACCTTGGTTTTGGAGTTGGTTTTGTGGTTTTGTGATCCCCAAATGTGAAATGGAATCTTTTCAAATATACTCCAGTCAAGATGAGGCCATTAGGGTGAGTTCTACTTCAGTATAACTGATGTCTTGATAAAAAGAGGAAGATGCAATGTAAAGACAAATTCACAGAGAAAACATTGTGTGACAAGAGAGAGAGAGAGAGAGAGAGAGAGAGAGAGAGAGAGAGAGAGAGAGAGAGAGAGAGAGAGAGAGAGAGGCAGCTGCAGGCCAAGAGATGCTAAGGACTATGGACCACTGGGAGAAGCTGAAGAAATCAGAAATGATAGTTTATGGTTTAAAAAAACATGACCTGAAGACACCCTGAACTTCTACATTCTAGAACTTAGAGTCAATAAATTTCTGTCATATTAAGCCACCCATTTGGTGGTACTTTGTTACATCAGCTCTAGGAAACTATACATGAAATTAAAATTATAAAATGCACAAAATTAAAATTTGTAACCTAATACTATGTCCAATATTGAAATTAATTTGTGATTTTTAGTATGTCTTTTAAGCTCTTCACAAAAAATATACTCTCAAATAGTGTAAAAGTGTTCTTAAGTTTATTTATTTCTTTATTTTGCCAGTCCTCGGGCTTGAACTCAGAGCCTGAGCACTGTCCTTGGATGTTCTCAAGGCTAGAGCTCCTACCACTGGCAACACAGTACCACTTCTGGCTTTTTCTATGTATGGGGTACTGAGGAATTGAACCCCGGTCTTCGTGCATGCTAGGCAAGCACTCTACCACTGGGCCAAAAAAATCAATTCAACCAGCCTAACAAAGCTAATGGAAGGGAAAAAAGCATAGTAACCCTAAAAATAAGTAGAAATTTATGATAAAGTGAGAGAAAAAAAATCACTGAAAAAAATTAAAGGCAATCTTTAAAGAAATAGTTAATCTTTTAAAACTAAAAAGAACCAATGAAGCCTTACGAATGAAAAGGTGGTATAAATAAAAACCAAATATATGTAAAGATTTTTAATTATCAAGAAAATTTTTATAAAAAATAATACATTGGAGACCAGTAATAAATGCAAGATGTGTATAAATCACACACATAAAAAAAATAAGAAACAACAAACAAGCTAAGCATTATATTAAATTTGTGCTAACACAAGCCTTAGAATGCTTTTTCAGAATGTATTACTTGGTATCAATCCTTAGTCTACATAAATATCTTGGAAGGAAAATTCAATGGAATCAGGATCATGATTCAGAGCTTGCTTGTTTACCATGAGGGAGCCACTGTGTGTTGAATGGTTTTTATGCCTTATCTCATCTAGTCCTCCCAGTCACTCCATTCAGTTCGTATCTCTGCTTACCAAATGAAATGACTTTGTCAAGTAAGTAATTCTCCACAGGTTTAACATCCCTTAGGTGACAGAGGTAAGATTCCAGTCCACTCTCTGACACTAGGACACACCCAATTCAGAACCATTTTTTTGTTGTTATTTAAAAAAAAAACCTCAAGTATCAGTGCCAGGAGTTTGGCCCAATGGTAGAGTGCTTGCCTCGCATTCACGAAGACCCAGGTTCGATTCTTAGGTACCACATACATAGAAAAAAGCCAGAAAGTGGTGCTGAGACTCAAGTGGTAGAGCTCTAGCATTGAGAAAGTCCAAGGGCAGTGCTCAGGCCCTGAGCTCAAGCCCAGGACTGGCAAAAAGAAACCAAAAAACAAAAAACAAAAAAACCTCAGGTATCCCCTTGAGTGTTGCTTATTTACAATTAAATATTTATATTTTTGTCACAGCTAATTCACCAATTATAAATACTTTCCATCTTATAGCATAGGAGTGTTGTTACTTGAATCGCACACCAAAGCTTTGAACCATATGCTATACAAAAAAAAAAAAAAAAGGATGGGGCAGGGAGTTTGGCCTAGTGGTAGAGTGCTTGCCTAGCATGCACAAAGACCCGAGTTCGATTCCTTGGTACCACATGCATAGAAAAAAAAGCCGAAATGGTGCTGAGGTTCAAGTGGTAGAGCTCTAGCCTTGAGAAAGTCCAAGGACAGTGTTGTGGCCCTGAGCTCAAGCCCAGGACTGGCAAAAAAAAAAAAAATAAAGGAAAAGATGAGAGAAAGAGAAGACTATATTGACTTGGCAAGGGAGGAACTATTTGAAGCTTTGCAATGAGATACTGATGTGAGTTTTCAGTGCTTTCTTTGTATGTGTAAAAACACAAATGCCATGTCACAATGTAAGGAAGTTAATTTTCTGCACTCATATAGCCAGTTCTCACTCCTCTAAAAGAAGAAAGAATTCCTTCATATCTTTAGATTATTTGGTAGCTTCAGTTAAAACCATAACTGACTGTGATCTATTTGAATCTAAAAGTGTGTTACATTTTAAATTTGTATCATTCTCCATTTGTCATTACCTCTGCTATTTAAATACAGCCAGAAGAGAAAACTACTAGAAAATAAAGGAAGTAAGTCACTCAACTTTGAAACACAACACTTCAAGGCAGACTACTGGGAAAGCAGTTAAATACAATCATGATATTCAATGTATATATGTGAAAATGGAACCAGATAACTTGAGCAGATGGATGGGACAGATGGAGGGAGAGTGCTAGAAGGGGCGACATTAATCAAGATGCATTATATTGGTAAGTTGACATGTCAGAAACCCCTGTGTATAACTACTTAGAGATAATTTTAAAAATAAAAAAGAAACACACTTGAGATAATCAGGAGTATTGGTTATTCTAATATAAAAAAGGTAGAATTAAGGGCTTAGAAGTTGATATATAAATAACTCTGAACTGACATCATGCCTTGTTTTGTTGTTGTTGTTGTTGTTGTCTGTTTGCTTGTTTTGCCTCTGGTTTTTGTAGACACCTATGTCCCCTCTTCTCTGATAACCTTTCCTTCCCATTGCTCTTTTGGGTCTCATCAGTTTGTAGTAATTTCTATCACAATCTATTCCATTAGTTCTAATCTGGATTCTAGCTACAAGTAATAAGAAAGAACAAAGCAGTATCTGACGGCCAATAACCGACCAGGCTGTAACAGAGAGCATGGTGCTGAGCAGAAGACAGTTTATACATCATCAACATCAGCCAAGGCCATGGACCGCTCTAATTATCTCTGAGGACAGAAAAAGCAATAAACGCTGTCAGAATCTCAGTTGGACCGTGCCATGGTCCAACATCCCCTATAATGGATAACATGAATGCTACTCTTTTTTTCCCTGTTGCACCTTAACCTGACACCATTTTTACTAACTTCTAGATGACCTACTACAGTACTCAGCCTTAAAACTATCTCTATTTCCTAATAGCTAAGAGCCAATCTTTCCTTTCTGTAATATTCTATCACTGAAAAAAAGTGGATAGATTCCCACTGGTTCTTGTTGAGGGCAGCAATTTTAATTTCCTGAAGTGACTTAGCCTACAACAGCTCAGTTTTGAGAAAATGCTTTTGAGAGGACATACTTCTGTAATTCCATAACAATTTACTAAAAAAAATTCTGTTGCTAATGTTCAATCTTAGAGACACTTTGCTAATGATAGATCTCACTAAAAGTTAGATCCCAATAAGTGAGACATTAAATATAAATATATGACATATAAAATTATGATGTTGGAACTTCTGGATCATAATCCATGATTGCTATTAATGTAATAAGAAATTTAAACTCAACATAAGGAGCAAATAATCCATATGAATTTTACAATTTGTATGATCATATAATCTAGGAATTTTAGATCATAATTCATCCTACATAATAATACTATGTATATGTTAGATTTGTAATTAACTATATTCATGTGTGGCATGGATATCATTGTTGTATACCTCTTAAAAGGTACACACATAGAGGCCAGGAGTTTGGCCTTGTGGTAGAGTGCTGGAGTGCTTTCCTAGCATGCACAAAAACCTGGGTTTGATTCCTTGGTATCATATACATAGAAAAAGCTGCAAGTGGTGCTGTGGCTCAAATGGTAGAGCTCAAGCCTTGAGAAATCCCAAGGACAGTGTTCAGACCCTGAGTTCAAATCCCAGGCCTGGCAAAAAAAGGTACACACATAAACAGTCAGAACAAATTTATTATTTGGACTTATCTATGTTACTTTATATTTAGTATATTTTCCTTCTAAATTCACAGGCCTTGTAATTCTTGTGGACCAATTGGTTCTTCAGAAGTCTTTTTCACCCTAGAAGTACATAAAGGGAAAGAGATAGCAGTGCATTAAGAAAACAGCAAGTTACTTGGATAGCCCATTGGCTAAATTCCAGTGTCTGTTTTCGTAAACATAGTTTTCTTGGAGCAGTCACATTCTTTCATTTATGCATTGTTTACAACTGCTTTCAGGCTACAACAGCAGAGTTGAGTCATTGCAGCAGATACTATATGGCTAACCAAGTCTTAAGTATTTGCTATCTCGCCCTTTGTAGAGATTTGCCAGTCCCTCTGTAGAGGAACTGGAGCTCCAAGAATGACATTTGGAAAGTTTGATTTTTCTGTTGTCAGTTTAGAGGTAGGTTTTTCATAGCATCTTGTTCCTTACATTGAGCTTACATTTTTATTATGTTAATGGCAATGCTATTAAATTCTGTTTCTTATATGTGTTTCTTAAAATAAAGCTGGAAGCAGAATGCTGCCATAGTCCCATTCGATTAGTGTAGCTTCTGGGCATAAAGCTGTTGTTTTATCACTGTAGCTTTAGTTACTACACACTAAAATTTTTCCAACCTCATATGTGATTAATACATGAAATAGTCTGTTGAGTGCCTATTTTATAACTAAGACATTCACATTTACATACTTTTTTTTTTTGCCAGTCCTGGGCTTGAGCTCAGGGCTTGAGCACTGTCGTTGGACTTTCTCAAGGCTAGCACTCTACCACTTGAGCCTCAGCACCACTTCCAGCTTTTTGCCATGTATGTGGGGTACTGAGGAATCGAACCTGGGTCTTTGTGCATGCTAGGCAAGCACTCTACCACTAGGCCAAACTCCCGGCCCTCATATTTACATACTTTTAAGGAGAAATGTACGTATTCTTTTACTTAGTGGGATAAAATGGTCAAGAGAATACATGTCTTCTAATAATTGATATTATTTATAATTTTGCAATCCACAAGGCAAAACAGTTTTTCTGGTATAGATGCCATCATTAGCTTTGATGGTGAGAATCATTCTCCAGGTTAAGTCTCCTCTCCATGGGGACTGTGGTTAGGAAAGAAGGGAACAAAGAGCAGGAAGGGAAAAATGGGACAAGGAGAGATGGAAGGGAAGAAAGAATGTCACAGTCTTCCTGAACATTTAGTATAAATCCTTCAGGTAAATTCCATACTGATCAGCAGAATTGTTGAACAGTGGAGGATCATCTCATTATATTAAATATTCATCCCATCTAATTGACAGAACAGCTTCTATTCTAATGTTCTTGTATTAGAGGACAATGCAAAGTATATGCTAAGAGGGTAAGAGTAGGAAATGAATCATGTGAGTAAGGCCTGTGAATCCAGGGTAGTGTGATCTGAAGGTAGTGGTAGTGATTTTATAGTTTATGCAATACTAAGGGAGATCAATGAAGCACAACTGTTGTAAAGTGCCCAATACTCTTTGTACACATTTTGATTTCTGTCCTGATAGGCTTCGATTCAGATTTGAATTATTTCAGGAATGAGTGGAACCTAGTGGCAGATTTATGAATCAATTGACATTCTGTAAGATTATTAAGAGGAAATCTGTTTTTTAACCTCAATAATTAAAATTAAGAACTTCATATAACCATTGCTCAGAAAAGCACTTAGGAAAGGAAAGGGCTTCCTCCAGAGAAGAAAAACAACAGTCCTAGGCTTTGAAGTGACCTGGCAGAAAACACATTCATTGAAAGATGAAAGACATTAAGTAGGTTTTCACTGAAAGGAGGCATTTTAAAGGCTATGTATTAGCCCTCTTTTTTTCTTCTTGTTCAGAAAGTAAAGGAAAGGGAATGGAAAAAAAAAAGATGAACAAGCATAAACTGGGGAAATCACCCTTTGATGGAACAAGCTGCAAAGCCAGTGCACTGAGCGTGCTCAGTGATGCTTAGGCTTGTGCAGAAAGTCAGGCTGACTTGCCAGCTGCAGAAGTAAGATGGAGTATTGTGTTGAGGACTAACCTGCTCAGTTATGGATTCATCCATAAGGGGAGAAAAGCAGATCCCCATGTGAAACTTTATTTTTTCCTTTCTCTGATAGTGCCCATTTTACAAAACCATCATTTTTACTATGTATGAAGTCTATTTAGTATAGACTTTAATTAAAAGAAAAAGTCAATTTCTAATTCAATTTAAATTGCAATGCTTGTGGGAAACCTAGCTTTTGACTCCAAAACTTTAATCAAAGTACTAATATCCATGGCAGCTTACTCTAATGGCACAGCAATTAGCTAGGGAGAGAATTTTAAATGAGTATGAAAACCAGATTGCAATCTTAACTGAAAAGTTCTAAGATAATACTATAAACTTTAACAGAGAAACTAACAGCTAATTATTCTTTTTCACTGATGATATGATAAATGAAAAGATACCATTTACTTTAAGTCTTTTTAAGCTCATTGACTTCTTTTTCATTCATTCAATAAGACTCCCAATAGGCAGAAAGAACTATGCCAGGCTCTGGGAACAGCAGTCAGACTTACTCCAGGTCTCATGGTGTTTACAGTCTTATATAATAATTAAAAAACAGATTTTGAAGGAACATCGGCCCAATAGTTTCCCTCATTTGTTATAATTAGTACACATCTAGGACTCTCCTAGCAGAGGATTACAATAGCTCAAAACCTAGGTACATAAGTCATATGGGATGAGACTAAATGAAATGAACTCTAGGGTATGGAAACAAGAGCCTTAATTTGTCTGATTGTTGTTCTTAATGTACTATGTTATTTATTTCTCTTCTCTTTTTTTTGCCCTTTGGTTAATCTCATGTTGTTATTGTATCTGACTTTGTTACCTGATATATTATATATACATTTATTTGTTTATTTGAAATAGGGAAGGGAAGGGGAGAAATCAAGATGATTGGGGGAAGGTGGGGGAAGTGAAACAGGAAAAAACCATGAGAAGGGGTATCAATGTGTGAGAAGTAATGCACCTACTACCTGACAAATGTAATTGTAACACCTCTATACTTTATCCCGACAATAAAAATAAATAAATAAATAAATAAATAAATAAATAAATAAATAAGCAGATTTGGATAACTTTTGCATTGAACTTAGAGTCTCAGTTATTCTATATCTTAGCTATGTGCTCTTAAACAAGTAGTTCAGTCTCTGTCAAACCTTGTCCTCAGAATGGTGATAATGATAGCATCTAAAGATTATCGAGAAATTTAAAGTTTACAACATACTAGTCATTCAATAATATCTGCTATAACATCAAAACTATTTTATTTGAGTAAAAGGTTATTTTGGGAAAGGTTTTAAAAGTAAGGCAATTTCAAAAGGAATGGTTTACTACCTTCAACTACCTGGAGAGAGAAGTGTTGCATACAATAAACGTGGAACCTTTCTCAAGAAAGATGAGAATGAAAATATTGGAGGCTTTAGTGAGCAAAGCATTCCTCAAAACTGCTAAGAACAGAGTGAAGGCTCATGGCAACATGGAAGGGAATTTATTAGTCAGTGATCTGAGGTTTAATTACTGTTAATTGTCAATGTGGTATTCCACACCATCAGTACATCTTCGGGATTCTCAGTGAAATGTTTAGTATGAAGAGGATTATCAAGTAGAAAGGAGAAACTGCAGGTGCTTGAATTAAATGAACCGTATTTTCAGTTTATTAGACCACACCAAAGGATCATTTTTTAAAACTTTTTGGACAGAAAATAAATGTACATCTATTTTAAGATGGAAATGCTTCTATTCAAATCTCAGTATCTTTTTCAGTAACAACCCATTAAAACTACTACATGCTTATTTGACCTTTAACACACACCTCTAGTAAGTATGTCTAATGCAGGATCTAATTAACATAGTCTAATTATGGAAATCCTTTATTGAGATGTTAATAAGACAAAATTATGATTATTTGCTATATTTATCTTATTGCATTCCTTCATAAAATCAAGTATTAAAGATTAATGTGCTAAAATAATAGTCAAAATTGGTCATTACTGCCAAACTATATCCTCTACTTTACAGTTAACCTCAAAGTAATTAGATTTTTGCTTCAGATATTTTTTAAACTGAGAGTATTCTTTGCACACAGAAAAGAACAGATCACTCTAGAAGTCTTGGCCAATTTACTTTTCATGAATCTGTAATACTTACCAGACCAGCACAATGGAAATTGTGGTAATTGTGGTAATTATATAAAGATTATAGATTGTGGTTCAAAATTAGGTACCAGCAATATATTTTTTCTTTTAAAAATAATTGCAAAGGTATCTCAGGGCCCAAAGGAGATAACAGAATCACCATGCCCCAAAATAGAGCTGAAATCATAAGTAACAACTAACTTTCTCTTGTAGCAGTCCTGGGTAGAAAAAAAATTAGTTTTACTCTGATGTTAAAGACAAGTCTACAGAGAAAAACTGTAATAAAGACTTTAGCTCACTTGATGAAAAATGAGGAGAGAATCAGAATTGAGATCCCACATAAAGCCAGTGTTCAATCAAGTTGTTTGTTTGTTTTTATGTTTGTTTAGGTCGTGGGGCTTGACCTCACGACCTGGGTGCTGTCAGTGAGCTCTTTCTGCTCAAAACTAGCATTCTACTGCTTTGAACCACAGCTCCATGCTCAGACCCTGAGTTCAACCCCTAGGACTGGCAAAAAAAAAATCAAAACAAAACAAAAAGTCAGGTGCTGGTGGTTCACACCTGTAATCCTACCTACTCAGGAGGCTGAGATCTGAGGATCCTGTTTGAAGGCCAGACCATTCAGGAAAGTATGTAAGATTCTTATCTCTAGTTAGCCTCCAGAAAATCACAAGTGGTGCTGTGCCTCAAGTGGTAGAGTGCTAACCTTTAGTACAAAGAGGCTAAGAGACAGTGCCCAGACCCTGAGTTCAAGCCCCACAACAGATCATAAAACAAATAAAAATAAAAACAAAAAGCAGGTAACATATTTAGTAATATATATTACTTTGCATATTGCCCAAACTATCATTTGAGCAAGTGATCAGTATTTTTCAACAATTACCTTGTTTTTCACTATTTTTAAAATGAAGGCTTGGGCCAGGAGCATTGCCTAGTGACAGAGTGCTTGCCTAGCAGTAGAGTGCTGCTTAGGATGCAAGAACCCCTGGGTTCAATTCCTCTGTACCACATATATAGGAAAAGCTGGAAGTGGAGCTGTGACTCAAATGTTAGAGCTCTAGCCTTGAGAAAGCCCAAGGACCATGCCCAGGCCTTGAGTTCAAGCTCCAGGACTGGCAAAGGAGGAGGAGGAAGAGGAGGAGGAGGAAGAAGAGAAGGAGGAAGAAGAGAAGGAGGAAGAAGAGGAGGAGGAGGAGGGGGAGGAGGAAGAGGAAGAGAGAAGGAAGAGGAGGAGGAAGAAGAAAAGGAGGAAGAGGAGGAGGAGGGGGGAGGAAGAGGGGGAGGAGGAGGAGGAAGAGAGGAGAGGAAGAGAGGAGGAAGAGGAGGAGGCAGGGAGGGAGGTGGAGGAGGAGGAGGAGGAGAAGGAGGAGGAGGAAGAGGAGGAATAAGCTTTAAAGCCAATATGTAGTTTGTACCTACAACAATCCTAATTTGGATTAGCCACATTTCAAGTGCTTAAAGACCACATATGACGATTCTATAGGACAGCACAATTTCAGAGCAACTAAAGAGGATGGACTGAAGAGATCAGAACCATGGACAGTACCAGCATTTGAAGGGGTTAGACAGGAAGCCTACAAAGACATTTTAAAAGATGATGAAACAAAGAATTTCAAAAAGGACTACACATTTCTGAGGACAGACTCATTATATTTCACTTCATATCTAGTAATCTTCCAGAATTCTCTGGGTAACAAAGGGTTCCATAATCTCTCCTGTGTCAAAACAGAACATAGGGGTCATTCTCTGCACAATCTGTTCCCAACTTCGACCAATACACCTCAAATCTATCCACCTATCCACCTAAACCTCTACACCTATGCCAAATTAATATAATCTTTTGCCTAAACTACAAGCTATCTTTAAAACATCAGACAGTTACAATCTATCCATCATTGAAGATCTACCATCTGAAGACAAAAGTTCTCTCAAATATAACATAAACCAAGAGTAAACATAATTTATGCAAACTAACTCACATGCCATATCATGTACATAAAGTCTCCTCATATTAATGTTGTTCGTGAACTAGTTAAAATTAATGCAAATTAAATTTAAGGTAGAAGTTCATATAAACTATCACTGGAAGAAATATGATCACACATTGTAGCTTTCTATATAAAACAGAAGTTTAAAAAAAGTCCCTCTAAGGGCTGGGAGTGTGGCCTAGTGGTAGAGTGCTTGCCTAGCATGCACAGAGCCGTAGGTTCTATTCCCCGGTACCAAAAGCCAAAAGTGTTGCTGGGGCTCAAGTAATAAAATGCTAGCCTTGAGAAAGCTCAAGGACAGTGACAAGGCCCTCAGCTCCAATCCCAAGACTGGCAAAAAAAAAATCCCTTCTTAGTTTGGAAGCATTTCACATCTCCAATTAAAAATTTTATTAGTATTATTGACTTCACTTCAGCTTATATTCTCTACCTACTTGACTTTTCTGAAGAAAATACTTACTGGGAACAAAAATCAGTAAGGAAAATTGTAATACTGATACTATGTGTTAATAACTCTTTTTTTCCAGTCCTGGTGTTTGAACTCAGGGCCTGAGCACTGTCCTTGGGCTTTCTCAAGTCCTGAGCTTTACCAGTTGAGCCACAGCACCACTTCCAGCTTTTTCTATGTATGTAGTTCCAAGGAATCGAACCCAGGTCTTTGTACATGCTAGGCAAGCACTCTACCACTAGGCCCATCTATTTTAAAAAACTCTTAACTCCATTCCTGAGAAAGTAATAGGTTAATCCTGATAATATTTGAACATCTTTGATCTACAAAAAAATGGCAATTTATATGATCCAATCTAATAAAAATGTCATAATTGATCACACATAATAAAAGCTAAAGAATTTTCTTTTTTAACTTTATTGTTGGGGTGATGAGAAGTGTTATTTTTTTCCTAAGAGAAATTCTCCCGGCAGAATTTTTGAAAGTGTGGTTCTAGTAGACAGTTTATTTCTTCAGTGCAAAGTAAGTTTCTGGAAAGTATTCAGGTTGGATACTTCCCTGTCATCTAACAATCAGAATATTGATTCAAGAGAGGAGATATGTCCATTTTACATAATATTTTGTTGGGTTTTTTTTAAATAAACAAAACCACCAGGCATCAGTATAATTCTAGCTACTCAGTAGGCTGAGATCTGAGGATCGCAGTTTAAAGCCAACCTAAAGTTCGAGAGACTCTTATCTCCAATTAACCACCAGAAAGACTGGAAGTGATGCTGTGGATCTGGGGGTAGGGCGGTAGTCTGGAGCTGAAGAGCTCAGGGACAGTGCCCAGGCCAGAGTTCAACCCCATAACCAACCAAAAACAACAACAGCAACAGCAACAACAGAGAGGGAAGGAGGAAAAAAAAAAACAAAAACCTTACCCTTGGAGACTGGGAGAAGGAAGAAACAAGATATTTTATTGTGGAAGGGGAGTGTTTGGGTTTTCATTCAACACCTCATTCTCCTGCTTGGCATTTTTCCACTCAAGGCTGGTACTCTGCCACTTGAGCCACAACTTCACTTCCAGCTTTTTGTGGGATAATTGGAGTTTTATTTGTCTGTATGAGCTGGCTTAGAATCATGATCCTCAGGTCTTAAACTCCTGAATAGGTAAGATTACAGATGTGAGCCACTAGCATCCTGTAAGGAGATTATTTTTTAATAGGCATAGAGTTTATATTGGAGCAATGAAAATGTTTGAGATACAGCATGGGATGGCTATTATCTTGCAAATTTGTTTCATGGCAATGAATTGTATACCCTCAAATGTGTATATCTTATTACTTAAACTATTTGAGTGAACTTAATTTTTCTTACTGCAAAGTTGTTGCAACTAGGAAGTTGTATAGGTCACTAATATAATCATAAAAACAATGAACAAGTCTCTGAAAATATTCCAGTAGCAGATTCAGCTCTGAATTAGTACACAGGTTGACTAGGTAAGTGGGTTAGAATGAAAAACTTTGTGGGAAATGTTGACAGCTCAGTAGTGTAAGATAAAACTTGTACTTTACATGCACACACACACACACACACACACACACACACACACACGTGCATGGGCAGATACACCATCCACCCCAGCTGCCAGAACCATATGGGTGATATTTGGGAATGGAAATCAGCTACCTTGAAGCCATTGGATGACATCCTACATGTTCTGGCAGCCGCTTCAAGCTGTCATTCTCAGTTGTCTCATGTCCAATGAGTTAATAAGCTCAGATGTGCATGTAGGTCAAAGCCTTTTCCACAAGAACAACTGCTGTATTCCTAATGATTCTTTCTCTTTAATTAGGCCTACAACAGAAATAGCACTTAGACTTTGACAACTCTAAAGGTAAAACATTTGCATAGTTGGTTGTGATTCTTTATGTAACAGATACTCATAATTAAAATTATAAAGGGATTTTCCCTATACATTGAGTTGTCAGACAATCTTGTTCAAAATTGCTATTGTACCAAGAACAGAAAATATGTTGTTTTTTGACACCTTCAAAAGCAGATATATTTGAGGAAGCTGGGAGTTTGACCTAGTGGTAGAGTACTTGCCTAGCATGCATGAAGACCCCAGTTCGATTCCTCGGTGCCACAATAATAGAAAAAGCCCAGAGTGGTGCTGTGGCTCAAATGGTAGAGCTTTAGCCTTGAGAAAGCCTAAGGACAGTGCTCAAGCCCTGAGTTCAAGCCCCAGGACTGGCAAAAAAAAAGAAGCAGACATATTTGAGTACCATTTTTTTCTTCAATTCTAGCAATGCCATTATGTCCCATGCCTATAATCCCAGCTAATCAACAGGCTGAGATCATGGAGGATCATGCTTTGCAACCAAAAGACAGAACAGTCTATGAGATTCTATCTCAAAAATAAGCATCTTGGGGCCAGAAGTGTGGCCTAGTAGCTTAGCAGGTGTGGTGCTCAAGTGGTAGGACCCTGAGTTCAAGCCCAAGGACTAGCAAAAAAAAAAAATCTTAAAAGATGCCAAAGTTGTTTCCTGTGATTTTTTTTTGTTCCTAGCTTTGTGAGTCTAATTCTGAGATAGCACTAACTGTACCTACCACAGGTCAGTCTCTCCTCCAGGGAACACAGAGTGTCTTTCAGGGAGAAGATTTGCATGAAATTTGAGAAGGAAATATCCTGTTGGGAGCCAGAGTAGAATCAAATTGTACCTTGATTTGCATCAGACCATGGCTTTATTGTCTTATTGTTTTATGGCCTTATTCTGTTTAAATTACCTGAGATTTACCATATGAATGTAACAGTTGGAAGTTCCCTGGTTTCAAGAAGGGATATAGGCGGGAGTTGACAATAAAGGAGGCAGTCTTTACTTGGGCTGCAGACATCCTGGACCGGTGTGTCTGTCTCTCTTCTATTTTTTCCTAGTCCTTGCCCCCTATTTCAGGAACCCCAATCTGCGAATCCTGGTTTGCTGCCGGCTGGCCCCGGCAATATCCTTCTAAAATAACCTCAGAAAGACATCAAAATTGCCACAAGGTACCCTGTAATCCTCTGTGCTTATTTGTTCACAATTAGTTTTGGTAACCTGCTCTCTGTGATTTGAAAGACCCAACAACCTCCCCCACTCCTCCTAGTTAGTAGAGAGGACCCTTTGCAATCCAATCTATTTGCACCCTAGGCCACCACAGCAACATATTATTGCAAGCACTGGATTCACAAGGCTCATCTCTCCTCAGAGCACAGCCAGAGCTCTCCCTGCAGTTCCATTTTCAGTCTGGTACTAAGGACAGAGTTTCTTGGGCACTGGTGTGCTTACCATGCTAATTATTTCATTGAGTATTAGAATGTTCTTAAGCGTTATTGCATGGTCCTTGTGTGTGAGGTGGCCTCTGAGCCACTGCTTCATTCTGAGAACCATCTATGTTTTGTTGCTAAGGTAACAAAGGCATTCAGGGTAGAATAGGAGCTACTTTACATGTGGAAAGTATTAATGACAGAAATGATTTGTGAACACAGCCAGAGGCACATTTTTCCTTGATTTAACACATGCTGTTTTCATCCCCTTTTGTTCTTTGGCCACCTTTACTAAAAGTGGGGGATCCTTTGATATAGCCCTAGAGAAAGAGAGAAAATGATTGTAGTTCATGAGAGACCATTCAAAATTCCAAAAACACAGGCAGATTCTCTAGAAATTAGCATGAAATCTTAGCAAATGTACAAATTTAAGATTTCTGTTTTAAGGTCTCATAAATGATATGCATAACTAGCTTTACCATTGTTTTTCAAGTGATTCCTTCTTTTTCTTCCTTTCAAAAGGGCATTGTAACTAAGTAGAAATGCGTTTTTCAACAGATTGTTCTTCCCAGACAGAATATATCAGAAGAGGATACACATGCAACCTGAATAATATACAGAATAAATGCAATTGCTTTAGGTCAAATATTCAAGAAATTCAGTAATTTTTAAAAAAAAAAATAGTGAGTAAGAGCAGATTTATCAGCCTGGCCCTTACATATAATCTCAGCTACTCAGGAAGCAAAGATTGGGACTATCATAGTTTAAGGTAAATCTGGGAGAAAATAAAGAGTGAGATCTGAGCTCAACAAACACGTAGGGTGAGTTTCACATCTATAGTTACAATACAAGAGGTATAAGTAAAAGAATTATGTTCTAAAGCAGGCCCCAAGCAAAAAGACCAAAATAACAAACAAACAAACAAACAAAAACAATACACTTTAGGTAAGTCAAAAAAGGGAAGAAAACCTAAGTAGTAATTTTATGTCATATGTATTTTACCACAACTATATTTGAGTTTTATTTGCAAGTACAGAGGTTTGAATTCAGGGCTCAGGGCTCATTTGACTGGTGTTCTACTATTTAAATTATTCCTTCGCCTTGGTTTTTTGCTGGCTGGTTACAGACAGACTCACAAATTTCTGCCCAGGCAGGCTTTAAGCTGAAATTTTCCAGATTTCAGCTTCCTATGTACCTACATGATAGATGTGAATCACTGGTGTTGAACTAACATATACATATATTTAGAGAGAGAGAATATAAATATAGATATATAAATAATAAAATATAAATAGATTTTTATCTATCTATACATAGATTTTTTTTTTTTTTGCCAGTCTTGGGCTTGAGCTCAGGGCCTGAGCACTGTCCCTGGACTTTCTCAAGGCTAGAGCCCTACCACTTGAACCTCAGAACCACTTCCAGCTTTTTTCTATGTATGTGGTACCGAGGAGTTGAACCCGGGTCTTCATGCATGCTAGGCAAGCACTCTACCACTAGGCCAAACTCCTGGCCCTATAGATAGATTTTTAACTATCTATCTATATTCTTTTTGCTAGTCCTGGGGCTTGAACGCAGGATCTGATGACTGTCCTTGGGCTTTCTCAAGGTTAGCACTCTACCACTTGAGCCACAGCACCAAGAATTACAGGTCTTCATGCATGCTAGGCAAACACTCTCACTAGACCAAACTCACAGCCCTGGTGTTTAGCTTAATTTTAAATATTTTTATTTAAAAATATTGAGGCTGGATGCATGGTTCTGGTGGTAGAGTGCCAGCCAATGAGTGGAAACATCAGATACCAAATCCAAGCTCTGGTTTGGGGCCAAAAACAAAAATTTTAAATACCCTTGGTAAGCTAAATAAAATTGTCAACTATGTTTGGACAAATGATTCCTTTTATGAATATTCTATGATTACAAATATGTCAGAGAATATTATAACTATACCTACTATTCCTCCCACAAGATATTTGGCTTATGATTTATACAGAACTAATAAAATTTTTAGAGTTAAAAACCAAGTTTTATTGAATAAAACTTTTTTAACCTAAGTAACAAATCCATCTTACATAAAGAAAATTGACCCCATGATGGCTGCTTTTTCAGAACCTATCTTCCTCCAGCCATTACCCATGCTTACCAAATACCACAAAGCTTCACTGCTCTGGTCAGCATGTGCTCGCTCTCCTGCCCTCTCTCTCCTGAGTGCCCCCTGGAACTGAGGGTTCTGCTTTATCCTCAGTCTCTGCGTTATCCTGCCTGAGGCAGCATTTGATCTCACCTTTATTTCTCCCTTGTTTTCTATCCCTCACCTCCTTTAGGGCTCAAACCTTTTGCAATTCTCCCCTTTCTGCAACTAACCACCCCACCCCACCCTGGACCAATGACCCCTGATTTTAAGCCACTGTTTCACAAACATGAAATATCTTACCTTCAGTAACCAATAAATTCCAGAAATAAGTGTGTGCTATCAAAATATATGGTTTTTCATTTCTTACTGCAGGATTTTCACCTTTAGCCAAAACAATTCCATGAAAACCTCTGCTTGGTATTCAAGGTATTCAACAGGGCCATTACTTTACCCTCAGAGAGAATTAATCAAAGGCAAGGACTGGAAAAGATACTTTCCCCAGATGCAGTTTAAGCATACTCCTGCTGAGAAACCCATTCTATTTTAATTTGCCCATAAAAGTGGCCTGGGAAATCTCAGATTGTCATTATCTCATTAAAAATACATACTTGTCACTCCTTTTTTTCCTCTCTGGAATATTAACACTCAAGTAACCTAACTGCTTCCTACAAATCAAATTGAACATTGCCTTTTAAAGATTGGCCTTATCTAAGGTCATCTTCTGCAGTAATAATTGCTACAAATTCCTCAGGACCTCATCAGTATGTCAGTATTTTTTATGAGATATTTACCTAATCTGTGAAAATTACTAAACATTAAGAAGAGTTCAAAAGAAACTGTAAGGAGATTCCTTTTGGCAAATTAGTGGCAACTTTTACTGGAAAAAGTATTCTTATAACCAGGACTTTTAAAGACCCCTCTTGTGACCAGTTTTGGTATTGTATAGCTCCTATTCCACTCTCTATCTTATGTGATTATCTCTAGAATAGTTTTACCAGCCTGGTACTGAAGGTTGATATGTTCAGTTTCTGTGAGGATAACAAATTTAAATTGCATTTCTAATAAACTCTATACTGGGATAGTATTAAACATAAAAACAGAGTAATATGAATTTGATTACCTGGCACTGTTTTTCAATTTCTAGTAAGCCATAAAAATGACTATAATTTTTTCAAAGGCATTTCCTCAAGGAATCCATTGACTCCTACCTCAATAAAACAAACATGATCATTTTTGCGCTAGGGCATGGGCAACATGCCTGGCTTGTCTTTGACCAAAGGATAAGATTAGCTTATTGCCTTGGAATCCCTCCAGACCTGGATCATACAGGACTATAGTAATCCAGTTCCACATAGATGATACTGTCTTGGAAGTCTTAGGTAAATTATAATCTTCAATAGACTTTTGAAATGATAGAATTAACTATTCACACACATATATTACCACTGTAACTTTAGATGAGAAAAGTCTACAGGTAGAAAAATCGATGCAAAGTATTTTCTAAAATCCATTGGAAATGTCTCTGTGGGTTGTTTGTTTTTGATATAAGATCTGCCTCTTCCCTCTAGGCCCAATCTATTTATGGATCTTAACATGGAATATGAAGGGTTGAGTCCTTACTTATTCCCCAGGACTGGGCAGGGCACCAGGTGCACACAGACAAACTTGACCACATACTTGTCTGTAGGCAGACTATTCCAGCCTGGGCCCACACAACCCTTGGTGCCCAGGGGATAATAGCCCCTCAAAATAGGCGGAACATTCCACTGTGGACCTGACCAAGGATATTGCCCTTGGCCCCCAAGAAACCATAACCCACTTTTATTTTTGCTTCCTTCTAGATAAGCCTACTCCCAAATCCAGTCCCTTGGACAACCTCCAATCCCACAGCAAGGACTGTGCCCCTCACTGCTCCTTAATAAACAGTCTTTGCCTGTCGAAGATTGAGTGGGGCCTATTTCTTTTCCATTCTCTTCTATTTTCCTATCAACTGGGTCATCCAGGCTGGCACTGAACTCATGATCCGATCTCAGTCCAGATTACAGGCATGTATCACCACACTTAGGATACACCTAACCAAAATAAATGACTTAAAGAACCATTCCATATTGTAAGGCATTAACTAAAGAAGGGAGGTCAGGCCTGGTCAGCACCATCTTGGCCACATGGCACACGGTAGTCTTGTCTTTTTGGTGGGGGAAGATCTCTCTCTCTCTCTCTCTCTCTCTCTCTCTCTCTCTCTCTCTCTCTCTCTCTCTCTCTCTCTCTCTCTCTCTCTCTTTCTCTCTCTCTCCCTCCCTCCCTCCCCCCCCCCTCTCTCTCTCTCTCTCTCCTTCTCTCTCCCTCTCTCTCTCTCTTTCTCTCTCTCTCTCTTGTGTCTCAGGTGATGGGCTTGCCTGAATCCCTGGAGACAAGGGCAGGCACTTGGCTGATGGGTTACTAAAGCTGCAGTCTAGTGCTTGGGACTGGGAGTTTCCTGTGACCTGATATAACCTGCCCCCTGTTATAACCCTAGTTAGTTCCAGACCAGCTCAGGCTCCATTAGGCATGCCACCAATGTCTCCCTGTCTGATCTGGTCTCCTGTACCCTGACTGATCTCTGGTTACCACGGTATCCCAATTCAGCTCTCCATTGGAGCTGTATTGGTTTGTTGGTATTGTTTTTGTTCTTTTCTTTCCTTTCTGGATTGTTTGCTAAATGTATTAAGTGCATTTGTGGGCTGCAGGCCTTTTAACAATTGGTTGCCTGCAAACCACTAGCAGGCTTTCTCCATTTACCAAAACTCACTTTATCAAACCCTTAAATACACATTATATGAACTTAACTGCTCCATTTACCTTCAAAGGGGTTGAATTCTTTAATCAAAACATTAGGAAATAGTTTCAAATTTTGTTGCACATTAAAATCCAGTGAGGATCTCTCAAATTTTGGGGCCTACCTCTAAACTCTACATGTTCTGATTTTACTAGAAGATGATAATAAAAAAAATAAATGAGCAAAGGGATTTTTTTTTTTTTTTAGTTTTCTGGGTGATTCTAATGCACATTTAGACTTGCTTTGAGCCTGCTTACCTGAAGTTCTCTGGGTCAGTTTGGGCCATGTAATGTGGCCTTGAGGATCTGTGTGGAATAAAATTAGTGAAAATCTCTCCAAGTATCCATCTCCTAAATGCAGTGTTTTAGATGCAAGGAAATAAGATCACTTTTGAGTGATAGATGTTCTTCTCTAATTATCCAAATATCAGAGCCAATAAACTGAAATGTTTTAATTAACATGATAGGTTCAAACTTCAATAGCCTATAAAAATCCAATTTTATATGTCAGTCTTTGGCTCTATGTTGACATTTGGCTCAGATAAAGGAATTACTTCATAAAGTTTCTTAGGAGACAGGATACTTGGTATAAAATTGTTTCCTTCTAACAAAGTAATATTATAAATTAATTATGTAATAAGCTTAAATAATACCTACATCACTCTTTTGTCCATTTTCAAAACAGGAAGCTTGGCAAAACACTTTGCATATTCTGACATAATTTTCAATATGGTCTATAACTTAAAATCCCTTTAAATTATTTTTATATGAATACAATGTAGTTTACTTTTTTATTTTTTATTTCCTTTTTATTTTCTAGATAATAGTCAAACATAGGGACCTTCTATAATTTACTTACTCATTTCCCAAGTTCGGATATTAAAATAGCTTCTAATAATAGTACTACTATAGGAACAGCTTTGTGTGTAAATTTTGTCCAATTCTGGTTCATTCTAACACTACTTTCTACAAGAGCATAAATACAACAGAGGCCATAAACACACTGAAGTTTCCTAACTATGCTCCTTTGTTTCTCCATATATGAAAAGAGAGAAACTTCCTCTAAGAATCTGGTGTCCATTCCTAGTACCGAAGTTTGAGACAATTCATCCTCATCCTATCGAATCTCCATCAAGTCTGAGAATGATCAATCATTTCAGTGTTTGCTATTGATACATGAAATAGTATTTTAACATCTTACCTTCACTTAACTGATTGCTAGTATATTTGGATTATTGGTCACTTACAGTTCCTCCTTAATGTTCTATATAATTTTCATATAAATTTGTGGGAACTCTTTATGTCAAGGATATCATTTCATTGATAGTAGACCTACATTTTTCACATTTTTTGTATCACTGATATTAGTCTTACAAATACATCTTACATTTAAAATTGGCAATAATTTCCTTTTTGTGACACAGAAAATAAGGTGGCATTTAATGATAAAATTAAAGATAAGATTTCATCTCAGTTGGTGAAATAAATGTTTAATTACTTGTCAATCATTTTTACCTCACAGCCTTGTCCCAGGTACTGTTTGGCTTCTGTTTCTGTTCTCTTCTCTGTGTCTCTTCTCCACTTCCAAGTCCCTGTGTCCATCACCTTTTTCAGCTACCATGTAGGAAAAGCTATTCATTATTACATTGCATTTTTCCTAGAGATAATTACCAAGCCTACATAACACATATACAAACCTTTAACTCTACAATAGTTTAAATTTTCCCAAAGTCTCAAGGTATTTAAAGTGCTTAGTTCTATTGGTGAATGTTATCTTCTTTAAACCATCTGTCTCATCATTTTCTCTTCTTGACTTTTTCCCAGTTATAATAGAGATATTTTTAAAGTTTGTATGTTAGGGTGGCCTCCACCCTTTACAATACATATGTATATTTTATTTTCATCATTATTTTATAATATCAGAGCTAAATTATACTTCAGAATGAATGAGGGGATCTGGGATTACAAAATAAAAAGAGAAAAATAACATTAAGTTCTTAAGTGCACTATGTATTTATGATTTTGATCTATTGTTGCCAACTTAACCTTGTCCCCTGTGTACCCATGAATTCCCTAATTTAAAGAAAAGGAATGAAAGAGCAAAACATGATATGATAAAAAACAGAGCTAGGTTATTTATTAGGGATTTTTTTTACTTATAAGGTATAACAAAAACACATTTATATAGTCTTGGAAAATAAAATTTTATTAATGTAAGCTATTTCACATCTTTCTGCACCTAGGAAATGTGTACTTACTACAGAGAAACACCTACATTTCCTTATTAAATTCTACTTTTAGTTCCACACCTTTTCTTCAAATCCAATTTTTTACTCTTTTGCCCCACTATGAAAGCGAAAATGCACAGAGAAAGTCATTACAGAAACAATGACCTATAACGGTCCTTTTAAAACTGCTGTATTGACTTTCAAACTATGAACTGTTGCCACTGAAAATGTTTCACAGTAACTATTAGAAAAATTGACTCTGAAAATAAACTGAGATAATGGCCTGTAGAATATCCATAAATATCTCTATCCATCATGGTTTTTTTTCCCCCAAAATTGGGTCTAGAACACATAACACAACATGAAGAAAATGAATGGATCTTCTATCAACCTAATGAGACAGTGACTTATAAGTTATTGTCTTTTATTTCATGCTAAATAAAGGGCCAATACCTCTGCTGTCCTCTAAGTCACTATGGGAATCCTGCATGGCTACTCTCCATTGTGTCGGTGCTGAGAAGCCATTCCTTGGTACCACACACATAGAAAAAAGCCAGAAGTGGTGCTGTGGCTCAAGTGGTAGATCACTAGCCTTGAGAAAGCCCAAGGACAGGGCTCAGGCTCTGAGTTTACTTAGCTAGGACTGGCTAAATAAATAAGTAAATAATATATTGAAAACTACCCTCATCAGTCTCTTCCAAAATTGTTTCTTTCTTATTTCTAGTAATGGG
This sequence comes from Megascapheus bottae, assembly GCF_031878675.1. Lineage (NCBI taxonomy): Eukaryota > Metazoa > Chordata > Mammalia > Rodentia > Geomyidae > Megascapheus > Megascapheus bottae. Next base: position 53,468,772 of record NC_143513.1, read on the forward strand.
ACCATACCTGCCTTTCAAATCCCATAGTCAACATTTGCTAATCTTTTTAGTTTTCTTTCTCCTTTACTTACCATTATATTCTTTTGAATCTAACCTGTTTCAAATTCTCCAACAGCTTTCTACTGTATTTGGTTTGAAATCTACTATTCTGATTCTGGCCTAGATGATCTCTTTTTTTCTATTCTCTATGGCTTCTTCCTCACTCTTCATTAGCACCTTCTAGAGTTCTTTCCATTTCTTAAAACAATCAAACCTGCCTAGAACACCGTTATTATCTTGTATTTTATTTTTATAATATTTCTCAGTTACCTAAATTATCTTTTTATTTGTCTATTTCTTATTTTATTATCTTACATTTGTATTTTATAATACTTCTCAGTTACCTAAATTACCTTTTTGTCTATTTTTTGTCTCTCACACTGGACAATTTTCTGAGATATGCTTTCTGCTTTGTTCATTCCTAGATTCCAGCACATAGTAAGTACTAAATAACTACTGATGAATAAGTTCATCATCATAGATCACTGTTTCACTGCCTTGATTGATTCTCACCATGTTTTTCCTCCATTTTGCCATGTTGTACCAATGTTGTTCAATATAATATGAACTACATATATAAAATTAAATACTTAAAAGTTATTTTAAAATATTGGGTAAATTAATTTTAATAATATATTTTATTTATCCTAATAGACTAAAAAAATACTATCATTGAGGAAAACCTAGACCTTACAGCTAGTATTAGACATCTAGTCTGCCCCAATTCATCCTTTAAACATCCTATTTTACCATAGCCATTCAGGACCTAACAGAATCGTTCCACCTACAATACCTCTCTTTACCTCCTTTGGCTCCAGCCTATCATCCCCAGGTATAATTAGTCCAAGCTATAGAGTGCTTGCTTTGCAAGTACAAAGCCTTGAGTTGAATCCTTAATACAAAAGGAAAGAAAAGGAAGAAAGAGAGAACAGGAGAAAGAGAGAAAGAAAGGAAGGGAGGGAGGGAGGAAGAAAGGAAGAAAGAGAAGGAAGAAAGGGAGGGAGGGAGGAAGGAAGGAAAGAGATGCCTCAGTGACAGCATTTATGCATTCCTTTTTTTTTTTTTTTTTTTTTTTTTGCCAGTCGTGGGGCTTGAACTCAGGGCCTGAGCACTGTCCTTGGGCTTTTGTCAAGGTACTACCACTTGAGCCATAGCACCACTTCCAGCTTTTTCTATGTATGTGGTACTGAGGAATCGAACCCGGGTCTTGGTGCATGCTAGGCCAAACTCCCGGCTGTGACAACATTTATATAGATAGCTCCTAGGTTTGATCCCAGAAACCCAAACAAAAGGGGGAGGGGAAGAAAGGAAAAGAAAAGAACTGGAAAGAAAAGAAAAGATTCAGGACTCTTCAGTAATTCCATGATCATATATTGCGACACATCTGTCTAACCAATTGTTACTGACTTTTGCCCTGGCTTTCTGGTTGTTATGACAGGGCATTCTTTCACAAAATGAATGAAAAAGAGGTTTAAGTCAAGCAGCAGGGGTCAATGCTGAGCTTTATCTTTTACTAGGCTAACTGGCCAGTACCAGCAAAACCTCCCAAAGCAAAGGAACCTCATTAGTACCTGGGTTCAAATATATGCTTAAAATAAAGGAAGCCATAGGGGTATCAATGTGTGAAAAGTAATGCACCTGCTACCTGGCGAATGTAACTGTAACTCCTCTATATATTACCCCAATCAAAAAAAATTAAAAATAATTAGATAAAGGAAGCCATATCAAAGTTAGCAAACACTAGGTGCCACTGGATTAAAAAATCATCTCTAAAATCGTATTTAATACTTTTTACTTTTTCTCATTTTTTTCCTAACCTACAGTGGATAAAGTGACTTAAAAATTAGCTGGCTGCCTCAAAACACAGTGGCTCACTTCTTTAAAAAAATACTAAGCATTTTTATACATCACACCTTATCTTCTAATGTGAAATAGAATACTAATTTGATAATGAAAGCTTTTATAAGAATTCATAATAACCAAAGTATGTGGTACTTACCCACTTCTCAAATAAGCTATTCTATGTGGGAAAAAAGAATGAAACATTAACTCAATTAATGGTTCTGCTTCCAGCTTCTTATTAGTCTTAATTATTCCCAATGGGATATGCAATCTCCAAGAACAGCAATTCAACCTTTTTTAACCTTGTAAAAGCAATAAAGCCTTACCAACCAACCACCCAAGGAATGCTCTCAGGCATGTGACAATAGAAGATGTGAAGGGCACTAATAGTAAAAATTATTGTTTTCTAGGAACTTTATCCTTTTGGAGTCCCCATATTGTATCATTTTTTCCTTGATCAGCTCTATATCTCCATATTTTAGGTGTACTGTTATAGTCTCTGTGAGCCATAAAAAGGAAGTTCTCACTTTTACTTACAAAAACTGAAACAAATACAAAATTTTATTTACATATATATATATATATTTGTTGGTAGTGATGGTGGTGGTGGTTGTGGGGCTTAAACTCAGGGCCTAGGCACTGTCCCTCAGCTTTTTTGCTTAAGGGCTAGCATTCTACCACTTTGACCAACAGCCTCGCTACTGGTTTTCTAATGGGGTTTCCTCCCAGAAAATTGGAAGTGGTAATGTGTGTCAAAGTGGTAGAGTGTTAGCCTTGGGAAAAAAAAAATCTCCTTTTTTTTTTTTTTGTCAGACATGAGACTTGAACTCTGGGCCTGGGCGCTGTCCTTGACTTCTTCAGCTCAAGGGTACCACCCTACCCTTTGAGCATAGCACCACTTCTGGATTTCTGGTGGTTAACTGGAGATAAGAGTCTCACAGACTTTAGTGCCCAGGCTAGCTCTGAACTGCAATCCTCAGATCTCAGCCTCCTAAGTAGCTAGGATTACGGGCATGAGCTACTGCATCCAGCTTCCATTTTTTGGTTAAAAACTTTAATTTTATTTGTTTTATGTTTATGTGGTGTGGAGGAATCAAACTCAGGGCCTCATGCATGCTAGGCCAGCACTCTACCACTAAGCTATATTCACAGCTCCTCATCAATCATTATAATCACATGTTTTAATTCTTTCTGATTTTACATACTTCACTATCATTAATAATTGTTTTTGTGGCATATTGTTTTGTTTATTCATATTTATTGTGTATCTTCATTAGGATTTGCATGTCTGAAACCAAATCATTGGTTGAAAATTGTGATTACCTGTAATCTTGCAATTAAACACTTAATGTTCAGACTGAGCAGTGGTGGTAGAAGGGCTACTCTCAGCAGAGACTTTTTATGTGGGGTGGTTCAATAGTTATGCACCCTTATGCTGGAGTCACTGGACTTGATCTACAGCCTGGTTTAGATGAAGGAAAACTAGCTGGAGTCTCTCATACAAGCATTAGTTGTCCACTTGCAGGCTTCTTCCACTTCTTGCTTTTGTGAACTGTGAGTTGCCACAAGGGGCTTTACAGCCTAAAGCCAACTAGAATCTAACTTGCTCTACAAGTCCTCCTCAATATGTGTTCACAGGGACTGGAAGCATTCAAATTTAAGAGCATTCTAAAATGAAGATTACATGGTTTGGAGAGCTTGAACACTGGGTTCTCAGTCCAGTCCTGCAACAACTACATACCAAGTGCTTTCCCATAAAACTCAGTAGCGTACCTCCCAGTGGTGACGGGACTGTGGAAATCATATTGTTGTACAGGAATTCAGGTGCCAGAAGCAGAAGCCACATCTTGAAAAGCCAAATTCTGAGTCTTTATTAGAGAGGCAGCAACTGCAAATGGGCCCTTGTCACAGACACCTGCAGCCCCTCGAATATACTAAACACCATTAGAAAACTAAACCATGAGTTTAGAAGAGGAAAGAAAGAGCAGAAAAACAATATCAACAACTCTAGTGGAGATCTGAGGTGGGACAGTGTGGTGATGGGAAAAAATCCAGGGAGATACACACTCTAAATAGGGTCCTAGTCAGGAAACAAGATCACAGGGAACTTGAAGATTGATGACCCAAGACTGGCATGACCGGAATTCTATTGTCCAAATCCTTGCTGTTGCCTCTAGGAATTCAGGCACACTCCTACCTGGGGTTGGAACTTCCCTGACTCTTCCACGAAGACAGGATGGTGCTACTTAAACCCAATTTTCTATCATCCACCACCCGGCTAAAATGGTGCCAGTTAGACCCAGTATCCTTATCTCAATATGGCTTATTTTTCTTTTTTCAACTCATCTGGCAGCCAACACGTTGAGTAGGTAGGACCTAGAAGTCAGGCTCAGTGCTTCATTGACCCTCAAGTGATGAGGCTTCTTTCTTATCAAGAAAATGCCCAAAGGTCCATATGTTTAACTTTTTTAGCCCGCTTTAATCATTATCACTTCTCATCACCAGGTACTGTGGCACGGTATCCCAAAATCTCCCTGAGTCTTGCTTCCTTCTTATTTTCAGTGAAGAAATAAATTTAAAATCTTTGTGCCCCAACTATCCATCTTTGTTTACTCCTAAATGCTCTCGGTAAGTCTAGGGTTTATGTTTGCTGGTTTATCATCCAGACATGTCACAGCAAAGAAAAATAAAGATTTATGACTAAAAATTTGTTTTGAAAATATAGGTTTCACTTTAGGGACAAACAGGTCAAGAAAAGATTATTATGAACTATACTCTAACATGTTATGAGTTCGCATTTCACTGTGTAAATCTCAATGCCTTGGTTATCAAAGACAGTGAATACTTCTTGTAAATTGGCTTAAAACTTTTCTCCACCATGTCTGGACAGTTTTATATTAGTATCTGGGGACACTAATTACAGTGATATAGTCTATGTTATTATAACATCTAACCAATGATATTATTTATTATTGCCAGTACCAACGCTTTAGCTCAGGATTTCATACTCTCACTAGGCATTCTTGCTCCTTGTTGGTGCTCTTCCTGTTGGGCCAAATATCCAGTAAGCATTTTACTGGCTAATTGGAGATGAACTCTCAGACTTAGCCCAGGCTGGCTTTGAACTCCAATCTTTAAAGTGTCAATCTCCTAGGTACTAGGATTATGAAAATGAGACAGTGGCACCTGCCTTATTTTTATTTTTGACATAGGATCCTGCTAATTTTGCCTGGATTGACCTCTAACTAATAATCTTCTTGACTCTGCTTCCCAAGTAGCTGTAATTATAATGGTACATTACTACATGCAGTTTGAAAAAAAACTTTTAATAATTTGAACTCTATACAATTAAAGGTGGTTATTGTAATCATCCTTCATTTTTATATCCAGATCTATAAATTCTGAAGTTAATAGTATACAATTGTTATAGTAGTTTTAACTAATTATATATTTTCTACCAAAAATATATACTAGTTGGCCAAATTCAGAAATGTCAATTACTAACACAGAACTGATCGTGAATCCTGAGATGGTTGTTTGAAAAAAGATATTCGGGCACCACCTTGTGGAGCTTTGTAGAAAGACGTGGTATGAATCCTTTAACACCAGTAACATTAAAATTACGAATTGCCTGGGATGTTGAAGAGGCTTAATATAAGTTACTTTCTAACATTTTTTTACTGTCAGGATACTGTACAGTTACATTCTTCAGGTAGTAAGTGCATTACTTCTTGCACATTGATACCCCTTCTCATATTTTTGTCCCTGTTTCCCTACCCTCACCCTCTCCCAATCATCTTGTTTTCCCCTTCCCCTCCCTTCCCTTCCCTATTTCAAATAAACATATATACATGTATATTTAATATACCAGGTAACAAAGTCAGATACAGTAACAAGCTGAGATTAACCATACAGACAAAAAAGAGAAGAGAAATAACATAGTACATTAAGGACAACAATCACACAAGATAAAGCTCATGTTTCCATACCCTAGAGTTCATTTCAGTCTCATCCTATATGACCTTGTGTACCTAGGTTTTGAGCTATTGTAATTTTCCAGTCTTTCTACGTCTTTATGAACGGGGCAATGTCATTCTTTTTTTTTTTTCAGGCTTTCTCTTTTTTTTTTTTTTTTTGTCAGTCCTGGGCTTGGGCTCAGGGCCTGAGCACTGTCCTTGGACTTTCTCAAGGCTTAGCACTCTACCACTTGAGCCTGAGCACCACTTCCAGCTTTTTTTTTTTCTATGTATGTGGTACCGAGGAATCGAACTCTGTCTTCGTGAATGCTAGGCAAGCACTCTACCACTAGGCCAAACTCCCAGCCCCAATGTCATTCTTTCTGATGGCAGCAAAGAAGTCTATTGTGTACAAGTACCACATCTTCTTGGATCCATTCATCTGAGGGGCATCTGGGTTGATTTCATAGCTTAACTATGGTAACATGGGGTTTTTTTTGATAGAAAAATGAGAGGATGAAAGCAGAGGGGAAAATATTTTTATAAGGGAATAAAGGAAATCTCTAAATTAATACCTAATGAAATATAAAGCATAGTTAAAAACTTAGCTCCTAAATTGTTGATTAAGTAGGCCTTAATCAAGAATATATATGTATATACATATATATATACACACACACTTATATATTTGCTTCAATCCAAGTAGAGTACACATAAAAAGGCAAAGGTGAATTTTACAAAATCAAAGTTCTATACACAAAACAAACAGCAGAACAGACTTGGGCATGGGATCCTAAGTTTGCAAACTGTAGATCACAGGCAACCAGAGTTGTAGATATCTCTTAGGTAATCATAATAAATGAATCAAAGTATATGAGCAAATATTAATACCATCCAACCAATGAATTAGGTATGCCTAATCATGGAAAAAGTTAGGCAAATATAGGATTTAAGTTCTAAATCTAATTTTAAGTCTTAGACTGTAGCTAGAACTTTATGCACGTGTGTGTGTGTGTCCACGAGCATGCACAGATGGGTGCACATGTGAATGTGCAGGAGTGTGTATGTGCTGGTTCTGGGGCTTGAACCCTAGGTATCGGCCTGGGCTCTGCCCCTGACCTTTTGTGCTCAAGGATAGTGCTTTACCACTCGAGCCACAACTCCATCTCCAGCATATGTGATTAATTGGAGATAACAGTCTCATGAACATTTCTGCTCAGTTTGGCTTCAAACCCACCAAGGGAAGGCACTTATCCACTGATAATCCCACATATACATTTCTCCAGTGGTCACCCAATAAAGGTAAAAGTCTCTTCCTTGCCATCTATAGTACTAAAGCCACAAATTCATGTGCTCCTCCCTGATTCAATACTACCATATGAATGGTGTTTTCTGATTGGATGAGGGGAGAATCACTGTCTATCATCTGTATTAGAGATAGTGTGGCTGATCACTTCATCAGAAGTATACACAATAAGGCAGTTGTCCAGAACAAAGAAGGGTTCTTTGCAACCAACAATATTATTGATAATACTGTGGATATCTCCACAGGTGACAACAAACTGTTATGAGACAAACCTACTTACTGACTGTTTTGTAAGTAAAGATTTCTAAAATTCAACTATGCTTACTTATCATTGGTGACTGCATTCTAGACAAGTTGAGTAGCTGAAAACATGGAACAAATAGACTCCCAGGTATAAAATATTTATACATTCATAGAAAAAGATTGACAATTTCTAATCGGTTAGGATCCTAGAGCCCCATGAAAAATTTGACCAATTGCATGAAATTTGAGCAAATGGTACTGTAAAGAAGGCTTTTTATAAGCATGAAACAACTGGTTTGTGTTTGGCTTGTGTCTGAGTAAAGGCATAGGATTCTGAGTACTTGACATTATACGGAGATCCTGCCCAAAGATGAGATGTGCATGCTTTTCCCTAAACTCTTTATCCCTTTTTGACTTCTTGTGACCCACCTCTTGACATGTGCCCTTTGATCTGTACTCAAAGATGACCCATTAATTTGAGATTGCCCCCCAAAAAATCCTCAAATATTCTACTGTTAAAAATAAGGATAACGGGTCCGGGAATTTGGCCTATTGGTAGAGTGCTTGCCTAGCATGCATGAAGACCTGTGTTCGATTTCTCGGTACCACATGCATAGAAAAAAGCCAGAAGTGGTGCTGAGGCTCAAATGGTAGAGCTCTAGCCTTGAGAAAGACCAAGGACAGTGCTCAGGCCCTGAGCTCAAGCCCAGGACTGGCAAAAAAAAAAATAAATAATGGGCTGGGAGTTTGGCCTAGTGATAGAATGCTTGCTTAACATGCACGAAAACCCGGGTTCCATTCCTTGGTACCACATACATAGAAAATAGCCAGAAGTGGTGCTGCGGCTCAAGTGGTAGAGCTCTAGCCTTGAGAAAGTCCAAAGACAGTGCTCAGGCCCTGACCTCAAGCCCAGGACTGGCAAAAATAAATAAATAAAATAAAAATAAGGTTAACATAAAGACCATTAGTGTGTTTATTTCTTTTAATATTATTTTGTGCCTAAAAGCCTTAAGTATTTCCTCCATATTTCAAAAAACATCTAATATAGGGTGGCAAGCCAATCCATCCTGCCACCTGTTTCTGTAACACTTTGCTGGTGCATAGCTATCCCCATTTGTATTGACACTACTCATGGCAGGCTCTGTATTGATACAGTGAAAGCAAATAGTTGTGACAGAGCCAAGAGAGCTGCAATGCTGAAAACATTTGCTGACCCATTACCCTCCAAAAGCTTTGTCAATCCCTTCTGTAGAAAATTATTTTAGTGGCCAGGTATCAGTGGCTCATGCCTGTAATCCTAAATACTCAGGAGGCATATACATATCTGAGAATCATTGTTCAAAGCCAGCCCAAGCAGGAAAGTCTGTAAGATTCTTTATCTACAATTAAGCACCAGAAGAAAAGGAAATGACACTGTAGCCCAAAGTGGTAGATTACCATCCTTAAGCAAAAGAGTTCAGGTTCAAGCCTCCCAACAGACAATAAATAAATAAATAGATAAATAAATAAAATAATAAAATTAAAAATCAAAAGCTCACAGATCCTGAGTTCAAGCCTCAGGAGTAGTACACACACAAAAATAACTTTAAGAACTATAATGATAGAGCACCAGTCATGAGCAAATCATGAAGCAACAGCATGAGGTTCTGTGTTCAGGCCCCTGTGCTGTCCCTTAAAAATCAAAATATCATTTAAGAGCTGTATATAATTAGCTCAAGTTGCTATAACGTTTTACAAATATTTTTTAGTGTAATTAATAGAAGGGTTACATTATATTCACCAGATAGAAGGTTCATTACTTCACAAACATTGATACCCTTTCTTATGTCTTGGTCCCCATTTCCCTCCCCCGACCCCCCACTCCTCATCTTGTTTCCCCCCCCTTCCCTATCCTATTTCAAATAACCAAATAAGCATATATACAATATATCAGACAACAAGGTAAAATACTGTAACAATATGAGATAACCAAGGGACAGCAAAAGAGATAACATAGTGCATTAAGGACAACAATCACTCATTATATAGCTTTTGTTTCTATATTCTGGAGGTCCTCATTTAGCAACATACTGTATGGTCTTATGTATCTAGGTTCTGTTCTATTGTAACTCTCTCCTTTGAGAGCCCAAGGTTTCTACTGATTATGACAAACGAGGGAAATCATTGAGCCTATGTTCCTTTGAGTCTGACTTACTTCACTTAATATGATCTTTTTCTAAGTCTTTCCATTTCCTTACAAATGGGGCAATGTTGTTCTTTCTGACAGCCGTGTAGAATTCCATGTGTAGAAATACCACATCTTGTTGATCCACTCATCAACTGAGGGGCATCTGGGTTGGTTCCATATCTTTGCTATGGTAAATAGTGCTGCAATGTACATTGTTGTGCTGGTGGATTTAGTATGTCCTTGTTTCTGGACGATTGGGTAAATGCCAAGTAGTGGAATTGCTGGGTCATAGGAGAGCTCTATGTATAGTCTTTTGAGGAACCGCCATACTGCTTTCCAGAGTGGTTGAATGAGTTTACACTCCCACCAACAGTGTAGTAATGATCCCTCTTGGCCACATCCCCTCCAGCACCTGTTGTTATTACATTTCTTGATCATAGCCATTCTAACTGGAGTGAGGTGGAATCTTAGAGTTGTTTTGATTTGCATTTCTTTTATGGCCAGAGATGTTGAGCATTTCTTCATGTGTCTATAGGCCATTCTCATTTCTTCTTCAGAGAAGACTCTTTTTAAGCCTTGGGCCCATCTTTCAATGGGATGGTTGTTTCTTTGGAGATAAGTATTGGAGTGATTCAATTTTTTGAGCTGTTGATATATTTTTAGATATGAGGCCTTTGTCCATTGTATGGTTAGTGAAGATCTTCTCCCACTCTGTGGGCTTTCTAGTTAGTTTGCTAGCGATGTCCTTTGCCATACAGAAGCTCTGCAGTTTAATGCAGTCCCACTTATCCAGAATTTCTTTGATGTGTTGTGTTTCTGGGTCCTTATTAAGAAAGTTTCGACCTGTGCTAAGGAGACCTAGTGTATCTCCTATTCCTTCTTGTAAAGTTTTCAGTGCATCTGCTTTTACCTCGAGGTCTTTGATCCCTTTGGAGTTAATCCTGGTGCAAGGTGACAAAGAAGGATTCAATTAGTTTTCTGCAAGTGTTTAACCAGTTCTGCCTGCTATCCCTTTTTATAGTACATGAACCAGTGGTTACAAAGCACAGTGCTGGAGCCAAATTGTCTAGGTGAATATCCTTGCTACACTATTTAAGGGATGGATGATCTTGCATAACTCAATGAATGTGCCTAAGTTGAACAACTCAAATAATTCTGTGCATCTGCTTTCATGTTTAAAATGGACAAAACAATAATGTCATCCACATAACTTTGACAAAGATATGATAGTTTTGCATGCAACTTCTGATCATCCTTCAACAATAATGACTGTTCTTTCATCTTCTGGGAGTTCTGCCAGCAGACAGCCCTCAGCTGCCAGCCTTGTGGAAAATTGCCGTATTTGAAGAAATGGTCTCTCTCAAAAATCACTCCTCTTCCATATGGTAGGTCACATCAGTGAAACATCTACGTCAATGGAGTGGTATCAGAACCTGAGCTCTGATCCCAGTGCAAAACTCTGAAGACCCAGACCAGTTCCAGTGTTCCTGTGGATCCAGTAGGGCTTTGTTGGTGTTGAATCATTGCTCACTTTCTCTCTCGGCCTAATCCAATTCCTCCTTCACATCATCCATAATCAATGATCCCAAGAATATTCACCAAGGGATGTCCTCCATTCTAATTTCCCTCTTGAAATTGTTTCCAGGAAATTCAGTTTGAGACAGTATCTCAAAAAAGTCTTCGTGGTAAAATACCTGGCATGTGATAGAGCCATATAAATACTTGTTAAATAATTAAACAATCCAACGGGGGGAAATAACAGAATAGAAATATAAGCTGAAGGAAAAAATAGACAAAAATTTTCTGTAATTAAATACTAGTTCACTCACACAAATGTTTTAATGAAAATGCAAATCTATAGCTATGGCATTTTAATTTCTTTGGGTGCATTTGAAGTGTGAAGTAACTTTTATTTCTAATATAAATATTTAAAGTGCATTAGAAGGCAAATACATAATTTTATTATGAAACTATTAGACATAATTCTGAAATATTTAACAAAGTACATTGATTTCCAAATTTTATTTGGAAATGTGCAAGAATTTTTTTTATAGTTGTGGGAATGGCCCCCATGGCTTTATACATGTTGTGTCATTAGTTTATCACTGAGGCATATTCTTACCTAGCCCAAAGTAACTTTTTGAAGATTAATGTTTTAAGATATAGTAATATATCCAGGTACTGGTGGCTCACACCTATAATCCTAGTTACTCAGGAGGTTGAGATCAGAGGATCCAGGTACAAAGCCAGCCCTGGCACAGAATTTCTTGAGACTCTCATCTCCAATTAACCACCAGAAAACCAGAAGTGGTGCTGTGGCTCAAGTGGTAGAATGAAGAGCGCAGGGACCTCAACCAGGCCCAGAGTTCAAGCCCCACGATCAACAACAACAACAAAAACAAGCTGTTAGAAGCTTCTTCAATTTTCGTTACATCCTGTTAATAAAGCTACATCCCTTTGCAGATAATGAAGTTAAGCTCAGACAAAGGGAACAGAAGGGCAGGGCCTGCTTAGTTAGAGTACAAGGGAGCAGCCTGCTTGCTCGGTGTGCTTGTTTGCGAGATATTTGCCTTGCAAAGTCCAATTGATATCCTTATTCCTATGTTATATCCCAACATCTCAACCATTTCTAACACCTTTGACAAATGGCATGAGAACATAAAAGACTGAGTAGAGTGAATTTCAGAGATAAGTAAGATCAGAGAGTGCAAGTATGAATGGTCTCATCTTTTGGGTAGAATATGAAAGTGACTTGAGGCAGTAAAAATGGAAATGTTAAAGATACACGGGAAAGGAGCAAATTCATGTTGCCAGGTTTCAGAAGGAAGAAACATGTACAGTCTTTCATCGTTCTTCAAGTCAACTAGAAGAAGATGAGATTGGGAATAAATGAAGGCAGATAGGAAGCAGTAGGAGTCTGTGGGCATTCCTTCCTATTAGTTTCTTACCGAAGTAGACAAAGTGATCTCCTACAATTCAAGAATGGTTTCCTCAGATACATGTGTCAGGAGTGGATAAGGGAACATAGCTGTATTGTTGTAATGGGGACATGGGAACAAGGCCAAACCACTGAGAAGATAGTGAAATGATGAGTCTTGTGGTATCTTCTCTCAGTCATTCATTACTTGCTTAAGTCCTGAGTCTTCCAAAATGCGCCAAAAAAAAAAGGGAGGCACTTTCTCTAAGACAGCAGTTCTCATTCTTTTGTTAAAACTATCTTTCTGAAGGATCATTAGGATCGACAAGACAATCAGCATATTGTTTATATACTCTTTGTCACTCACTTGGTCAACTAACATGATGTGTTCAAATCACCTGCTAAATTACCCCTTCTCCCTCATAACGCTGAAAACCCATCTCTCATTCAAATATGATATCTTTCTGACTTCCCACGGAGTAGCTTGTTGGGACTACTCTCTTCATTAAAATTCTACAATGACTCCATAATTGTCTTAGGAAAAAGTTCATTCAAATTCACTATGCTGTATCCTCCTGGCTTTCTTTTTCTTATTTATTTATTTATCTATCTATCTATCTATTTATTTATTCATTTATTTATTTATTTATTTATTTATTTATTGCAGTTAATAGAAGGGTTACATTATATCTGCCAGATAGAAGGTGCATCACTTCACAAACATTGATACTCCTTCTCATCTTTTTGTACCCGTTTCCCTTCCCCTCCTCCTCCCATCATCCTGTTTCCCCCTTCCCTATCCTATTTCAAATAAACAAATGAACATATATACAATACACCAGATAACAATGTAGATACTGTAACAATATGAGATAACCAAGGTACAACAAAAGAGATGAGGAAAAACATAGTACATTAAGAACAGCAATCACACACATCATACAGCTCTTGTTTCCATATCCTGGAAGTCCTTTCATTTAGCCTCATCCTATATAGTCTTATGTATCTAGGTTTTGCCCTATTGTAAACCTCTGTTAGGAGAGTTCAAGGTTTATACTAATTATGACAAATGAGGGAAACCATTGAGTCTATGTTCCTTAGAGTCTGGCTTACTTCACTTATGATTTTTTTCCAAGTCTTTGCATTTCCTTACAAATGGGCTGATGTCATTCATTCTGATGGCAGCATAGACTTTCATTTTGTATAAATAACACATCTTGTTGATCCAGTCATCCACTGAGGGGCATCTGGGTTGGTTCCATATCTTTGCCATGGTAAATAGTGTTGTAAAGAACATCATTGTGCTAGTGGATTTAGTATGTCCTTGTTTCTGGACAATTGGGTAAATGACAAGTAGTGGAATCGCTGGGTCATAGGGGAGCTCTATGCTTAGTCTTTTGAGGAACCACCATACTGCTTTCCAGAGTGGTTGAACCAGTTTACACTCCCACCAACAGTGTAGTAGTGATCCCTCCTGGCCACATTCTTGCCAGCATCTGTTATTATTAGATTTCTTGATAATGGCCATTCTACCTGAAGTGAGGTGGAATCTCAGAGCTGTTTTGATTTGCATTTCGTTTATGGCCAGAGATGTTGAGCATTTCTTCATGTGTCTATTGGCCATTCTTATTTCTTTTTCAGAGAAGACTCTTTTTAAGTCTTTGGCCCATCTTTCAATGGGATGGTTGTTTCTTTGGAGATTAGTGTTGGAGTGATTCAATTTTGAGCTGTTCATATATTTTAGATATGAGGACTTTGTTTGTTGTATGGGTAGTGAAGACCTTCTCCCACTCTGTGGAGAGAACTGCATAGGTAGTTTGCTACCTATGTCCTTTGCCATACAGAAGCTCTGCCGTTTAATACAATCTCACTTATCCAAACTGTCTTTGATTTGTTGTGTTTCTGGGTCTTTATTCAGAAAGTTTCTATCTGTGCCAAGGAGACCTAGTGTATCTCCTATTCCTTTTTGTAAAGTTTTCAGTGCATCTGCTTTTACCTCGAGGTCTTTGATTTGTTTGGAGTTAATCCTTGTGCAAGGTGACATAGAAGAATCCAACTTTAGTTTTCTGCAGGTGTTTAACCAGTTCTGCCAGCACCACTTGTTGAAGAGGCTTTCTTCCATTCTATTTTTTTTTTTTGGCTCCCTCATCAAAGATTAGGTGGCCATAGGTCTGTAGGTTGATTTCTGGATCTTCAGTTCTATTCCATTAGTCCTCAGGCCTGTTCTTGTCTCAGGATAAAGCTGTTTTCGTTACTATAGCTCCGTAATAGAGTCTAAAGTTTGATATTGAAATTCCTCTTATGCTGTTCTTTCTGTTAAGGATTGTTTTTGCTATACAGAATCTTTTATTATTCCATATGGAATTTTGGGTTGCCTCTTCTATTTCCTTAAAGAATGACATTGGAATATTGATGGGTATTGCATTGAATTTGTAGATAGCCCTTGGCAAGATTGCCATTTTCATGCTGTTAATTCTTCTAATCCAGGAGTATGGGAGGTTTTTTTTTTTTTTTAAATTTCCTCAGTTTTGCTTTAATTTCTTTTTTCAGAATTTTAAAGTTTTCACCATACAGATCCTTTACATTCTTACTTAAGTTAATTCCTAGGTACTTTATTTTCTTTTAAGCTATTGCAAAAGGAGTTGCTTTCCTGATTTCTGCCTCGATCCTCTCATTGGCACATAGAAAGGTGGTTGATTTTTGAAAGTTAATTTTATATCCTGTTACCTTGTCAAAGTTTTGAATCAGCTCAAGCACCTTGGGAATGGAGTCTATAGGGTTCTTTAAATGCAGAATCATATCATCTGCAAAGAGGGAGAGTTTTATTTTCTCTTTCCCTATTTAGATCCCCTTTATGCTTGCTTCTTGCCTTATTGCTCTGGCCAGGAATTCTAATACTAGGTTAAAGAGGAGTGGAGAGAGTGGGCATCCTTGCAAGGTTCCTGATTTTAGAGGACATGGCCTTAGTTTTTCACCATTAAGTGAAAAGCTAGCTGTGGGTTTGTCATACACAGCCTTTATTATACTGAGGAATGTTCCATGGATTCCTCGTTTCTCCAGAGCTTTTAGCATAAAGTGGTGTTGGGTCTTGTCAAATGTGTTTTTTCCATCTATTGAGACAATCATGTGATTCTTGTCCCTGCTCCTGTTGATGTGATGAATTATATCCCTCCTAACTTTCTAATACAACATCTTAATCTTTCTCCACTTCTGCGTATCCATGCAAGAGGCCCCAAATATACTAAGATCTGTAAATGCTCGAGTGCTTTATAAAAAAAATGGTATGGTATTTTGTATACAACCTATAGTCAAATCATCTCTGGATTACTTAATACTTAAGATATACACTGTTAAGAATCATTATTCTTTATTATTTAGGGTAGATATGACAAGAAAAAAAACATGTGATATACAGTTTTAATCTGCTACCATTTGGACTTTTAAATGGTGAGCTGGAGTAAATGTGATCTCTTTACATATTTTATTTCACTGAACTAACTCTTCTTGGTACTTTATGGTAAAATGCCTCCTATGATAAGATGAATGATTTAGCCATTCGGATATAGCAGTAGGCTATATGTGATGAAAGTGATGAAGTATGAAATATTTAATAATCCTGAGAGCTAAGTATATACAGCTTAGGTATTCCTACATATGGTTTAGGTCTAGAATTTTCCATGTAATCTTTTTAGACATTGGTTGATGAAAGGGTAGAGAGAGAACCAGAAAAGGAAAACTACATGTAAGTGCACCAGCACTACTGTAGCTACTGGCTGCCTGTTACTATACCCACCCTCTTGACCCAGCACTGACTTTTTTTTCAACTATAGAAGGCCTCCCTCTCCCATCCCTGTCTGTACTGTGTTCTTTCCTGGCTAATTACATATTCAACTTTCTTGTCTCAGTCTAGTGGTTCTCATAGAAGCTTTGGTGATCATTCACCATCTACAACGAGGAAGCAAGAGACACTTGTGTAGTACTATATTAACCTTAAAAAGTCACCACAGCTGGGTCCACAGGCCTGTAATCCTAGCTACTCAGAAAGTTGAGATCTGAAGATGGTGGCTCAAAGACAGCCGGGGCAGTAAAGTCTGTGAAACTCTTTTTTTTTTTTTTGCCAGTCCTGGGCTTGAGCTCAGGGCCTGAGCACTGTCCTTGGACTTTCTCAAGGCTAGAGCTCTACCACTTGAGCCTCAGCACCACTCCTGCTTTTTTGTATGTATGTGGTACCGAGGAATCCAATCTGGGCCTTTGTGCATGCTAGGCAAGCACTCTACCACTAGGCCAAACTCCCGGACCGTCTGTGAGACTCTTATCTCTAATAAAATAATCAAAAATGCAGGAAGTGGTGCTGTGGTCAAGTGGTAGAGCACTAGCCTTGAGCTCAAAGGGAGTCAAGGTCAGCGCCTAGGCTGACCTGTTTATGAACTGAGTTCAAGCCACAGTCCAGGCAAAACAACAACAAAAACCACCAAACAACAAAAAGCCATCAAGCCCACCGTAGGTTTCCCAGAGACTATGTCTCTGGTGCTGGGAACCTACTAAGTGTTCCAGAGGTGTGTGTGGAATGAGCTCAGATTTCTAACTATATAGCCCATGAGACAAATTTTAATAGAAATTGAAAACTATCAAATAAGATAGAGTGTGTCGAGATCTTGATGACCCTTTTCAGGCACTTATAGGCCACACAAAACCCCAGGACATCCCAATAGCCATTCCACTGGGCAGGCTCGATGGGCGTGGCTAGGTAAGAGGTGCGCCCGGGGGCGGGGCCTCTGATACAGGGAGGGAGGCGGGGCTTGAATCGGAGGGCCCCGTTCAGGAGCAGGCGGCGGGGAGTGAGCGCTGGGCGGAGCTCAGGGGCTGGGAGCTCCCCAGGCCAGGCCCAGGCGCTGTGGTCCCGGCCCCGGCCCCAGCTGGTGGCCTTGGTCACGGACCGCGCCGCCTCGGCCGCCATCTTGCCCGCGTCCGAGGTCCGTGGCGGGAGGGGCGTCGTCTCCAGGCCGGAAGCGGCTGCGCGGCGGCCGCACTGCCACCTCAGGTCAGTGACGGCGACTCGGCCGCGTCTCGGTGGGGAGAGTGTCGTCCCCTGGTGCGGGGATCCGGGAGATCCCTGGGGCAGGCCCGAGCGGCGGCGGCGAGCCTGGGGGCGTCCTCCGCGCCGGGGGATGAGGACCGCCGGGCGGCGGCCCGGCCTGCGCGCGAAGAAGCCCGCGGGCTGCCGAGGCCGCGCGGCGGTGTCCTCCCCCGGATCTCCTCCGGGCCGGGCCGGGCCAGGCCGGGCCGAGCTGCCGCCTCGCCCGTGCCGGGGACGGGAGGCGCAGCCAGGTGCGGCGCGTGCTGGCCCGCGTGCCCGGATCTGCTGGTCCTACCCGAGGCTTAAAGGGCCTGTCACCCGGGGAGCTCGGCGCTGGTAGCCATCGGTATTCCTTCCGGGGACTGCGGGAGCATCTTCGCGTTGCTAAAGACGCTTGGCCGACGGCGGCAGGAGTGCGTCTAAGGAGTCTATGTTAAGGAAAATTGTATATGCACAGAGCATCTGGAAGGTGGTGAAATTTCTTGAAACTGCTATGGTTGTACGTTAATGGTTAAGAGAAGTGGACGAACCATAACCAAAAAAAAAAAAAAAAAGGAAAAAGCAGGCGGTTCAATACTTTGTTATTTAGTGTATTGGACTTTAGTCCAGGAGCCACGTGGAGTGAAGATGGGTCATAAGTGACATGTACACGTCGCACTTCCCAGACACAAGTAGAATTAGTAATTTCATATGGATTATATATTGAGTATTTTGGTAGGTTAAGTAACACGTATGTTTAAATTTAATTCCATTTATTTTCACAATTTAAATAGAGCAGGTAGAGAATTTTAAATCATTTGGTTCAACACTGTATCTCTGTCAGTCAGTGCTGTTAGACATTTTGGGGTCGTGGAGACAGGCTTCACATGCCTTGCTTTTGCTGATAAACCATTCAAAGTTGTGAGCACTTGTTAAACTTGAAAGTGAAAATCAAAACATAAAATGTAATTGTTTCTCTTAATCCACAACTGACTTTTTAGTGTCTCCATCGTTTGCGACCGGGAAGAAAGGGTAGTCTGCATTTTATTTGATTGTCAAAACTTTGAGGAAGAAATGAGATAGATTCTTACTTGTGGGAGTGGCTCTAGGGGTCTAAGCTAGTGAATGAGTGATTGATTGAAGGATTTCAGAGTTCTGTTCTCTCCGCTAGAGTTCTGTACTAGAGTTGTGTGTGCTCCTTGACAAAAATCCAAATATATTGTGTATTACATTTCCTTAGAAAGTACATAGGCTGGGCGCAGTGGCTCATGCCTGTAATTCTAGCTACTCAGGAGGCTGAGATCTGAGGATTGCGGTTCGAAGCTAGCCAGGGCACTAAAGTCGTTGAGACTCTTATCTCTAATTAACCACCAGACAATCAGAAGTGGCGCTATGGCTCAAGGGGTAGGGAGGTAGCCTTGAGCTGAAGAGCTCGGGTAAAGCACCCAGGCCCAGAGTTCAAGTACCATAACCAAGAAAGGAAGGAAGGAAGGAAGGAAGGAAGGAAGGAAGGAAGGAAGGAAGGAAGGAAGGAAAGAAGGAAGGAAGGAAGGAAGGGAAGAAGGAAGGGAGGAAGGGGAGAGAAAAGAAAGGCTACCTTTATGTGCATTTATGCGTATCATCTTCCAGTGCACCTTGCATAGGAGCTAATCTAGGATTAGAAGTTGACAGACCTTTCATAAGAACCAAAACATCTCATTTTCACTTCGGTCCCATATTCAATGCAGATTTACATCCTTTCTAACTTTCAAATTTGGTGATACTGTATGAGTTCCTGTGATTAGATTTTGTATGTAGTAACACAAATATTTTAAGCTTATCAGAGAAATGCTGATGATTCTACATTGCAAATCATGTAATCAAATGACTTTTTTTTTGCCTGGGGCTTGAACTCAGGGCCTGAGCACTGTCCTTGGGCTTTTTCAAGGCTAGGGCTCTGCCACTTGAGCCACAGCACCACTTCTGGCTTTTCTATGTATGTGGTGCCGAGAAATCAAACCCAGTCTACGTGTGTGCTAGGCAAGCACTCTACCACTAGGCCAAACTCCTGTCCCTCAAATGACTTTTTTTAAAGTAACCCTTGCTATTGCAATTTTGAGCTGGGCTTTTCCATGTAGAATCTATAGTTTTCTTACCACAGACCATTTGTATAAAGGGTGGAGTTATGGGATGGAAACCTAAACTAAAAATGTTTATTTTAGCCAAGTGGAGGTGGCTCACACCTGTAATTCTAGTTACTCAAGAGGCTGAGATCTGAGGATCTCAGTTCCAAGCCAGCCTGGGCAGGAAAGTCTGTGAGACTGTTATCTCCAGTTAACTACTCAGAAAAAAGTAGAAATGGTGCTGTGGTTCATGTAGTAGAGCAAAAAGAAGCTCAGGGATAGTACTTAGGCAATGAGTCTAAGTCCCAGGACCAGCAAAAGAAAAAAATAAAATAAAATAAAAACTATATAGTAATAGTAATAAATAGTTTATTCAGCTTTTATCTTTTAGTGAGATAGCCATATCTTGGGATTATCTCCAATTAAAAGGTTTCCTCCTATTGTGTGCATGTCTTCTATATTTACATTCTTAAACTTTCAAGCATTTTTTTGGGGGGGGGCAGGGGTGTCATGGAGCTTGAACTAGGCCTGTGCACTGTCCCTGAGCTCTTCTGTTCAAGGCTATTGCCCTACCCCTGGCCCTGGGTGTTGTCCCTGAGCTTTTCAGCTCAAGGCTGCCACCCTACCTTTGAGCCAAGCCCTACTTCCCACTTTCTAGAGGTTAATTGGAGATAAGAGTCTCAGGTCCTTTTGTTTCCTGGCCGGCTTCGAACTTTGATCCTTAGTTCTCAGCCTCCTGTGTAGCTAGGATTACAGGCATGAGCCACTGCACCCAGTTTCAAGCATTATTAAAATTTGACTGTATGCCATTACTCTTAATGCTGGGACTTCACTTGTTCCAGAGTACTGCTGTGTTTGAGCATTTAGAGCAGTGATCACAACATAGAAGGTGCTCAATAAACAGATACAAAGTAAACAAAAGACAAATGTATTAGAGAAGTCCATCATTGGAACCAGTTATAATACTGAGTATTCTGCTCTTGATAAATCAATCAGTGGAAGCATGAAGGAATTTGTAAAACTTGGAAAGAGAGTTGTGAGAAACAGAGGAATCACTTAACACATACATACATTTTATAATTATTATCTATGTGTCTAGAACTGGTAGAAGTACAGTGGAAAACAAAAAAGAATCATCTTTTTTTATTGAGTTTATCATAGTCTCACAGAAGAAGCATAAAGGGAAAGAGTACTGCTCAATGACAGTATGTCTAGGCAGAGGATATTGGTTGATTGGATGATTAGCCAAGAAGTAGGAAGAGCATTCTAACCACAGGAACATTTTGCAAAGGTATAGTGATTGAAGAAAGGAGGGGTAAATTCTAGATTGAAAAGTATAATGTGATTGGAACACAACATCCAATGAAAACAGCATGTCAGGAGGCCAGAGTAGCAGGTAGAGGCCAAAAATACTCATAATTTTCCAAGTCAGTTGAGTAATTAGTCAAATATGAGTTGTAAAAAGGTTACTCTGCTATTAAAGAAGCTGAGTGGAAAGATGAACAAAGTAATTGCTAAGTCAGTGCCATAGACAGGTATATTATACCTTATAACTTATGAAGCCAGTCTGCGGTCTTGAAACCATCTTAGTGTAGCACTTAGTAGCCTGAATTAATCTAGAATTAGGAAAAGGCAAACCCCCCAAAATTGGAAAGGAAATGAAGAAATTAGAAGTGTTAATAAAGAATATAGTTGAAGTGACTGGTCCTAGGCTTCCATAAAATGAAGTCTTTGTTAAGAGAAAAAAATGAAGCAATTCTATTTGAATTGTATTACTTAGAATATCTTTATTAGGAATCTGCCAGACAAATACCAGTGCAATGAAAATTGTACATGTGTTTGGAGTGTCTATGTATGAATGCGCACGTGTGAACAGAACTTAGGCCTTATGCACTTGCGTGGCTTTTTCCCTCAAGGCTGGTGCTATATCACTTGATCTGCTCCACAGCTTCTTTTTTGTTGTTGTTGTTCATTGGAGATAAGAATATCTTGGATTTGTTTCACTAGACTGTTTTTGAACTTTGATCCTCAGTCACAGTCTTGTAGATAATTAGGATTACAGACTTGAACCAGTTGTGCCTAGCTGTTTGTTCATTTTGAATTTAAATTATTTACACTTGCCCAACATTACAAGCACTCATTTAAATATTTGTAGCCAGCCTTTATTATCAAAACATTTTTATGGGATATAAGGTGTATAACACAAGAGTTGGAGCACCTGCCCAGGATGAACAAATGCCCTGGTGCAATCCCCAGTGCCATAAATAGAAAAGAAGAAAGGGAGAAAAACATTTTCCATTATACCAGTTTTAGTTTGCTCTTAAACTGCTAGAATATTTAGCCTCTCAAAATCCTACGTCAACACTTACTCAAAGTTTATAGAATTGGAAAACCAAGAGTCTCTAATGTTCACTGAATTTATTTTTCCAAAATGCTTGTCATAGTAGGATGATTTTAAATAAAATATAACTCAGCATTTTTGGTAATTGTATACTTGTTTTATTATATATTAGAAAAAATATAATAAGTACATCCTACGCATGATTTATGGATATCATAAAGAAATTAAAGTTAATTTTCAGATTTTAAAAATGAATCCCTTTAAAGAAAGGCATTAAAAATTCAAATGATTCATGAATGAGCAAGATTATTTAGGAAATACTAATTTAAACCAGCTCATTTATTTTATAGATGAGAACACCTACCATAGGAATTCAGGACATTATAACATTTATGCAACTATCTGAGATATTTTTTGTTGATTAGAACTGAAGAAGAAACCTTTGTGTTAGTCTCCTTTTGTACTTTAAATTTGTATTGTCCGTATAGTGTTTACTTGTGGCTATTTATGTTAAATTGAGTTAAAAGTATATAAAGTTTAAAATTTGAACCAGTCACATTTGTAATTTCCAATAGCCATATAGGTCTGAGAATTCCCATATTAACACAGATACATACCATGCTGTCATTGAAGAACACTCTGTTGGGCAATACTGTTCTAACTATTGCTTGGGAACATGATTCATAATGCTTTTTTCTTTCCTTCAAAGGAATAGTAATTATTTATTTACTTACTGTATTGATGTTATTATAACCCCTGAGGTTAAATTGAAGGTATTAATAACGGTACAATTAAGATAATTGATCATGGGAAATAAAGCCAGGATTGGGTTCTCAGATTCCTACTCGTTCATTTTGTTAGAGGAAGTAGTTCTTTTTTTTTCTCCTTTCTTTTTAAAATCAGTAAATATTATATTGACTTCATGAGTGATAGAAGAAATTCAAACAAATTTTAAAAAGACAGTGCTTGTATAGAATATTTCACGATTTCTAAGTATTTTATTCAATGTAATCATGTCTTGTTAAATTTTAAACTTTTCTGGTTTTAAACACTTGCAGTGAATGGACCAGACTGGACTCTCTGAGCACATCAATAAACATGAGTGGTACCAAACCTGACATTTTGTGGGCACCACACCAGGTTGATAGATTTGTTGTATGTGACTCAGAATTGAGCCTTTATCATGTGGAATCTACTGTGAATTCAGAACTGAAAGCTGGATCTTTGCGTTTATCTGAAGACTCCGCAGCTACGTTATTATCAATAAATTCAGATACACCTTATATGAAATGCGTTGCATGGTATCTCAATTATGATCCTGAATGTCTCTTAGCAGTTGGACAAGCAAATGGTCGAGTTGTACTTACAAGTCTTGGTCAAGATCATAATTCAAAGTTCAAAGATTTGATAGGAAAAGAATTTGTTCCAAAACATGCACGACAATGCAATACCCTTGCCTGGAATCCATTGGACAGTAATTGGCTCGCTGCAGGTCTAGATAAACACAGAGCTGACTTTTCAGTGCTCATATGGGATATTTGCAGCAAATATACTCCTGATATTGTTCCCCTGGAAAAAGTGAGGCTTTCTGTAGGTGAGACTGAAACATCATTATTAGTAACAAAACCTCTTTATGAATTAGGACAGAATGATGCTTGTCTCTCTCTCTGTTGGCTTCCACGAGACCAGAAACTTCTCCTTGCTGGTATGCATCGAAACCTAGCCATATTTGATCTTCGGAATACTAGCCAAAAGATGTTTGTAAATACAAAAGCTGTTCAGGGGGTAACAGTAGACCCGTACTTCCATGATCGCGTTGCTTCCTTCTATGAAGGCCAGGTTGCAATATGGGATCTGAGAAAATTTGAGAAACCAGTTTTGACTTTGACTGAGCAACCGAAGCCCTTAACCAAAGTAGCATGGTGTCCAACCAGGACTGGTTTGCTCGCCACTTTAACGAGGGATAGCAATATTATTCGGTTGTATGATATGCAGCATACGCCCACCCCTATTGGGGATGAAACTGAGCCTACAATAATTGAACGAAGTGTGCAACCTTGTGACAATTACATTGCTTCCTTTGCATGGCATCCAACGAGTCAAAATCGAATGATAGTTGTAACTCCCAACCGGACAATGTCTGACTTCACTGTTTTTGAAAGGATATCTCTTGCCTGGAGCCCAATTACATCATTAATGTGGGCTTGTGGTCGTCATTTGTACGAATGTGCAGAAGAGGAAAAGGATAATTCTTTAGACAAAGATATAGCAACAAGAATGCGTCTCCGGGCTCTATCAAGGTATGGACTTGATACAGAGCAGGTGTGGAGAAACTACATTTTGGCTGGAAATGAAGACCCACAGCTCAAGTCACTCTGGTATACTCTGCACTATATCCTTTGTGTTTAGAATTTTGTGAGATAAGCTAAATCGAAATACCCTTGTGTTTGCTGAAAGGCTAGATTATAAATATACTGAATACAGGTTATATAATACTAAAATTATGAAGTAAAATTGTTCAGAACTTGGAAAATTGATTTGTAGATTGCATACGAGGAAAAATGGGTGCTTTATTTGGATGCCTGGTATTAATAGGCTCTTAGTCCAAGTTAACTGTATACGATTTTATTATGTATCATCACTAGTATTTCCTATGCATTTAAATACTTATGAAACAATATACAGAAGACATGGATCAAAAATCTCCAGGCAACAAAGGATCATTGGTTTATGCAGGAATTAAATCAATAGTAAAGTCATCTTTGGGTAAGAAAATTCCATTTCATTTTTCCAAGTATATTTGTAATTTTTACACTAATTTTTTATCTTCTATCATTTGGTTGAAATTATGAGTGAGTGATTTAAGTATCATGAACATAAATACCCTTTGTCTTTTTTTGGTTTCTGATCAGATAATTTAGGGAATTGTCCCTTGATATGCTCTATTGTATTTATATACAAAATCCTTTTTGGAGGAGTTTTGAAACGCCTTATGCAAGATGATTTGTAGTCTGCTGATTGTTACTTTAGATTTCATCACAGAATTTTTGCTTTGATGAAGTAGGTCAGGCATTGTGGCTCATGTCTGTAATCCCAGCTACTTGGGAGCCAGAGAGATTGGAAGTTCCTGTTGTGAGTTGAAGCCACAGTAGGCTGAAAATTTGTGAGAATCTATCTCAGCAAATAAGCTGGGCATAAGGGTGCATATTTGTAATTCTAGCTTTATTGGAGGCATAGGTAAGAGAATTGAAGTCTGAGGTTGACCTAAGCAAACATACAAGACACTATCTAAAACTTTCAAAAACTATCTAGGAACAAAAAGGGATGAGAGTATATCTCAAGTAGTAAAAGAGCTTGCTTAATAAGTTTAAAACCTAGTATGATCCAAAGAAAACACCAAAAGTCCTATTAAAACCTAGATTACAAAGCCAGCTAGTTGGGAGATGAGATGAAAATTGTATTGCTTTTTTTTTTTTTTGCCAGTTCTGGGACTTGAACTCAGGGCCTGGGTCACTGTCCCTGAGCTTCTTTTGCTCATTCTACCACTTGAACCACAGCACCACTTCTAACTGTTTCTGTTTATATGGGATTAAGGAATAGAACCCAGGGCTTCATGCCTGTTAGACAAGCACTTCTACCACTAAGCCCTGTATTTCATTTCAAGGCCAGTCCAAGCAAAAGTTAGACTCTATCTTAAACAAGTGGTAGTATGTGTCTGTAATCCAGGTACTTGTAAGATGGAGTTTGGAAAAACAGATTTGAGGCTGATATGAAACCCACTGATATGAAAAAAAGGCAACAAAAAGGGTGGGGGCATGGGTCACGGGGTAGAGTGCTTAGAGGCCCTGACTGTTTTTGAATGTTAAGATAAACTTACTTCCTTTGCAAACATCAATAAATCATTGATTATGTTAAGGAAACTCTCAGATTCAGGGAGTAATATGATTTTTGTATTGCACTATAATGTATAGATTTTATTGCTTTTTCAGAGATATACTTAAGAGTTTGTAATCAGTTAAAAAAATATATTTAAAACCCACAATAGCATTATGTTTCTTTGTTAATAGCTATAGTATAGTCATTGAATTATGAAATGATCTCTGAGCAGCCAAAATATAATTCTTTAAAATGACAATAGTTTAAAAGTAAGTGATTGGGTCTTTAGAGTACACAGGGTTATGGGTTCAGTTTACAGCCTACCCCTTAAAATCTGGTTCTAAATGTAGTTCAGTGGTAGAGTACATGCCTTAGTGTGTGCAGGGCCCTGGCTTCGGTTACATACACACACACACACACACACGCGCGCGCGCGTGTGTGTGCACGCACAGACAGAAGTAATTTTAAATATAATTACCTAACTATTTTTGAGTTTCCAGAATTTTATAAATAACTCATATTGCAACTTTTCCATAGGCAGTCGGGTACAGTTTAAAATATACACTAACATGAAGCCAGGCTCTAGGATTATGCTTATAATCCTAGCTACTCAGGAGGCTAAGATCTGAGGATCATGATTTTAAGCCAGATGGAACAGGAAAGTTTCTAAGACTCTTATAGAGATGTGGCTCAAGTGATACAACAGTAGTCTTGACTGAAAAAGATCAAAGACATCACATGGGCCCTGAGTTCAAACATAAGGACTGGCACAAAAAAAGAATAAGTACTAAAATGAATAATATTTTAGGCTTATTACAACTTGACATCAAGATAATCACCAAAAATATTTGGAAATATAATTTAGATATAGTGAGAGTTTGGGCTATATCCTATGTTCTTCCCAAGTATATAGACTGAGTGACTTTTTAAAAATGTATGTTTGTGGGGCTGGGAGTTTGGCCTAGTAGTAGAGTGCCTAGCATACACAAAGACCCAAGTTCAATTCCTCAGTACCACATACATAGAAAAGCCAGAAGTGGTGATGTGATTCAAGTGTTAGAGTACTAGCCTTGAGGAAAGCCCAAGGACAGTAGTCAGCCCTGAATTCAAGCCCCAGGACTGGCACCAAAAAAAAAAATGCGTATTTGTATGTTCTTTTAATGAAGTTCTTATAAATTCTTGGCTACAGCTAGTCAACTGTAGCATGCATTATCTTATCATTTGCAAGGGTGAGAAATCTGGGCACAGCCAAGATGGGCCCTTGTTCCGAATCTAACAAGGCTAATTAAAGATGTTGTCTAAGCTGCATTTCTTTCAGACCTGAGTACTTTTTCATATTAGTTTGGTTGTTGGCAGAATTCAATAACCATAGACAGAAAATGGGTGGAAATGAGATCTCAATCACAGATTTGGCTTAAAATAAGCTGGTAACATCTTTAGTTTAGCCTTAGGGAAAGAGGGAAAAAGATGTGATGCACAGAATGTTTAGATTTGGGTGACCAGAGGCTAAAGGGCTGAAGATTTGCATTACAGGAGTAAGATACCATTTTTGTTTGTTTGATGGTCAAGTGATTTCCTTAGCTCCTTAGTGGCTGTTCAAGTTCCTTATCAAAGGGCCTTCTCCGGGCCGGGAGTTTGGCCTAGTGATAGAGTGCTTGCCTAGCATGCATGAAGACCCAGGTTCAATTCCTTGGTACCACATGCATAGAAAAAAGCTAGAAGTGGTGCTGAGGCTCGAGTGGTAGAGCTCTAGCCTTGAGAAAGTCCAAGGACAGTGCTCAGGCCCTGAGCTCAAGCCCAGGACTGGCAAAAAAAAAAACAACAAAAAAAAACATTGTCACCAACATGGCAGCTTCTGCTTACTTCTTCAGGTCTCCTCCAAAGAGATCTCCTGCTGCTTCTCTCTTACTTTTAGACCTTCTTTTAAAGCCTGATCTGATTAAGAAAGACCTATACACAATCTCCTACTAATTCAAAGTTAGCTAAGTACTTTGAATTGCATCTGCAAAATTATTTCACTCTTGCTATATTTTATTATTTAGAAGCAAGTTACAGGTTTTTCTTGGTATAAAGAGGCAAAGTTTATACAGATGTTCAGTTACCAAGAAGTAGGAATCTTGGAGACTTACTTGCAATTCTCCTTATAACCATCAAATTGAGTTAAAAATGATAAAAAACCTATTTAAGGGCTTAGGTTGTGGCTCAAGTGGTAGAGCACCTGGTTAGCAAACATGAGGCTCTCCCAGCTCAAATCCCAGTTCAGACAAAATAAAAATGTATTTGCTATTGATCTATTTACAAATGTGCAGTTGTATAGTATATGAATATATAAATGTATAAATTACAGATGTAAGTGAAATTACCCAGTCTACTGCCTTGGTTACAATGTAAATAGTGCTATAAAAACAGCAAGGCTTTGTTACAGAAAAGGTGACAATATAAAGTTTCTAGCTTTAGTAAAGGGCAAAAAAAATACAGTTGTTATTTTTTCACTTTGGTAATTATCTTAAAATTTCAGTGTATCTTGAGGCCCTTTTTTCACATGTATGTACAGTCTTGTAGCATTTAACAATATAATCAACTAGGATGATCCATCTCTCTTATATGACTGCACATACATAGAAGAGAAGATAGAGAAGGGACAAAGAGATTAAGACCACTTCTGGATGCTCGGCAGTAAGGATTCATTGTAAGCACAACAGACAAAAGAAGCCAGGCATCCTAGTAGGCAGGAGGAAGAGATAGGGGGATCAGAAGGTCTAGACCTATCTGCATGGTTAGTGCACGGCAAAGTACATCACCATGCAGGGCATGTATTGTTTCCAGAGAGTCTCTACTACTTAATATTCAATAGAAGTTCCCTTGAACTTTCCCTTCTCTTCTCTCCTGTCAGTAGGCAAAGAGATTACTGAAAGTAAATTAATGAATAAAATATGGGGCTGTATGTTAAGATCTGTATGGAAGAAATAAAGGAAATGAATGGTAAGGTAAAGTACATGTTGCATTTATATTAGAATTTCATGGAAGCTTCTCTGAAGCAGTGATTTAGTCCAGCTGAAGATTCACTCTCATTCTCTTAGTTGTCTGCTAACCCAACTACTTTATGTAGAAACACATAAAATGTTTTATTGGTGGCATGTCATATTTATGCTATCATACAATTGTGGTTGAGAAGCTTAATACTCTAAATATGTTGGTGAAATGTGTCTAGTAAAATGGAATTTTTTTTCCAAATGTGCTTCAAAATAACAAAAAAACAACAGAAAATATTTTCTATTTTTAGGAATGGTGGAAAGCAGCAGACATAATTGGAGTGGGTTGGATAAACAAACTGATATTCAGAATTTAAATGAAGAGAGAATCTTAGCTTTGCAGCTTTGTGGGTGGATAAAGAAAGGAACGGATGTAGATGTGGGGCCATTTTTGAATTCCCTTGTACAAGAAGGGGAATGGGAGAGAGCTGCTGCTGTGGCATTGTTCAACTTGGATATCCGAAGAGCCATCCAAATCCTGAATGAAGGGGCATCTTCAGAAAAAGGTATTAGGTTATGTTGTAATAATGAGAAATATGTAGAATCTAAAGACACTGATCATTTTCATGTGTCTATTTCATCAGTTAATATTTTTATACGTTTTTGTTGAAACCAGAATAATACTCTATAATAAATATTAGCCTGTTGTTTTTATTCATGTACTGGTTTAGGTCTATAAAAACAAATATGTATTATAAGTGCTATTTTAATAATATGAAAAGTTTTCAAATTTATTATTTCAAATGTTTTCCTTTTTGTAGACATAATACATGCTAAAAAGTTGTTTAAAGAATTAGGATTACCTTAATTTGTAAGCGCATTTATGACATTTAGGTGTTTTGAGTATGTTTTTCTCTTTTTCATGGTTGTTGACTGACTCTTTGAAAACTGATACTTTAACTTTAGACCAATAAATTAAAAGTATATAAAAAGCACACTTTGGTCAGCAAAGATGCTACTACTTGAGTCTAGTAATTGAAATATATGCTCCATATATAATAGTGTCTTAAAAGAAAGAAATGTGATTTTTTTTTTTCTTTTCCTTACCCCACTCCCCTCTGGCATTTATCAGAAGATCCCTAAAGAAATAAATTTTCTGGATTTTTTCTTATCAGGATCATTTACTTGAAAATTTCTAAGTCTAAAACATATATACTTGTACTTTAAGAACTGAAAAAGTTTTACCTAGGTTGGAATCTTTTCATTTGTCCTAATGAAAGCTTTTTCTCTTTAAGAATGTAATAGATGACAATAATGGAAAAAATTGATATTTAATTTCTAGGATTCCATTTCTAGTAAGTACAGTGTTTACCTGTCACATAGAAGATCCTCAGTACTGAAACAAATAAAGGAACAAAAACCTTTGATATCTAATTATAATTTAGCTACAGCCCCAAAGCATAATAAACTTCCTGTCTGTATATCTGGAAAATTTGGCAGTAGATTTAAACACTCATACTAACAGTGAAAATAGTCATTCTGGTGACTTTAATAACTTCATGAAGGACAGAAGAAAAGGCTGTTGAGTTAAACATTCCACTTAGAAATAAATTATTCTACATGGATCCAAAGAGATTTCTTCCCTAATTTTTTTTTTTTTTTTTTTTTTTTTTTTGCCAGTCCTGGGCTTGAGCTCAGGGCCTGAGCACTGTCCTTGGATTTTCTCAAGGCTAGAGCTCTACCACTTGAGCCTCAGCACCACCTCTGGCTTTTTTCTATGTATGTGGTACCGAGGAATCGAACCCGGGTCTTCATGCATGCAAGGCAAGCACTTTAACCACTAGGCCAAACTCCCGGCCCCTTCTTCCCTAATTTTTTATGTCTTTATTTTTCAAGACTTTAATGGAGTAGGCAATGGAGGTAATAAGCACCAAGTAACTTGGGGAAAACATTTGTAAAAAAGGTGGTGAGGGCCGGGAATTTGGCCTAGTGGAAGAATGCTTGCCTAGCATGCACAAAGACCTAGGTTCAATTCTTTGGTACGATATATATAGAAAAAGCTGAAAGTTGTTGGGCAACTACACAGGAGGATGAGATCTGAGGATCACAGTTCGAAGCCAACTCAGGCATGAAAGTCTGTGAGACTCATATCTCCAGTTAACCAATAGAAAACTGAGTGTTAGAGTGATAGCCTTGAGCTGAAGGGCTCAGAGACAGCACCCAGGCCTAGAGATCAAGCCCTGGACCGGCCAACACAAAAACAAAAATGAAAAAGCTGGAAGCGGTGCTGTGGCTCAAGTGTAGAGCTCTAGCCTTGAGAAAGCCCAAGGACAGTGCTCAGGCCCTAAGTACAAGACCTAGGACAAGACCTAGGGGAGGAGGAGAAGGTAGTGAGTGTTAAAAACAGAAATTGGGGGGCTGGGATTTTGGCCTAGTGGTAGAGTGCTTGCCCCTAGCATGCACCAAGACCTGGGTTGGATTCCTTGGTACCACATACACAAGAAAAGCTGAAAGTGGTGCTGTAGCTCAAGTGGTAGAGTCCCAGCCTTGAGAAAGTCCAAGGACAGTGCTCAGGCTCTGGGTTCAAGCCCCAGGACTGGAAAAACAAAACATAAATTGTGTGATGCCAATTTATTTAGAAAAGAATTATTAGAATCAAGTGGGGTGGTATATTCCTGTAAAAAATTTCAGCTACTTAGGAAGCAGAGGTAGGTGATTTTCAGTCCAGACCTATTTAAAAAAAAAAAAAAGCTAAAGCAAATATGACGAGTGGACAACACAGCACAACATACAGTATGCTTGGGTTAAAAAGGGGACAGAGAAGAAAAAGCAGAACATTATAGTGAATGTAGAAAATACTTAGAAAAAGTTAAAGTTTAACTTTCTCCTGAAGCTCAACTTCCATTAGCAGCCAGAGAGCTGAAGGCGTTATTAGAATCTTCCTAGCAGTCTTGCAAACTGCAGAGAGTAAATGCTTAAAGCACTATATCATTGATAGTTAATAAATGCCTTGATACAAATGTATGAGAGTTCAATTCTTGGAAAATTCTGATAGTTCATTTTGTCCTAAAAATTACAAATATGCTATAATTAAAACACTAAAATATTTTTGTAACATGTAGTTGACACATAACTAAATGAGTATATTATACATTTATATATAGGAAAATAATTTCTAAAGTAACAGTTCTGAGATGCAATAGTACTTTGAAATATTTCAGCAAAAATGAACTTGTTGGTGTAGTTGGCAGTCATTCTGATATGGAGATTACTTTTCTTCATTTAAGTACCAAATAATAATGTATTGTGTAAGAAACTGCCTGGTATGAGGGCTTGAAAATGAAAAGACATACTGCTTCACGGGATTTGCAAATATGCATATGAGCTATTTTGGAGACTAGAACATTTTTCATTACAGTCATCAGCTTTCTAGTCTAAGTCAAAACCCTTATTCTAGTAAGCTCATTTTTCCAAGGGTAAAATTCACCTCCTAACCTCTGTGTGCTTAAGGGATATTGGAAGCAGGTGATACATTTTTGACCACTTTGATTAGTTGGCTATTTTTAATGTGCAGGAGATCTGAATCTCAATGTGGTAGCAATGGCTTTATCAGGTTATACGGATGAGAAGAACTCCCTTTGGAGAGAAATGTGCAGTACTCTACGATTACAACTAAACAACCCCTATCTGTGTGTCATGTTTGCATTTCTGACAAGTGAAACAGGATCTTATGATGGAGTTTTGGTAAGCTAATTTGTTTCCCATGATTATACTTACAATTAAGGTTAAACTTTTCATTATTAACATTTTCAAATGCTACAATATTCAAATGTTTTCATATAGTTTGATATATTTTAGTATATTATAGTTTGAAATAATATATATAGTTTGATATATTTTAGTATATTATAGTTTGACATAATATAGATACCAAGTATGGTTTAAAATGTAATTTTAAACTATAATTTTAAATATACAACTTTGAACTTTTTTGAGCATTGAGTTATTATCAACCTAGAGCTAGTTAATGGATAGCAAACTGGGTTTGTTTTGTATAATTTTTATGAATACAGTTTACAGGTATGGAAAGAATATGTCATCCTTTAGCTTAGGAACTGACCTCTGAAAATCAGCTATATAAACGGAAAATATATTTGCTATTAAAATATACAGTGTGAGTGTGTGTGTGTATGTGTATGTGTATGTTTGTGTTACTTTGGGCTAAGTCAAACAAGTTGTGGTTGATTGGTCACTTGTTGATTGGTCACTTTTGGTTTTTGGTCAGGGATGTCCGTATCAACATTTGTACTCCTCAGACATGTTCCCATTTGGAAGATAAATTATATAATTGTAGTACCTATATTGGCTTGTTTAATTTATTATTTGGTCATTTCCCCCCCTCTTCTGCTTTGGCTGCCCAGGGCCACATTACCACATAGTTTTTTTATTACAAAGTGAAGAATGAAATGAGATTTTTATTTGTTGGTTTTAGGATTCACATTAATGATACACACTTGAACAATTGGACTTCTTTCTAGTAATAAGGACTTCGTATATTAGATTTTACTTCTGTGTTTCCTAAGAAATTGCTAAGTATTTCTTATAAAATATGCACTTGAATAATTGATTACATGCCAATCCCTAAGAATATGTAAAACATTTTATTGGGGTATCTTGTTGAATTTTTTTTTAACCTACTACTTCTTTTGTTATCAGAAGACAAATGTATCTTGAAGAGATAAAATGATACTTTCAGGAGGTGCTAGAGAATGATGGAGACTAGAAAAAGCAGTGAGGTGATAGAGAAGTAAATTGGCTTAAGTTTCTGTATTTTATATTAAGTGATCTGTAATAAACATTCTTCCTTTCTTATGCCAAAAAGTGATAGTAAAGAAAGTCACATAGGCAAGCTATTTCAAGAATATATTTAAGTGTATATAGATATTATTTATGTATATATAGCAATTATTAGTTTTTTAATGTTAAAGTGCAGCATCATAGTAAAAAGCACTAAATTGGGAAAGACAGAAAGACCTGAGTCTCTGCTCTACCAGTTACTTTAGCCATCCAATTTGGTTTTTTTTTTTTTATATTTTTGGCATTTAGTTTTCTTACCTTTGAAATGTGACAAGAACTATTGGTATCTCTTTCCAAATTGTAGTACATGTAACTGAACCTGAGTTTATTCCTGTTTGGTGGCAGAATCATATTTTACAATTGAGTTGGGGGGCTTGAACTCAGAGTCTGAGTGCTCTCCCTGAGCCTCTTTGTGCTCAAGGCTAGTCCTCTACTACTTGAGCCACAGCACCATTTCCAGTTTTCGATTGGTTAGTTGGAGATAAGAGTCTCATTGAGACTTTTCTGCCTGGGCTGGCCTTGGGCTGGTCTTGAACAAGAATCCTTAGATTGTGGCCTCCTGAGTAGCAGCTAGGATTACATGCGTGAAACCACTGGTACCCAGTTTAAGGATCTTGTTTTTTTTTTTTTTTTTTTTGCCAATCCTGGGCCATGAACTCAGAGGCTGAGCATTGTCCTTGGGCTTTTTCAAGGCTAGAGCTCCACCACTTGAGCCTCAGCACCATTTCTGGCTTTTTCTATATATATATGTGGTACTGAGGAATTGAACCTGGGTCTTCGTGCATGCTAGGCAGGCACTCTACCACTAAGCTAAACTCCCAGCCCAGGATTACTTTTAAAGAAGAAAATTATTTTATAAAGTGGTGTCATTGGAAATTAGATCCATTATCTACCTTTTAATTATTTTTTTACTAATCACAAAATTAATTGGATCTTTCTAAATTTATAGTAAAGGTTTTTCAAACTAGTGTTTGACAGTATTGACAAACATATACAAATTTATCATAATGCAGTTGAATATTTTACAACAAACCATGTATATGTCAACACCATGTATATGTCAACATTTTATTTTATACCCTAATGTGTTTAGAGTTATGAGTTTTGAAACAGATAAATATTTTGAATTTAGAAAGATGAATTGGGGGGCCGGGAGTTTGGCCTAGTGGTTAAAGTGCTTGCCTAGCATGCATGAAGACCCAGGTTCGATTCCTTGGTACCACATACATAGAAAAAAGCCAGAAGTGGTGCTGAGGCTCAAATGGTAGAGCTCTAGCCTTGAGATAGTCCAAGGACAGTGCTCAGGCCCTGACCTCAAGCCCAGGACTGGCAAAAAAAAAAAAAAAAAAGATGAATTGGTATTCTTTCTAACTTCTGTATTGGTACACTCAATTCACAAAATTCTAGAAGTGTGTTTTACCTAGCCAATTTCCTAGTTTCCCTGAAATTAATTTCTATGATAGAATTATTACATGAATCTTAAAGTTGATATGTTATACATGATAGTATATATTTTATGCTGGAAATACATAATTGAACTGGTGTTTTCCTAAACTAAGTTTGGTCCATGTTTGGAAGGTAAATCTTTACTTTCAAGGACGATGCCCTAGTGCTGTGTTTCCTGACAGTTACAGCAGGAAATGCAATTAGTGACTCTTCCAACATAGATACACTTGAAAATATCTGTAAAAATTAAAAACTTGCAGCATATAAAATTTAACTCCTGGCCTATTCTATTTCTAGTATGAAAACAAAGTTGCAGTACGTGACAGAGTGGCATTTGCTTGTAAATTCCTTAGTGATACTCAGGTAAGAACTGCTTTAATTCCATGTGTGAGGTGAATAATATTATCAATAATTTTGAGAAATATCATTTCCATGCACCTCTGAAGTTTACATATAAATTAAGAAGGTAATTTATTACTTTGATATATATTATAAACATGTGCTGCTTAGAATGTTGATTTAATATCCAGTTTGGTTTTTCTCTTAGTATAAAGCTTAGTTAGCAGATAAAATGTTAAACTCACTTTTTAGTGGTACCATAAAATAATCCTTATTTTCAGTATAGAAAACAGTAACTATGTATGTTGTGAGTAGAGAATATGAGCAAGACCCATAAACAGCACCACTACTACTACTATAATAATGATAAAAGTCAGGGGAGCATTGAAGAATCATATCATGACTGGAGTTTGAGATGGGATACAGTCAGGAAAATGTAAAGATAATAGTTGTAATGGTGATTTGGAAGTTTTCTTACAGCTCAGATTCTCTGATTTTATTACACACTACTATGGTAGACACTATGAACTTTACAGAAAAATGAAAACATTTCTCTCAGTCACTCTCTCTTTCTCTCTCTTAGTTGTTGGGCTTGAACTTGAGGTCTGGATACTATCCATAAGTAGTCTTTGCTCAAGGCTAGTGCTCTATCACTTTGAACCACAGCACCATTTCTGGTTTTCTGGTGGTTAATTGGAGATAAGTGTCTTGTGAACTGTACTGCCTGGGCTGGGTTGGAACCACAATTTTCAGATCTCAGCCTCCCTTGTAGCTAGCATTATAGGCATGAGGCACCAATGCTTGGCTACATTTCTCTTTAAGATAGTAAACTATCTGCAGTATTTTTATAGAATAATTAACAGAACATAGAAAATCTTTTGTTTTAAGAAAAATAGCTTAAATAATGTGGATCTGACACTAAAATGTGTACTAGATAGCCTTGTGAGAGAATTTGGTCAAGGGCTTTTGTTTTAAAATGTTTTCCATTAGGAATAAAATTGTTCCAAATGTTTTCAAGTAAAAACAGATTGCTTTAGAAAAATCATTTTGACTTTTTTCAGTTAAATAGATACATTGAAAAGTTGACCAATGAAATGAAAGAGGCTGGAAATTTGGAAGGGATTTTGCTTACAGGCCTTACTAAAGATGGAGTGGACTTAATGGAGAGTTATGTGGACAGAACTGGGGATGTTCAGACTGCAAGTTACTGCATGTTACAGGTTAGTTGAAGTATCAATATCCTGTCAAAACTGGTTTAAAAACATGCTAAGTCACATTAATTTCCCCTGTTCTATATTCCTTCAGGGAAAATTGAGCCTACAGTTTTGTTTGTTTAGGATCTTTCAAAGGTATTTAACTTTTACCTTAATCATTTGGTCTACTTGTCTTACCTTACTATTTTGTCCTTAATTCTCCTAATTGAGTTGTGCAAGTTTTGCTTTTCACTCTGAGATGGGCCAGTTTTCACTGAATCTGAGCTCAAACAGAACTGAAAAATAAACTCCAATTGTTGACAGAACTACACGTACCTTTTCTCTTATCTGAATTAGTCTTAACATTGTACTCCACTTAGTTCCCCATCACTTTCATGAGAGTGATTTGAGTAACCAGTTCACTTATTTTTTTCCTCAGTTTTTGCACTAGAGTGACTAAAACCAGAGTTCTGGCAAAAGTTGTCTTCTACTTTGCTTTTGTTGGAAACATGATAAAAATTCAGAGTATTTCCCTTAGATTTCCTATAGCCCTACAGCTAATCTTATCCTTTTATGTATCTTTCCTGCCTTTTTTTTTGTGGCAGCTTCTGCTGAGGTGTACCGACATAAGCATAACAAAATGGCCAAAATGCTTTCTGCCTGTTACTACTGTAAATCTGTGGAGAGCTAAGTTCTTCTACTTTGGACATATTCATCTCTGAAATGTTTCCTCTGAAAATCATTTTAGAACATGTTTTAGGTTTTATAACTATGAACCAGATTCTTTCTAAATTAATCCTTATGGCCATTGAAAGATTAGGGAAGCGATTAATGAAATTTGATTTTTC
Source organism: Megascapheus bottae (assembly GCF_031878675.1). NCBI lineage: Eukaryota > Metazoa > Chordata > Mammalia > Rodentia > Geomyidae > Megascapheus > Megascapheus bottae. The sequence continues at coordinate 53,506,272 of NC_143513.1, forward strand.
TCTGTGTGTGTGTTTTGGTTTGGTTTGGTTTGGTTTTTTCTTCAATTTATGCCAAGGGCTGGGAATGTGGCTTAGTGGTCAAGTGCTTGCCTGGCATGCAGGAAGCACCACATAAACAGAAAAAGGCTGGAAGTGGCACTGTGGCTCAAGTGGTAGAGTGCTAGCCTTTAGTAAATGAAGCTCAGGGATAGTGCCCAAGTGCCCAGCCCTTGGTTCAAGTCCCAGGATTTACCAAAAAAAAAAAAAAAAAAATGCTGAAATTGTATGCTACTTAGTACTTCTGCCTACCTACTTTTTTTTTTTTTTTAAAGAAATAAGATTGTTGGGGCCGGGAGTTTGGCCTAGTGGTTAAAGTGCTTGCCTAGCATGCATGAAGACCCGGGTTTGATTCCTCGGTACCACATACATAGAAAAAAGCCGGAAGTGGTGCTGAGGCTCAAGTGGTAGAGCTCTAGCCTTGAGAAAGTCCAAGGACAGTGCTCAGGCCCTGAGCTCAAGCCCAGGACTGGCAAAAAAAAAAAAAAAAAAAAAAAAGAAATAAGATTGTTGACTTACAGTTTTTCACATGTCATTTTGCCTAAATTTAACTCTAATAATAAAAATGATTAATTTGTTTAATAGATGAATACTCTTTTGAAGTAAACATCTAAAGATAGATTATCTTTATTAGCATTTGTAAGTTTCCTTTTCTCTAGGTGAAAAGTTTACCAAGTTTCCTTTGATAGTTTTTTTTTTTTGTCTTTCCCTGAAGTAGGATTATGAAAACTGGGATGCAAACCAAAGTCCCATTTACCAATGGGGGTAGAGACTTCCTCTGCTTTCTCTACTTGGTAAAGTGTAGGAGAAATCCAGATGCTCTATAAGCCATCTGTAAAAACCTCAGAGCAAGTATAGATGAAATGTGAGATGTCAGGGCAGTCAGAAAAAAATAAAGCTTTAGGAAAATTTTACTGCCAAAATTCTTAGCAAAAAGAACTCTAATAATTTTAAGAAAAACAGATTGTTGTTTTTCACTACAGCCTATATGCAAAAGAACTAAGAAATTTTTTTATTTTGATTTTGTTTAGGCTGCCTGCCTGCCTGCCTGCCTTCTTCCTTTCCTTTCCTTTCCCTTCATTTCCTTTTGTCTTTCTGTCTTTCTTGTTTTTTTTTTTTTGTTTTTTTTTTTTATGTTGTTGTTGGTAGTGGTTGTGGACTTGAACTCTGGGCATGGATGCTGACCCTGAGCTCTTCAGCTCAAGGGTAGTGCACCACTTCTGGTTTTCTGGTGGTTAATTTGAGATAAGAATCTTGTGGATTTCCCTGCTTGGGCTGGCTTTGAACCATGATCCTCAGATCTCAGCCTCCTGAGTAGCTAGGATTACAGGTGTGAGCTACCAGTGCCCAGATTGCTTTCTTATTTTCTAAGACAAATTTATGTTTTAATTGAAGGCAAGAGAAAGAATATATAGACTTAACTTACAGATAAGACAGTTAACAATGTTTATGAACCTGGAAGTTTATAAAAGTTGAAACAAAAGAAATTCATATCAGTATTTATTGCCTTCAACCAAGAAGTTGATTTCCCTCAACAAGTATACATATAGCACATATTATATCTTTAGTGAAATCACTTTAAGATAAAAGTTATGTTAAAAGCCAACTTTTGACTGAAAGCAGGGCTATTGTTTGTGACTCATACATTATACAAAATATTCTTTTAAGCCAGGATACATTAAACAGTTGAAATTAATTCATGGTTTATTTTTAGGGCTCACCTCTTGATGTTCTTAAAGATGAAAGGGTTCAATACTGGATTGAGAATTACAGAAATTTATTAGATGCTTGGAGGTTTTGGCACAAACGAGCCGAATTTGATATTCACAGGAGTAAATTGGACCCCAGTTCTAAGCCTTTAGCACAGGTAAGTACATGGTTTTAGATCCCTTTAAATCAAATTGTAACGTAGTATTTTATGTAGTGAATTATTGTCACTTTATGCTATTGCTTATGCTAATTGGCTACTCCTGACTGAACTTTTCTCTTGATCTTCCATTTTTATTCTACCCTCCCCAAGACTCATAGGCAGCTTGAGTCTGATATAAACCACAGAAGGCCCGGAGGATCTTAGGAAAGTATAAATCCTATGACTGGGTGAAGTTATCTAGTATTTGCTAAGTCCTTTCATAATTTAAACTAGTAAATAATCTTAGAACTTCCGTCTATATATTGTTTTCCAAATGATTTATGTGCAGTAGAGTAGGACTTCGGATTTTTAAAATATTTAACAGTATATACCTATGCTTATATTTATTCGCACATGGAATTTTTTTCTTTTTAGTATTAGATTTGAAAAGATGGTGAATTATCACATAACTGTATGGACATTAAAATGTAAGCTATCCTTAATGTGAGCACTGGATGGTGCTATTTTCTCATTTTAGGGAACTGAAATTTTAATATGCTCATAATAAAACAACCAGGGTATTGGTAAAACAGTATTATGATGAAGTTTATGTTACTGTCTCTATGGTAAGTGATTAAGAGCTGAGGACTTGACAGATAATCTGCTTTATTTTCTGTTACTCTCAAATTTTAACAGTTAAACAGTATAGGATTCTTAAGGTCTTTTTTATCTTTGAAACAAAACGTTTTCTTTAGGGAAATTGTGTACAGATTATATCACTGAGCTTTAGTGTAGCTGGGTTGTTTTATAACAGCCAGTATGAATTCTAATATTCTTGATAATTCAGAAATGCCAGGGTCAAAATTTTCCTGATTTTTCTCTCTACATTAATAGTATTAGGAAGACTGTAACTAAGGAAAGATAGCAAAAAGGAAGTACCCAAACAGTATAATCATTAAGTGAAGATTTTAATTGAGAGCTTGTCAAACTTCAAGTGACTCCTTTTGCAATATAAAAAAATAAAGTTTTCAAAGTAATCTAAGCAGTTGTTAATATGTGTACAGCTCCTGAGAGACTGATAGGAATATCATGAGGTCAAGGACAGCTGGGAGATCCCATCTAAAAAAAAAAATGGTTGCCAGGCCCAGTGGCTCACACCTGTAATCCTAGCTTCTCAGGAGCCTGAGATCTGAGAATCCAAGGTTCAAAGCCAGCCCGGGCACAAAAGGACCTGAGACTCTTATATCCAATTAACCTCTAGAAAATGGGTAGTGGGGCTGTAGCCTTGAACTGAAGAGCTCAGGGACCCAGGCCGAGTTCAAGACCCATGACCCACAAAAAATAAGTTAAAAATGAATTTTGTGGTATAAAACTTTATATCATTCCATTATAGTCTACATTAATTTCTCTTTTTGTGTATTTTATAGGTGTTTGTGAGTTGTAATTTCTGTGGCAAGTCAATCTCCTACAGCTGTTCATCGGTTCCTCATCAGGGCAGAGGTTTTAGTCAGTATGGTGTGAGTGGTTCTCCAACAAAATCTAAAGTCACAAGCTGCCCAGGCTGCCGAAAACCCCTTCCTCGATGTGCACTTTGCCTCATTAATATGGGAACACCTGTCTCTAGCTGTCCTGGTATGACATAATGGCACAAAATGTTTTTATGAGTTCAGCCTGTTCCTACATAATTGAATTAGTAGTGTAGGCTTATAATTTCTAAGGAAAAGGCATTTTACTGACTAGTTTCTGTAATCCTCCTAATTTATAAAATCTATACATTACAAGTAAAGTCTATATCCATGATGTTTTAGATAATTTTTCATCAATGCTGACCGGTTTAAATTTTTTTTTAGAAAAGTTGAAAAATAATCTTACGATTTTACCATTCATTTATCATTTTTGTGCTAATATTAATACCAAATTTTCTTTTACTACATCTGTTAACAAATCATGTATTACAAAACAGCTTTGGATATAGTACACTGATGTTTCTAATTATTTCATCTTCAGAACTTAACTGAAATCTATAAAGTATTACCCAGGAATGTGGTTCTTAGGTTTTGGTGTTGCTTTCTCTATGGTTGGTTATTAGTTACCTAGTAAATACATATTTCTTTTTTAATTTTTTTCTTTCCTTTCTCTCTTTTTTTGCCAATCATGGGGGCTGTCTTTGGGCTTTCGCAAGGCTAAGCTAGAGTTTTCCACTTGAGCCACAGTACAATTTCTGGCTTTTTCTATGTATGTGGTAACAAGAAATTGAACCCAGGTTTTTGTGCATGCTAGGCAATCACTCTACTACTAGGCCAAACTTTTTTGAATGGCTAGAAACACTGCTTACTTTTTTTTTTTTTGCCAGTCCTCGGCTTGAGCTCAGGTCCTGAACACTATCCTTTGGACTTTCTCAAGGCTAGAGCTCTGCCACTTGAGCCTCAGTACCATTTCCGGCTTTTTTCTATGTATGTGGTACCACGGAATCAAACCCGGGTCTTCGTGCATGCTAGGCAAGCACTCTACCACTAGGCCAAACTCACAGCCTCACTGATTACTTTTTACTCATTTATAATAAACACATGGAAAATCTTGAGAATAGTATATAATGAATACAGTGTACCTGTTGGCTGGGAATATTCTACCTGTTTACCTTACTTGAAAATGATATTTTAGAAAAAATGTAAATCAAAATGCTTTGGATATTCAGCATACCAGTATAATAACAAAATGAGTGTAGTGTCAGAGTATCTGTTTTCGTCTCATGACATTTACCATGTGACATTGAGTTACTTTAGCTATCTTTTTTTTGGTCTGTCATGGGGCTTGAACTCTGGACCTGGGTGCTGTCTGCTGTCCCTGAGCTTTTCAGCCTTGAACAGGCTATCGCCCTATGCTTTGAGCCACAACCCCACTTCCCATTTTCTAGTAGTTAACTGGAGATAAGAGTCTCACGAACTTTAGGACTGTTAGTGTCCAGGCAAGCTTTGAACTGGGATCCTCAGATCTCAGTCTCAGAGTAGCTAGGATTATTAGCATGAGCCACTTTAGCTATCTTAATTATGAAGTGTTAGACTGTAGATCTGTTTGGATAGTAATTGTTTAATTAGACCTAACAGTTTTACTTTTTAATTTTTGTATCTATGTAGAATTTAAAAAATTTGTAATTGATTGATGTTTTTATGAACAAACCACATTGAAGTGGCCAAAATTAATAGAATCAGTATCTTCAAAGCACTAAAATTTACATAAACATGCATGTGAATATATGAATATGTACAAACATTGTATAATATAGTGGTATATATGTAATCTTATAACATGATTGTTCACAAAACATACATAAAAGCTTGTAATAATTTATACCATATAAATTTAAATTACATGATATATATGTAATAACTAAACAAGAATGAGGCCCCTTATTCTAGTCTATGCCACTATTTTTGGTCATTTTCTTTTCCTAGTGACACTTTCTTCATCTTCCCCAAAGGTAACCACTATCTTAAATTGCATGTCACTCATTCTCTTGCTTATATGTATAATTTTTCCACATATTTAGTCTAGCTTCTGATTTGAATTTTATATAAATGACAACATTTATTTATTTATTTTTTATAGTACTGGGTATTGAATTCAGAGCCTCACTGGTGGTATACAAGTGCTCTTTCATTTGAGCCATGCCCCCAAATCCTTTTGCTTTTCATTTGTTTTTCGGATAGAATCTCTCACTTTTGCCTCAGCTAGCTTTTGAGAGAGAGCATCTCTAACTTTTGCATGCGCTGGTGCTGAACTTTAGTTCTCCTTTTTTTGACCTCCAAATTATCTAGGATTATGGAATTGGTTGACTTTCCTGTTTTGCCAAACAAACTTTTTCCCAATCAGACTTTGTTTCCTTGTTTCGTTTAAGCTGATGAAGTTATTTTAGTTAGGATTTTTATGTCTGTTTAGGAGGGAGATTGGTCAGTAATCTTTCTTATGTTATCTTTGTTTTGTTTTATTAGCAAACCCGTATGATTTCCAATGTCAAGGTATTCTTGTCCTTTAAAAGAGTTTTATAGTTAAGAATTATCTTGGGCCGGGAGTTTGGCCTAGTGGTTAAAGTGCTTGCCTAGCATGCACGAAGACCCGGGTTTGATTCCTCGGTACCACATATATAGAAAAAAGCCAGAAGTGGTGCTGAGGCTCAAGTGGTAGAGCTCTAGCCTTGAGAAAGTCCAAGGACAGTGCTCAGGCCCTGAGCTCAAGCCCAGGACTGGCAAAAAAAAAAAAAAAAAAAAAAAGAATTATCTTCAGTATTTGATAAAATTCACCTGTAAATTTGGACCCGGTATTTTCTTTGGGGAAGATTAACTACTACAGAGTTTTGAAGTTTTTCTTCTTTTTTCTGGGTCAACTCCTGTCATTTAGTATTCATTCAACCTAAATTATAACTCTTTTTTTTGGCCAGTCCTGGGGCTTTAACTCAGGGTCAGAGCACTGACCTTGGGCTTTCTCTGGACTACAGCTCTACCACTTGAGCCACAGCACCACTTCCAGCTTTTTCTATGTATGTGGTACTGAGGAATTGAACCTGAGTCTTTGTGCATTCTAGGCAAGCACTCTACCACTAGGCCAAACTCCCGGTCCCTAAACCATACCTTAATATCATAATTGCGCTATCAATGTGGTGTATAATTTATCTTTTGAGTATAGTTTTACAAATATTATTATGAAACTTCAAATGTTATATGGCTAGTGATGAACATCTTCTTTTCCTGTAGGTGGATCTAAATCAGATGAAAAAGTGGATTTGAGCAAGGACAAGAAATTAGCTCAGTTTAACAACTGGTTTACATGGTGTCACAACTGTAGGCATGGTGGACATGCTGGACATATGCTTAGTTGGTTTAGGTAATGAGTACATTTCTTCTTTAATAAGCTTAGAGTTATAGGACATATAAAGAAGATGGTCTATTAAATCATTCAAGTTATTATTGTATGCTATTAATGTCATCCAAGGATGAATTTTGTTTTTACAGTCAGTTAACAAATATTAAATATTTCTGTACTTTGTAATCTTAAACTAAAAATGACTACTTACAAATGAGAAATACAAGTTAAATGTTTGAATAACTTCATTTGGGGAGATGATGTGTTCATAGCTCTTTACAAAAGACTGAATGTCCTGTAGTTTATCATGTAATTGAATTGTAAAAGTAATGATGAAATACATGTCAAATTATTGTATTATCTCCTTTGTAAGTAAGCTTGGTGTGTAGGTGTAAACACAACAGTATGGGGATGCTCAAGATGAAACTCTTTTGTTGTTGTTTTGTTTTATTTTCTGGTACAGGGGCTTAAAAACAAGGCTGGGAAGTCACTTTACCTTTTGGCTAGTGCTCTACCACTTGAGTCACACCTCCAGTTCTGGCTTGTTGCTGGGTAATTGGAGCTAAGAGTCTCTCAGATTTGCCTGCCTGAGATGGCTTCAGACCTCCATCTTCAGATTCCTGTGTAGCTAGGACTGCCACCCAGCTTAAATTATACCTTTATTCTGAGGTGCTGTGCTCCTCATTATTGTAGCATTCACCTGCAACCTGTCTTATTGCTTTAAACATTGAGCACATCTCTATCACTTTCCTAACTGTAAGTAAGACATAAAGGCATATACATATAATAGTTATTCATATTTAAGTCACTTTCTTCCCTAAATTCAGCTCAGTAGTCATTTCAGTTTTGTTTTTGTTTGTTTTGTTTTGTTTTGTTTTGTTTGCCAGTCTCTGGCTTGAATTCAGGGCCAGAGCACTGACCTTGAGCTCTCAAGGCTAGAGCTCTTCCACTTGAGCCACAGCACCACTTCCAGCTTTTTCTATGTATGTGGTACTGAGGAATTGAACCTGAGTCTTTGTGCATGCTAGGCAAGCACTCTATCACTAGGCCAAACTCCTGGCCCCTGATAGGATGTTTTTAGGATGCTTTTCCTCTGGGTTTAATTTCTGTGCTTTTCCAAATGACATTTTGGAAACTGGCATTTATAGATATATAGAGAGAAATGGAGAGATAAACAAATGTATATATGAATATGTAGTTTGGATTTTTAACTGTTATTTGATTTTTTTTTAAGGGACCATGCAGAATGTCCTGTGTCTGCATGTACCTGTAAATGTATGCAGTTGGATACAACAGGGAATCTCGTTCCTGCAGAGACTGTCCAGCCATAAAATGTTACCACCTAAAGAGAAACCCTCAAGTGGGAAATTTTCTGATGGATGTCCTTCATAGCTCAAAAATATACCTCAGAACCAGTCATTCATGACTTTCCTGTAATGGGAAAATAAATCATTCTATCAGATCAGCAATTTGATGTCTGAGTGCTTTTGATGTATTTCACAGAGACAAATGCTACTAAAATGAACATCAGAGTATGTGAGCGTGTGTTCTGTTCAGTAGGTGAAAAAGTTCATTTTAGAACTTTCTAGGTTTTATCAAAATTAAAAATGCTGTATAAGAGCCCTGGTAATAAAAAGAACAGACCTTATGCTTGTATCTTTGAAACTCAAATTAGATATCTTTGAATAAAATCTTTACACTTTTAAAATAAAGTGAGACTAATTCATTTATTGAAATACTAGTTTAAGCCTATCAATGTTTAGATTCCTTTCAGGTAAAGTTTAAATTCTGCATTTTACTTTTAAAAGTAGTCCCTGACTCACACTGGAGAATAAACATCAATATGTATGTATGTATGTATGTATGTATGTATGTATGTATGTGTGTATATATGTATGTATGTGTATGTATGCATGTACACAAATATAACTATGTGTTTCTTTTTGTGGTACTAAGCTCAAGGTCTTGCATTTTGGCAAATGCTTAACCACTTGAGCCTTGCCCATGCCCCTAACTTTTTTGCTTTAGTTATTTTTCAGGTAGGGTGTTGATAACTTTCTGCCCAGGCTGACTCTGAACTGTGTTCTTCTTGATCTCTGCCTTCCTAGAATTAGATATGAGGCATTGTGCTTAAGACATCTGTGTGTGTGTGTGGGGGCACTCTCCCTAAGCTCTTCAGCTCAAGGCTAAGCACTGCCACTTTGAGCTACAGGGCTACTTCCAGTTTTCTGATGGTTAATTGGAGATAAGAGGGAACTTTCATGCCTGAGGTGGCACTGAACCATCATCCTCAGATCTCAGCCTCCTGAGTAGCTATGATTATAGGCATGAGTCATCAGCACCCAGCTGTATATGTTCCTTACGTAGTCTTTTCTTTCTTTCACACACCTTCAATATAAGACATTTATTAAATAAACATTACTATGTTCAGAAAGCCAAAATTAAGAATGTATTTTATGACTTTTTTTCCCCCGCCGGTCCTGCAGCTTGAACTTGGGGTCTGGGTACTGGCCTGGAGTTTCATTTTGCTGTAGTGCTTTACCACTTGAGCCTCAGCTCAACTTCTGTCCTTTTTTTTTTAAATAATTGATTTGAGATAAGAGTCCCACAGAAGCCAGGGATGGCTTTGAATTATGAGCTTCCTGAATAGATAGGATTACAGCCATCAGCCACTGATATCCACCTAACTTTTTATTTTTAAAAAGAAAAATACATGCCATTTCAGGAAAACAGTACAAAATTTTGTTTCAATTTTTTGCTTTCCAGTTTTCTTGTTTAAAATTTAGAGATCTCTCTCAAGTTAATGTCTGGTAACATTTTATTGAACAAAACATTGTTTCATGTCTGGGTCCCAATAGTTTATACCTGTAATTCTATTTACTTAGGAGGCTGAGATCCTGAGGATCATGCTGGCCTAGACAGAAAGGTCTATGAGATTATATCTCCACTTAATTATCCCTTCCCCTGGCCCCTCAAAAAAAAAAAGTGGGAGCTGGAGCTATGGCTCAAATGTAGAATGCTAGCTTTGGGTGTGTGGAGGGGGAAAGTTCAGGGTTCTGTTGCATGATGCATTGTGTGACATTTAATGTTAATTATTCTTCTATTTAAACTTCATGATAATTGAGAAAGCCTAAGGACAGTCTTCAGGCCCTAAGCCCAAGCCCAGGACTGGCAAAATAAATAAATTACTTTTCCATTTTCAATGCTGTACATGTTTAGTATAAGAAGGAATGTTGTTCTTCATTTAATTGGATTGCTGAATTTAATTTTAGTCATTTTACTGGGAAAATGTGGCTTTAAAATATTAAATTATAGCCCCAAGGGCCAGTATTATGAATAAATGACTTGGTATTTTTGAACTTCAATTTACCTCATATACAAAAAGCAAAGAAACATGCCTTGTAGAGTGATTGGGAGTTTTAATGCAATAAATATGATATGTCACATTCTAGTCACATAGTATTGTGTAAGTAGTAGTGACAAGCAGGTACTGTTGCTTTAGTCTTTATTGGTTACTCTTGTGTCAGTACTTTAAAAATGAATGGAGTGTTTTTTCTCATATGAGGAAGGTAGGTCTGAACTACATTGGGATATGATAGATTACACATTGAGACCAAAGGAGGATATTCTTAGGGTAGGAACACAAAGGTGCAATGCTTGTGAACCTCTGATCATACAAAATAATATTTATTGAAGTGAACTCCAGGAAATGGAAATGAATATTTTTCTTTGTTAAAAAAAAGTCTGGTGTGACTTAAGAATCTCATTTTGTTGCCAGATACAGTGCTTCCTCCTCTAATCCTAGCTACTCAAGAGGCTGAGATCCAGGGGTCCCACAGTCTGAAGCCAACCAAGGCATAACCACTAGAAAACCTGAAGTGGGGTGAGACTCAAGGGGTAGGGCCGTAGTCTTGAGCTGAAGAGCTCAGGGACAGAGCCCAGGCCCAGAGTTCAAGCCCCATGACAGACCAGAAAAAAAAAAAGAGAGAATCTACTTGTCTCCATGGTAGGATTTTTAGAAGGTTCAGCATGATCTGAAGGAAAATACCAGAGTTTGAATAAAATTGGTATATTAGTCATTAGTTATATACAGAATTCCTCCAAATGCCACCTGTGAGTTAAATATGATAGAAGAGTACTGAAGTATAAAAAAATTAACAGTGGGTCTGAAGAATTGACTAGAAACTTGCCAATTTTCTGTTTTTCTTATTTGGGAGGTGGAGGGTGGGGCCTAGGTGTTATCCATGAGTTTATTGTTTCTCAGTGCTAGCGCTCTACCACTGGAGCCACAGCTCCACTTCTGGATTTTTGGGTAGTTTAGTGAAAATAAGAGTCTCACAGGCTTTCTTGTCTGGCTTCAGACTGTTGTGATCCTTGGGTCTCAGCCTCTTGAGTAGCTGGAATTATAGACATGAGCCATGAGCACCTGGTTTTGTTCTCCTTTTCTTTTTCTTCCTTTTGTGTGTGTGTGTGTGTGTGTGTGTGTGTGTGTGTGTGTGTGTGTGTGTGTGTGTCTTTGTGTCTGTGTCTGTGTGTGTTTATCTCTCTTGGGCCTTGAACTCTGGGCCTGGATGCTGTGCTCAAGACTAGTGCTCTACTACTAGAGCCAGAGTACCATATCAGCTTTTTCTGACTAGTTTATGGGGTGAAAAGTCTCACGGCTTTTCCTGCTAAGGCTGGCTTTGAACAACAATCCTCAAATTAGCCTCCTGAGTAGCTTAGATTACAAGTATGAGCCAGTAGCTCCCAGTGCTGAAGTTTTCATTTTTAATGGTTTTTGTTTTTGTTTTTTTTTTGCTAGTCCTGGGGCTTGAGCTCAGGGCCTAGGCACTGTCCTTGGCTTTCTCAAGGCTAGAGCTCTACCACTGGAGCCACAGCACCACTTCCGGCCTTTTCTGTGTATGTGGTACCAAGGAATTGAAACCGGGTCTTTGTGCATGTGCATGCTAGGCAAGCACTCTACCAGTAGGCCAAACTCCCAGCTAGTGTTAAACTTTTAATGTAATTGTTTACACAGAACTTTATGATCCTTTATTTAACTCTCAGGTGTTCACAAGAGTACTTCTTTGTAGTTTTCCCTTTTCTGCCTTCCTGTTACAAATGAGGATCCTTTCATTTAGCATGCTGGGTGATCGTGATAATAAAGATACTCTGTGATATAAGATTGTTCTTCCTAGAAATAGCTGTAACTGCTAATATCTGAGTGATGGGCAAGACACTGTTTAGAATCCTTATATGAAGTCTAGCCCTGGTGCAATGGCAGAAACAGCATTAGCTAGATAACAATTCCCTGTCTATGCAACATTACATCATCTCCTGTTTTTTTCCCTTCCTGCCTGTTTTGTGAATTATTTCACTAATTGTGAAAGGGCAGTATTTTTAAGACTAATTTTGAGAGTAATGCTTTTTCAGAATCATAGAGACAAGGAAAGCTTCCCAAGTATTTTTAAAGATGACAACCCAGATACCAAGTTAACATACACTGAGGGCAGGGTGTATAACTTGGGAGAGCATGTGCTTAGATAGCATAAATAAGTCCCTGGGTGAAATCTTCAATATGTCTGGAAAAATAATCGATTAAAACATTACCAAAACAACTAAATTTACTTGTGAATTAAACAATACATAATAAAGTCACAAGTAAAACTGCTATCAAACAGTATACTAAGAAAATTATTAGTGCTTATGCACCAGGTAGCATGCACTTTATCTTATTTAATTTTGCATATACAGCTCTCATTCCTATGTTCATGCTGCATGTATGAGGTAACTTTAGCTATAAAGGTATTAGGTAATGTGTCCGAGACTGAATTAGAACAGCTGACAGATACAAGTGTTAAATCAGGAACAGGAACATGCTGACATACAGTAGAAAGCAGGGAACATAGCTCTGGAATCGAATGTATGCTTGGCATGCATGAGAGTCTGGGTTTGCTAGGTTCCAATTTCTGCACATGTAAATTCATACATATTAGAATTCTGTTAATTTGTCTGCACAGACCAAAAGGAATATTACTTATAAATATGTAAAGGGAATTCTGAGAAAAGTTACAGTAGTTAGGACAAAATTTTCTTCGAGTGAATGATTATATATATATATAAAAACTTCAAAAGATTCATGCTCTTGGGTGGGGGGGAGGGAAATGGGAACAAAAACGTGAGAATAATGCACCTACTACCTGGCGAATGTAACTGTAACCCCTCTATACATTACCCCGACAATAAAAAATAAAAAGATTCATGCTCTTTGACGGTGTACTGTACTGTCTGAGGATTGACTGGGTAAATCTTAAAAAGCTATGTTTCTGTGGTACGGTTATTGTTTATAATACATTTAGACATCTAAATGTCTAATACTAGAGGGAATTTTGGTACCTACATACATGAGAATACTAAAACTATTCAAATATAGATGTTTTTACTGATGATTTATGACATGTTGGTAAATGAAAAGGCAATTTAAATATAGAGAGTTGAAAAGGTTTGAAAGGGAAATTGAAGGTAGAATTACAATTGTTAAAGGTGGGATTTTGAGTAACATTTTTAATATCTTCATCTGATATTTTTCAGTAATCAGATGAATTTTTTAGTAAGGTATGTGTAAATAAGTATGGGGGCATGTCACACTCACAATATTGGCTTTTATTAAAGTTAGCCATGACCAGGCACCTTGTAACTATCATGAAAAAACTAAAATTCAGGAGGTAAATATGTTACATAATATGATGAAGATTAGTACTGAGACAAAATTAAAAAGTAATTTTCTAGGTTTTATAGTGACACGGAAACAAAGAAAAGGATGCCATCCATTTTTAATAGCCTTATTCATCTTATTTGGAAAAATAGTACATTTTGTTCTCTAGTTAGCCCATTGAGAAACAGATAATTAAAATGACTTTTTCTCTAAGGTTGGTGGCACATATTAAACTTTCAATATTTTTTCTTCTCTTAAGATTTTCCTGAGTGTTCCTGTTAACTGTTTTGATTCTGGGCCTGTGTAGGAAATCTTCCTCTAGTAGTAGAATTCATTTGATTTTATCCAATCTGGAGTATATCTTACTCAGTTCATTTCTAGTAGTACCCCATGCTTTTAGCAAACCAGCAAGGCTTTGCATGTCATTCATGGTGTACTATAAACTCTGAAAGGTAATAGACAACTTATATTTCCTGAAATAATTTCTAGTTATAGGGTAATTTGTCTAATGCTAGGAATAGTAGCAATAATAATAATTTAGCCCAGTCTTTCATCATTCAGCTTTTGAAAAGCATATTGCCTTATTTCCTAAGTCAAAATTCAAACACAAAGCTAATTTTTTTGTCATTCCTGGGGCTTGTACTCAGGGCCTGAGCACTGTCCCTGGGCTTTCTCAAGCCTAAGCTCTACCACTTGAGCCACAGCACCACTTCCAGCTTTTTCTATGTATGTGGTACCGAGGAATCGACCCCAGGTCTTTGTGCATGTTAAGCAAGCACTCTACCACTAGGCCAAATTCCCAGCCATTAGTTTGGCTCTTAAGACATACAAAAGACAGAATAGTTTAGAAGAACACTTGAAGGGACTGATATTTCATAAACTTTAAAAACATTTAGATAAGAATTTAAGCAAATCACTGGACTTTCTGCTTTTTTATTTAATAAAAATCATACTTAGAAAAAACATACACCAGTATGAAAGAATCCTGGTACTTGAATTAGCAAATATCAAAATTCCTGTATATCCAGGTTTATGTCACATTGCAGCCACATATTTTGCTGGTGACAGTTAAATTAGAAGTTGCCTATGCTAAGTATGATAAAAAAAAAAAGCTTTTTAAAAACAGGAAGTATTGTAACCTTTCTTTGGTTAAAAAATTGAACAGTACAAAGGTCCTATGTTACTGTTTTTGCTTTTATTAGTCGGTCATGGGGCTTTAATTTCTGGACCGTGTCCCCAAGCTTTTGTGCTTTTATGGCTAGTGCTCTACTATGTGCCATAGCTTCACTTTCAGTTTTCTGGTGGCTAACTGGAGATAATAGTCTCATGGACTTGTGCTCTGTCTGGCTTTGAACCAAATCCTCAGATCTCAGCCTCTTGAGTTGCTAGAATTACAAGCAGGAGCCAGCTATCACCGCCCAACTCCTGTGTTATGCTTTTAAAGAAAATATTTCTCCATCTATTTAGAAATTAATTTTGTATATCAAGGAAGCATTCCTAACTTGGTATATAAACATTTGCAGAATAGAGGAACATGTATAATTTATGCAGTATAAATATTTAGTAGCTCAGTAAATATGGGAGAAGTGTCTCTTGCAAAAATAATACATTTTATCATCTTCAATCTGACCTTTCCTTCCATTCTGCAAAAATAGAATGTAGGGGGCAAAAAGAGAATGGAATGTCAGTTGTGACTCGTATAATGTTTTAAATGAATGCTGAGAAAATGGCTTCCAGAAAAATACTCCTCCAGGCAGGGAACATTGTTTTCCACTGCAGGAACATAAATTAGAAATGAGTAAGCCAGGTGAGATTCTCAAGATCAATTGAGACAACTATTCTGAGAATCATTGTTCACCTAATTTGTAACTAGTAATTTTTCAGTATACTATATTGAATACATTCTATTTCTGTCTTCAGAGACTTATGAAGTATAGATCATATCTGCTACTTCTGAGGATTGAATTTTTTTTAATGTGTATTATCCTTACTTATAAAACACACCCGCTGGGAAAAAGTAGCCAAAAATTATTTAATATATCTTCACTTTGCCTCTTTTTGTCACTTTTATTTATACTCTGCTGAGTATAAAGGTGGAACTCTGAGATTTCAAAATAATTTTTCAGGTATCTTTTGTGAGACTAAAGCCATATATGTTTTCTCAAGCAAAGACATCTGAGCAGCATGAAAAGGAATTCTCAGGGCAAAATTGCTAAGCATATGTGATGGAACTGTGAGGGAAAAGAGCATAACTTTAATCTTCAAATAAGCTTAAAAATAGCTCCACCATTATTATGCATGAGGCTTGACAACTGACATTTCTCATTTTGGCAGTGTTCACCTACATCCTGGCAGCACCATAGCACATTCATCTCTTAGATAAAAGATTAATGAGCTGCCTATCATTTCCTCTCCTTTTGTACCAAGTGGTAGAGGCCTGGGTTGATCATATTGTGGTTATCAGCTTTGTTACGGAAATTGGTTCTGCCACTTGTGGGTTGTACTAAGACAACTGGTTAGCATTTAAATAAGGATTAAGTTATAGAATTAAAAAAATCCCATCTGAGTCAATGTCATATCTAGCAAGGCAGTTTCATTTTGTTTTGCTTTACAGATAGTACCACAAAACCTTATACTGAGGTAGGAAACAGAGGATTGTTTATGCTTTAAGACCTCCCCCTGGCACTCTAAGACAAAAAAAAACACTATTACATATGAAATATGAATTTATCAACTAGCTTGTCATAGTAATAGCTATCAAATTATTTTCTTTAAGGAAAACAAAAGAACAGAATTAGACATTTTGGAAATTTTATCCATAAAAGAAAAAAGAGGTGCTAGATTGACAAGTGATGTCCAGATACAGGGAAGTGAGACTTCTTTTACAAATGTAAGCAGATGTTAAAAGGAAAGGACAAGAACATCATTTAGGTATCTGGGTGATGTGAGCTACATTTATAAAACAGATGGCAGATAATGTGGGTCAGCCTAAGTCTATGAAAAAGTAACAGATTGTAGTTTCAGTAAAGTGATACATCCAAGGAAAAGGAATAGGACTTCTATTTTAGCATCTCTGCTCCTAGGTTTCCTGTCCTGAAGCTCTTAGTATTACTGAGTTGAAATTCCTTATCTACTGTACCCAGCATAACTCTTTTGAATATATTGCCCTTACATTGCCTTGTTTCCTCTTTTCCTCTCTGATTTCCTAAAAGAAACTATATAGTCTATCTCTGAATTAATATAACTTCCTGAAATACATTATATTAGTTGCCCAAATAAAGCTCATATTAATCTTTGGAGTTGAGTATAACTGCTCTGCCCTATAACAGAAAATGGTCATAGTGAGAGTAATTTCTTTTGCTATTTAAGGTGACCTCAATTTGGCTCTTCAGCAGGATTATATCTCTGTAGTAGACAATACATGCCAGTGTTGCAGCTCTACTGCCCACAGCTGCTGTAGCCTTCTTGAGGTCTTAAAATGGAGGGTGAGTGTGAAATGAAGAATCAAAAGCTGTTGCTGTTGTCTTTGTCATGGTGGTTCTGAGTCTAGGGATTTTAAGACACTGGGCTAAGCTCTTATTGTCTTGCTTTTTGCCAAGGATGCTCTGGGCCACAATTCACCTATTTATGATTTCAGCGTAGGTGGAATGTCAGATGCAGGCCATTTGCAGTTTTTATTGGTTGATATGGAAGTCTTACACATTTTTTGCCTGGGCTGACCTCAAACTGAAATCCTTTCTATCTCAGCCTCCCATTTAATTGGACTACAGACATGAGACTCAGAGCTTGGCTGCTTTATCATTTTTAACTGGTTGTAATGTTCTTTAAAATTAATCAGCTCTATATTCTCCCACTCCAAAGAGAAAAACAAGACTTCTTTAAAAAAACAAAACAAAATTGTGTCATTGAGAAGATTGTCATATTGCTTGTGGATATCTATACCATCATCAGGGTAGGTAGCATTTGATAGCAAAAGTCCTATCTGTCAAGTCAACATAGAATTTTTTTTTTTTTGGTGGGTAATGGGGCTTGAACTCTGGGCTTGAGCACTGTCCCTGAGTTCTTCAGCTCAAGGCTACTGCCCTATCCCTGGAGCCACAGACCCATATCAAGTCAACATAGAATTGTTTTTTTTTTTTTTTTGGTGGGTTATGGGGCTTGAACTCTGGGCTTGAGCACTGTCCCTGAGCTCTTCAGCTCAAGGCTACTGCCCTATCCCTGGAGCCACAGACCCACATCCTATTTTCTAGGGATTAATTAGAGATAAGAGTCTCTTGGTCTTTGGTGCCCAGGCTGGCTTTGAACTTCAATCCTCAGATCTCAGCCTCCTGAGTAGCTAGGATTACAGCCGTGAGCTACAGCCAGAAAATGTTTTGACTATCATCTACTGTTCCTCAGTAGTGTTTTTTTTTTCCCCCAATCCTGGGGCTGAACTCAGGGCCTGGACATTGTCCTTAGGTTTTCTCAAGGCTAGTGCTCTGCCATTTGAGCCACAGACTCACTTCTGGTTTTCTGGTGGTTAATTGGAGGTAAGAGTGTCTCATAGACATTCCTGTCCAAACTGGCTTTGAGCCTCGATCCTCAGATCTCAGCATCATTAGTAGCTGGGATTACAGTCATAAGCCACTGCACCTGGCCAGAAAATGTTTGACTATCATCTAGTAAACAGGATACTTGAGCCAAATTAGGTATTATATCTCCTATCTTTAATTTTCTTAACTGAGAAAAAAAATGGATGGTGATAGGTTAAGTGTGAGAAGTACATACCTACGTAAGAAGTCTTCCAGAATGATATCTAATGTTAACGCTGGTAAATAATTTGGATGTTGAATTTTCTATAGTTTAGTTTCAAAGAAGTTACAAAACACACAAAAACTAGTTTTCAGGTTCAAATATTTTTTTCTGATTTCTCAGTTAATTGGAGATAAAGTCTCACAAGATTTTGCTGTCCAAGCTGGCTTTGAACTGTGATCCTCAAATCTCAGCCTCCTAAAGAATCTAGGATTACAGGCATGAGCTATCAGTACCTGGCCTTAATAGGACATTTACTTCCATGTATATTAGTATTTTCCCAAGCAACAGAACCAATAAAATATATAAATAATATATAACATATCTATCCACATATCTACTTATGTTTATGTATGTATATGAGAAAATTTTTCATGGGAATTGACTCACGATTACTATGGAAGCTGAAATCCCATGATATGCTATCTGCAGACTGGAGAACTAGACAGTACAGGAAATTTTGTCTAAGTCGGAAGTATCAGAGAGTGAGGGCATTGGTAAAAGTCCTGGAGTCTCTAGGCCTGAGAATCAAGAGGTGATGTCCAAAAGCATATTAAAACTTTAGAATTGCTTTCCTGAAACATTTTTCTTCAATGTAGGCATCCAAATGGATTGGATGATACCCATCTACATAAGGGTGGATTAGGTATAATATCTTTACTCCATCCCAATGGATTATTTCTACCTGTTGTGTGAAACTGGATCTTCAGAAATTTAAATCTTTACTGACTTAGTGATTTAAACACTATATTTTCCAGAAACACCATCACAAACATACCCAGAAATGATTTGGCAGCTGTCTGGGCATCTTTTAGCCCTGCCAAGTTGATAAAATTGATCATCAAAACATGGTACCCAAAACAAGGAATATAAAAGGAAATAAAGTGAGGTTTTCTTTTCATTCACTCATTGTCTTGAGTTCCCTTACTCTGTTCTCATGAAGTTTGTGATACACTGGAAAGATAGACAAAAACTATGATCATATAGGAAGTCTTCCCTATCAATGACTTTTGGGTTTCTGAGTTCAGAGAGTATATTAGACTCTTAGACTGGGATTTTTGAACTCTGGGCCTGGGCATTGTCTCTGAACTCTTCAGCTCAAGGCTACCGCTCTACTACACCTTGAGCCACAGAACCACTTCTGGTTTTCAGGTGGCTAATTGGAGATAAGACTTTAGTGCCTGGACTGGCTTTGACTGCAATCCTCAGATCTGTCTCCTGAGTAAACTAGGGTTACAGGCATGGGCCACAGTGCCTGGCTCTGGGAAATTTTTTATTTTTATTTTTTTTGCCAGTTCTGGGCCTTGAACTCAAGGTCTGAACTCTGTCCTTAGGCTTTCCTCAAGGCTATAGCTCTATCAGTTGAGCCAGAGCACCAATTCCAGCTTTTTCTGTGTATGTGGTACTGAGGAATCCAACGCAGGTCTTTGGGCATATTAGGCAAGCACTCTACCACAAGGCCAAATTCCTAGCCCCTAGTCTGGTAAATTTTGATCATGAGTTTTTTAATCCTTTCTAAAGATGATTACAAAGATTGAGAAAGTGCTAAAGGAATAAACTACCACAGATGTAATAAAATGGTTCCTTGGCCTATTTCTGTGGATTTCTGTATCAGTTATCTATGTGTATAGCAACTTCCTGGAAATTATTTACTGATAATTAGTCTAATTTAGGTTAATGTCATTTGAATATAACTAAACTAAAAAATGTTAGCCATGGTCACTTTTCGTTAAACTGTGTGGGTTAAAGCTAACAGCAGGGTAGGAAATGTGGCTTAGTAGTAGAATGTTTCCCTAGCATGCATAAAGCCCTGAGTTCAATTCCTCAGTTACCACATAAACAGAAAAAAAACGAGAAGTGGTGTTGTGGCTCAAGTGTTAAAGTAGTAGCCTTGAATAAAAAGGAGCTCAAGGACAGTGCTCAGGCCCTGAGTTCTAGCCCCAAGACTGGCCCAAAAAAAAAAAAAAAAGAGCTAACAGTAATACTTCTATCTAGACACTGAATCTACCTAAAAAGAAATTACCTCTTTAACTTATAACTATTGAATGAAATTGTAATATGTTGTTAGAATTATACGTCATGTATTTTGTATTTTGTACAATATTGCTATGCAATGCAATTGCAATATTTTAAGCTCTATATGAAAACTCTTATATGATTATACCTTTATGAGAAGTCACAGAAATGAATAATTTTAGAAAGTGGGGCCGGGAGTTTGGCCTAGTGACAGAGTGCTTGCCTAGCATGCACGAAGACCTGGGTTTGATTCCTTGGCATCACATACATAGCAAAAAGCCAGAAGTGGTGCTGTGGCTCAAGTGGTAGAACCCTAGCCTTGAGAAAATCCAGGGACAGTGCTCAGGCCCTGAGCCCAAGCCCAGGACTGGCAAAAAAAAAAAATAATAATAATAATTTTAGAAAGTTTACATAATTCATTAAAATACTGGTATCCGAATTTTCCTATCAATACTTTAGACATTTCCTATAACAACAAAAAAAGAAAACCAAAAATGCTATCTACTTCTTTTCATGAAAGCAACTTACCATAAATTCTTTTTTTTTCAGTTTAGTGTTACATAACCTCCAGGCTGCACAAGTGAGGTAATCCATTCCCTGTGCAGTTGAAAGGGAAATGCTTTCCTGGGCCACTCTGTAATTTGCTTTGAAAAATCATTGCTATTTGTAACTATATCTTGTGATCACAAGATACATTTAGCTGAATTTAGAATCTGTTGAGGACACAGAAGGCAGCAGTACCGTTTGTAAATGTCATTGACTTAATGACTTTAACTCATAAAAATGTTGAAATTTTAAATCAAAATCATCCATTATTGAAGTGCACTTTAGATAATAAGAGCTATTTTTACAGGTTATTGCATTTCTCTATATTTCTGTGACTTCTCTAATTTATCAGAAAACTGTAGATCCTATTCATAGGAATTACCCAAGCCAAATGTATATCATGTGTTCCTCATTCCTTAGGCAGTCATACCTAGATGCACATGATTGCCTTTACATTACTTTCATCAAGAAATTGATAGATGTGTACATAGATATAATTTATAAACTGTTTTTGGCACCTTTTCTGGAATTTTTTTAAAGAACCCAAACTTTAAACATTGACTCACAGATTTAACAAAGTAATATTATTTTCATTTAATCACATTTAAGATTCAGTTTTACAGGTGACAGTCACCTGTATTGTTCTTTGACCCACTTAAAATGTACTCTTAAATGTGTATGTCAAATAAGTATAGGCTACACAACAGACTAAAGGAAGAAAAGCCACACATTTCATCTTGAAATGTTATTTTTATTTCCCTTCAAAAGGTATAAAGCAGGGTAATAATGATGATTTTAGCAGACAATTGGTCCTATACCAAATGACAGCAATGAATTGTTACATTATACCACTCCCTGGTAACTGAAGTTTACTTGGGAAATATAATGAAAAAATAGAGAAAAGATAGAAATCTTTGCAGCTGTGATAAATTTCTTTTTGAAACAAGAACAGTATAATATAACATCACATCCTGAGTTGTTTTCCTGACTAACTGTACTGTGAAAGTGAAGGAAATTGCCTAGAGGACCAATTCGTAGAGGTCCGTAGTTTCCAATAGGAAAAAGAAGTTTACAAACTCATAATTGGGAAGCAATGATCTCTAATTCCTAATTCTTTTCTAGGTCCACACTATGGTCATCTGGAAAACATTTAGTTATTTGAGGAGGTTCCAGAATGTGGAAATTCCTGGGTCCACTGTCTGTCTGTCATTATAAAAGGTCAAATACTTGACCAACTACAACATTTCAATTTCTGAGACATGTGGAGGAAATAATTGACCTGAAGGAGCTCTGATCACTTAAAGATAGATGTATCTCTAAAACAGAAGTTTACAGCCCAGTGTTTTCACCAAGCCTAAGGCTTCTCAAAATGTAAGGAAAATGTTAAAATATTTCAAAAGAATGTACTGGCTTTGTCTACAGGTTTATCTTAAATTTAGTTGACACAATTTAGCTTTAAATGATCACAGAGCATTAACTGGAATTAAATGATAATAAACATTAGGATCTAAAGATCCTTATTTCCTATGATATCTAAGATAAAAATTATATTAAATCATGTGACTTTTAATTAGTAACTATTATTCATCAGCAGAATTTCTCCCTGCTGATTATCTTTCAAAATCCAGGTAACAAGATACTGTGATCTTACAATGAAAACTTGAGTTTAAAACTATCAGTATATATGGTTTATTACCTTAAAGTTGTGTGGTGTAAGAATATTAGAGCCAAAGGCATCAGCTTCTTTTTCTGGGCAATATTTCAGACCCTTGTGAAAACTTAATGGTTGCTTTTGAAGGGAGGCTAATGAAGTCAAGGGTGTCATCTACGGCATTGTCCCTAACTGTTAATCTCTCTATATTTCCCTTTGCTCAGATATAGTACTTATGATTCTCTGACAACTGCAATGAAGTTTTCTTTATCTGCTTACTGCCTAAACTAAATAATTTTTTAATATCTAAAAGCCACTATATTTTGGTTTAAGTTTTTTGAAGTGAGGAACAAATATTACAGAATACACTGCAGAACTGCTGACATTTTGTAATATACCAAGCTGAAATAATAGCATACTAGCTACAGTTTTAATCCTAGCAATCAAGACAAGCATATTGGATTATGTTTGTAAGTCTAAGTGCTTCATAGGAAAGACAGATTGGAATCATATTCCCTAAACCAAATGAGGAAATGAGGAAAAAACTAAATGAGGAAAAAAAAAACCAAAGAGGAGTTTCAGAAACTGCAACTGTAGAATTTAGTTGTTCTTAATCTTACTGGATTTTTTTTCTTAGACCACTTAAATATTATACAGGTGGTAAAAGATGAGGTATCTTTTGAAATTATATTAAAAAGCTGTAGACAGAGATTTTAAACAAAACCTGAGGTTTTGTTTGTATGTATCTTTAGTAATCAGCCTACGATGACACTCAGAGCACTTGATTCATCTTATGAGTTTTTTTTTTTTTCCCCAGTCCTGGGCCTTGAACTCAGGGTCTGAGCACTAGGCTTTCTCAAGGATAGAGTTCTACCAATTGAGTCACAGCACCACTTCCAGCTTTTTCCTATGTATATAGCACTGAGGAATTGAATCCGGGTCTTTGTGCATGCTAGGCAAGCACTCTACCAGTAGGCCAAACTCTTGGCCCTGAGATGTTTTGAGTTATGTACAATTCTGACGTTGTTAAGCGAAAATAAAGCAAACATTTGAAGATGTCAGTAAAACAGGCTCTTTAGATAACCAATGTACAGTTCACCATCCCTACCTTAGATTCCATAATGTTTAATAGACAGTTTAATAACTGCTTAATATAGCAATACACTACTTTAAAAAGGTGGGCTTTCCTTTTTGGAATTAGAAAAATGTTTAAAATTTATTATGGTAATGAGTGTACAACTAAAAGCCACTTAATTGTATGTTTGAAATCACATGCATTATATACATGAATTATAGCTCAGTGAAACTGTAAGGAAAATCTGGAACATGTGGTAAGGGAAGTACACTTTTCAAGTATTACTTAAATTTCAGTGTTGGTGGGATATCCAGGTGTAGATGCCAACCAGCTCAACATAGGAGGTCTAGCAGAAAACAAGCCACTACTTCAACAGAACACAAGATCCTAAATTCATAACCCAGTTTACTAAACATAGTACTTCAAGCAACCTTAAGAAATTGTAATCCTAATTACTCGTAAGAGTGAGAATTGAAGCCAGCCCAAGCAGAAAAGTCTGTGAGGTTCTATCTCTAATAGTCAGTGAAATGCTACACTGGAAATTTGGCTCATAGGGCTAGAGTACTCAGAGCCTTGAGCAAGCAAGCTGAATGAGCCCCTAGGTGAAGCTCTGGTGGCTGGCATAAACAAACAAAACAATGATTAGCATGTTAGAATTTGTGAAATGTTAAGTAAATTCTTAACAAAGCTGACCATCCTAGTCCATTCTACTTGTTAAATCTAATACTTGACTTAAGAGGTTTGCAGCTTGTGTTGAATATATAACTGAAAGAAAACAAAATGAGCAGTAGTGTGCACCATTTAAAGCTTTATTAGTAAAATAGAAAAAACTCAAGACAATTGTTTTGCTTTTGCATCTTATCTGACCATATAGTGAAGTGTTTTTTTTTTTTAACAGAATAACAAAAACAAAGAAACTGTCGATATTCTAGTTTCATCAAAAACTAACTTTAAGGTATCTAAAATTCAGTATGTAAAAGGTTAATAAAAGCATGAGAATGAAAACTCAGCTCTTTCCTTCAAACATAAAAGATGATTCCCCTTCAATGTAACTCACTTGAAATCGTAAAACAATGACAAATCAAGATCATGACTGTTCCACAGCCCCTACTGGAAAAAACTGAGGAAACTCATGGATAATTTTCAAAGCTTCATTGTAAAGTCCAAGATCTGAAAGAAGCATAGAAGAAGACACTTAATCTATAGTGGAAAGCTATAGCATCTATTATCTAGAAATTTCTACCTATTTCTCTTTATTCTCGTTCAGAATTTATTTTCACAATTTAGTTTCTATAATTGAGTTGTGAACCATCATTTTAATTTTATTGTGGTTCCTCCAAAAGAAGACACATGGGGAATACACGACCACCAACTTGTCTGCTATCTAGGCAGATTTTTCCTCCTAGTTTTCGTACATTGTAGTACCCCAGACCTTCATGTAGCCAAACAAAATCATTAATACTTTTTAATCCGATTTGGAAACATTGCTCTATCTACAAAGACCTTTCTGAAGCAGGACAAAGTGTCCCCAAGTATTTCTTTGGGATTAGAAACATCTATAGAAATGGAAATTATGGCAGGAGTTAAAATAAAGGCCAATACATACCAAATTAAGAATAAAACTTTTCCCCATAATGACATAAAATCGCTAAATACTATAAAGATTTGCTTACCAAAAGGAAGAATATCCTCTTTAAACTGGATGAAAGATGTACACATGATTGTTGCTTTGGGGGTTACTCTTCCAACTACTTCCAAGACGCCAGAGATTTCTTCATTAAGCTAAAACATTGAACAAAATGTCAATTTATCATATTTTTGGAATTTGGAAAATGATGCATCTTTCAAATGGTTTCACTTTACTAAATTTCCATGTGGAAAAAAAAGTAACCCTAAAAATTGACAATAGGGCTGGGAGTTTAGCCTAGTGGTAGAGTGCTTGTCTAGCATGCATGAAGACCTGGGTTTGATTCCTCTGTACCACATACATAGAAAAAAGCCAGAAATGGTGCTGTGGTTCAAGTGGTAGAGCTCTAGCTTTGAGAAAACCCAAGGACAGTGTCCAGGCCCTGAGTTCAAGGCCCAGGACTGGCAAAAAAAAATGACAATAAACCTTGAACATGTTAAACAATTCTACTTGAAAAGACAATGAGACTCATAGCTAAGTTCATGTCTTGGAATGAAGACAAAAGGAGTGCTGTTCAAGGACCTGTCCCAGTAGAAAGCTCACAAGAATTCTTTCCAACCTAGAACTTTTACCTATCTTCTTTAAACATGAGGAATGCATGACCTAAAACAGGCAGGCAAATTGTAGTCCTGCCTGCCTAGGCAGGAAGCAAGCCCATACTCAAAAAATAAAAGGGAAAAGAGCAGCTTAGCTGTTGAGCAATTGCTTGGCAAGCATGAATCCCCAAGTTCAAACCCCAGTACCTCTAAAGACCTCTCTCTCCTCTCTTCTTCCCCCCACCCCTCTTTTTCTCTCCCTCTCCCCCCACCCATGTGTTTATTTACCAGTACCAAGGGTTGAAATCATAGTCTCATGCTCTTGCCCAGATTTCCTGCTCATGGTTGGTACTCTGCTGGACCCATGCCTCCAGTGTGGAATTTTACTACTTAAATGGAGATAAGAGTCTCAAACATTTTTCTGTGAGACTATGATCCAAATCTCAGCCTAATGAGTAGGGAAGATAATAGGAATGAACCACTAGCAACTGTCAAGCCTTGTTATTTTTCTTAGTAGCTTCCAGTCCAAAGTTTCAGTTAAACACCTATGCTAGAGATCAACTCAAACATACTGAGGAAATGGGGATTTCTGTAACCAGTCAATTATTACTATTATTACTATCATTATTATTATTTTTGGTGTCCATTAAAGAGCTTGAACTGAAGGCCTGGGCCACTATCCTTGAGCTTTTTTGCTCTATGATAATACTCTATTACTTGTACTACAACCTCTATTTCCAGTTTTTTGGTGTTTAATTAGAGATAAAAGTCTTATGGACCCTCAGATCTCAGCCTCCTGAGTAGCTAGGATTACAGATGTGACCTACAGGGTCCTCGAAGTAATTAGTTTTTAAGGACTCTTGATGAGAATCATAACATGTATAAATTGATTTACCAAATAGCATATGGGATTATCTACAAAGAAGATGAAGAAAATGTTTTTCAGTAAATTAAATATGAGATACAGAAATGAATGACACCTGAAAATACACATAAGTAAAAAGAGGAAATAAAGACAATATTAGAATACACCTATAATGCCAGCTGCTTAGGAGTCTGAAGCAGAAGTGACTGAGCCCATGAGTCAAAAGACTACTGGATAACAAATCAAGACTGTCTTAAAAATAGAAACAAAACGAAATAAAGCTCTTGAAGAAGGAAGATAATATGAAAGAATTTTTTAAGTATTTTTTTCTTCATAAAGATGAAGATTTTTACCAACCAAACACTTAGCTCACAAAATAATCAGTAAGAAGTACAAAAAGAAGAGAGGATATATTTGAGTTAATTTTAAAGTTCAGTTAAATTACAAGCACATCCTTTATATACACTTTCCACAAGTCAGAAACGGCAACAAAACAAACCAAGATAAAGAAACATAATACTTAAACATACTGGCTCCATTAACTCAACGTTTCCAGTTTTTCCTTCTCCATCTGACAGAATAAACATTTTTCCAGAGGGATGAATCTAAAAAAAGAAGCATACAATTTTGTAAATTAAAACACACGCACACGCGCGCACACACACACGCACACACACACACACGAATCTTTAAACATTTCAAGACTTGAACAAAGACAAGCAGATTGACCCTAACTTACTTTATTTATTTATTTTTTGTCAGTCCTGGGCTTGAGCTCATGGCCTGAGCACTGTCCTTGGACTTTCTCAAGGCTAGAGCTCTACCACTTGAGCCTCAGCACCACTTCCGGCTTTTTTCTATGTATGTGGTACAGAGGAATCGAACCCGGGTCTTCATGCATGCTAGGCAAGCACTTTAACCACTAGGCCAAACTCCCGGGCCCCCTAACTTACTTTAGTTTGGAATAAAGTATTTGTTTTCCCAACAACTGATTTGGTCCTAATCACCCTATTGTAAAAAAAAAAAGAAAAAGAAATTATAAAGGAGGACCCAATTATTCAAACTGGGAATGTGCTGACCCTTATGAATTAAATAGTACATATCTCCCTGCGGGAACGTTTTAAAAATGAGAAAGTAGAATAAGTGGTCGGTGCAAGATTTGGGTTCGGCTTCTGGGGGGCAGCTGCAAGCAGCCCTGACATCTGGTTTGAACGCCACCTTTGCTCTTGGTTGTGCAGCGATTCAGTTAACCACCGCACTCCGGCTGTTTTCCTACGTGGAGTCAGAATAACGAACACTCATCCCTCATCCCCCTTCGGGGATGCGTGGTTAAGCGGAGTTGCCAAGTCAGTCTTTATGAATGCTTTTCTTTCTCCAGCCATTCTGCCTGTTTCTCCTCAGTAGGATGAAGGAGGTTGGAGTAAAATGGGTAGTTAAGAGGTTCTGGAGGGGACGATGAAGAAATGTTTTCAGGAGACGAGAGAAAGACGTCTTCGACCCTAAGGAGCCGGCCTGGCTGGCATCGCTGTCTACACTGAAAACGCGGAAGGCAATCCAGGAAGAGTCTGCGGTACAATTTCCTTGAGATACACGCACTTAGAACCCCGAATATTCGAGAACACTCTGTCCTGTGCTCTTTAAAAAAGGCGCGAAAATAGGGTCGCAATAACGAAACGGTGGGAAAACGCTCCTTGGGCAAAATGAAGCAAATCAGGAGGGCAGGGACGCACCGTCACCCTCCATTCCTTCCTTTAGATCCACCACCCCGCCAGTCACGGGGGTCCCGCACACCGGGGTGGGGGGAGGCGGTGGGGCTTAAAACCGCGAGCGCGCCCACCTTTTCCAGCCGTCCTACGAAGCAGACGGGCCGGTCGATAAACTGAGGTACCATACTGGCGTTGATGCGCCACTTCGGCAATTCCATTAGGTCCACCATGACTTATTCCTCCAAAAGCCGTGAGCCGCAGGAGATGAACAGAAGACAGATCCAGAACCCAACCTGCGGGCGACAGATTTCCCGGCGTCTACCTTGATTGGCGGTCCCGGCGCTTACCTTGATTGACGCTCCAGTTCCACCAATCAAAAGGGAGGAACTGCTAGCGACCTCACGTTGACCCCTGGGATGTGTCCGGAAGTGGGCGGAGAATGTTTGGTACCGGGGGCGGGGGGGGGCGCGTTCCGGAAGTTTCCCGGGTGCTAGGCAGAAAGGGACGAGAGGGAGGGACGTGGGTGGGAGGCGGAGCCTGTGGCTGAGCTCCGCTGGGTTTACGGGCTTCCCTGAGGAGGCCGTGATCCCGGAAGTGGGACGTCGGCCTCGGTTGTCAGTGTGGCGGCGGACGGCGGCGCGAGCCCCAGGTACCTCTTCTCGAGGCAGTCACCGATTTTTCACTGCGGCGGACTGAGTCCCAGGGGCGAGGCGGCACTCGGGGTACCGGCTGCGGCTGGGCGGTCCGGTGGCGTCAGGGCTGTCACAGTTACCCCGCCTCCCCCTTCCTGGTTGGGCGCGGGAAGGCCTGGGATTGGTGGGGGGGGGGGGAGTGTTCCTGAATGAAGCCTGGTTCGGGTCTCCTGAAAGCGGGAAGGAGGGGTCCCTGTGGTTTCCATCTCTTTCTTCAGGCCGTCCGGCCTGGGGCCCAGGGTCTCTCCCCCGCCTCCAGCCTGCGCCACTTCCCGCTGTTTCTGTACCAAATTAGCCTTGAATCCTTTCTAGATCTTTCCTGACACCGGTTACTCAGCCCCTTGGCGTTAGCAGCATCAAGATGGCCCAGGAGACCCAAGCTAAGGTTGCCTCCTGTACACTCCAACCACCGAACGGAGAGATCACTAGGAGATATGCAGGGCCTAGCTGACTCCCGGCTATATAATTGACACTCTTTTTACCCCAGGCAGTCTTTGTACCGTTACTCCTACCCCAACACTGAGTCCTGGAAGATAATCTGTTCGGAGAAGATTTGGGAGAGGAGGGTGTTCTCGAATCTGACCCTGGCTAATAGTGTGATGAGTAGTTGGGTTGATTTGGGGGATTTTATCTTCCCGGATTGGTACCTACCTTGTCCAGGATGTTTCAGAATGAGAGCTCATTAAAACAAACAGACAATAACAACAACAACAACAACAACAGAAACTCACCTTCAAATTGTGCTATCGAAATTGGGTTGGGGGGCGGGAGTCTCAATGACTTCTGTGTCCTGGCTGGCTTTGAGCCACAATTCTCAGATCTCAGCCTTCTGAGTAGCTAGGATTGCAGGCGTGAGCCATAGACACCCAGCTTTGAAGTCATTCTTAATGGGGAATTCTGCTTGTTAGGCTAAAGAATATCTCTTGTTCATGGCTTAATGAGAGTTTTAGTGGCATGATTATGATAGAATTTGATTAAATGTATTTTGTGTCTTAGTTGAGATGATTGAAATAAATATATTTTCCAGTGTTAAACTAAGCATACATTCCTTCAAGAAACACAACTTAGTTATGATTTATATCTTTTATGAATTCTTGGATTTACCTTGCTGTTTTACAATTTTCACATTTACATAAGTGAGATCAGCCTATTTTCCTTATGTAATCCTTGTCAGTTACTGGTATTAGATCTTGTCTCATGAAATCGATGGTTTACTTTTTTTTTTTGCTCCAAGGTTTTGTGTAAAGCTCAAGTTATATATTCATTGACTTTAGTACAACTCATCTGTAAAACCTGAGTTGGTTTAGTCATTTACACTTACGTTATCCACATATTGCATAAGTACATACTAATTAAGCTCTAAATTCTTTTTCACTTTCAAGCATATTTCTTCTTTGATTCATGGCTTACTTTTGTTTTTAAATTTGTAGGTTTTATAGATATTTTGCTAAAAAATTTCTAATGTAATTGAATCATAGTCAGAGTTCTAGTTTAATTCTTTGCAAGTATCTGCAGTTTGTCTTAAATTTATTAAGTACATGGGAATTTTTTGTAATAATTTAATGTATACTGTGGTGCTAGAATGAGGAAGATTAACTTTGAACTCCTGGTGTCTTCTCTTCTTGAAGCCTTATTATTGAGTACATACATTTTGTGAAACAAAATGGTGAAATTAAGTAGTGGCTATCAAGGCTTTTCTGCCTTCAGATATGTGTGTGTATATTCATGTATATTATACGTATATGAATATATATCCATAAATATATGCATATGTATATATACAGTCCTGGGCCTTGAACAAAGGGCCTGGGCACTGGGTGCTGTCCCTGAGCTTTTTTGCTCAAGACTAGTGCTCTACCACTTGAACCACAGCTCCATTTGTTGTGTGTGTGTGTGTGTGTGTGTGTGTGTGATTAATTAGAGATAAGAGTATCATGGACTGCTTCAAGAGTATCATGGGTTGCTTTGAACCTCAATCCTCAGATCTCAGCTCTCTGAGTAACTAGGATTATAGGCTTGAGCTCTCAGAGCCCATCTGTCTATGACTTTTATAAACACACTAGATTTCTTTTGGTTAGAATTTATTATGTCATTTCCCATCCTGTATTTGAGTTAGACAAGAGCTATAGGCTTAAATGCACATTTCCACATTTCTTATCTAGATGTAGCCTGACTCACCTACTTGCCTTCTTGTCAAGTTAAGAACAGGTTGATTCCAGCCAGTGACTTCCAGAAGCTTTTCTTCTTAGCAAGGTCACTTCCTTAATCTGCAGGCTCCCATTAACACATAATTGCCTAGAGATATAAGAGTCCATTCTTGTATGCTGGAGCAGTAATGTTTGATGTATCAGGAAAGATTTGCTGACTGATATACCTTTTTTGCTATTTGTACACTGTGTGGCCTTTTTATTTATTGTGTTGACCTGATAGTTTTTCACCTTTTCTTAGTTCTTAAGTTTTAGATATCTCTTTTGTGCATATAGCTGGAGTTAACCACAGTGATTTTGGTTACTGAGGTATTTAATTTTTACTCTTATTTTGTTACACCCTTATGTTTTGTTCTTTCCGTCTTTTATGTTGTCTTTCTATTACTTTTTCTTCTTCAATTCTACTTACCTCTTTGCATTAGTTTAAATTTCATGAATTCTGTTTTTGTGGGTTTTAAGGGATTTACTTTGCAATTCCCATGGTCTAAATGTTTTAGTTTCATCAAATTTATGTACTAAAAATCCTTATTGCCAAAATGATAGTATTAAGAGGTAAGATCTTGGGAGGCAATTAGATATGGTGGTAGAGCCTTCAGGGATGGGATTGATGTCTTTATCAAAGCATCTGGAGAGAGATCCTCTATTTCTTCTGTGATAGAGAAGAGATGTCATATTTGAACCAAGAAATTGGCCCTCAACAGATAATGAATACATACTAAGTACCTGGCTGGTGGTTCTTTTGCAGACAGGACAAAGTCTTTTAGAATAGAGAGCTCTGAATCTCCGAGGTTTACAAACATTGAGGTTCCAAATCCAAAGACATGTCTGTAAGCTGGAAGAAGTTGAGCTTTCAAACCTGAAGTTTTCTTTTTGCTTTAGGTTCATTGCTCAGGACAGAGGCAATATAGTGCCCTCTGCTTAGAATGCTGACATACAAGCAGCTAGTGTTACAGTTCCAAAGCCCTGATTTCAGAAACCTTGCTGTATAGCCCTTAGCAGCTCTTTCAAACTCTTGCAGCAGCAAGAATCTGCAATACACTCATCTTCTTAGCCTCTTTGCCATCTCTCTTTTTTCTTAATTTTTTTTTCTCAAGACTTCTACTATCCTTCATGGCTTTATATCTTCTTGTACATCTGGGATAAACTTTCCTTCTTTTTGTGTTATCTATCCTCTGTAGAGGTGCTTTTGGTGAGATCTTCCTAGTAAACTCTGCCAGTTTGAATGCTTATTTATTTTAGTCCTCAGAAAAAAATTTTACTGCCTGTCCATAGAATAGAATTCTACGTGACTAGTAAGTTCTTTCAGAACTAAACTGCATTGATAATATTTTGCTTTTGTAGGATTTGCTTTCTTCTATTGTGATAATTTTTTTTTTTTTTTTGGCCAGTCCTGGGCTTGAGCTCAGGGCCTGAGCACTATCCTTGGACTTTCTCAAGGCTAGAGCTCTACCACTTGAGCCAAAGCACCACTTCTGGCTTTTTCCTATGTATATGGTACAGAGGAATCAAATCCGGTCTTTGTGCATGCTAGACAAGCACTCTACCACTATGTAAAACTCCTGGCCCCCATTGTGATAACATTTTTTTGTGTTCATTACCCTTAGTTTTTTCTTAGGTGTTCTTTAATTCATATCAGCATCCTGATATGAATTTCCATTAGATAGTTGGTAAATATGTTGTGCATTATGATTCTGATAAGGCTTGTTTTCATTGCTACGGCCTTTGAATATTGTCTTTCTCTCATTTTCTATATTGTTCTGGAATTCCAATTAGATGTAAGGACTTCACTTGTTCTTGATGTATGTTTTATTGTTACAATGCTTTTGATTCTGCTTGCTGAATTCTGGTTATTTTTCCAGTATAATTTACAAATTCCTTATAAGTGTTCTTCTTAATTTAAGTCTTTTATCTTTTTCTAGTTTTTCTAGCTTTTTATAGTTTTTTTTTTAAAACAAATCTCACTAATTCTCATAGTCTTTGTTTTGGAATAGCATCACATGTCTATTTCTTTATCTGTAACAGAATATAAAGTATATATTTATATTTTATTTTTATAGTCTTTATGGGTCTGATTTCATAATGTTCTTGATTCTGCTGACTCTTCATTTTGTTTTGTTTTTTGTTTCTTCATTTGCATGTTAATTTAGAATTATGAATTCATGTTTCATAGAATTTTTGTTGATTTCTTTGAGGTTTGGTTTCAGAGTGTGTTTCTCAGGAAAGGACTTATGTTTCCTTCTTCCCACAATGTTTGGGCCCCAGGCTTTTTGCCTGTTCTTTGTGGGACAGGGATCATTAAAACCCAGGCTTTTATCTATTAGAAATCAGCAGTGGCCATAGGGAAAATGTTAGTTCTGGTACTTATATCCTGTGGATTTGTAGATCTTCCCCCTTTTTGGCTTCTGTGGAATTTCTTTTCTCTATTATTGAGTTGGCCATACTAAAAAAAAGGGGGCATATTTAATTTAGCATTTTTAGATAGTCTTGCTGAGAGTGATTTCTTGAATATCTGATTTGCTCTATTAACCAGTAATACATATTCTGGCATTGTTTTTTTTTTTTTGTTTGTTTTGTTTTTTGTTTTTTTTTTTGGCTGTTACTGACTTTTTGTACAACTGTTCTGTATGGGAATTGTACTAGTGGCTGAAGAAAACAAATCCAGCCATATGCTAACCAAGACCTCCATGCTAAGCAGTACAGGCTTACTAGTAATGCTGGAAGAGGGACTGAATGGAGTCATCAGTTTCACATTCAAGTTCAGAATGAAGATTGACTTGGAGTATCCCGATGTAAGTGCTTTTGATATGGGTTATATTACTGCTTTAAAGCAGTTTTAACTTTCGTTAACTTTAATAAGTATATGTAACCTAAGAGTTATCATTTAACCATTTTTGACTCTACAATGTAGTAAACTAGGTACATTCTCGTTCCGTGCAACCATCATCACCATCTAGCTCCAGAACTTTTGTTCAGTTTCTAAAACTTAGACACTATATCCTTGAAGCAACCACCACCCAGTTTCACTCTCTTCCAGCGCCTGGTAGCCATTAACTTGTTTTCTCTCCCCAATTAATTTTGCTGTAGGTGCTATATAAGAGAAGTTATACAATATTTACCTTTGTTACTGGGTTTAGCTTGCTCTGCTGGTGTACTATGACTCGAGCTACATCCTAGCCCTGCTTTCTACTGGTTATTTGGAATCTCATGTACTTTTTTTCCCCGGCTGACTTCCAACCATGTTCTTTGAATCTCAGCCTTCTGAGTATTGAGGATGTAAACTACAGGTGTAAACTACCAGTGCCTGACTCAGTGTTTGTTCTTTTGTGTTTGCTTATTTTAGTTAACAAAATGTCTCCAAGGTTTGTCTATTTTAATATGCATCAGGTTTTCATTCCACTTTATTTTTCATCCATTGTATGGAAAATACCACATTGTGTCTTTCCGTTTTTTCATTGATAGATGTTTAGGTCATTTCTGTCTTCTAGCTTAAGTTAAAAAGGATTAGGTTAGAACCATTATGGGTTGAGCTGACTTCAGGCTAACCTCACAAGAAAATGGAACTGTGAACAAGAAACTGGAAGTGACACTGTTGCTAAAGGGGTAGGGTAGTAGATTTGAGCTGAAGAGCTCAAGGACAGTGCCCAGGCCCAGAGTTCAAGACCCACAATCCAAAAAAAAAAAAAGTGAGGAAAGGAGTAGGTAGGAGGAAGGATATGTAAGAATATTGAAATGACACTGACTAAAATATATTGTATTCATAAACTATTGTTAAATGGCAACATGTTTGCACAACTACTTACAGGTAATAATAAAATTTAAAAAAATTCCAGGCTGCTTCCCTAGATGAAGTATTGTGTACATGTCTAGACCAATAGAACCTGAATCCATCTATGGCATATTTTGTCCATCTTGAGATGATGCAGCAGTTTGGATATAAGAGATCATATCCTCTTGAAATCATTTGAGGTCATCCTTTTATTATTATTATTATTATTATTATTGTAATTAGTAAAAGGGTTACATGATATTTGCCAGATAGAAGGTGCATTAATTCACATACATTGATACCCTTTCACATGTCTTGGTACCCGTTTCCCTCCCCCCCCCACATCCCCCACCCGTCTTGGTTTTCCCCCCTTCCCTATCAAATTTCAAATATCCAAATACAAATAAATTCAATATATCAGATAACAAAGTGAGATACTATACCAATATGAGATAACCAAAGGACAGCAAAGGAGATGAGAGACAACATAGTACATTAAGGACAACAATCATTCATTATATGGCTTTTGTTTCAGTATCCTGGAGGTCCTTTCAATTAGCTTCACATTATATGTCCTTATGTATCAAGATTTTGCTCTATTGCAAATCTCTGCTAGTAGAGCCCAAGGTTTCTACTGATTATGACGAATGAGGGAAACCACTGAGCCTAAGTTCCTTTGAGTCTGGCTTACTTCACTTAATATGATTTTTTCTAAATCTTTCCATTTCCTAACAAATGGGGCGATGTCATTCTTTCTGACAGCAGCATAGAATTCCATTGTGTACAAATACCACAACTTGTTGATCCACTCATCAACTGAGGGACATCTAGGTTGGTTCCATAGCTTTGCTATGGTGAATAGTGCTGCAATGAACATTGTTGTGCTAGTGGGTTTAGTATGTCCTTGTTTCTGGGTGGTTGGGTAAATGCCAATTAGTGGAATTGCTGGGTCATAGAGGAGTTCTATGTTTAGCCTTTTGAGGCACTGCCACACTGCTTTCCATAGTGGTTGAACGAGTTTGCACTACCACCAACAGTGTAGTAGTGATCCCTCCTGGCCACCTCCCCTTCAGCATCTGTTGTCATTCGTTTTCCTGATCCTGGCCATTCTAACTGGAGTGAGTTGTTTTGATTTGCATTTCTTTTATGACCAGAGATGTTAAGCATTTCTTTTTTTTTTTTTTTGCCTGTCCTGGGCTTGAGTTCAGGGCCTGAGCACTGTCCTTGGACTTTCTCAAGGCTAGAGCTCTACCACTTGAGCCTCAGCACCACTTCCGGCTTTTTTCTATATGTGGTACCGAGGAATCGAACCCGGGTCTTCGTGCATGCTAGGCAAGCACTTTAACCACTAGGCCAAACTCCCGGCCCATGTTAAGCATTTCTTCATGTGTCTATAGGCCATTTTTATTTCTTTGTGAGGTCATCCTTTTACAACGATTTGATGCTTAGTAAGATGTTTTCTATGGCTGGGAGTGAGTCCTAGTGATAGAGTGCTTGCCTAGCATGTGCGAAGCCCTGGGTTCGATTTCTTGGTACCACATACAAAGAAAAAGTCAGAAGTGGTACTGAGGCTCAAGTGGTAGAGAGCTAGTCTTGAGAAAGCCCAAGGACAATGCTCAGGCCCTGAATTCAAAGCCCAGGACTGGGGGATGGGAGGAAGTGAAAGTAAGATATTTTCTACATTTTAAACTGTTTCCTGTGGAAAATTAGTATCAAAGAGATAGCTCTTCCCATAGTGTTTGGGTCCATAGTTTGCTTTCTTTCTGTTGATATCATTATGGTGATCTCATACGGACACAGAGAGAGACTGAATGAAATGTTACACTTGCCCACTTTAACCTTTTTCTGTTTATTGCTAGCAGCTACTTCTCATGTATAGCTCTGGAAATCAGATGACACACATATTTTAGTTCCTAATGGCCAATAGTCTAATGACTAATATTAAAATATCTTTCTTATTTGGAAAGATTTGATGATGCAGTTAAGTTATATTGGAAGGTTTTTGTTCTTTTGCTTTTGTTTTGCCGGTCTTGGGGCTTGACCTCAGGACCTGAACACTGTCCTTGGGCTACCACTACCACTTAAGCCACAGCACCACTTCTGGCTTTTTCTGTGTATGTGGTACTGGTGAATCCAACCCAGGCTTTGTGCATGGTAGGCAAGCACTCTTACCATTAGACTATTCTTCCAGCCCCTGTATTGGAGTTTTTTAGAGGGCAATTTGAAAAGTGAGTCCTTTGAGAAGTTGAATAAGATGGTGCCTCTTTTGTAGTAAAGGATAAAATAAGCAAAGAGCCAAATACCAATGGCCCATGCCTGTAATTCTATGCCAGCAATCAAGAGGCTGAGACCTGACCATCTTGTTTGGAAACCATTCTGGGCATAGTCCTTGAGACTCTTTTATCTTCACTTAATTACCAAAGAGCTAGAAGTGGAGCAGTGGCTCAAGTAGAAAGTCCTTGAGCAAAAAAGTAAAATGAAAGTACAAGACCCTGGGTTCAACCCCAAGATGCAGTACCAAAAGGAAAAAAGAAAAGAAGGAAAGAGAGAGGGAAACAGAATATAGTGAGAAAATAGAGAAAACTCCAACACTAAACAATGTTTTCCTTGATTTATTCTAGATTCCTTTGTACTATAGTTGTAAAGAAGTATGACTTCATATCATTTAAATGACTACTCTCCCTTAACACATTACTGAGATGTGTTTATCTCACACTGAAGATAATTGTTTTATGTTTTTGTTTGATTTGTATGTACCCCCCCAAATTTTTACTTAATTTTACAGTTGCATTGTTGGAGTAGTTAGTATTGTTCTGATAACAACTTAAGTATTAAAATGACTATACTAAAATATTTTGTTTTTTGCAGGTAGACTTATCAAAGTTTTTTTTTTTTTCTTTGTCGGTCGTGGGGCTTGGACCCTGGGCCTGGGTGTTGTCCCTGAGCTCTTCAGCTCAAGGCTACCTCCCTACCCCTTGATACATAGTGCCACTTCCAGTTTTCTAGAGGTTAATTGGAAATAAGAGTCTCACAGATTTTTGTGCCTAGGCTGGCCTTGAACCATGATCCTCAGATCTCAGCCTCCTGAGTAGCTAGGATTATGGATGTGAGCCACCAGCACCCAGCTGAGGGCCAGTTTGTTTGCTAGAGGACACTTGGCAATGTCCAATGATACTTTTGGTTGTAATAGGTGGGGCTTTCCCTTCCCCCCTCTTTATAGTTTCTTTGGTTTATGACCTGGCAAAAAGCTTGGGCAGATGTTTTCTTCCTTTTATTTCCCTTTCCTCTAACTAATGTTTGCTTTATATTTAGTGAGTGAGACCCTTCCAGATTCTAGTGTTATTTATTGATTTTTCTTTTCTATGAAGTGAATTCTTGACTTATTTTCTGAAGCTTCTGAAATTGAAAGATTTCATTATAGGCTTCAAGGTATGGAGGATTTTAAACAATAAGTGCAGGTACCTTAATTTCTAGTACATGTACCTTAATTTCTAGCTTTGTCTTAGGATGTTTTTAGGAAGCTCATGGTCTTATCAGTACAATTCCTAAGAGTAGTTAAGAAGGGTAAGACTTTTAAAGTTTGTGTTTCTGTTTCAGATAGCAGCGGAAGCCGGAATGTTTCACTTCTTCCGAAAGCGACCTGAGCCTAAGAAGCCCACAGTAGCAGAGACAGAAGCAGATGGATTCATCCTTTTAGGTGAGTTTTCTTTAGTAAGATCAGAACTGCATGCATTGTTTCCTTCAAAAATTACTTAGACCTGGGTGCCTGTGATTCACGCCTGTAATTCTAACTACTCGGGAGGTTGAAATCAGAGAAATGAGGTTCAAAGCCAGGCTGGGCAAGAAAATCCTTGAAACTCTCATCCTTAATTAACCACCAGAAAACTGAAGGTGGTATTGTGGCTCAAAGTGGTAGAGCATTACACTTGAGCTGAAGAGCTTAGGGACATTGCCTAGGCCCTATGACTGACCCCCCAAAAAAATTACTTGGTAATTTTATGACTGACTTTAATTTCTTACTGATGTCACTGAGGCAATCAAAGGCTCAGATCTGAGTTTTGCAGTTCGAGCCAGCTAGGGCAGGAAAGTCTATGAGATTCTTTTTTTTTTTTTAATATATTTTTTATTGTAATTAATGAAAGGGTTATATGATATTTGCCAGATAGAAGGTGCAAGCACCCTTCGATAGCTCAGTTGGTAGAGCGGAGGACTGTAGACTGCACAGTCTATGAGATTCTTATATCCAA
This sequence comes from Megascapheus bottae, assembly GCF_031878675.1. Lineage (NCBI taxonomy): Eukaryota > Metazoa > Chordata > Mammalia > Rodentia > Geomyidae > Megascapheus > Megascapheus bottae. The sequence goes on from NC_143513.1 coordinate 53,545,493, forward strand.
TTAACTACCAAAAAACCAGAAGTGGGGCTATGGCACAAGTAATAGAGCACTGGTTTTGAACCACAGCACCACTTCTGGCTTTTTCTATTTATGTGGTACTGAGTCATCAAACCCTGGTCTTTGTGTCTGCTAGGCAAGCATTCTACCACTAGGTCAAACTCCTAGCCGTGTGTGTGTGTGTGTGTGTGTGTGTGTGTGTGTGTGTGTATTTCTTAAGAACAAACTCTAGAAATAAAGATCATGAATTATTGTTACCAGGTCTGGATTGTTACAGTTTGTTTTGGTTGTACAGTTCTATTTGTTTTTGTAAAATTACCCCCTTTTTGCCTATGGAAAACTAAAAGTCTCAAACAGTCCTTAAAAAATATTTTCTCAGGGTATCAATATATGTGAAGTAATACACCTTCTATCTGGTGACTATAATGTAACCCTTCTATTAATTACAATAAAGAATATATGAAAAAAAATTCTCTTCTTAATAATATCACCGTGCCTTTGTAAATTAGCATCTAAAATTAAATTAGGTCACAAATAAATATTTGCTGAAAGAAATAGTTTTGTGAATATGAAATGGTTAGTTTCTCATAAATGCTTTGTTAGGATTTATTTTATTTTTCATTATAAAATTAAAGCTTTTAAAGATTTTTAATTTAATTAAACATTTTTTATAGCTTTCAAGTTTTTTCTTTCAATCAAAACACAGTATGCTATTCCTAAGGGGAATTCTGAAAAGTTTTCCTTCATGTTACTATATCTTTCCCCTAAAAGAGGAATTTTCTACCTTGGTTTGTTCTTTCCAGATGCCATCTCCTGAGAGGGTGTCTTAGTAACCAAAACACAGAATTGCTTTCTTATACTCATTCTTATCTACTCTTGGCCTTCTCCCACCAGATTCTGACTTCTCTGAGACGATTTGCATTAACTCATGTGGTGGTCACTCCCTACGATGTTTGTCTGGGTCTCCTCTTTCAGGTATTGATTTCTTTCTTTTTTGTGCCAATTCTGGAACCGGAACCCAGGGCCTTGTGTGTGTTCTCTCTCTCTCTCTCTCTCTCTCTCTCTCTCTCTCTCTCTCTCTCTCTCTCTCTCTCTCTCTCTCCCTCTCTCTCTCTCCCTCCCTCCCTCCCTCCCTCCCTCTCCCTCTGTCTCTCCTTTCTTGCTTATAAGTGCCACTCTGCTACTTCACTTATGCCTGTAGGTTGGCCATATTGCTGGTTAGAGATGAAATCTCCCACTCTTTTCTGTTCTGTATGGGCTGGTTTTGAACTGTCATCCCCTGGATCTCAGACTTCTGAGTAGGTAGGACTGGAAGCCTGAGCTGCTGACACCTGACTACAGGTGATTTCTTATCTACTGATTTCTTATCTCTGACTTCCTTTATCTTGGCCTATTCAGACTAGGGTCTGCTGGCATCAGCCAATACTGTATATGCCTTGAGAATTTGGGGGTGACTCTTTCAGCCTTAATAGTGTTCCTGATTTTGGTCCTGTCATACTGCCATCCCTCTCACAGATAGGGCTCACCTTCTTCCTCTGACTGCTACAGGTTCAGTAGAAATAGGTTTGGGTGGGTCTCCTACTCCTCAGCTCTTCTCTGTAGAGCTAGACTCTTAAAAGAGAACAAATAGGTTTATCTGGCTCTCTTCCATTTCTTGATTATACTCTGGAAGACTAGAAAAGTTTTTTTTTCACAACTTTATCATAGAGTATTTCACAGCCATGTTCTGGTAATCCAGTGTATAATTTTGATTCTGTCTCATTTGGTATAGGCAGGGCAGTGGCTAGGATAGTCAGCTATTGTAGTCTTTGAGTGTTGTTATCTTAGAGCAGAAATGATAGTTTTTCTGGATGCTATTCTGAATGGAATAAAGTGAGATATGATGAGTATGACTGCTTATTTAAATCTTCTCACTATTTCAGAAATTTGCTTCTACTTTTCAAGTCAGAACTGATTCTGTCAACCCCAGTGTTAGTTCCTTAGAAGCTACCAATATTGCCTTCCTTCCATCTCCTGATTAGCCTATCAGAAAAAGATTCTTTTTCTCTCTCTGTCTCTCTCTGCTTCTCTCCCTCTCTCCCTCCCCCCCCTCTTCCCTCCCTCCTCCTCCCCCTCCCCCTCTCCCTCTCTTTCCCTCTCCCCCCTCTCCTTCCCCCCCCCCCCCCCCAGTGTGTGAGTGTTGGACAGGATGTATTGGTGTATTGGTCCTGGGGCTTCAGGGCCTGGGTACTCTCATTGAGCTTTTTTGTTCAAAACCAGTGCTCTACTACTTGAGCTATAGCCCTACTTCTGGCTTTTTGGTAGTTAATTGGAGATAAGAGTCTCATAGACTTTCCTGCCTAACTGGCTCCAACTGCAATGCTATGATCTGAGCCTCTGAGTGCCTCTTTCTTTAGAAGTTTAGAAATTTGTTCCAACAATGTCTAGTTTTCCAATTTCTATTCTATATTCCTCATTTTAATATCTCTGTGCAATTAAGACATGCAGAAGGGCTGGGAGTTTGACCTAGTTTTAGAGTGTTTTGCTTAGCATGCACAAAGACCCAGGTTCAATTCCTTAGTACAAGATACACAGAAAAAACCGGAAGTGGTGTTGTGGTTCAAGTGGTAGAGCTCAAGCCTTGAGGAAAAAGTCCAAGGACAGTGCTTAGGACCTGAATTCAAGCCCCAGAACTGGAAAAAAAAAGACTTATGTAGAGAGCTTTGTTCTGTTGTTACATGATTAAAAATTAATGTTATTCTTTGCCATGTATTCGTTTAAAAAACATGAGTGGGGTGAACTGACATCATGGAGAGCACACACAGTTCCTGATGCTAGACCTCAAATTTTTTGTTATACAAGAAAAAGATCTGTATTTGTGTGTGTGTGTGTGTGTGTGTGTGTGTGTGTGTGTGTGTGTGTGCGCGCGCGCGCGCACGCATGTGCATATATATGTATTTATTTTACTTTTACCTCTGTTCTGCCACTTTGGAGAATTTCAGAGACAAGTTTTAGCCATAGGCACAATGGTTCCTTATAATGATTTTTCTAAGTTCTCCAATTTGTATTACTATTGTATTCTTGACCAGATATTATTCTATTTTCTGTCTTAAAGTGTAGACCCAGATTCTAGGACATTGTGCCTTAGCATGTAACATTATCTGCTGATGACCTTTTCTCCTGTACCAAGAAAAACTGTAATTTGAAAAATAGATCTTAACTGAGCTTCAGGAGTTATTTCCACAGCTTCTATTCTAAGAAGAAATTTCTAAGACTTGATTATTCTAATATATTCTCACTACCAGCTGCTCTATCTAATATATCTGAGTTCTGATAGTATATCCTTTTCGAAGGTTAACATAGTGGTTTGGTTTTTTGTTTTTTGTTTTTTTTTTTGCACCAGTCCTGGAACTTGAACTCAGGGCTTGAGCACTGTCCTTGGGCCTTCTTCAGGCTAGCTCTACCACTTGAGCCACAACACCACTTTCAACTTTTTCTGTGTTATGTGGTACCAAGAAATCGAACTAGGCCAAACTCCTGTCCTAATGTGCTGTTTTGGGAGTTTTCAAACTACCATTTTGGACTGACCAGGTTTGAAATTGTGCCCATCACCATAGGTTTAGCAATCTGACACTTAATAGTAAGGAATCACTTCTACTGTCATTCCAAAATAACAATCTGATTGGTAATGGAACTAGTGCTGCTCTTTATCCACATGCTTCAAACAGGTGTCAGCCGGGGGACCCTTGTTTTTCAGTTTCTATGCCTGTTCATGCATGTCTCTCTTTAGCTCTATTTCTCTTCAGATGCAATGCTTATCACTTCACCATTTTCTACAAAAAGTCATTGTGTACCAGATATTCTGTGGACTTGTTATAGTTTGAATTTTTCATGCTACTAGTCAGCACCAGATGCAGATTCCTATTTCTTGTCGTCTTTCTCTCATATTGTCCCCCTTCCTCAGGACTCTTCGATGCCCCTGAAATATAAAGTTCTAACACTGAAGTTAGATGCCTTGAGTTGGCATTCTGGCTCCACAAGTTTCTGTGAGAAGCGTATTTCCCTACATATCATTTAGCTTTAACTTATCTAGAAAATGAGCCTCTCTTGACTCTCTATTCTATGGGATTATTGCACATATTAAATGAACTAATTTATGTAAAACATAACAATCTGCAAATGAGGTGGCACTTCCTTTATAGAAGATAAGAGGACTTAAGCGTCTGTAGGCTCCTCTATTTAGCATAATGCAGATTTGGAATTAGTCTAAGCAAGCAACTAATTTTAGAGACTGTTTATCTTTTTGACCACTAAGCTGTCTAACGTAGGGGGTTGTTTTTGTTTCGTAAGTCATATGGTCAGGTTTAATAGCTGTATATATATACGTATATATGTGCATCTATACATATATAGCTGTATATATATATGTATTATATATATTTGATAGCCACATATGCATATATTTAATAGGTGTGTATATATGTATGTATGTTACTGCAATTTGAGCTCAAGGCCTTTGTCCTTGCTGCTGGGCAGATATTTTAGCCCTTGAGCCATACTCCCAGGCCCACCTTAAACTTTCTATTATTTTAAATAACTTCTAAGTATTTTTTGAATATAACTTCATTATTTTTAAGGTGATATACAGAGGGATTACTATTTCACAATTCAGAAAATGCATACATTTCTCTTTTGTCACCTGTTCCTTCTCCTTTCTTCAGATATATATATATATATATATATATATATATATATATATATATTTACCAGTCCTGGGGCTTGAACTCAGGGCCCTGGACGTTCTCAAGGCTGGCACTCTACCGTTTGAGCCATAGCACCACTTCCAGCTTTTTCTGTGCATATGGTACTGAGCAATCAAACCCAGGGCCTCAGGGATGCTAGGCAAGCAATTTATTACCAGGCCATGCTTCAGGAACCCCCTCCAAAATATTTTTAAATATCTCAGAAAAATCCTATAATCTCCTTGAAGTTGTGAATAGATGATGTAGATTCTTTATTTAAAAAACCCCCTTTAATAGTTAATGGCTTAATTGAATTAACTGATGGAGATTCTAATACATCATTAGGAATATAGTTATCTGTTTTAACAAGTCATTTTGTTTTGCTGCTCTTTTTTCTTATGGTTCTATACCAATATATATTTACTATCTACTTTAGAGTCACTGAACATATTACACGAAAGTATTTTGGAAAATAAGTAAGCTTTAAACACTACATATGAAATGGTTTTTAAACTGATATAATGCCATATTTGTACTCATTTTACTCATGTATTTTGATTGGTATATTAATTTTTAGGTTTCATGTACAATGAGTACATTACAGGGAAAAATATAATTCATTTTGCATGCTTATCTGTTGACTCCTTGTTGACAAAGCTAAATACTTAAAAATATAATGCTATTTATTTCATTATAATACTATTATATTTGTATCTTGTGAATATGGACTCTACTACATTGTTATATTATCTCCTTCTGTGACTTTTGTAACCCATCTCTAAAAAAGTTATAGTAGATTATGTTGTTAAAGCTATAAATGATTTATTTATTTATTTATTTTGACAATCCTGGGCTTGAGCTCAGGGCCTGAGCATTGTCCTTGGATTTTCTCAAGGTTAGAGCTCTACCACTTGAGCCTCAGCACCATTTTCGGCTTTTTTCTATGTATGTAGTACTGAGGAATCAAACTTGGGTCTTCGTGCATGCTAGGCAAGCACTCTACCACTAGGCCAAACTTCCAGCCCGATTTATTTATTTTTTACTTGAGAATATCCTGAAGCCAGTGTTCCTTTTTTTTTTTTTTTTTTTTTTTGCCAGTAATGGGTCTTGGACTCAGGGCCTGAGCAGGCTTTTTACAAGGCCAGCACTCTACCACTTGGGCCACAGCACCACTTCCAGCTTTTTCTGTGTATGTGTATGTGATACCAAGGACTGGAACCAGGGCTTCAGGCATGCTAGGCAAGTACTCTACTACCAGGCCATGGTCCCAGCCCACATTGTTTATGTTTAACAGTGTTCTTGCTTGAAGTTTTAGATCACAGTTATTAAAAGTGGCATTTGAATTGATAAAGCCAATATCCAATATATCACTTGAAATTCAAGATCCAACCCAGGGATTTCTATTCATAATAATATAGTGTATATTTACTCATTTACCAATTTTTTCCCTCTGTAAAATGGGTAATGTGCTGAAGAATAAAAAAGAAAAAGCTTAAAAAAGCTTTAAAAAAAAGTTTAAAAAGCTTAGTGCAGGGCTGGGTGTTTGGCCTAGTGGTAGAGTGCTTGCTTAGCATGCACGAAGACCCGGGTTCAATTCCTTGGTACCACATACTTAGGAAAAGCCAGAAGTGGTGCCGAGGCTCAAGTGGTAGAGTTTTAGCCTTGAGAAAAATCCAAGGGCAGTCCTCTGGCCCTGAGCTTAAGCCCAGGACTGGTAAAAAAAAAAAAAAAAAGCTTAGTGCAAAACCATTTTTTTTCCCATGTAGCCAGTTTCTATTTACTTAGGGTAATAGCTATTTGTTCATTCACTAATAAAGTTGAATAATCCTCCAGAGTACTCCTTTTACACAAAAACAAATCGCAGTTTTTCTTTGTGTCACTGGGTGGCGATTTTTCATAGTCTTTTACTTCAATTTAAAAACCCAGCAGGCGTGGAACTATTTGTAATTACTATGGTTTTCTTCTGTTATGACATGTCTAATTGTACTTTTAACACATTATCTTTAAGTTGATTACAAATGTACTACAATAGTGTACAACCTTATAGTTATTTTAAATTAGTGAAGTTATTGCCTAGATGTTGCCATATAATTCCTTCCAAAACCAAGACAAAGGCATGATTAGCTTATTATGTTAGAAGAAAAATAGCAAACAGGTATGTAGATGTGGGTATCTTTATATATAAACACATACATATATGTATAACATATAATGAAAAGAAATAACTGAAACTGACATTGTTCACCAAATATTGACTGTAATTTTGGAGGCAGCAGAAAGAAATGGGGCAAGATATTACAGAGATTAAAGGAATTGGGTTACAGTATAACTGAAATTCATCATGCTTTTCAGAATATGCAGGTGTTTGTTAAAGTAGGGCAGTAAATTTCTATCTTCCATTAAGTTAATTATTTTGTAAAACTCACTGACTTTAGAACCGGCTTAGTAATAACAATATTTAACAAATTTTATCTTCTAATTAATTTTATTTTGATATTTTAAATCATGTATTTTATGAGTACTAAAAATATGGTTTAGCTTCTGCTCCCTTTATTTTCTAGTCTAAATCATGAATTACATTTTTGAAAGTAGGGACATACTTTTAAGATTCTTTATTCTTTCAGTCTAAGGATTGAAGTACATATACTTAAATCAGTTAAACAAATGTTTAACAAAATATTTTTATTTGGACCTTTGCTAGCTTATCTTTTCATCTTTGTGTTGTTTGCTTTATTTGAAAAGCGAAACTTACCTGTCTACAATGGACATTCACATTTCAAGGAATGAGGGACAGTAAGTAACTGATTCTGTGGAAAGCTGAAAGCTTTAGTTAAAACAACACAAAAATATTAGAGGTTTTCAACATAGTCTTCCTATTCTACTCCTTGTTATTATAAACAAAATGTACCAAACCTTAGAAGTGGGGAAAGGGACAGAATTTTACTTTTGAGAGAATAAAAAGGAGAAGAATCTAAAATGTGCAAGTATAAGCATTATATGAAAGTCATTAGAATAGGGTTGGAATCCTCTGTATATGTGGTCAAAAATATTGAGAAAAAATTTATATACAAGTCTCTGCTGATGTGAAATAATTGCAGTTGATTTGAATAAAAAAATTACATTTGTACTGAACCTATACAGAATGTTTTTCCATGTCATTACTCCTCAAATAATATTGTAAGGCAACTATTTATATGACATTTGCACTTACTAGTATTATAAGTAATCTAGAGGTAATTTAAAAGTATATTTGAGAAGCACAGTACCAGTGTCTCATGCCTATAATCCTAGCTACTCATGGCCCTTCTGGAAGATGGAAGTTTGAAGCTAGCCTGAGCAAAACCATCTAAGAGACTCCATATCCAAATTAATCAGCGAAAGTCCAGAGTAGAGATGTGGCTGTTGGGGACCAAACGCCATTCTAATAACTTTCTGCTGAGACCTGTAGTAGGGGTAAACAAGTGGACCTCTTTATCCTGCCCACCCAATATAAGGAGGGGAGTTTTAGAGAGAGGAAGATTTCTGCCTTGATGAAGCTGCGTGGCGTTTCTGTTCGTGCTCCGGAGAAGCAAGGCTGAGTGCAGGAGGACAGTGGGCCCTCTTCTCTCGTGGCTTGGACTGGTTGGGGTGTGTTTTTCCCATCCCTCCTCAAGAGGGACTGGGGACGAAGGACCCCGACATGTGGCTCAAGTGGTCGAGGAACAGCTGATCAAGTATGCATAGCAAGTGTAAAGAACAAGTGTGAATCCTCCAGTTCTGGCAAAAAGAAAAAACAAAACAAAAACCAAACATGTATGCAAGGATACATATAGGTTATATGTAAATATACCATTTTATAAGAGAATGTGAATATTTGATGATACCTCTTGGGAGTCTTGGAGTCAAACCCCTTGAACTGAAAAAAGACTACATCAAGGAATTAGTAATTGCTGCCCAATTCTGGTTATCATTTGAATTTTGAAGGACTAGGAATATAGCTCAGTGATAGAATACTTCCTTAATCAAAACAAAATGAAACAAGTTTTTGAAAAATTTTTATTAAGAGTTGTACAAAGAGACTACAATATCATTATGTTATTTATCTATTTTTATGTTGGTCCTAGGCTTAAAATTGGCCCCTGAGTACTATCTGAGAAGTTTTGCTCAAGGCTAGTTCTCTTGAGCCACAGCTACACTTCTGGTTTTTGTTGTTGTTGTTGTTTGTTTTTTGGTTTTGGTGATTAAGTGGAGATTAATTGGAGTCTCACTTTCTTGGTTTTGAATTGCAACCCTCAGATTTTAGCCTCCCGAGTAGCTAGGATTGCATGTGTGAGCTACCAGTGACTGGCTACAATATTAAATTTTTGGGGGGGTGGGGTTTGGTGCTTGAACTCCCTTTGGGCACTCTCCCTCAGCTCTTCAGCTCAAGGCTACTGCCTGGGCCTGGGCATTGTCCCTGAGCTCTCCAACTGAAGGATACCGCCCTACCCTTGAGCCAAATGCACTTCCCATTTTCTAGAGATTATTTGGAGATAAGAGTTTCAGGTCCTTTTAACGTAAGCTCAATGCTTTCCCTTATTTGTAATAATTAGTACACACCTAGCACTGTCCTAGCAGAGGATTACAGTAGCACAAAACGTAGATATATAAGGCCATACATGACAGGGCTAAATGAAAGGATCTCCAGGATATGGAAACAATAGCTTTATATCAGTGATGTTCTTAATGTATTATGTTATTTCTCTTCTCTTTTTCTTATTGGGAGGGGGTTGGGGGAGGAAAATGGGAACAAAAACATGAGTAGGGGTATCAGTGTTTGAGAAATGATGCACCTACTACCTGGTGAATATAACTGTAACCCCTTTATGTGTTACAAAAAAAAAAAAAGAAAAAGAGTCTCAGGTCCTTTTGTGCCAGGGTGGGTTTTGAACCTTGATCTTCATATCTCACCTCCTGAGTAGCTAGGATTACAGGCATGCGCCACCATACCCAGCATACAAAATTAATTTTATACAATGGTATTTTCATTAAAAGTGGTATATATATTGTTAATGATAGTTAAGAAGTATATAGTATTAGTGATTAAAAAGCATTCTCAAATTTTTTTAGTATTTTAAGTCAGATAGCTCCCTGTAAACTTATGTAATGACATTTTTTTCTTATTTTTTTCATATTTTTTTAATTGTAATTAATAGAAGGGTTACATTAATATTCACCAGATGGAGGGTACATTACTTCACATACATTGATACCCTTTTGTTGGGGGTTTTTAGTCCTCAGTCCCTTCGGACCCGCAGGAGGGATAGAGAGAACCATAATGAGCCGAGAAAGGAGAGGGCTGGCTGCACCCAGCCCTCCCTCCCCGGAGGACAATCAGATGAGTCAGGGAGATCCATCAAGGCAGGAACTCGTTTATTGAGGAAGTCCATTCAGCTAATATAGGATGCAGGAGCCTATCAGTACAAAGGTGGGCAGGGTCGGGGGTGGTACTCTCATTGAGGAAGTAGTATGCATGTGCTGTCCAAGAGGTCAGAAGGGTTCCAGCCCAGAGGTGGCCTTACAAGCCACAGCCACGCCTTCCAACCAGGTGGCAGGCACCATCTCAGCCAGGTGCGGTCCCAAGACCAGGGAATGAGCACTGGGCCAGGAGTTGCTCCTTTTACAGCATTCCATTTCCCTGATGTGACATGCCCCACACCCTTTCTCATGTCTTGGTCCCCATTTCCCTCCCACCACCCCCACCCCTCATCTTGTTTTCCCCCCTTCCCTATCTGATTTCAAATAACCAAATATCCATATATACAGTATATCAGATAACAAGGTGAAATACTGTAACAATATGAGATAGACGAAAGACAGCAAAAGAGATGAGAGATAACATAGTATATTAAGGACAACAATCACTCATTATATGGCTTTTGTTTCTATATCCTAGAGGTCCTTTCATTTAGCATCATACTATATACCTTATGTAGCTAGATGTTATATTGATTTGTTCTATTGTAAATCTCTGCTAGGAGAGCCCAAGGTTCCTACTGATTATGACAAATGAGGGAGGCTATTGGGCCTGTGATCCTTTGAGTCTGGCTTACTTCACTTACTATGGTTTTTTTCTAAGTCTTTCCATTTCCTTACAAATAGGGTGATGCCATTCTTTCTGACAGCTGCATAGAATTCCATTGTGTATAAATACCACATCTTGTTGATCCATCCCTCAACTGAGGTATATCTGGGTTGGTTCCATATCTTTGCTATAGTAAATAGCAAACATCATTGTGCTAGTGGATTTAGTCTGTCCTTGTTTCTGGACGATGGGTAAATGCCAAGTACTGGAATTTCTGGGTCATAGGGGAGTTCTGTGTTTATTCTTTTGAGGAACTGCCATACTGCTTTCCATAGTGGTTGAAAGAGTTTGCACTCCCACCAACAGTGTAGTAGTGTTCCCTCCTGCCCACATCCCCTCCAGCATCTGTTATTAGTTTTCTTGATCCTGGCCATTCTAACTAGAGAGAGGTGGAATCTTAGAGTTGTTTTGATTTGCATTTCTTTTATGGCCAGATATGTCGAGCATTTCTGCATGTGTCCATAGGCCATTCTTATTTCTTGGAATGACATTTTTATTTCCAGCATCTTATCATTTCTTGATGTATGAGCTAATAATATGTTTGTCAGTACCAAAGGAAAACTAACCCTTAAAATAGTTTGTCAATGGATTGCTTTAACAAGTTGATAACTGTGATAACCAACCATTATCCTGTTTTTATTGCTATAGTAGGGTTCTTAACCCAGATCAGCTTGGGAAATTGAGTAGAATGTTGTGCAAAGCTCTGAAAGTATGTTTCTAGGAAAAAGAATTTACATCAGATTCTTCATCATCTGTGATTTCCCAAACTATTTAAGAATTACTTTTCTAGATGTTATAATGATTTGTTAGTCACTTGGGCAGTGATATTATGTTAGATAATTTTCTGGTTACTGTGATTATACTTAAGATAATCAATTTACAGTAAGGACTTTTTTTTCTTTCGGTTGGTTGTGGGGCTTGAACTCTGGGCCTGGGCACTGTCCCTGAGCTCTTCAGCCCAAGGCTACTGCCCTACCCCTTGAGCAACAGCATCTTTTCTAGTGATTAATTGGAGATTACAGTCTCACAGACTTTAGTGCCCGGCTGGCCTTGATCAATGATCCTCAGATCTCAGCCTCTGGATTAGCTTGAATTACTGGTGCGAGTCACTGGCGCCCATCTAAAGCTTATTATTATTATTATTTTTTGCCAGTCCTGGGCCTTGAACTCAAGGCCTGAGCACTGTCCTTGGACTTTCCCAAGGCTAGAGTTCTACCACTTGAGCCACAGCACCATTTCTGGCTTTTTTTTTTTTTAATGTGCATCTGGTACTGAGGAATCGAACCTGGGTCTTCGCCTATGCTAGGCAAGCACTCTACTGGTAGGCCAAAGTCCCATCCTATTATATTATTATTATTTTTCTTTTTTGCCAGTCCTGGGTTTGGGCTCAGGGCCTGAGCACTGTCCTTGGGTTTTCTCAAGGCTAGAGCTCTACCACTTGAACCACAGTACCACTTCTGGCTTTTTTCTATGTATGTGATACCAAGGAATTGAGCCCGGGTCTTTGTGCATCCTAGGCAAGCACACTACTACCAAGGCCAGACTCCTAGCTTAAAGCTTTTTTTTTTTTTTTTAAGAGAAGAAAACCCTCTTCTTTCCATTTCCTGGAAGTCATTTTGATTATATATATATATATACATATATATATATATAAAATTTTATATGATCAGAAGTATAGAGGTATTGTGTCTGTTTTCCTCCCCTAAAAGAAGGCTTATTTTATTTAGCTCATAGGTTTGGAGATTATGGTCCATAGGGTTTGTTATTTTAAGCCTGTGATGAAGCAGCATGTGAACTGTGAGCCTGTGGTGGAAGAGAAATGTTCACCTCACTCACTGCTAGGAAGTAAAGAGAGGTGAGGGAGGAGCTACGGTCCCTCTGTTTGTGCAAGGGTGTCCTTGCATACATACACAAAAGTGATCTGAAGACACCCCACCTGAAAGACTCCACCATTTCCTAATAACACCAAGCCTTTACTGCATGAACCTTTAGAAGACACTTAAAACATACATTAATTGGAAATGGAGTGATGCCACAAAGTGGTAGACTGCTAACCTTGAGTGAAAAACCTTAGAAACAGTCCAGATCCTGAGTTCAAGCCCCATGACCAACTAAAAAAAGGTACTTCTTAATTTCTGTTTATGAAATACATTAGTAAAATTACACAGGAGATTAGACCAGACACTTCATTAAGTCTGCAGTGCTGTTAATGATAATGTCCTCTTACTTTGTACCTCATATATCCGTCATCTTTCTTTATGTATTGCATAATTGGAAATGTACCATTTGCAAAACTTTTAGAGGCAGTAGATGAAGTGTCAAAATCTTTTTTAGCATGGATATTTCAAGGAAAAATAAGTGATAATTCTTATAATTCTAAATTTTTTTTCTTTTTTTTTTTTTTTTCTTCAGTTCTGGGGCTTGAACTCAGGGCCTGGGTGCACTGTCCTTGGACACTTTTTGCTCAAGGCTAGCACTCTGCCACTTGAGCCACAGCACCACTTCCACTTTTTCTGTGTATGTGGTACTGAGGAATCAAACCCAAGGTTTCATGCATGCTTAGGCAAGCACTCTACCACTGGGCTACCCTCCCACCCCTAAATTTGTATTTCTGAAGTCACTTTTATAGGGCTTGAACTCAGAGCCTGAGGGCTGTCACAGAGATTTTTATGCTCAAGGCTAATTTTCTCCTACTTTGAGCCATATCTCCACTTCTGGTTCTAATGGTTATTTGGACACAAGAGTTTCACCAATTTTTCTGCCTTGGCTTTGAACTGTAATCCATAGATCTTAGCCTCCTGAGTAGCTAGGATTACAGGCCTGAGCTTCTAGCACTTGGCTAAAGTTACTTTTCCAAGTTTAAAATGAACTATGTATCTTTACTTGGCACAATTATAGTGGTCATATTTAAGGAAAGGTATGTTTTCACAGGTGATAACCTATTTTAAAATACTTTTAGTACAAATTGAAGTGCAATGCTTTAAAGTATATAAATTCTTTTTGTTTGCTAATGAAGAAGGAAATCAGTTACCTTAAAACACTGTGGCAACAGGGGATGGGAGTTTAGCCTACTGGGTAGAGTGCTTGTTTAGCTTGCATGAAGACCTGGGTTCAATTCCTTGGTACCACATACATAGAAAAAAAGCTGGAAGTGGAGGCTCAAGCCCAGGACTGGCAAAAAAGAAAAAACCCAAAAACAATGGCAATGGGACCAGGAGTTTGGCCTAGCGGTAGAGTGCTTGCCTAGCGTGCGTGAAGACCTGGGTTTAGTTCCTTGGTATCACATACATAGAAAAGTAGGAAGTGGTGTTCAAGTGGTAGAGTGCTAGCCTTGAGGAAAGCCCAAGGACAGTGCTTAGGCCCTGAGTTTAAGCCTCAGGAATGGAAAAAAAAAAAAAAAAGGCAAAAAAAAGAAATCGGTGGCAAATTGTGGTATGTACCAATTATACTAAAAAATTTCCTCAATGAAATAGTAATGCCTTTCTTGATTATAAGGCATCTTATGAAGTTGGATTAAATATATCACTGTAGAAATTTAACTGTGATTTATGCCTGTTAAGAAAATATGGTAATGCATCCAGATATATTTTAATACTCTTTAAGTTCAGGACTATATAAATATTTTCCATTCCCTTAAGGAATTTTTTTTTTCAGCTCTTTTAAGTCTCCATGGTGTCCTGGAAGCATGTAGAGCTTAGAGTGGTACAAACCTGTATTTCTCAAGTTATGTTCCATTTCTGCCTTCCTAGAATTGGCAAAGGTAATATGCTGCCAAAATTGAGTAATAGAGTGTTTTTCAGTTTGTAGGGAAAAATAAGCAACTGATGAGAACATATTTATGCAGTTTTTTGGGAAGACAGACTAGCAGTATATATGTTAGAAGTGTTAACCATGTAGGTTACTTTTACCTTAGAAATTCTACTTCTTGTAATTTATCTTCCAAACATAAGCAAATACTGCTTCTAGGATGCTGTATTTAATGTGAACTTTTTTGTTATTTGTACTTTATATCCCTACCATATATCTGGAAGGAAAAAACATTTACCTATATAACATAGTTGCAGGTGATTTTCTTTCCTTTTTCTTTTTCTTTTTTGATTACTTATACTTACTTATTTTGTAGTGAGTATTTGTTATTTGCATAACCATAAAGTCAAAAGGATCCCTAAGTACACATACCCCAAATCCTTGGTTCTCATGAAAGTTGCAATTCTCCTAAAGGAGTTAGTGTATTTGCTGTCAATCTGGAATTGTTTATATTTTTTAACTCCATTATAAACCTCACTTCACAGAATCATGTACTGAATAATTATAAATGTTGTTTGCTTCTCTAAAAATATTTATACTAATGTTTATAAATACTTTTATACATTTAAGACCAATATATATTACAGGAGAATGTTGTCCTAGACTTTTCACTTACTTGGCAATAATTTAATATTAAGTTTTAGTATTTACAAAGGGGGGAAATGTTTTGGGAATGATATTAACTAATATTTATTTTGGGTTTCTCACTAATGGTTTACTAGGTGTTGACAGTCCTTAAATTCCCAGAATACCTACCAGAGACTTGAGCTTCCTATATACAGGAGGCATCTTTAAACATTAAGCCCAATTTTAAGGTGAAAATTCACTATATTTTGAAAATATTTAAGCTTGTTTTGTGGATTACATGAACATATTTATTTTGTGATTTTTTTATCAATTTCAATAATTTAGCAATTATAATGGGAATATTAAGTTTTATATCCTTTGCAGGACATTTCTTTGAAACTTTAAGTTTAAACACTTGAGCTCTAATTATAAACTACAAGTAACTATGACTATCTATAATTACTTTTCCTATATAATGGATTTTGAGTTGACTATTCAGTTACTAGATTGAAATCACACATTTTTAAGTAAAGAGTTCTAAAAATAGCCATTGGTGACAAGTTAGAAGCCTTTGGTCCTCTTCATTTGCTGCACTCTTGGTCAGATTGAGTAGAACACAGGCATAAAAAAAGATTGAGGGCTATTGTCATTTATATGAGACTCATAAACTCTGTGGTGTATAATTTGTTTTCTGCTTGAACACAGATAAGACACTTTAAAAACACAAATTGTTAAGAATTATTAGGTATTTTTCTTGAGAGTCTTTTTTATCATATTTTTAAAATTGTAATAGTGGATTTACATTTATATGCACCAGCTAGAAAGAGCATTACTTCACACACATTGATGCCCCTTTTCATGTTTTTGTCCCCATTTCCCTCCCCCAACCCCCTCAGACATGAGATACCCGAGACCCTGAATTTTGGAATTCACTGATATAACCCAGGTAGGCCTCAAACTCATGATCCTTCTGCCATGGCTTCTCAAGTGATGGTATTATAGACACGGCCCAAATGACTAGATTATTTGAAGTAGTATAATAAAGAAAATTTGTAAAACTGCATGAATCTACACGAGATATACCATAGTATAAAACTATAATACTCTTCTTTTTTTTATTTGGTTGGTTAGGAGGTTTGAACTCTGGGCCTGGGTGCTGTCCCTCTGCTCTTTAGCTCAAGGCTACCACCCTATCCCTTGAGCCACAGCACCACTTCTGGCTTTCTGGTGGTTAATTGGAGAAAAGAGTCTCATGGACTTTAGTGCTTGGGCTGGCTTTGAACCACAATCCTCAGATCTCAGCCTCCTGAGTAGCTAGAATTACAGGCATGAGCTACCATGTCTGACAGAAAATGTATTTTTAGTAAGACTTGCACTTAGCCCCAGAAACTTGCCATGATGACTGATTTTAAAATGAATAACAGATGAAAAGTAAAGTTGTGGAAATTCAGGTGCCATGTGGCCATCGGGAAACATATTTCTTCCTACTTATTAAATAGTATTAACTTTCTGAAATTTATCCATCTCAAGGGTCTTCCTTATTTGTTGCCAGTATCGGTTCCTCATACAGAGCAAATTGCTCATAGGCTATACCTAAATGAAACATTCTTCAAGGGTTTTCTGCTCTCAGAACTGCTCATAGTTCTAAATAATGGAGATTGGCTGTGTTTTTCCTTTATTGCAACACATTTTTCACATGCCTTGTGTATTCTTAGTAGATACCATTTTTCGGTTTACGTTTAATTCAGACTTCTTCAGTTGTTTAAATGACTTTTGCTTAATGAGACTAGAAATGTTTTTGGAGGAAAGTTTTTCTATTTCTTCAGCTTACCTTCCCAAATGCTATAACAATGCCTATCTTTGGAGACTTTCTTAGATTGGGTTTTTTTCAGGCCAACTCTGTTCATTTGATTGACAAGTTTACAGTTTCTTTGGTTAGTAATAGAGAACTTCTACACTTCAGGTGTTGGTTAGACTAAGTATTTTGATCAGTTCTTAACAAAATATCAGTAACAATAATATTAGTGGGGGAATGCCTGAAAGGTAATTTTTCCATAACTTACAATAACTTATCTATTTTTAGATATGAATTATATGATAATCTGATGAAAATTCTCAGATATGTACAGGTACAGTATTTTAGTTACAGTTTTAATCATTTATTTAATAAGTGTTTGTTGAGTGCCTTCTTAAATGTTAGTTAAAAGTCCATGTGTTAGATGCATCACTGACAAGGAACCAAGAGTAAAAAGATGCCTCCATTTCTTATGTGATTTTTTTATTGTGAACTATATATACCAGGCTTTTTATGAAATTAAGATAGGGCAAACTGATTCTATTAGAAGAGTAAAAATATTATTATAAATAAATAAAATAAAAATGATTCTTTAACTATAGGGGATTATCACTGTAGTTAAAAAAAATAACAACTGGGCTTTTCAGGAGGCTAAAATTTGAGGATTATGGTTCAACTCCTGCTTGGGCAGGAAAGTCCAAAAAACTGCTTTTCCTGCTTTTCCACTTAACCCCCCCCCCACATATATAAATTGAAGTTGTGGCTCAAGTGGTAGAGTGCTAATCTTTGAACAAAATAGCTCAGGGAGAATGCTCAGTCCATGAGTTCAAACCCTGTGGTCAGTGCATGTGCACACAGACACTATTGTGTGCACTGTCACCTTCATTTCTGCACTCGGTTTCAGCTAGATTATTTAGAATTTTTATTAAGTGAGAAATGACTGTAAGTTGACTTCCTGTGTTTTCAGATCTTGGCATCTTTCTTGGAAATCTCTTCTTGAAGCATATATACCTCATTTAACAAAAATTGTTTTGAGGTTGAATCACTTCAGACTTTACTTAATTGGAGCATTTTTCATTCTTGTAGTATAGTATATAACCAGAGCTTCTAAATGGGCAGTTCATGGGGCCCAGTTGCACTATAGCTATTACAGCTTTATCTTCATCAATTCCATTTGTCATAATCTTCAGTTTACTTTTTTCCATTTATTTTATTTTTATTTTTTATTTTATTGTTGGGGTGATGTAAGAGGGGTTAGAGTTACATTCATCAGGTAGAAGGCTTTTTTTTTTTTTTTTTGTGGATTGTGGGTCTTGAGCTCTGGGCTTGGGCACTAATCCTGAGCTCTTCAGCTCAGCCACAGTGCCACTTCTGGTTTTTCTTTTCGTTTTTTTTTCTTTTTTTATTGTAATTAATAGAAGGGTTACATTATATTCACCAGATAGAAGGCACATTACTTCACAAACATTGATACCCTTTCTCATGACATGGTCCCTATTTCCCTCCCTCCCTCACCCCGCTCATCTTGATTCCCCCCTTCCCTTTCCAACTTCAAATAACCAATTAAGCACATATAAAATATATCAGATAACAAGGTGAAATACTGTAACAATATGAGATAGACGAAAGACAGCAAAAGAGATGAGAGATAACATAGTATATTAAGGACAACAATCACTCATAATATGGCTTTTGTTTCTATATCCTAGAGGTCCTTTCATTTAGCGTCATACTATATACCTTATGTATCTAGATGTTATATTGATTTGTTCTATTGTAAATCTCTGCTAGGAGAGCCCAAGGTTCCTACTGATTATGACAAATGAGGGAGGCTATTGGGCCTGTGATCCTTTGAGTCTGGCTTACTTCACTTACTATGGTTTTTTTCTAAGTCTTTCCATTTCCTTACAAATAGGGTGATGCCATTCTTTCTGACAGCTGCATAGAATTCCATTGTGTATAAATACCACATCTTGTTGATCCATCCCTCAACTGAGGGACATCTGGGTTAGTTCCATATCTTTGCTATGATAAATAGCAAACATCATTGTGCTAGTGGATTTAGTCTGTCCTTGTTTCTGGACGATGGGTAAATGGCAAGTACTGGAATTTCTGGGTTATAGGGGAGTTCTGTATTTATTTATTTATTTTATTTATTTTATTTTTTTTTGCCAGTCCTGGGCTTGAGCTCAGGGCCTGAGCACTGTCCTTGGACTTTCTCAAGGCTAGAGCTCTACCACTTGAGCCTCAGCACCACTTCTGGATTTTTTTCTATATGTGGTACTGAGGAATCGAACCCAGGTCTTCATGCATGCTAGGCAAGCACTTTAACCACTAGGCCAAACTCCCAGCCCCTCTGTATTTATTCTTTTGAGGAACTGCCATACTGCTTTTCATAGTGGTTGAAAGAGTTTGCACTCCCACCAACAGTATAGTAGTGTTCCCTCCTGGCCACATCCCCTCCAGCATCTGTTATTAGTTTTCTTGATCCTGGCCATTCTAACTAGAGAGAGGTGGAATCTTAGAGTTGTTTTGATTTGCATTTCTTTTATGGCCAGATATGTCGAGCATTTCTTCATGTGTCTATAGGCCACTTTTATTTCTTCTTCAGAGAAGACTCTCTTTAAGTCTTTGGCCCATCTTTTAATGGGATGGTTGTTTCTTTAGAGATTAGTTTTGGAGTGGTTCAATTTTTGAGCTGTTGATATATTTTATATATGAGGCCTTTGTCCGTTGTATGGTTAGTGAAGATCTTCTTCCATTCTGTAGGCTTCCTAATTAATTTACTAGCTATGTCCTTTGCCATACAGAAGCTTTGCAGTTTAATGCAATCCCACTTATCCAGCCTTTCTCTGATTTGTTGTGTTTCTAGGTCCTTATTAAGAAAGTTTCAACCTGAGCCAAGGAGGCCTAGTGTATCTCCTATTCCTTCTTGTAAAGTTTTCAGTGTGGTACCTTTTATCTTGAGGTCTTTGATCCATTTGGAGTTAATTCTAGTGCAGGGTGACAAAGAAGGATCCAATTAGTTTTCTGCAGGTGCTTAACCAGTTCTGCCTGCACCATTTGTTGAAGAGGCTGTCTTTCTTCCATTTCAATTTTTTTGGCTCCCTTATCAAAGATTAGGTAGCCATACGTCTGTGGTTTAATATCTGGGTCCTCAGTTCTATTCCATTGGTCTTCAGGCCTGTTCTTATGCCAGTACCAAGCTGTTTTGATAATTATAGCTCTGTAATAGAGTCTAAAGTTTGGTATTGAAATTCCTCCTGCACTGTTCTTTCTGCTAAGAAGTATTTTTGCTATACGGGGTCTTTTATTTTTCCATATGAAATTTGGGATTGCCTCTTCTATTTTTTTAAAGAATGACATTGGGATATTGATGGATATTGCATTGAATTTGTAGATAGCCCTTGGCAAGATTGTCATTTTCACGATGTTGATTTTGCCAATCCAGGAGCATGGGAGGTTTTTCTATTTCCTCAGTTCTGCTTTAATTTCTTTTTTCAGGGTTTTAAAGTTTTCATCAAAAAGGTCCTTTACATTCTTAGTTAAGTTAATTTCTAGGTACTTTATTTTCTTTGAGGCTTTTGCAAAAGGAGTTGCTTTGCTGATTGTTGCCTCGTTCCTCTCACTGTTATCATAGAGGAAGGCAGTTGACTTTTGAGGGTTAATTTTATACCCTGCTACCTTTCCAAAGTTTTGAATCAGCTCAAGGAGCTTGGGAGTGGAGTCTATATGGTTCTTTAAATACAGAATCATGTCATCTGCATAGAGGGAAAGTTTCACTTCCTCTTTCCCTATTTGGATCCCCTTTATGCTTGCTTCTTGCCTTATTGCTCTGGCTAGGAATTCTAATACTATGTTAAAGAGGAGTGGAGAGAGTGGGCATCCTTGTCTCATTCCTGATTTTAAAGGGAATGGCTTTAGCTTTTCCATGTTAAGTATAATACTAGCTGTGGGTTTGTCATACACAACCTTTATTATACGGAGGAATGTTCCATGGATTCCTAATTTCTCCAGAGCTTTTAGCATAAAGGGATGTTGGATCTTGTAAATCCCTTTTCTGCATCTATTGAGACAATCATGTGATTCTTGTCCTTGCTCCTGTTGAATTATATTAATTAATTTGCGTATGTTGAACCAGCTTTGCCTCCCTATGATGAATCTGTTTGATCATAGTGTATAATTTTTTGATGAGTTTTTGTAGACAGTTGGCCAGTATTGTGTTGAGAAGTTTTGCATCCATATTCATCAAAGGAATGGGTCTATAGTTCTCTTTCTTTGATGAATCTCTGTATGGTTTGGGGATGAGGGTTATACGGGCTTTATAGAAGGAGTTTGGCAAAGAGCCTTCCTTTTCAATTTCACTGAATAGCTTGAGGAGTGTTGGTGTGAGCTCTGCTTTGAAGACCTTATAGAATTCAGCTGTGAATCCATCTGGCCCTGGGCTTTTCTTAGGTGGAAGTTCTCTTATTGCCATTTCTATTTCAGTGCTTGAAAAAGGCCTCTTTAGTTGGATTAGGTCTTCTTGGTTCAGTGTGGGTATGTTAATATTGGCTAGAAATTCATCCATTTCTTCTAGATTCTCAAATCGGTTGGCATAAAGTTTTGAAAAGTATTCCCTCATGATGCTCCGGATCTTGGTAATTTCTGACGTGATATTACCATTCTCATCTGTGATTTGTTTATTTTGGTATGCTCCCTTCTTTTTCTCATAAGATTTGCTAAGGGTTTGTCAATTTTTTCAAAGAACCAACTCCTTGTTTTGTTGATTCTTTCTATAGTTTTTTTGGACTCCAATTCATTTAATTCTCCTTTGATTTTAATAATTTGCTTCCTTTTACTGGGATTAGTGTTGGGTTGTTGCTCTTTCTCCAGGAGCTTAAGGTGACACATTAAATTGTTGGTTTGTGATTTTTCCAAATTGTTATTGTAGGCACTCGGCTATAAATTTTCCTCTAAGTACTGCCTTTGCTGTGTCTCAAAGGAGCTGGTATTATGTATGCTTCTTTTTGTTAAATTTCATAAACTGTTCGATTTCTTTTCTGATCTCCTCAACACTTCTGGATTTTCTAGTGGTTAATTGGAAAGAAGATTCTCATGATCTTTATGCTCGGGCTGGCTTTGAACCAATCCTTACATTTCAGCCTCCTGATTAGCTAGGATTAAAAGTGTGAGTCACCGTACCTGGCCTTGGACATTAGTTCTTGAAAATTGCCCCCTTCCCATGTTTTTCTTCCACTTTCCATCCTGCCACCCCCTTCAGCTTATCTCTTCCAGCTTTCTTTATTATTATCTCCTCTTTCTTCTCTTTACTGACCACTTAACTGTAAGGCTATAGGAATTTTATTGTAAAATGAATTCACCTCCATGTGGTTTAGAGCCAAATATTAGATCATGACCTTTCTAGCAACATGTAAATAGTGAGTTCTACAGATGCCAGTTTCCCTCCCTCTTCATGAACATTGACTGCTGATTATGGAAATGCAGAACTTATGTGTTTGATTTTTTTTTGTTTATGTCACTACTGGGACTTGAACTCATGCCCTTGAGTCTTATTCATCTTGATTGTTCTGCTGGTGCTCTATCACTTCAGCCATGCTAGCTGACTTTTTGCTGGTTATTTTGGAAATTATCGTTCCCAGGCTTGCTTCCAACTATGCTTGTCTAGACTACAGTCTGCAGAGTAGCTAGGGTTATAGGCATGCCTAGCTTCAGAATAATTAAAAAAAATTTTTTTGTCTATTCCGGGGCTTGAACTTAGGGCTGAAGGGCTGTTTCTGAACCTTCTTGTG
Organism: Megascapheus bottae; assembly: GCF_031878675.1. NCBI lineage: Eukaryota > Metazoa > Chordata > Mammalia > Rodentia > Geomyidae > Megascapheus > Megascapheus bottae. Next base: position 53,568,275 of record NC_143513.1, read on the forward strand.
CTCAAGGCTAATGCTCTATTACTTGAACTAGAGTGCCACTTCCATCCTTCTCTGAGTGGTTTATTAGAGATAAATATCTCAGGGAATTATTCTGCCCAGGCTGGCTTTGAACTGGGATCCTCAGATCTCAGCCTTCTGAGTAGCTAGGATTATAAGCATGCACCACTGGTGCCTGGCTCAGATTAATTCGTTGTAGGTATTAGCTAATATAATTAGGTTTTAGGCCTTCTAAATTCTTTTTGCAACTAATGGCTTGAAAGTTAATTTTATTTATGCTTTAATCATTTATAAATTTGAACCTCAAATAAAAAATTTAACATCGTTAATTCTTTAGAGTTTTATGGGATTTCTGAGTTAGAAGTACAGATTTGTACAGATATTACTTGCACTAAAATAGGAAAACCATTAAACTGTTCAAAAATAATGGAGCCAGACAGAACTAAAGAGGAGCACTGAAAAGTTTTACTTCAGGAACTGTAGAAGAAAGCCTGGTGTGGGGGCTCGTGCTTGTAATCCTAGCTACTCAGGAGGCTGAGATCTGAGAATCGTGGTTCAAAGCCAGCCTAGGCACAAAAGGACTGGAGACTTTTTTGTTGCCAGTCCTGGGGCTTGAACTCAGGTCCTGAGCACTATCCTTGGGCTTTCTGAAGGCTAGAACTCTATCACTTGAGCCACAGCACCATTTCTGGCTTTATTCTATGTATGTGGTACCAAGGAATAGAACCCAGGTCTTTGTGCATGCTAGGAAAGCACTCTTACCACTAGGCAAACCGCACTCTGACCACTAGACAAATCTCCCAGCTGGACCTGAGAGTCATCTCCAATTAACCTCTGGAAAATGGGAAGTCGGTCTGGGCTCTATCTAGTGTAGGTTGATAGCCTTGAGCTGAAGAGCTCAGGGACAATACCCAGACCCTGTGACAGGACGGTAGCCTTGAGCTGAAGAGCTCAGGTACAGAGCCCAGGCCAAGTTCAGGCCCCATGACCCACAAAAAAAAAAAAAAAAGAAAGAAAGAAAGAAAAGAAAACAAAAACAAAACAAACAAACAAAAAACTGTAGAAGCATTGAATCTGTAGAGTGGTTTGTGGATGTAATGTTTTAATTTGTAAGCTCATCTTAGAAATGGGGTTAGTTCTAAGTTTGGTTCCAGACATGACTACTTTATTTCTCCAGGCTTATAACATTTAGCCTCAAATCTCTGTTGAAAGAGAAATATATATTTTTTAATCTACAAATACGGAACCATCAGTTTTGCAAGGCTTTGTACTTTCAGAGCTTATAGACAATTACTGAGACAAATACAGATATCTAACAAATTCAAAGAACTATACCACAAAGACAAACCATAGTGGAGTATGGACAATAAATCTGGAATACCCAAGGAGATTCACAGTAGTAGGCCTTATCCTACAGCTTCGCAGCCTCTGTATCCTTAGGTAAATTACCTTGCCTATAAAACGGGAATTAAAGCTTCTTTTTGTATCACAGGAATTTTTTTTTGCCAGTCCTGGGATTTGAACTCAGGGCCTGAGCATTGTCCTTGGGCTTTCCTCACCGCCAGCGCTACTCCTGGCTTTTTTTTTTTTCAGTGTATGCAGTACCAAGGAATTGAACCCAAAGCATTGTGCATGCTAGGCAAATGCTCTACCACTAGTCAAAACTCCAGCCCCTGAAAATATTGTAAAAAAATGTATTGATAGTCAAATTTTTTCCAGAAAAGTACATTTATTTAAAAGTACTTTTATTTCAAAATAAAAATAATGAAGTACTTTCTTCTCATGAACTTAACTATGGTAATATTTAACCTCCTGTAAATGATTTAAATATTTTTTTGTACTCTACCACTTGAGCCACAGAACTACTCCTGGCTTTTTTTTTTTTTTCTCTCTGTGTATGTGGTACTGAGGAATCAAGTATGTTAGGCAAGAACTCTACTACTTAGGCCATGCTTCTGGCCCATGATTCAAATATTTTAAAGATGCTTGTGAGTAAGTACTTCTTTGGAAGTTACTAGTGATTGTTACTATAACTATGCATTTGTAATTGTTTCTCTTAGTTCTGAAAGCTGGGTAGTTCAAGAGCAAAATAGTGGCAAGTTGTCTAAACCATTGTGGTTTTCTCTATTCATAATGGTGGAAAGGGCATAGCAGATTTCTGGAGCCTCTTTTATATTGACATTCATATCATTTATAAGAGCTAGGCACCTCGACACCTAATTACCTCCCAAAGGCCTCCCAATACTATCACTTTGGAGGTTAAGATCTCAATAGGTGAATTTGGGGGAAAAATACTCCAAAGTTCCAGATCTTGTAAATAAAACAGTTATCCAAGGGTAACTTATATTTAGATCCCTATAGAGATTTAGTAAATATTTCAGTTGTATCTCAGGCATTCAATTATATGTTCAGTATCTTCATAGAGAAAATGATGTGAGGTATATATATATATGATATATAATATATTAATAATTCATATATTTTGTATATGAGGTTAAATAGACTATATAGAGACTATATATAGTCTATATAGCAGACACCATATACATATGTATGTATGTAGTCTCTATAATATAGTGTAATATAGTGTCTCTCTTTTTTTTTTGTGGGTCATGGGGCTTACACTCGGTCTAGGCACTGTCCCTGAGCTCTTCAGGTCAAGACTACCACACTACCCTTTGCCAAGCTCCACTGGCTCCACTTCCTATTTTTTAGGGATTAATTGGAGCTAAGTTAGCTCGGGTTCTTTTGTGCCTGGGTTGCCTTTGAACCTCAGTCCTCAGATCTCAGCCTCTTGAGTAACTAGAGTTACAGGTGTGAGCCACCATGCCCAGCTTTCTTTTTAATTTTGCTAGTCTTGGAGCTTGAACTCAGGTCCTGAGCACTGTCCCTGATCTTCTTTTGCTCAAGGCTAACACTCTACCACTTGAGCCACAGTGCCATTTCCAGCATTTACTGTTTATATGGTACTGAGGAATCAAATCCAGGGCTCATGCATGCTAGGCAAGCACTCTACCACTGGGCTGTCCATATCTCCTTTCTGATTTGTTGGCTGTTTCTGGTCTTTGAGAAGTGTGACAAGGAGTCTGATTAGGAGCATTAATGGAACAAAAGGTCATTTTCCTGTGTTTAGTCCTTTTTATTTCCTCTTCACCATATCTAGGACTCTTTAGTTATAGGTCTTCCTATGGCAAGTTCTTTTGCCTGGGTCTCTGACTAATGGTACAGTGAGTGGCTTGCTTACTTTCTTCCATGTCCTTGTATGTTTGCTAATATTCCACCAAAATGGCTTCTACTTCTACTAGTCCTTTGCTATCACCTATCCTTTCCTGTTCTATTCTTGACTTCTCTTGCCATCTTTGGTGAATTTTCCCAATAAAAAAGCATCATTGTTTATAAAAAGCAGACTAAAATTCATACTCAATTCAGGCAGGAAAAGTATACAGAAATATATTCATATACAATTGAATTTTTTGTAAGAGATCTCAAGGTCAGGAAATGATGACTATTATTTTTGTGATTGAGTTAGTTGTTATTGTTGTTGTTTTTTGCCAGTCTTGGGCTTGAACTCAGCACGGTCCTTGGGCATTTCTCAAGGCTAGTCCTCTACCATTCAAGCCACAGCAACATTCCAGCTTTTCTATATATATGGTACCCAGGAATCGAACCTGGGTATTTGTGTATGCTAGACAAGCACTCTTCCACTAGGCCAAACTCTTGGCCTGAAAGTTAGATTTTTATAGAATGATTTTTTTTTCCCCCCAGTCCTGGGCTTACTGTCCTTGGATTTTTCTCAAGGCTAGAAGTCTACTACCTGACCCTGGCACCACTTCTGGCTTTTTTCTGTGTATGTGGTACCGAGGAATTGAACCTGGGTCTTTGTGTATGCTAGGCAAGCACTCTACCACTAGGCCAAACTCCCGGCCCTATAGAGTGAATTTTATAGGCTGGCTTTAAAAATGCTGCATTTAATAATGCTGGCTGTTTTGCATTTTAAAATTATCAACTTTTTTTTTTTGTCAGTCCTGGGGCTTGAACTCAGGGTCTGAGCACTGTCCTTGCACTTTCTCAAAGCCAGCACTTCACCACTTGAGCCACATCACCAGTTCCAGCTTTTTCTATGTATGTGGTACTGAGGAATCAAACCTGGGTTTGATTCTAAAACTGGGCTAAAACTATCCATTTTTAAAAACTACTTTTTCACATCTGTAATGACATTATTGATATTTTTCTTTGGAGCCTGGAGTTCTTATGCTGCTTTCTAATTTTCAAAGAAAGAACTGTTTTTAACCCAGTTGCAGGGTTGTAGTTTTGTTAAAACTTATTTTTAAATTGCTTTTCTAATGAGAAGTCTATGGAAATAATGGGAAAATTTTAGGCCAAGAAGAGAATTCACTCAGAGCTTTATATAAAATTCAGAAATTCATTTCTTTTAATACTTAACATAGTTACTTAAAATTTTAATAATTTTCTTCCCTATATTTTATCCTGACATTTTTTCTTATTTCCAAATGAATGGCTCTTAGGAATGAAAATACAAAGAAACATTTCTTACTGTAGTGCAAATACTTTTTGTGTGTGTGTTTGTGTCAGTCATGGTACTTGAACTCTGGGCCTGGACGCTATCCCTGAGCTCTTCACCACAGGCTACTGCCCTACCCCTTGAGCCACAGTGCCACTTCTGGTGGTTAATTGGAGATGAGCCCCTTAGACTTTAGTGCCTGGGCTGGCTTTGAACTGCACTCCTCAGATCTCAGGCTCCTGAGTAAGTTAGGATTACAGGCGTGAGCCACTGCACCCAGCCGCAAATACTTTTATATGAATTATGTGATTTTTCTTTAAATTGTCTTATTTTTGTATTTGTTAAAATTTATGGATTGTTCCCATGAATAATCTATGTTCTGTTTTGTAAAAAAAAAATGCTACTTGGTGGGGGTGGGGGGAGGGAAATGGGGATCAAGACATGAGAAAGGGTATCAATGTATGTGAAGTAAGGCACCTTCTACCTGGCAAGTATAATGTAACCCTTCTATTAATTACATGAAAAAAATGCTACTTTGGGGATTGGTGGACAGTTATTACTATATTTTACTGTAAAATGTTATTATCTAGGGCCAGGAATTTGGCCTAGTGGTAGTGTGCTTGCCTAGCATGCACGAAGACCCCGGTTCAATTCCTCGGTACCACATACGTAGAAAAAAGCCAGAAGTGGTACTGAGGCTCAAGTGGTAGAGCTCTAGCCTTGAGAAAGTCCAAGGACAGGGCTCATGCACTGAGCTCAAGCCCAAGACTGGCAAAAAAAAAAATATGTCATCTAGCTAGAAGGGAAGTGACTTTTTTACTTGTATCATTCTTCACTGCTATGCAGTATTAATTATTATGTGTTCCTTGAAGCCCTTAAAGCAGCAACAGCAGAATTTTAGGAGAATGCCATAACTAGTCTTCTAGTTAACACTTCACTGAATTTACTGCCTACTTTTAAATTCTTGCTTGCCAAAGTTTCACTGAACGACTCTTCATATAATTGAGTACAGCTGTAGTTTACTTTACTTGCCAGAAATGCTATTTCCCACTTAGATGGTGATTAAGATCCACTTGATGTTTGTAATTTTTTTTGCAGAGATTTTGAAAGTGCACTTAAAAATGAGACTTCTATATAATAAAAATCATGTAGTTCTTTCAATTATTGAATTTGTGTGCTCTTTACGGATGCTGATGTAAATGACCTATAATCAAAGCTTAAAGGAAAATATTGTAATCCAATTTATTACACTATAGAATTTTAAACTTTATAATATGGTCTATTTATATTAGTACTCTTTCTCAATTATTAAGAAAAAGGACACTAAATTTTGTTCATACTATGGATGTAATTAAAAAACAAACCATCTTTGTAACTCATGGAATCCATAGACTCTGACTTAGTATTTAAAGTTCAAAAAACTACGTTACTAGGGATGGGAAATGCTTGTTCTAACTAGTTCAGGTCCCCAGGATCAGTGCCTTCTTTGGCCAGTAGTGTTTTTGAACTGCGGGACATTAGAGATACTTTAATTGTATTCATGAATTCTTCTTCTGTTTTATTATGTCAGTATGTGAGGCTGGGTTTTCTTTAAATATGCTTTAGCCAAATAGCATATGATAACAAGTTGAACGCAGAAAAAGATAATAGCAGCCAGCTCTCTTTTATTATGCCAGAAATTAAGGACATTTGCAGAAATATGAAACTACATTTTTTCATTAAAAACATTATTTACACTAACATCACTTTAAATAAATTAATGAATGTATCTTTTTGATATCAATAGTTATATCTGACATAAGTAAAAGCCCTTAGAACTCTCAGTAATTTTTTTTTTTGCCATTTCTGGATCTTGAACTCAGGGCGTGGGCACTGTACTTGAGCTTTCTCAAGGCTAGCACTTTACTATTTGAGCCACAGCACTACTTCCAGCTTTTTTGTGTGTATATGGTACTAAGGAATTGAACCCGTGGTTTCATGCATGCTAGGCAAGCACTCTACCACTAGGCTACCCTCCCAGCCCAGCAATTTTTGACAGTATAAAGAGCACTTGAGGACACAGGATATGAGAACACTTGTCCCCCAAATCAGTGTAACTTACAGATTATTTTTTCATTAAGAAAGTCTCATCCTTTGAAATAATCTGATGATGTGAGTTTTCTTGAAGGAGGATTAGAAGTAAGTTGGACAATGAAGATGGTGAAGATCCTGAATACTTTCCATAATCTCAATGAAAAAGTATATTTTAACTTACCATATAACTGCAGATGAAAGAAAGAGTGCCACTAATTGAACCCTGATGATTCTTGGCACCCATGACCAAGACTACTGACATTGTTTTTTTCTGATGTTATTCTGAACTGAGAGGAGAGAAGCTTTTAAGATTTTTTTTTTTTCAATAGTGAGAAGAGATCAGAGCTTAGACTATTACAGAATAGAAAGACTAGAATAGGAAGTGGGAATATGACCTTCGAGGATGATTAGAATAAAGTTCATGTAATAGATGGTATTTGTTATTATTTTCTGTTTTGAATTAAAAATGAATACAAAAATAGAATATTCACAGTTTTTTGTTCTCATAATAATCACCAACAGTATTAGACTGTTTGAACTTTAAAAAGTAACTTTACATATTCTAAGTGATGAAGTAAATATAACTCTGTAGGGTGTTTCTTTTTTCTTCTTGGTCAGTACTGGTTATTGTTTTTGTTTTTTCCTTTTTTTGGCTAGTGCTCAGAGTTTCATGCTTGCTCAGCTGATGTTCTGACACTTGAGCCATTTCTTTAGTCTTTTTTATTTCCTGGATATTTTACAGATGGAATCTTATGGACATTTCTGCCATAGTTTGCTTTGTACTGAGATCCTCCAGATCTTAACCTTTTCAGTAGTTAGGATTACAAATGTGAACCTCTGGTGCCTGGGAAAATACTATATTTTTTCCTACTTCCTTTCTTCACTCTTGTCTTCCTCCAGTAGCTTTTCTTTTTGAGGTATAAGAGATTGAACTCAAGAGTTCACACTTCATGGGCAGGTGCTCTATTACTGAGCTATGCTTCTACCCACAGTTTTTAGTATGTGTAATTGTCCAGGTGCAGTGGATTACACCTGTAATCATAGCTTCTTGGGAGGTTGAGATCACATCCTTGTTCAAGAATACCTCAGAGAAACATTTGTGGGACCACATCTAAACAAAATGTTGGACACCATGTTGTCCAGCATCAAGTACAAATAGGAGGATCAATATCCAGGCTGGTCTGTGAAATTCTGTCTGAGAAATAAAGCAAAAAGAACTAGAGACATGGCTCAATTGGTAAAGTGCCTGCTGACAAAGTGCAGAGTCCTTATTTTAAAGCCCAGTAATGTACTCTTTCCTTTCCCTAGATGTTTATGTATGTATGTGTAATATATATATACATATATATATAAATAATTGGGAAAGGTCATTCTTATGTACAAACTGTTCCCAGTGTTCATATTTAATGTATTATCACAGTTACTTGATAACTATTTCATATAATCATTTGGTTTCATGTATTATACTTAAGCCATTATTTTAAAAATCATGACTATTTCCATCACAAGGACAATGTAAATGATTTTAATTTTAAGATACAGTTGTCGAATTTGTTAATAAAACAGTATGATTGAAGCTGGGTGCCAGTAGCTCCTAGCTACTCAGGAGGCTGAGGTCTGAGGATCTCAGTTCAAAGCCAGCCTGGGCATGAAAGTTCGTGAGACTCTTACCTTCAATTAATCACCAGAAAATTGAAAGTGGCACTGTGGCTCAAGTGATAGAGTGCTAGCCTTGAGATGAAGAGCTCAGGGGCAGCAGTCAGGCCCAGAGTTCAAGTCCCATGCCTGACAAAAAACAAAAGAGCAAAACAACAACAACAACAACACAGTATGATTGAGGCTGTTTAAAGTAGAAAAACTATTATGATTCTATAATGTAGATGCATGCAATTATCAATTGTCTAAAGTTCTAGCATGTACCACACCAAGACTGTACCCTAATCATAATGTGTCAGCATAGGATGAACAGTTGTAACAAATCGATCACTGTAATGAAGGGTATTGGTAAAGGGGAAAGTCATTATGCATGTTTGATGGGAAATACTTGGAACATCTCAGTACCGTCTGCTCAGTTTTGCTATGAACTTCAGATTTTCTAAAAATAAATTCCATTTGAACAGTATACGTACTCTGTAATCTTTTATGAGAAATCTTTGCACAGATGAAAATCAGATAAAAATCACTATTCTCTGGAATAAGATACCAATGTCACAATTCCAATTAGGAATCTTTCTACAAAGAAAATAGAGGATTACTTTGTCTTGTTTTTGCTGCTCTAACTGAATACCTAAGACTGGGTAATTTAGAAAGAATAGAGACTTACTTCTTGCAGTTTCTGGAAGCTGGCAAGTCTTACTGTTAAAGAAGTTTGTGTTTTTTTTTTGGTTTTTTTTTTTGGCCAGTCCTGGGCTTGGGCTCAGGGCTTGAGCACTGTCCTTGGACTTTCTCAAGGCTAGCACTCTCCCACTGAGCCTCAGCACCACTTCCAGCTTTTTGCTATGTATGTGGGGTACCGAGGAATCGAACCCCGGTCTTCGTGCATGCTAGGCAAGCCACTAGGCCAAACTCCTGTTAAGGAAGTTTTAATGTTGAGAAGTCTTTTGGTGGGGATTTCTTACTGAATCAGAAAATGGAAGAAAATGGAAGAGAAAGAGAGCTTAAGAGAGCAAGAAGGGGTGAAAATCAACTTTATGACATGTCCCAATAATAAACTCATTCTGGCAGTTAAGACATTAAGTCATTAATGAAATCCTTATTAGGCCTCACCTCCTAATGCTGTTGTACTAGGGATTAAATTTCTAATACATAAATTTTGGGAAAGACTTCCCAAAGTTCACAATAAAACTTTCAAAAATAAGTGAAAATATATGAAATCTTTATTGAATGAGAACAAAATAGCTATTTATTGAGGGAAAATAATAAATTCTAAAAATTTAATTATTGGTTTAGCTTTTAGGCTAGCCTAAAAGAGTACCTACCATGTTATCATCCTAGTTTGGCTTTGCTCTTTAAAATATGTGAATGCAGAGAAAAGAGTGACAGGTTAGGGAAATAACATCACAAACATCTATATTATGCTGTACTCTGATGCTATTAAGAAAAATGAAATAATGCTAATGTGGCTAATATATTTGTTTATTTGAGATAGTCCAAAAATCTCATTTATATTTGGTCTGAAAATGTAAAGTATTATTACTTTGTAAGTTGAGGAAAGATAAAGCAAATCTTAAGTAGTTCATCTAATGGCACAAACTTCTTAGTAGACAATAGTAAGTAATACAATTTGATTTATATGGCAGCATTCTAAGCTGGGCACAGTGTCTCATGCCTATAATCCTAGCTACTCAGGAGACTGAGATCTAAGGTTCATGGTTCAAAGCCAGCTTGGGCACTAAAGAACTTGAGACTCTTATCTCCAATTAATCACTAGAAAATGGGAAGTGGGGCTGTGGCTCAAGGGGTAGGACAGTAGCCTTAAGCTGAAGAGCTCAGGGACAATGTCCAGGTCCAAGGGTAGTGTTGTAGGCTTGAGCTGAAAAGCTCAAGGACAGCTCCCAGGCCCAGAGTTCAAGTCCCATGACTGACCAAAAAGAGAGACAGAGAGAATTATATTCTAGAAAGTTGAATCATTTGCCAAAAATTACACAGGTGGTAAGTGACAGAGCTGAGATTTTTAAACTAGATTGCCTGTTTGTGCTCTTAACCAATGTTAAGAGCCTGTTTTTATATTTGTGAATACTTTCTTATGTATGCTTAAAATAAACTGCAGTATAGTGCAAATACTTAGTCTGGTGGTTAATATCCTAATGGATCACCTAGGGAGGTGACATTGAGTCTTTCTAATGCCAGAATGATATTCTTACTCCTTATTGTTGATGTCAAACAATTTTTTTAATCTAGGAGTAAAATGACTGTCAGGGCACTAATTAATTAGTATTGAGTAGTTTTCTGATTGCAAATACTCAGCTATTACATTAGCATTCTTTGGTATGATTGCTGCTGTGCATGTATTTTAGAAGTTTGAATAAAGAGGTAAAATCAGTTTCAGCAGCTATGTGAATATTGTATGTACAGTAAATACTGTATTAGCTATGGTACTAAACTCATTTTCCTGGTTGCAATAGTGATAAGGAATATATCTTATCAACATATAGTGATTTAAAAGCATGAGAAAAGATCACATGAGTATCAAAATGAAGTTTGTAATTATGGCGCTTTTTACTTATCTTAAGTGACTTTCTTGGAAGCCAGAGCCTGTGTTCAGTTTTTAGCACTATCATCAATGTTACCTTGGGTATAAATCATTTCAACATGTGAAACGTATGTTCTATTTGGCATTGGGGCTGCCATATGCTCTCAGACTTCTTCAGTATGATTTTTAAAAGTGAAATTGATTTTTAAATATGAAGACATAAAGTGACACCTCACTTTATGTAGCACGATAAGCTGCATGAACCTAACAGTCAATAAAATAATATTTTTGGAACTTAAAAAAATCCTTTAGTTTTCTGTGCTCCAGTGTTCAGCTTAATTTTGCCTTAAAGCCATTGTTCGTGATTTTTAAAAATCAGTCACAATATCCTTGTGTATTTAAATTCCTTTCAGAAAATGTCATTAACTTGAAATATAAAGATGCTTTCTAAGGAAACTGGTTTGCCTAACCAGATCTTTTAATGTAGTTATTTTGCAATGTGAGCTGTAAAACCCAAACATTGAGCTGCTTTGTACAATGCCTTGTTGCCCAGACAGTGATGTCATGTTTTAAGCATGTTTAGTTTGCAAAGGTCTTGCTTTTGATCCTTTAGTTGTCACTTTTTAATGCAGCTCCTCCTGAATTACAAAGGTTCTGAAAGTAATTTGCTTCTTTAAGGTCTGTTGCTGACACTGTTGTATTTCATTCATCATTCTTCTCCTAGGCTCCTTCATTAAGACCTTATTCAAATTGGGATCATGGTTCCACTGAGACATCCATCCCATTATCATCTAAATAGCAATTACATATTCAAAAACAACAGCTTCTCCTTAACTGTCTGTAACTTAACATTATACATAGATTCAAGTGGGAATTAAGAATAAAATCAATCTTTTCTTTGTGATTTACAGCTCTCCCTTGTCACCCTTGATTTACTAGTTAATGTTGAATAAGCTACTTGTACATGAAGACAAAATTGATTGCTCAGCTTTAGTTTTGTAAGTTATTTCTGTATTGAAACCCAAGTGACAGTAATCCTGTTTCAGTCAACCATATATTTCTCAGATAACATTTGTCATTTTGGATATAATGATGTTAGGTTTTAACACTTTTTAAAGAATTTTTTAAAGTAATGAACCAGTACATTATAATTTGAAATATTTATAGGAATCCTTTAAAATGACTCAGTATATCTGTCTCTGTAGGACAGAACTGGAAAATACAAGCAAATTGTACCATTAACATAGTAATACACTTTCCGTACAACTGTGTTTTAGCTATCTTATCTTCATATAATGAATAAATACTATGCTGATATAACTGAAATAAAAAAACTATGGTTAGTAGGGATGAAGGGTTTTAATTTATACAATGTTAATAACTATTAAGAATTTTGCCATTACTTTTTTTTTTTTTTTTTGCCAGTCCTGGGCCTGAGCACTGTCCTTGGACTTTCTCAAGGCTAGAGCTCTACCACTTGAGCCTCAGCACCACTTCAGGCTTTTTTCTATGTATGTGGTACCGAGGAATCGAACCTGGGTCTTCATGCATGCTAGGCAAGCACTTTAACCACTAGGCCAAACTCCCGGCCCATTACTTTTTGTCTTAAAGATAGCCCAAAATATCATGCCCGTAATCCTAGCTAATCAGGAGGCTGAGATCTGAAGATTGTAGTTAAAAACCAGCCCACACAGAAATGTGCATTAGTATCTTATCTGCAGCTAACTGCCAAAAAGTCAGCAGTGGAGCTATGACTCACATAGTAGAGCACTATCCTTGAACAAAGAAAAGCTTAGGACCAACAAAAAAAAAGAGATACAAGCTGGACGCAGTGGCTCATGCCTGTAATACTAGCTACTCAGTACGCTGAGATCTGAGGCTCATGGTTCAAAGCCAGCCTGGACAGTAAAGACCTTGAGACTCTTATTTCCAATTTACCGCTAGAAAACTGGAAGTGGTGCTGAGGCTCAAAGGGGTAGGGGAGTAGCCTTAAGCTAAAGTGCTCAGGGACAGCGCCCAGGCCTTGAGCTGAAGAGCTCAGAGATAGTGCCCAGGCCCAGAGTTCAAGCACCATGACTGACCAAAAAAAAAAAAAAAAAAAAAAAAAAAAAAAAGAGAGAGAGAACGATACTACAAAATACCAGATATACATTGTAAATGTACAAGCATAGAAATTTTTAGCCAGCAAAGCTATATTTGTTTTGGGGGTGGGAGGTAAAAGATAGACATAGGTTGAAAGAAGAGAAGGGAAGAAGACAGGAAAGGTAGAAAAATAGAAAGGAAGAGGGAAAAAAGATATCAGAGGAGAGGAATATTCTGGCAGTAAAAATACCAATTAGCTATGTTATAACCTAGGGCTTGAACTCAGGACTTGGACACTGTCCCTGAGCTCCTGTTTTACTCAAGGGTAGTGCTCTACCACTTGAGCCACAGCACCATTTCTTGATTTTTCTGTGATTAATTGGAAATAAGAGTCTCATTGACTTTGCTGCCCTGGCTGGCTTCATATCATGATCCTCAGATTTTAGCCTCTTGCATAGCTAGGATTACAGCCATTAGCCCCTGGTGTTTCCTTATATCTTTTGTAAATTTCTGCATGATTAAGGAATTTCATTTATTTGTTTTCCTATTCATACTCTGAACTATTTCTGAATTAGGTACACATATATTTATATATGAATAATTGTATAATTAATTGAGTAAATTCTAACATGGATTTGTTAAACACAGTTGTAAGCTATAATTTGTGTAAATAAGAATCTTAAGGACATGTTCAATTATGGATTCTCATGTAGTGTCAGAAGACTTACACTTTGTCCTTTTAGAATACAGGTCCTGTGAATAAGCTGGAGAGGTCAAATGTTGGTGTTGATTTCAAGCAGTGCCTACTGAAGAGAGGAGAATGCAGTGATATAAAGCAGAAAGCCCTATATAGAGAAAGGTGAACCAGTGAAAGATTTAGTGTTGAAAGGAAGTCAGTTACTGAGCATACAAGGACAAGTGAAACTTGTGAGATGATTAGAGTTTATTAAAAAATCATCTTTCCTAAAAAGAGTCTTTTGACATTACCCTGTATTGTATTTTGTCTTATCATGTGTTATTTTGAACTCTTGATTATGCAAAAATTGTGTGTGTGTGTGTGTGTGTGTGTGTGTGTGTGTGTGTGTGTGTAGCTAGAGCTCAAACTGAGGGCAAATGTAACATTAAAAAAAAAAACCTTTAAAGAATTACTAATACGAAGGTAATCAGAGAAATCAAACTGAGGACCCATAATCATCTAATATTTGATAAGGGAGCCAAAAGCATGGGTTGGAAGAAAGACAACCTCTTCAACATTTGTTGGCAAAATGGCTGTCCACTTGCAGCAAACTAAAGATAGGTTCTTATATATCAACTTGCACCATAATCAATTCAAAATGGATCACAAACCTCAATGTAAGGCCCCAAACCATGAAACTATTACAGAAAGGGTTAAAGGAAACACTAGGGCTCCTAGGCTCAGATAAAAACTTAAGATCCAAAATTACAACAAACCAAAGAAAGATTAGATAAATGGGATTGCATCAATTTTAAAAGTTTCTGCATGGCAAAGGACATAGCTAGCAAAATAAATAGCCCACAAAATGGAAGAAGATTTTTACCATCTATGTATCAGACAAGGGCCTAATATCCAAAATACATTTAGAGTTCAAAAAATTAAACCCTTACAAAAAAAAAACCTCAAAGAAACAACAACCCAATTGATAGGCCAATGATTTAAAGAGAGAACTTCTCAGAAAAGGAAGAATAGCCAATAAACATATGAAGAAATGTCCAACATCTCTGGCCATAAAAGAAATGCAAATCAAAGCAACATTGAGATTCCACCTCACCCCAGTTAGAAGACCATTATCAAGAAAACTAACAACAAATGCAGGTATAGATGTTGCCGAAAAGGTAATGCTGGTGGGGATGTAATCTTGTTCAACCACTCTGGAAAGCAGTAGCAGCATGGAGGTTCCTTAGAAGACTAAACATAGAGCTATCCTTTGAACCAGCAATTCCAATTCTGGGCATTTATTTAATAGTACACAAACAATGCCACACTAAAGCTACCACCACAACTATGTTTATTGCAGCATTATTTACCATAGCCAAGGTATAGAATCACCCCTGATATCCTTCATTGGACAAATAGATCAAGAAAATGTCTATCTATCCATCTGCACACACAAAGAATGATATTGTGTCATTTTTAAGGAAATGGAAAGACGTTGAAAAAAGAACATTAAGTGAAGTAAGCCAGACCCAGAGAAACATAGGTTGCATTGTCTCTCTCACTTATAATAGCTAAAATGTAGCTATAAATCTACAAGTAAACACACTGGATGATTAATAAAAATATACACACACTCTGTCTGTCTACCTGTCTGTCCCCCCACCCCCCCCCCTCTCTCTCTCTCTCTCTCTCTCACACACACACACACACACACACACACACTTACACACACTCACACTAGGACATAAATTACACTCGTCTCTAGGCATTCACATACAGGTGAAACCAGAGGATAGTCTTAGGAGAGGAACACAAAGGCATAAGATCTATGTGCATCTGATCACACTGATCACATAAAATATTTATCCACATGAACTCCAGGAAATGGAAATGAGGGGTGTTTTTGTGTGTGTGTGTGTGTGTGTGTGTGTGTGTGTGTGTGTTCTTTTAGACTTGTTTACTTGGGAAAGTAAAGGGAGCACAGAAATTGTTGGACAAAGGGTGAATAAATGTGGCAGTGGTAATCACTAGGTGCCATGTTGAAAATGACCTGCATAACTTGTAAGTAAGAATGGGTGGGGGAACCTGAAAGAGAGAAGGATGGGTGACATTATTCAAAAACAAATGTATACTTTAACTTATGTAACTGTAACCCCTCTGTATATCACCTTTATAATAACAATAAAAATGGATGGAAAAGAAAAAAGTTCTGGTGAAAACTGTGACTTAACATGTATATCACAAAGAATGAATGTAAAATTTAATTTGTTGCTGTTGTGTACTTATTTTTAATTGAGATATGAAGACTGTCAATTAGAAATTAATATATATTGTAAACTAGTGATCACATTTTAATGAAATTATGGATATATATGTAATATACAAATTGTAACAAAAAAGGATAAATCTATGAAGAAGGGGAAAGAAGAACAATTTAGAAGTGAAATCTAAAATGGTCACAAATGTCCTAAAAATAGTCTTTTGTTGTATTGAATAGCAGACTGACGCAAGAGTAATATAACACAAGAAGGAACATTGCTGAGAAAAATGGTATTTCATAAAATTTCAGATTCACATTAGTAGCTGAGTATAATTTACTTTGAATTAACATAAAATATTTAAGATATACACATCGTTTTATTATGGTTTCCTACATTGATTGTGTTTTTGTTAATTGAAGAAATAGTTCAGTAACTTCGACTAGGATCACATTTACTTAATTCAATAATTTTTACCCATTTTAGGGCATAAATAATACAGAGCATTTATAATAGAGCATGTATTTTTAAACAAAAATATGGTTTGTAGCAAATAAATTCATTCATAATAAATTATTTAGGAACTGAGGTCTGGGTGAGAGAGTCAGTTTGAAATTTTGACCTCAAGATTTTGTTACTGTCTGCTTAATCTGCTATGTTTGGTTATTTTAGAATATTAAATAAAATGAAAAATGCTACAAATTCTCTACATATAATTATATATCTATAAGAATTGAATGTTAAAGTCAGTCCAGTTTTAGCTTTGTAACTAAAAGGATATTTATTTAATAAGACTTACAGGAATGTACAGACTCATGTCTGATAAATTACCAAAAAGCTGAAAGTGCAGGCGTAATTCATATGGTACCGTACTACCTTGAGCAAAAGAAGTTTGGGGCAAGTATACAGGCCCTGAATTGAAGAGCCATGCTCTTCAACAACAACAACAAAACAAGAAAGTAAAATGTATAATTTACATTTTTAAATTCCTACAATATCATATTTATAAATTAGTTTGAGGAAAAAATTACTTTGTTTACATTGAAATAAAATTAAGATGGTATGAAATATATGTTGAACTCCTTTTTTCATTAAATCTCAGGATTTTATTTCTTTGGTGACTCTGATTGCCTTACCTTTTTAAATAACATCATTCTTGATACACAACACTTATTAAATACGGACAAATGGCAAAGTGTCCTGTGGAGATAGGCAAAAGCCTCTTCTTTAATGGTTTAGAAGTAGTAGCAGCTTAAGCTTTTATTTATCTTCTAAATTAATTTTGAAAGCCTTTTTATGGCTCAATAAGACTAGGATAAAGCTGAGAAAAGGAATGTAAGTGTTAAAAGCTTAGCAAATTATTTTGGTGTTCAGTAAAGTTTAGAAGTCAATGATTAGAATTAGATTTCTTAGGTTTTGCTAGCACATTTAATTCCAAGCAGAGACAAAATGGAATTTTTTTTTAATATAAAAAATTTTGGAGATGACATATCTTTTTTATGACATCTTTTATTAAAAAATTTTTAAGAATACTTTTTCTTGTGCTATGGTTAATTGACATGGTTTAGTCTTAGTTAAAAAACAACTTTGGAGTGCATTTAGAAGATCCAAAAGCTACATTAATGAAATGTGATCAGAGAGCTTTAGGGTAGGATCAAAGTGTGTAATTTTGAGGTCTTCATTTGAAAGTAACCCAGAGTATTGAAATTGATCTAATATATAGTATGCTATGAAAAGAGAGATTAAATAGGAACAATATAATTAGGGTAAACCCTTACATCTGCACTTGCATCACAGCAACTGAATTTGAAACCAGCTACAAAATGGTGACTAATCTCTGGCAAGCCCACCTGAGAGTATAGTATAATAGGCCAGATTCAGCTTCATGAGTGCATGTTCCTTCAACTTACTTCTGAGCAGGTGATGGTGATGATGCAATCTGATTTTACTTTTGAATATATTCTAACCACAGTCAACAGTTGAATCTCACATGTATCTCATAAAAGACTTGAACTATATTCTTTCAAATAGTTTCAACTAGAGAAGACCACAGAAATAGTATTTTTCCCCACTGCATGGATATGTTCTTTTTAGTACCTTATAGTCTCAAATTGGAAAGTTTTCAGATGTAAAATAATATAGAAATAGGCTCTTATTCAGATTTGTTTGTAACTTATAATGATTTAAAAAAAAACTATTCCTCTTAATTTTGTACAAAGAGATGGTAATTCAGCATGCTGTTTAGTGTTTACATGATATTCAGAGATGCATCTTCTGGACTTTTGTTCTGATGAGGTTGCATTTTAAATATCTTGAACATTAAAAGTGTAATAAATACTCATACTCAGTTTGACTTGGATTTGAACCTTTTTTTTTTTTTTTGTCAGTTATGGGGCTTGATCTCTGGGTCTGGGCACTGTTCCTGAGATCTACCATGTGAGCCACAGCACCACTTCCAGTTTTCTATTGGTTAATTGACGATAAGAGTCTCACAGACTTTCATGCTAGGGCTGGCTTTGAACTGTGATCATCAGATGTCAGTCTCCTGAGTAGCTAGGATTATAGACATGTTTTTCTAAGTAGAAGTGTATACTTGAAAATAATGATATGAAAGTAAAATGGTGGCTGGTTTGTAAGCATGAATGAACTTTCAGAGAACAGGAAGTAGAGCTTACAAGAAGTTGAATGATACTCAAACTGGCATTATATTAGGGACATTATGTTTCATTGGCCATAGTAAAAATCAGGGCCACTTCTGTGTAGCAGGAGATGTTAGTGTGTCCATCTTGGTAAAACAAAATTTGTCACAATCAGTATAAAAAGGCAGAGAAGACAGTGACTAATGAAAGTAACCAATATTTTCATTACACTTAAAATATAACATTTTGGAATAATTTTAGATCTAGAGAAAAGCAGGAGTGATTATGCTTAACATTTCTTTCTATTCATTCAACTAGTGTTAAATTCTTACATAGTCATGGTAGATGTCAGTACTAAAAAATTATTATCAATTTAATGTTGTTTATTAAAACACCAACCTTATTTGGATTTCACCAATTTTCCCATTAATTTCCATTTTGTTTTGCAGAATCCAATTCAGGATACTTCATTACATCTAGCCACCTCTTTTGCAGTGACTTCGACCTAGTGGTAGAGTGCTTGCCTAGCATGCACAAAGACCCAGCCAGGTTCAATTCCTCGGTACCACATACGTAAAAAAAGCTGGAAGAAGTGCTGTGGTTCAAGTGCTGGAGCACCAGCCTTGAAAAAGCCCCAAAACACAGCTCAAGCCCAAGTTCAAGCCCCAGGACTGACAAAAAAGAAAAAAGAAAAAGATAGTTTTAAAATACAATTAAAGCCACACGCAGAAGCTCACACTGTAATCCTAGCTACTCAGGAGGCTGAGATCTGAGGATCATGGTTCAAAGCCACTCCATGACCCTCTTATCTCTAACTACCAGAAAACCGGAAGTGGCACTGTGGCTCAGTGGTAAGGGTGTAGCCTTGAGCTGAAAAGCTCAGGGACAATGCCTGGGCCCAGGGTCCAAGCTCCATGACTGACCAAAAAAAAGAAAAAAAACAAAAAACTGATTTTCTGGCATTTCTACGTATATAGTATTGAGGAATCAAACCTGGGTCTTCGTGCATGCTAGTCAAACTCTCTACCAGTAAGCTAAACTCCCAGCCAGCTGCTTTTAGATACTATAAAATATTTCCAACATTAGAAAAATAGGTTTCTTTTATATATATGTAATCATAAACATTTATATCTAATATATATTATATAATCATAAACATTTTAGATGCTACATTTTTTCCATTTAACTTTAATCCTTAATGTATGTTGTATTTGTGGCATAAAAAATCAAATGACTGGAATCAGTATGCATAGCACTTTAACACTGCAGTTTAAATTTATAGACTTCAGCATAACCACTGTTTTTGGTGATCCAACATTCAGTCTGATTTTCCACCTCATTGAAAACATTCTCCAGCTGCTGCCGAGTGATTTCATAAATTGCATCTATGATCTTGGCTTGAAGTTCCTTTAAAGAATGTGGTCTGGATGAATACACAGCAGTCTTAACACAATCCCATAAAATATAGTTCAGTGGGATAGGTCAAATTTAAAGTTGCACAAGCATTTCATAAACACCCCGACTATATGGGCACTAAACTTTGAATGTGTTATGTGGAAAGCTTATAAAAGGATGGCCGTGTTCCAAAAGTAGATTAAGTTGGTCATCTATGAAACAATTACAGTTCTTAATAGTACCACCTGCTAGTTCTTTCATATTAAATTGTGTGAAATAACACACTTTGTAAACTGATGAACTACTTATTTATTTAATATACCTATCAATGAAAGAAACCTCTGTCAAAAAAAATAGAATTATTTATTAGGCTCAAAAGTTCTTAAGCCAGAAATGTCAGGCATTTTTTTAGACAAAAAGTATTGTAAACTGGCATTGTTGTTTTCAAAGAGACAGCAGTAAATAGCATACTATACTTCATTAGTATGTTTGTCATTTATTTGGCCAGAAACTCTAGAGTTTCTGGGTAGTTAGCTTGATGCCAAGTTAAACCCCAGAAAGACATCAGCAGTCTCAATGTTACAATTCCTTAGATATCACAAGGCTACAAGTATTCTTAGAAAGCTGAGTGCTTCACTGATGGATTTCCTTTGCTGGCTGATTTTATTTATTGGCTTAGTGAGAGTTTCTTTCACCCAGTCATGACAGTTGCTATCCTCGAACACAAAGCCAAGCAATACAAATCTGATATGTCTAAATTAGAATTTGACGGGCCGGGAGTTTGGTCTAGTGGTACAGTGCTTGCCTCGAATGCATGAAGATCCAGGTTTGATTCCTCAATACCACAAACATAGAAAAAAGCTGGAAGTGATGTTGAGGCTCAAGTGGTAGAGCTCTGGCCTTGAGAAAGTCCAAGGACAGTGCCCAGGTCCTGAGCTCAAGCCCAGGACTGGCAAAATAAAAAATAAAAAATAAATAAATTAGAATTTTAATCTCCTTGTTAGAATAGATAATGCTCATGCTTTGAAATTAATATGGTGATATGGCATGAATGATATAAAAAATTAGGAATATGTGGTAATCGTGACATCAGACATTGTGCAGAATTAATCTCAAAGCAGTTTTTAATCCTAGCCAGTCATGAGTTGTATATTCTGTTAAAATACATTATTGATTTTTTAGCTGTATAATTAAACATCAGTTCATACTTACATATTTTATGTTTCACATACTCATTTGTATTAGTAACATGGCACTGTCTTGAATCTGATAGTGTGCCTTGAGACACATTTCCCTTGTATTTATAAAATTTAATTACAGACAAGCATCATACATAGAACATCTTGCTTTGGAGAAGAAAGTAGGAATTTTAATTTTCTTGAATACTGAGAGAAATACAATCCGTTCCCTTTTCATTTTAAGTTATGCTTAAGAATTTGATCAGTAATATTAGTAAAGCTATTATAAAAGAACTGTTGGGCCAGGAGTTTGGCCTAGATGTAGATAGCTTGCCTAGCATGCACAAAGACCCAGGTTCAATTCCTTGGTACCACATACATGGAAAAAGCTGGAAGTGGTGCTGTGGCTCAAGTGATAGAGCTCTAGCCTTGAGAAAGCTCAAGGATAGAGCCAGCCCTAAGTTTAAGCCCCAGGAATGGCAAAAAAAAAAAAAAAATACTGTAGTGCTATATGTTAGAACTTTTCTTTTTTCTTTTTTGGTGATACTTGGGATTGAATGCAGGGCTTAAAATTTCTTTTGAGGTGGTGTTCCTAGTTTGGCTGTCTTGGCTATAGTTAATGAGTTTCTCAGAGCTTTGAATCCCCTGTAAAATGGTTTGGAGACATTGTAGATCATGAATATGAATCATCTGTTCTCAGAAATTTTATAATTTCTGTAACTTGGAGTTATATCTAACTTTTATTAAATTTTTATTTAAGTTTTGATACCTTAAAGGGTTCATTAATTTAGGAAGTTTATACTCTTGAAATTATCATTTGTTTAATCTTTAATTAGTCTTTAATAACTAACCAATTAATAATTAGTACTTTTACTTTTAAATCTATCTGTATTTTCTTTTCATTCAAATAGAAGATCTGTTGTTCTAATGTTTTTAACTATTAATATAGATTTTAAGTTTTATCATAAATATCTAGATCAGTTGAGAGCTGGACATCAGTGACTTACACCTGTAGTCCTAGCTACTCAGCTGTGATCTGAGGGTTTCAGAAGACAGGTAGGGAAAAAAAGACTTCAAGACACTGTCTCAAATAACCGGCAAAAAGCTAAACCTAGGGGTGTGGTTCAATTGATAGAGCACCAGCTATGAATTTAAAAAGTCAGATGACAACAGGTGGAAATTTCATAAGGCCCTGAGTTCAAGCCCTGGTCCACGCAAAATCAACAGCATCAAAACAGGTTCAAGTAGAATGGTAGTTATCAGAGACTGATGAGAATAGAAAGAGGGAAGAATGAGTTTAGGTTTATTTATGAGTTCTAAGTTATATAGTACAAAAGAAACTCTGGTGTTCTCTTACAAAATGGGATGATTCTAGATAATGCATTGTATTTTTTTAACTTAGAAGAAAGGATTTTGAATATTTTAACTATAAATTAATGGAATATACTTGAAGAGATAGTAGTATTTACTCTACCTTGGACATTACATAATTTATAAATGTATCAAAATATCATACAAACATCCAAAAAGAAATGTACTCATTACCTGACTTATGTAACTGTAACCTTCCATGCATCACCTTTGTAACAATAAAAAAATTAAAAAGTAAATATTACATAGTACCTGTAAAAATATATGTAAGTTTAATACATTAATGTTACCCCCACACTAAAATTTTTTGGAAGTTTTATTAAAATCTTACGTGAAGGGTAAAATATTTGTGAAATTATTATTTAAATATATGTAATGATGGTTTAAAAAGATTATAAGGATTAATAAAGTAAGCATACCATGCTTAAACCAAATGTCTAGCCTCTAGTCTTACTGTTTACATTCTTCCTAAACTGAAATAGTTATTTATCATTTCCATTAATTTGCTTAATTTCCATTAATTTGACTACCTTTTGGTCTTTTTTTTTTCCCACTCCTGGGATTGAACTCAGGGTCTGAGCACTGCTCTTGGACTTTCTCAAGGCTAGAGCTTTACCCCTTGTGCCTCAGCACCATTTCTGGCTTTTTTTTTTCTATGTATGTTGATAAATGTACAATTATCAAATGTTTTACTTACACCTTGAAAATATGCTTAATAAAAATTGAACAGGTGCTATTTTAACAAATTGTGTCATAGAAGCACTTGGGTCTCACAAAACCAAAGATGATGTACACATCAAATAAATGAAACATCAGATAAATGGTTTAAAATAGGATTTTGTCCATGTAGAATGATTATGCCTTACGTGCATATTGTTGCAAGGTCAATGAGAAAAGTTGATAATGAGTACTATAGCTAGAAATAACATATCGTGGGTTCAGATTAGAAGAAAAGTCATTTAAAGGTAATTTTAATTTATTTCTCCTGCAGCCTCCCACATACTAACTAGGCAAGCACTTTATGATTGAGCTACATCTCCAAGCTTCAAGGGAAACTTCAAAGCTGTGATATATGGGAATACATATACTTAAAAATTGCAAATTTTTAATCCAAGTGACTATTTGTCACATGTATTTCTTCCCACACTGTGGGAAATCTATCACACTCATCTCAAATATGGGTATTTTCATAATTAATTTTTACAAAGGCACTTCATATTGTGCTGATCTAATTGTTTTAGTTAGGAGAATTTGGGAATGTCTCTGCGTTATCTTCCATAGAATTTTTGAGATAAAAGTTCCTGAAAGTTTGTTTTTAGGAATGGATTTCTCATCTGTCCATGATTGGAGAATTGTTTTCTTTGATGAAAAAATCTTTACATCACAAAACAAGCTGTGGTATTTCTTTTTTAAAAAAAATGTATTTTATTGTTGGGTAATGTATAGAGGAGTTACAGTTACATTCATCAGGTAGTGGGTACATTACTTCTTGAACATTGATACCCCTTCCCAAGTTTTTCTCTCCTCCCACCTCTCCCACTCATCTCAATTTTCCCCTTCCCTTCCCTGCTTCAAATAAACAAATAAATGTATATACAATTTACCAGGTACCAAAGTTAGAAACAGTAACAACATGAAATAAACCATAAGAAAAGAAAAGAGAGAGAGATAAGAAATAACTTCATATAGTATGGTAAGAGCA
Source organism: Megascapheus bottae (assembly GCF_031878675.1). NCBI lineage: Eukaryota > Metazoa > Chordata > Mammalia > Rodentia > Geomyidae > Megascapheus > Megascapheus bottae. Next base: position 53,592,360 of record NC_143513.1, read on the forward strand.
ACAATCACAGAGAATCCTCTTGTTTCCATATCCTGGAAAGCTGTGGTATTTCTTATAAAAATCTTTCCATTTGTAAGAGAAAGCAGGGGGTGTCTTTTGAACATTTGTAGTAAAATGCATCAAATGTGTGCTGTTTCCAATGTCTGACATGCATTGTCTTGTGATGAAGCCAAATTGCCATTGGGAATTTCAGCATTCATAGTTCAAGATACTCCCTTCTCTCTCTTGAGTTCCAGTATGGATATTGCTTATTGAGATTTGTCAAGCTTAATCTTTGGAGGTATCTAATCCGCAGATTCTCTTGTTTTTTGTTTGTTTGTTTTTCCAGCTCTTAGAAACTGGCTACTTTTTCTCTTATGGAAGTTCCAGCTCTTTGTCTAAACCAGGAATCTTTAGGTTTCCACCTCCAATCTGATGTGTGAATTCCTCTTCACCTGCTGAGTTTCTTCTGAGCATAGGGTGCATCTGTTTTCACAGTTCCTTCAAAGAATCAGTTGCCTTTATTCATCTTATCCCAAGTTGAAATTATCTTTGTAGATATAGACCTATTGATATACAAGAGCCCTTGTCTTCACAAAATGTATTTTTCATTAGTTTCTATAAATACTGCATCTAAAAATCTTACTCTTTCCTTTGAATGCTGTAGTTGTTTCTTAGTGTCTTATACAGTGACAGAACTGCACAAAATATGAAGCAACAGACTTCTTCTTCAGTATGTTGAGAAGGGAGTTAATACTATGAGTTTTTCCATAATATAATGAGTATCCTTATGGTGGCTTGGGCCAGGCTTCCAGTGGCTATCTGCAGAACTATCCACTTTCCATTCTCCATGGCTAGAAAACAACCTGAAAGTTACTTGGGTCACCAGAGGTAAAGTGGCCTCTGGTTTTTCCCTAGAGCTTCTCTAGTCTTCCTGGCTGCCTCTCTTCCTTAGAGGTTTTCCAAGGGGTTTTCCTGCCATGGCTTGTATACACTAGATTGGCTAATGCTGTATTTTTAGAATCTTGTCATCTTTAGGAGACAAAGTAATTAAGCTTACAGAAAACATAATTTTTTTACATTTTTAGAGGGATACCTCTTCCCTCCATTGTCTACTAATTGAGACATCTAAATCTGAATTTCAGTGCTGGTACTTGCCAGCTGAGATTTTGATGAGTTAATTAACCTCTCTGGACTTCAGTTTTCTCAGCTGTGAAGAGGATGATGACATGGTCTCAGTAGGACCATTGTGATGTTCTTAGATCTGATAACTTATGTAAATATGCAGCCTAGCACTGGACACAGAAAAGGAAGGAATTCCCTTTGCTCGAACAGAAAGCTGAAGTGTACCATTAGTCATGTTGTGGATTTAGGGCCTGGAAAAAACAAACTACTGCCACAGCATGGGTGAAGAACTAATTCACTAGGAAAGACTGCATTATTTGATTAATTTCAGAAATGACAGTTTTATTTAATTTTTGCTTTTCTGAAATGCAGTAATACTATTATATGTTTAGACTTATAAAATGCATCCTCAATATTTTTCTTTTTTCTTTTTTTTTTTTTTTTTGCCAGTCCTGGGCTTGAGCTGAGGGCCTGAGCACTGTCCTTGGACTTTCTCAAGGCTAGAGCTCTACCACTTGAGCCTCAGCACCACTTCCTGCTTTTTTTTTTTCTATGTATGTGGTACCGAGGAATCGAACCCGGGTCTTCATGCATGCTAGGCAAGCACTTTAACCACTAGGCCAAACTCCGGCCCTTCCTCAATATTTTTGTATGTCACAAAATTATTGATTGTGCTTACCTACCTAAACAATTTTGCTTCATTTCTGTTCCTGAAGCTGAACATATTGTTCTTTTATGTAGCGCAACTTGAACCAGAACATGAAATATGGGCAAGCAGCATGACTTCATTAACATATTTTGATACAGAAAAACATGAAAATTGTTGCATTTTCTTTTTTCAACATTCTTTTCCAGAATGTTCTTTTTCCGGAACATTTTCTTATTTATGAAATGAAGAGTGCTTCCTTGGTTCTTCCATCTCTTTTAGGTTCTTTTTTTTTTTTTTTTTGCCAGTCCTGGGCTTGAGCTCAGGGCCTGAGCACTGGCCTTGGACTTTCTCAAGGCCAGAGCTCTACCACTTCCGGCTTTTTTCTATGTATGTGGTACCGAGGAATCGAACCCGGGTCTTCATGCATGCTAGGCAAGCGCTTTAACCACTAGGCCAAACTCCCGGCCCCTCTTTTAGGTTCTTTAAATAAGCATCTAAAGGTTTTATTTTAAACACTCATTTTGAAGTTTAATGTAGGCATTTCTCTTATAAAAAGAAAAGTGCTTCCTTAGGTGCTTTATAAGAAAGCCCGAACAATCGTAGTGTATTGGGTCAAAGCATTTCCTACATGTTTTGTATGGTGAATTACCAAGCCAGGGCCTGTTAAGAGTTATCTGTCTTAATACTCTGGAGCCTGGAGCATGGCCTCTGGAACTTGTTACACTTTGTTTGTTTTTGTCAGTAGTAAGGCTTGAACTCTGGGCCTGGGCATTGTCCCTGAGCTCTTCAGCTCAAGGCTATCACCCTACCCCTTGAGCCACAGTGCCACTTCCAGTTTTCTGGTGGTTAATTGGATATAAAAGTCATAGACTTTTTAGTGCCCAGGCTGGCACTGAAATCCAGGATTGCAGGTGTGAACCCTGCCTGGCTAATTAGATAGTTTTTGCAATTAAGTGAGATACTTTTTCAAGGGATAGCTCAGCACTTGTAGATATGTTGGTCAATAAATATTAGCAGCTATGTAGTGAAAACTTTTAGTGTTACTAAAACTTTATCTTACTAATCATCTTAATGCAATGATTTAAGCTAGGTTTTCATATTATCAATTAAGAAAATAGAGTCTTCAGATAGGCTAATAAAAGTACTAGTTTGATAGCACTTGGATATAATTATTTTTCATTTATTAAAGGTTTATGTAATATGAGCAGCGTGTACTAAAAGAATTAATTTAGTTTCTTAATATGGCCAATAACCAGGGTAAGTATTGGAAGAATTTAGTATACTTTATAAAGTTTTCCATTATGGCTTCTGACTTGCTGAATTGAAAGTGAATCAAACCACATGGAGGCTTGTTTTCCCTGTACTTCTGTGCCAGAAAATAAATCATTGCTGTATTCATCAAGTCACAAAGTTTAAATCATCTCTGTTTGAGTTGGAGACCTTACTGTAGGATTTGGTGTGAATCACTGGTACAAGCAGGACTTGGTGATATTTAATGGATTATTGTTCAAAATCAATTAATACTGGGCTTGTATATCAACATTAAAGTATTATAATTTGATAGTTTTTCAAAAAATATGTTCCATTAACCATTAACTATAAACTTTATTTGTCCTTTTAACCAAATGCTATACATCAGTTTTCTTCTTTTGTAGTTTATTTCAATAAATATTATTTTATATGATCAGAGATACAGGCATTATACCTTTGTGTTCCTCCCTAAAGAGTACTTTCCTTTGTTTTTTTCCTGTATGTGAATGCCTATAGTCCTGTTTCATTTATCATGTCTTGCTATTTTGTGTTTGTTCTTTTACAGGAACAGCTTATGCTGTGACTACCTAGGTATGAAACATTTAGGTATTTTTTTAATGGTTTTCTCCTGCTTTTATTATTTTCTGAAGTATAGAACTCAAATGTCATCTTCTCTGAGATGGTTCAGGTGTCCAAAAGTAGCATTGTCTTTCCCTTTGTCAGTGAAGCAGCAGTAATTGTTTTATAGCTGCCATGTGCACAATATTTGCGATAGGTGCATTTGGAAGACAGTAGATAATTGGAAAAGAGTGAGCCGTTCTAAGTCCTAGGTGAGATAGAGAATTGGAAGAAGGGGAAAATAGTGGGATAGAGGAAGTAAAGAGTAGAGTAAATGGAATTCTGTTGTTTGAATTTCTGAAAGAACAGACAGAAACTTAAGAAAAAGTGAGAAATTATTTTCATTTCTCAATTTCATTGTTCATTATTTAAACAACTTAGAAACTTTTAAAGTAATTAAAGATATTTCTTGCTGCATCTTTACCTTTTTTGTTTGTTTGTTTTTGGTTGGTCATGGTACTTGAACTCTGGGCCTGGGCACTGTCCCTGAGTTCTTCAGCTCAAGGCTACCACCCTGCCTCTTGAGCCACAGTGCTACTTTCTACATCGTTACCTTTTAAGTAGCTTACATTATTTGGCTTTATGTAGGAATTTAGCATAGTTCGATTCGATCATAGATGAAGACACTAAATGCTTAGCATGAACTGGTGTGTCAACAGCAATTGAGTCTCATTCAGTCTGTTTTATATGACTGAAATCACTTTACTGGTCCTGTGACAATTTTCACATTTTTAGTAAATTGAAGTAATAGATGAGATTTGGCTAATGGCTGCTTTTTGGTGACATTGTTCTAAAATGCAGTGGGAGATTATTGAAGGATTTATAAACACAGGATATGTTTGTTTCTAAAAGACCTCCCTTATTGTTGGAAAAGAGAATAGGTAGGAAGTGGCTTTCTAACAATGAGTATACAAGTGAGAGATGGTTAACTCTATGGACAGCTTCATAGAAGAATAGAGTTTATGAATGATTCCAATACTTTGAACAAAACATTTAGCAAAGTAATTTTTATGATCATCAATTAAAAATACAAAAATATGAATAATCACAGATTGAAAGTCAATACTTATGACTCTACAGAAAGCTTGATTGATGAGAAAGTATCTATTTGATTTTTTTCTGATTTCTGATATTGATGCTCTTTTGTATAAAATGGTATTATCATAGAATATTTACTATTTTTCTATCATTATACACATGTTTTAAAGTCATCAAAGTACTATCTGTTCAAAATAGAACTATATTCAGAGAATCATTCTTCACTTGCTATAAAAAAAAGATTTGTAGAGAAGTCTTTCTTTTTAAAACTTTTTATTTCATTGTAAAGATGATGTACAAAAGGGTTACAGTTACATAAATAAGGTAACAAGTACATTTTTTTTAACCTCCCGGAGAAATCCTTCTTATAAAGCACATACATTTTTAACCCAAATATTAGGTTGGTCTTGGTGGTTTGTATATTAATATGTGTGTTTATATACTTGTTGAATTTTGAAAAAGGTAATACATATTTACCTAGATAATTGTTTTAATTTACATCAGCATACATTTTTGTTTGTTTCTATCTAGAACTGGTTGAAAAGTTGCAGAATCAGATTTTGTTGGGAAGGTCAAATGAAATGTATACAAGAATACATTTCTTTAAAATTAAAGTATGAGATTAAATGTAGTGTGAAGTGTTTTGTGAAAATCAGGCACAGGTTAATTAACCAAGAGTAGTAGCAATGCTGTTTGTTAAAACTTGAATTGTAACAGTCAATTAATTTCTTTACAACCAGAAATAACAAAGGAGTTAACAAACATCATCTGTCAAAAAAAAAAAAAAGAAAAGTAAGGCAGGCTGAAGACCCGTAAATATGAGTTTATAAATTGTAAATTGAGAAACAATGTTAGTATTATTTATTCTTATATTCAATACAGATTTTTATTGTGTACTGTTTGATTCATTTTAATATATATGCCAAAATTATTTTTTGTTTTTTTTCTCCCTGTGTATGTACAGGCTTTAAAATATTATTGAAAATTTTCCTACTTCAAAGAAGTGAATCTGTTAGAGAACGAACCTACTTATAATGAAACTGGGATCAAGTAAGCTTTTAGAAACCATCACCAGTTTTCACAAACAGAAACAATGTTTAAATAAAGTTCCTCTTGAGTTAGAGTTCATATGTAAGCATATAATTCAGTAGCTTTTACCTTAGTCAACCACTCAATTGTTTCCATATATGAAGATGGATTTGCCAATTCTGGGTATGTCATATGGAAATCATACATTATGTGATCTTTTACTTCTCTGTTTTCAAGATTCATCCATTTTGGAGCACATATCCTTACTGTTTCCCACTAATACTTGATTTTATTTATCTATGTATCAGTTGGATAAACATTTACTGTATTCATTTTGTGGCTGTTACCAGTAATGCTGCCATAGTAAATATAGTGCCTCATCTGTAATCCCAGTTACTTGGGAGGCAGAGATCAGGAAGATTGGAATTGAAGACTAGCCTGCACAAGAAGTTAGCAAGTATGGTGTTACATACTTGTATTCCCAACTATGCAGGTGGCCTTAAGTGAGAGGATCAGAGGTTGAAGCTGTCCTGGACAAAAGAAAGACTCTGCCCTGAAAAACAAAAGAAAAAAATGCTGGTGTAGTGACTCAAGTAGTAGAGCATTTGCCCAGCCAATTATAAGACCTTGAGTTCAAACTCTAATGTCAATAATAATAATGGTAATGACAATGACAACAATAACAGCAATGTTGCCCTGAGCATTTGTTTACAAGTTGTGTTTAGACGTGTTTTTGTTTTTCTTGAGTATTTAACTGCAAGTGGAATTTCTAGGTTGTATGATGATTCTGTTTTTAACAATTTAAGGAATTGCTAGGGTGTTTTGTAAAGGCACTGTCCCCATTTTACAATCTCCAGCACTGTATGGGAGTTCTGCTTTCTTTTCTTTTCTCTTTCTTGCTTTCTTTGCTTTCTTTCTTTCCTTTCTTTCTTTTTTGTCAGTCCTGGGCCTTGAACTCAGGGCCCAGTGCTTGGACTTTCTCAAGGCTAGTGCTCTATCAGTTAAGCCACAACACCTTCCACCTTTTTTTTTTCCTATGTATTTGGTACCGAGAAATTGAACCCCAGTCTTCGTGCATGCTACGCAAGCACTCTACCACTAGGCCAAACTCCTGGCCCTGAGGGTTCTGTTTTCTGTACATCCTGGCCCAAAGGAATTTTTACTATCTCTAACTGAAGTCATCCTGATGATTTTCATTTTTATTTACCTCACGATTGCTAATCATCTATGTATGTCTTTATTAGCAGGTGTATATTTTCATTGGATAATTGTCTGTTCAGATGTTCTGCTTCATTTTAATTGGCTTGTCTTTTTTACTGAGTTGTAAGGGTTTCATTCCACTTAGAAGTCTCTTATCTACATATAGGATTTGTTAAACACTTCCTGTTCTTAGGGGTTGCCTTTTTATAATAATTATTTTTGAGATTCTACTTCTTTTTCTGATTTCATTTATTACTGTGACTTGGTTTTGGGTAACTGAATACCTTAGTGGATCTATCCATGACAAACTGAGAATGTCTTGTGTGCTGGTGCTGTCCATTTCCTACTTCTCTGCTGTAGCATTCAAGAAGCATTTGTTTTAGTACCTCTGACTGTGTTAGACATTGGTCCATTTCTGGAGGTATAAGACGCAGCCCATGTTCAGTAAGCTATTCTATAGTAGAGCAGTTGGGAAAAGTTGGGTTGTCTTTATATTCCATGGAGAGTTCATTTGGTTATATTTATGACATAAATTTATAAAATGGGATTCATTGAAAGAGACATTGTGTAATTTCATTTTATGATCTATAAAATCTAGTGATAAATGATTGATTTCCCTACATTTTCCACACCTCTCATTGGAGTTCTTAGGTCTATATCTCTAGGCCGTGTCTTACATCTGGTCTTCATTCTTATTTCCTGGGCTGTTTCTTTTCACTTATCCAAGACTGTTTGGTACCCAAATTTACCTTTCTGATGACTTTATTGTGTCTTTAACTATTAGCTTCAAAGTTTATATGTATCACAGAGTTTGGACTATTTACTTCTTTGGGTCACTGTACATGGCAAAAGGTGTTTCTTTTCTAACTTTGTAAGATCATTTTGAAAAGTGATATAGGGAAGTATACTGTAGGAAAAAAGAAATGAGGTAAGAGATTCAGGAAATAAAATAAAATGAGATTATATATAAACAAATGATATATCACATATGACATAGATTAATGTAATAATATAATAAAATATTCAGTGAAATAGAGCGAAATGTGGAAGTAAAGGCAAAGGAAATACACAATTAGACAATTATATTTTAAACTATTTAAATTTTCCCCTCCTCTAGCTCCCTGCATTTTATTGTGTTAACTTGGCGCTTAAATGGATTTAAAGTACTCAATTACAGGTTCTCTAAATATGTACACATAGTTTTGCTTTAGCTACTGACCTAATAAAAGCCTCTTGTGAATGCTTATCACCTTGTAAAGTAGTTACCAGAGCTACAGTAAAATTTGTTTGCAAGTGCAAAGGCTTTGACTTTCCTAGACGGAAAATAAAAAACATATGAGACAAAAAGCAGTAACTAAAATTATCTGGTGTAGGAAGTGGCAAAATGCCAAGAAATGTTCTGCCCCTAAAATGTTTTACACTTTTATCTCAACTTGCTAAAAAAAGTCACCTTACTTAAAAAACTTGTGTTATAACTTGGAAATTTATTTTTTTCATTTCTCTGTTAGTTTACATAGACAATCCATTACCTTATTACTGTTATCAGATATTAAAGTCCTATATATTTATAAGTAATTTTAAAAAATGTTTCTATTCCTCTTAATTGAAGCAAGCTTGCCCACCAGTGTGTGTGTGTGTGTGTGTGTGTGTGTGTGTGTGTGTGCATGCGTGTATACTGTTTCTGAAAGATATTGCCATGGTTATTGTGTATGTCACATATCTAACTAGAAATTGTGTTTACTATTAAGTAGGCAAAGTAGCTTCAAGTGCATGATGAGAAATAGAAATGAGACACTAGATGTTAGATCATTGTGACTTTTCTCTAAGTAACAGACAGAGAAGGGTCTGATAAATCCTGGTGTTGCTTTGGAGTTGTCACCAGAGAACAGACTATATTACATAGTTGTGTTTTATTACCTTTTCTAGGTTAGAGGAAACTCTAGCCTTGTTTTCCTCAAGTATTTATTGGAAGTTACTGTTGAAAAAAACAAAACAAAACAATTATTCTTTTCATTTGTAATTTTTTTTTTGCCAGTCCTGGGGTTTGAACTCAAGGCCTGAGCACTGTCCTAGGGCTTTCTCAAGGTTAGACTCTACCACTTGAGCCACAGCACCACTTCCAAATTTTTCTGTGTATGTGGTACCAAGGAATTGAATGCGGGTCTTCATGCATGCTAGACAAGCACTCTACCACTAGGCCAGACTCCCACCCTGTATAATGTCTACTTTTAACACAAGCCCTGCTATATAATTTTGGCCAGAATCCCCCTCTGGGCCAAACTACTGGCCTCTTCTTTTGTAATTTTTTAAAATTGTTTTTACAGTTTCTTTTTATGTGTATATTTTATTGTAATTAATAGAAGGGTTACATTATATTTGCCAGATAGAAGGTGCATTACTTAACAATCATTGCTACCCCTTCTCATGTTTTTGTCCCATTTCCCTCTTATCCCCTCCCCTCATCCTGTTTTTTTTGTAATTTTTAGTAATTATTTTAAATCAGAGTTTTAGATGGTCCCATTATAGTTAGGTATGTTTTATTTCTAAGCATGTGGTCTAACACATGAGGCACAATCATATTTCTATATTTTTTGTTGTTGGGATAATGTATAGAGGGGGTTACAGTTATATTCGTCAGGTAGTAGGTGTATTACTTCTCATACATTGATATCCCTTCTCATGTGTTTGTCCCCATTTCCCTCCCCCCACTCACTCCCACCCATCTTGTTTTCCCCCTTCCCTATTTCAAATAAACAAATAAACGTATACACAATATACCAGGTAACAAAGTCAGATACAGTAACAATATGAGATTAACCAAAGGGCAAAAAAAGAGAAGAGAAATAACATAGTACATTAAGAACAACAATCATGCAAGATAAACCTCTTGTTTCCATATCATAGAGTTCTTTTCATTTAGTCTCATCCTGTATGACTTTATGTACATAGGTTTTGAGCTATTATAATCCTTGGCTAGGACAGTCCGAGATGTGTACTAAATGCTACAAGTGAGGGAAACTATTTAGCCTATGTTCCTTTGGGTCTGGCTTACTAATTACTGTTTTTGCTCTTTAACACTTTGTTTGATACTTTTTGTATTATAGATCATTTATTTATTTTTAAGATTTTATTAACATTGGTTTTTACATCATATTTCAAATGTCATGTTTAACAAACAAGTATTCAAGAAGGGAATTTACATACAATCACTGGCACATAGATTTTAGAACATAATTAAAATTAAGCTGAGTCTTTGTATGTCATAGATACATATTAATCTATATAATAGATTATGTCTATAAAGTATATAGCCCATCATAGAGCATTTCTTACATGATATTTTCTTCAATCCATTAAGAAATCTATAGGGTTTATTTGTAGGGTAAATAACTGAGGCACCTAGATGTTAAGTGATCTGCTCAATATTGTACAGCCAAAAAATAGCTAAGAATTATTTAGTTTGGCTCCGTGGTTGGTGCTCTTAGTTGCCCATATCCTTAAGATTTTACAATATTGGGTAAAAGCAATAATTATTCTAATCCTATTGCTGGACTTAAAAGTCTGAAAGGACCATTAAAATACCTTTAAAAAGAGTATCAAAAATGTCAATTAAAAAAGATATAATGACCACCATCAATAGTCAAAACAAACTGAAACCCAGCTTTAACTGTGTTCAAAGGCAGTTGAAACTCCTACTTTATAGACATACTTGATGTTAGGTAGGCTTTCCTTTGTGAGTATAGTTTTGAGCAGTGTGAATATAAATGTTATCATTATTTGCCATATTATTCCACAGGTTACATTTGTTCAATTTATGAAGAATTGAGCCATGTGATAAATATTTCTGTCCCCAATGATATACATCATAGTTATGATATACATCATAGTTACATCTATTGTAAAAGAGAAAAAAATTGAGATTTTTAAAATCTTTACATTAAAAAAGGCTGAAATTTCCCAAACTTTTGGGAGAAGAAGACTGGGTTTACTAATCAAAATAGTGGACTGGTGAAGTTGAAACTGAAGAAGTTTCTGAAGGGTAGAAACTTTGGGTTAATTAAGATTATAGTTTATGAGAATCTCAATCTGGCAGAAATCGAGTTAAAGCAATTCTACCTCTACAAGGTGGGAAAGTCAGGGAAAGTAAATTAGAGTTTATAGTAGCATTTCCTATAAGTATGTTTCAGCCTGAAATTGAATCTTCCACATATGGTAGAGGGACAAGTGGAGAGAAACACCCAATTCCTTTGGGGTTTGAGCTAAGTTAGATCTTCAAGCCACTCTGTTTACCTGTAATCAGAGGCAAGTTGACCAGACATAATTTATTGGGATTTAGGTTTCAGAGGCCTTGGCTTACAGAAGATCACTCTGCTATGCTGGAAGGATTTTTGCCATTGTGTTCACATGAGCATATGGTTTGAAACATTTAAACATATTTAAACTACAATTAGTTTAGATTGCTATCTCTTTTCTATTGTGACTTCCTTTCTCTTACATTTTTGAACATGTGATTGCTTCAGAATTACCAAGGGCATTTTGGATCTTGCTATTGGGAAATTGATTTGAGAATACATAACCTTAACTGTAATTTGAATGTTATTTAAAAATGCTTTAAAAAAAAGAAAAATGAGAAACAGTCCTAAAGTGGGCACAACTGAAGCTTTACTTCTTTTCTCATTTATTAATTAAAGAACTAGCAAAACCCAGATAAGGGGAAATTCTGAAATCAAAAGTATTCTGTTAAAAAAAAACAAAGCAAAAAAAAAAAAAAAGGAATTGAGTACAGTGGCTCATACCTGTAATTCTGGGATCCTGGTTTGAAGCCAGCTGCAGGAAAGTCTGTGAGACTCTTATCTCCAATTGACCACCAAAAAGCTGGAGCTGTGGCTTAAGAGATTGAGTGCTAGGCTTGAGCAAAAAGGGTCAAGGGACAGCATCAAGGCCCTGAACTCAAGCTCTAGGAACAGTGCATGTACACACACACACACACACACACACACACACACACGAAAAAGGTGTGAAAGTACATTGTATCTAGGATCTGGTGGCTCATCCCTGCAACCTTAGCTACTTAGTAGGCTGAAATCCGAGGATAATGGTTGAAAGTCAGCCAGCCAAGAAACTTCTTGAGATTCTTATCTCTAATAAGCTCCTCAGAAAAAGCTAGAAATGGCACAGTGACTCAAGTGGTAGAGCACTAGCCTTGAGAAAAGGAAATTCAGGGACAGCACTCAGACCTTGATTTCAAGCCCCAGGACTGGCACCAAAAGACAACCAAACAATCAAAAAAATTACATTGTTAGAAAGAAAAAAAAGGAGAGAAAGGAAGGAAGAAAAAGAAAGGAAAGAAAAGTCAGATTATACCAACAACAAGTTGGTATATGAAGAGAGAAATTTTTGAATAGAATTAGTAAGTTGTTGAAATAAATTATTTGAAAATTTCATTAGCAAGAAGTGAAATACATGGATATATTGAAAAAAAGGTTTAATTTTCTTGCTGATTTGACCATCAAATACTAATATGTAGAAAGATGACAATAATTTATAACTACAGCGAGCCTTATAATTAAATGATACTTTCAATTCATAGTATTTACATTAATCACCATGTAAAATGCTTTGAAATGTTTCAGAAGTTGACAGCTTATAAAACATGGAAAGTTTCTGAAACTTGACAGTAATCCTAAAAGTTGATTGGTTATGAGTTGTGAAATCAATAAAAGCTTTCCTAGGCATAATATTTCTAAAATTCGTTTCCATACCGTAATTAGAAGAAACATCAATTCTTCATTTTTATATTATGGAAATTAATATTATGTCATTGGTCAAAATATATTTAATACAGATTTTAAGAAAAACTTTTATTGTAGTGTACCAGATTAATAATTCAGAGTGAAGGTATTTCTCTGGATTTTATAGCATCTACATTCTTTTAACTATTGAAAAATGCCCAAATTTTGGAAATTTTTCTTGTCTAAATTCTATTTTATTTTTCATCTAATTTTATATCCATCATTTTGTGCTCTTTCTTTAAAATCTATATTAAGTTTCTTATGTCTTATAACCTGGACCCATCTTTGTCTGGGGTTAATAGCTTTGATGTGAACATATATTGTATATTTATATAGTTTCAAATATATCATATCATTATAGTTACAGTTTTATAGTAACATAGTTATGTATCTGTATGTATAATATGGCATGCATATTCTAAAATGCATAAAGTGAAAAGTAGAGAAAGTATCCTCCACATTTATTTATTTATTTTCTTTTTTAAAATTTTTTATTGTAATTAATAAAAGGGTTACATGATATTTGCCAGATAGAAGGTGCATTAATTCATATACATTGATACCCTTTCACATGTCTTGGTACCCATTACCCTCCCCTCCACCCCTCCCACCCATCTTGGTTTTCCCCCCTCCCTATCAAATTTCAAATAACCAAATACAAATAAATTCAAATACAAATACAAATAAAATACAAATACAAATACAAATTCAAATACAAATAAATATCAGATAACAAAGTGAGATACTGTAACAATATGAGATACCCAAGGGACAGCAAAGGAGTTGAGAGACAACATAATACATTAAGGACAATAATCGTTCGTTATATGGCTTTTGTTTCAATGATTCTTATATGCTATCTGCCTTATCAAAAACCACTTTATACCATATAAAATTGGAATTAAGAAGACATAGAATCCTTTCTTCTGGATCTTGCAAAGTGCTAAATGACTGATACTGTTTTGATTTTTCAACCAAGTATTGAGAAACATTATGAAATATTGAGAGACCATGAGGAGACAGGAGGAATTAGTGACAAAATGCAGAATAGATCTTTGTGATTTGACAAGGTAATTTGAAGTCTTTGGCCTCTGGCATTTCACATCTCTGTAGGTTTTGGAAAGCTGCCATCTGGATGGTCCTCTTGACATTGGATGAAAATATGCCAAGATAAAGGAAAGTTTATATTCTGGCAATGTGGACCAAGCTTTAGCTCCATCTCTACCAATATTTACACTTTTTATAACACAGAGCTAGTTATTCACTCTTTTTTTTTTTGGCCCCCTTCTCTTTCTGGCCCCGCTCGGTTGGGCTCCGCTTGCTTGCTTTCGCTCTCTGTCGCTTGTTGCAGTCTCATCTCTGCCACTTCCGGCTTGGTTGTGTATGTGGGATATCGAGGAATCGAACCCGGGTCTTTGTGCATGCTAGGCAAGCACTTTAACCGCTAAGCCAAACTCCCGGGCCCTAGTTATTCACTCTTAAATCCAAGTTCTTCAAGAAACAGGATTTCCAGTTTGGTTCCAAATTGTGTAACATCTGTCCTATGTAGAATGCAAGTTTGAAGGTCATGAACCATAAAGACAACATGATAACTGAATCTTGTTCTCAATACTGGTCATTTGTATGGTTTAGGTGTAAGTGACTCTGTCTGTGTGGACTTTAGTTTCTTTGGCTGTATTATGGTGCATATTCAGTAACTCATGATATTGTTATGAGCACTCACATGGATAATTATTTAACTTTTTAGTATAAACAAGAGAAAAACAAGTGGACATTGGTTTTTTGGAATTATTTTTGAAAAAAATTTCTATTTCCTCTCATCAAATGTCTATCTCTGGGCAGCACATTCACTCAAGAAACACTGGGGTTAGGTACAATTTCTGGTATCCTTATGAACATTGAGTAATATTAGTTAAGTATTCTTGAATAACAGGAAATATTATTATTATTTATCTATGCTATTGGTACATATAACAACTCGGCTAGTTTCCTAGAGAAAGCTGTAACTTCTTATTAGATTAAATAGAATATTCTGTCCATTGCTAGGCTTAATTAAGATTATTTGAGAAGTTTATCCAATTTCCTCAACCAAACTTTATCAGCCCTCTTTGTAACCCACAATTCCAGAATAGAATAAGAACTAAACATAAGGAAACATGGTTTTGGGGTAACTTTTCCACAAAAAAATAGTATAATTTCTAGCATTAAAGAGTACAATGCCAAAGATACCAAAAATGTTACCAGTGTAGTTCCCCAAACAGTTCTATCACCTCTCATATATATACATATACATAAACTTGACATATATGTGTATATATACATACACACACACATATATATACATATACATATATATGTCCAGTTCAATGGCAAACTCCCTCTTACAAAGGAACTTCATGGATTGTTTTTTCAGGTTCGCAACCCAAACTAGGGCCTTGATCATGCAAGTCCTGTGTTCTGCAGCTGAACTCCATTCTCATCCTTCTTGGGTTACTTATAATTATTCTTTTTTTTTTGCATTTTTTATTGTAATTAGTAAAAGGGTTACATGATATTTGCCAGATAGAAGGTGCATTAATTCACGTACATTGATACCCTTTCACATGTCTTGGTACCCATTTCCCTCCTCCCCCCACACCCCTACCCTTCCCTATCAAATTTCAAATAACAAATACAAATAAATTCAATATATCAGATAACAAAGTGAGATACTATAACAATATGAGATAACCAAGGGACAGCAAAGGAGATGAGAGACAACATAGTACATTAAGGACAACAATCATTCGTTATATTTATTTTTATTTTATTGTCAGGATAATGTATAAAGGGGTTATAGTTACACTCATCAGGTAGTGGGTTCATTACTTCTTGAACATTGATACCTCTCTCCTGTTTTTGTTCCTTTTTCCCTTTCCTTACCCGCTCCTAATCATCTTGTTTTCTCTCCTTCTCGTCCCTATTTCAAATAAACAAATAAATGTTCTATACAATACACCAGGTAACAAAGTCAGATACAGTAACCACATGAGATTAGCCATAAGGGGAAAAGAAAAGAAATAACTGCACATAGTACATTAAGAAGAACAATCACAAAGATAAATCTCTTGTTTCCATATCCTAGAGTTCATTTTGTTTAGGCTTATCCTGTGTGATAATATGTACATAGCTTTTGAGCTATTGTGATCGTCTGCTAGGAAAGTCCTAGATGCCTCCACCCTCATTTCTAAGTTCAAAAGGAAATAACCTTTCTTAAATATTTTAGATTTTCTTTGTGCAATAGTCACTAGTCATCTGAAACTATGAAGAACTTGAAATATGACTAAGATAATGTATTTTAAACTGATTAATGTTTAATTTTAATTCATTTAAGTTTAAACTAATACAGGCTTTTTCTATTAATAAACACTTGAGTGTATTTAACGCAACTTAGGTATGATAATTTTGTGTGTTGTGTGGGTCATGGGGCTTGAACTTGGCCTGAGCGCTGTCCCAGAGCTCTTCAGCTCAAGGCTACCGCTCTACCCTTGAGCCAAGCAGGTCCTTTGTGCCCTGGCTGGCATTGAACCTTGATCCTCAGATCTCAGCCTCCTAAGTAGCTAGGATTGCAGGAGTGAGCCACCACACCCAACTGAGAATTTTTTTCAGCCATAGATTTTTATAAGTTCCAAAGGACAGCAGTGGTGTGTGTTTTGCATATTTTGTTGGCAAGATCATAGTTTGCATGCAGTATACTATATTTTAGGTTATTTTACTTGTATGGGTTACATATCTTTTCATAGTAATTTATCATTTATTTCTTATTTCTTATTTATATAGCATTCTATTTTATTTATTCCATTTTTCACACAACTGGGTTTTTTTTTGATGCATAAATGAGATCATATTCTGTGTTCCAAATCCTGTAGTCTCATCAAATCAAATATCATCCTAAGGCTTTAGTATGCACCTAAGGCCTACCAATCTGTTCCCTCACTGGTATTCGGCTCAGTGTAGGGCAGGGCAGATGTATATTCCTCTGTAAAATAAGAGTTGGACATGCATATTAGTCTTTTTTAAAAATCCAGAAAGTGTATTAGTGAAGCAAAGTCATTTATAAAATGTAGTCTTTTTTGAGTTCTCACTTATCTAAACATCCTACTCTTGAAGTAAAGCTATTCTGTTTTACCCTCATCAGTTGCGCTCATTGAGGTAATAAAACTCTGTTAAATAAATTGAAAAATGATGTAGGCCCTCTCTAATCAAGAGCACATTGAAAGGTGTAAACAGTGTTATGATAGATGGTTATAGTCTACTGTGTCTTAAAATTGGTTTTTCTTTAATTCTAGATTGAATTTCAGAATTCAGAGTCTAAAAATGTTCCTGTTCATATCTAATGGCACTTCTTTTTCAATCAGTGTGCAAAAGGGAGAAAAATCTGTTTACTTTCTCCTATGTCTCTCCTTACTAATCATCTTATGCCAGGCATAAGGAAAATGATTTTGCATTGGAAAACATATTCCAGTTGTTTCCAAGCATATTAAAAGTAGAGGTTTACAGAAAAAAATTAAGATAAAAAACAGGAGTAGTAATACACAGGAAACTACTTCAAAACTACACAGTTATAATTGGACTGTATTGACTTGTTTGTGTGTGATGTTAGTTTCCCATTGCTTCTGATAGTGCAAGACACAATCCTTGTATCTGCTGCAGTTGTTTGGAATACTAGCTACTCAGGTGTTTGAAGTATTCAGGATTGAAGTTTGAAGTCAGCCTGGGAAGAAAAGTCCTTTAGATTCCACTGCCAATTAACATCAAATTGCTGCACTGGAGGTGTGGTTCAAGTGGGAGAGCTCAACTGAAACAACCAATCCAAGCAAGTTTGAGTTCAAACATTAGTATTGGCAAAGGAAAGAAGAAAAAAGGAAAAGTTAAAAAAAAGGGGGGGGAATAAAAGAAAAGTAGAATTATAGAGGATTTGAGTATTTGAAACAAGTTTCATAGCCAATGATCCTAGCTATTGGGAGGCAGAATGCAGAATTTGAGGGGATCACATTTTGAAGCAAGCATAGCCATAAAGTTTGAGAGCCTCTGTCTCAGCCAATGATTGGATACAGCACATATCTGTCATACCAGTCCTGGGGGAACTCACAATGGTTGAGCACAACAGTATTGACCTATCGACCCCATTGACACCAGGAAGTGCAAGCAGGAGATTACAGTCCAGGCAAGCCAGGGCATATAGTGGGACCCTGCCTTGAAGATACCAATACAAGAGGCTGGAGCAGTGACTGATATGGTAGAATGCCTGTCTAGCAAATGTAAGGACCTGATGGTTGACTACAGCAGCTTCTTATCTGGTGGTCATTTTAATCTCACATGCTGTATTGCTTTACCATGTTCCACAATGTCACAATTTTTTTGATTGAAAAAAATGTTTTTAGGGCCAGGAGTTTGGCCTAGTGGTAGAGTGCTTGCCTAACATGCACTAAGATTGGGGTTTGATTCCTCAGTACCACATACATAGAAAAAAGCCAGAAGTGGCTTTTGAGCCAGGAGCTTGGCTGAAGTAGTAGAGCTCTAGCCTTGAGAAAACCCAAGGACAGTGCTCAGGACTGAGGGGAAAAAGTTTGTTTGTTTTTGGCTAGTCCTGGGTTTGAAGTCAGGGCCTGAGCACTGTCCTTGGACTTTCTCAAGACTAGAGCTCTACCACTTGAGCCTCAGCACTATTTCTGGCTTTTTTTCTATGTATCTGGTACCAAGGAATTGAACCCGGGTCTTCGTGCATGCAAGGCAAACATTCTACCACTAGGCCAAACTCCCAGCCCTGGGGGGAAAACGTTTTTAATGTTGAATTCATCAATCTTCCTCCTTTTAGTTAACACTTACCAAGTACTGTGTAAATATTCTATTCCTAATCCTAAATCAAGAAAACATTTCCTTATGTAATCTTCTAGACATTTTTACTGTTTTACTAATTTACAGTCTACTTGGATTTCCTTTAAAATTTTCTGTCTTCAGAGTTGAGGATTTTTGTCATCAATGCTAAAGAATTTTCCTGAGATTTCTGAGTATTGCCCTAGTGTGTAATGTCTTTCTGCCCCTGAGGAAATGATAAAACTTCTATGCGTTGATCTTTTTTGCCATACTTTATTATACATTTTCTTTGTTTAAAAAGAACTTTTGCCTTTCTTTGGGAGACAAGTTATTGCTTTTAAGAAGAGAAGACTGATCTCAATGTGTTAGTGGTTAGTGAAAAGAGAAAAAATGAGAGATAGCATCTATTCATAAGCAATTATATTCATAAACTATTACATTATGATATTCAGGGTATCTTCTTGGATGTGAGATTCTGAGACTGTGAACTTCGGGATTCCTTGATCCTTTATTTTTCATGAAAATTGTCACATACTTTTAGGTATACAAAATGTAAGAAAAGTATTCCAGATGGTACTTCTTTTTTTCATTTTTTAGAATGTTTCCATGGAATCCTCTCCATCAAAAGAAAAATTCCTCTTGGGGCCAAACTCCTGGTCCCAGATGAAATGTTTTATAGGGGTGTTTATGTGCTTTATTTTGACAGGAGAGAGTAGTGGGGTTTGGTTCAGCAGCAAGCAATCAACCTCTCCCTCTGGTATTGGTTGATGTCCCACTTTTTGTACTCTTAACTGTTTCAGTGTTAAAGCATGACATCATATTCTCTGACACTCTCCCATTGAAAAGTGTTATCTTTTTTTCCTCTCCTCTTGAGTTTAGAGAGGTTTATGACTGTGTCCCCCCATAGAGTTTGATAGAGACTGACTTAGGATTAGTCATAGATGCTGGCCTATTCATTAAAATATTCACTGTTAAGAACTCCAGCTAGATTCACATTGCTGTACAGAGCATAGATATAAATGATCTGAGCTATCATTCCCCACTGAGCTCAACTCTTGAGTGAAGTTTTCTTGGACTCTCCAAACCACTTATCTGTTAGCTGACTATCAAACTTCATCACAACCTCTCATATCAATAAACAGGATAGTACTTAGCTGTGCCTGAATTTCTGACCTACAAATTTGCAAGATGTAATAAAAAATAGTCATTGTTTTAAGGTACAAGTATGAAGTATTCTGTTATATACCAATAGTTAATGGGCACACTAACCAAAATTGGAGGGAGGGCTTGGGCTTACTATTGACAAAATTCAGTCATCCAAAATATCACCCCAAATGTACTGCTAAATATAATTTAGAACTTCTTGCAGGGAAATGGTTTGGAGATAATTCAGAAAGAAGAAATCATGTGACTAGAATAGAAAGACTGGGCCAGGTGCCAGTGGTTCATGTAGAGATCTGAGGATCACAGTTCAAAGCCAGCCTATGCAGAAAAGTCCATGAGGCTCTTATTTCCATTTAACTACCAAAAAGCCAGAAGTAGAGCTGTGGGTCAAGCAGTTGAGTGCTAGTCTTGAGCCAAAATAAAGCTTGAGAAATGACCAGGCCCCGAATTCAAGCCCCAGGACTGGCACAATAAATACATAAATGAAAGAATGAAAAGTAGGAAGGACAAGGCAAATGTAAGGCAGAGAGTAATTAGATTTGAACATAAGTAGGGTATCTTTAGTGAAAGATGAGATGTGAAAGAGAAAATAGTATCCAAGGCCTTGAATGTTGACTTGACAAACTTGTGAAACAGAACCACTGAAGACATTTTGCAAAGAGAAGTTAGATCCTTCTTTCAGTGTTTCTTTGGTTTGTCCAGTCTTGGGGCTTGAACTCAGGGCATAGGCACTGTCCCTGAGTTTCTTTTGTTTAAGTTAGTACTTTACCACTTGAGACACAGTGCCACTTCCAGCCTTTTCTGTTTATGTGATACTGAGGAATTGAACCCAGGTCTTAGTTCATGGTAGACAAGCATTGTACCACCAAACCACATTCCCAGCCTTGTTCAGTGTTTTTCTTTGTTTGTTTCATATGTTTATGGGATAGGATTTAGGAAGTTGCCTCTTTGTAACATTGTTGTAATACATATGTTATTAGAATAAGACACTTGACTGCCATCTACTGGAAAATGGCTAAAACAAGTACACAATGTACACCTATGGTGAGGAAGTTCTTAGAAATGACACCTTTGTGTAGTCCAAAACAATTTATGTAATAAACACTCAATCTATAACACTAATTACATATAAGTGAGAGTGTTTGAATTTATCAAAGGAAAACAAAAAACTTCAAATCTGTATGACAGCAAAATTGATAGTAATATTAATAGAAGTAGAACCTCTTCATAGGCAATAGGTTTCAAAACAATCATTCCAAATGCAGACATTTCACTGAGCCTACATTTTGCTTTTTCATCCCATTGCTTTTCACTTAATAACTATACCTCTTCTACAATCTCTGCTCTCTACCCATTATGACACCTGGAAATGTTGATAGATCTCTTTTGTGTCCCATATATCTTTTATCTTTTCCTTTTTCTCTGAACATGCTTCTTCCCCCCTACCCCCTGCCCCACTCTGGTGGTGAGGCTTGAATTCTGGGCCTGGGCCTTGTCCCCTGGGCCTGGGCCTTGTCCCTGAACTCTTCAGCTCAAGGCTACCTATTTTGCATACATTAGTTTCTTAATAAATATACATTGACCTGAATTACATTTTATTTATTTATTTTGGGGGATCATGGGGCTTGAACTCTGGGCCTGGGTGCTGCCCCTGGGCTCTACAGCTCAAGGCTACTGCCCTCCCCTTGGGCCTAGCTGTTGTCCCTTAACTCTTCAGCTCAAGGCTACCACCCTTTAGCCACAGCCCCATTTCCCCATATCTAGAGATTAACCCCTGGCGATAAGAGTTTCACTTTCTTTAGTGCCAGAGCTGGTTTTGAACCACAATCCTTAGATCTGAGCCTCCTTTTGCTTGTAAGAGATCATTTTCAGGTGTAGGTGTTCCAGGAGCCAATAGTGTACAAAATTAAGTAGAAACAATCTTAAAAACATTTTTTTTAATGCTGGGTGGTGTTGGCTCACGCCTCCAATCTTTATTGGAGAATTCCTGTTCTGGGATTATTATAAATTATTTGCAATGTCTCATCTCATTCAGAAAATACTTTCAAACAAAATAATGCCTCTAACTTAGGGAAGAATAAAAAAGTTATGTTTTCAAGTGAACTGTACAATTTGTATGGGAAAACTGGGAGAGAGTGGCGGAATATGTGACATTGTCCAAAAAGAAATGTATGCTTTACCTTACTTATGTAACTGTAACCCGTTTGTACGTCACTTTAATAATAACGAAAAATAAAGTAAAAGTTTTAAAGATTAGTTTTTCTTTTGAAATTTAGAAACTGTTTCAAGTAAATTATTTATATCATCTTTTAATATTTTCATTTGATGTTCCTGACATTATCACTACCACCATTGACTCATCTAAGTTAGTTTTTTTTCCATTATTTGTGAAGCTGTCTATCAAAGCAAATTCATGAACTTAGTTGTTCTGATAATTTGACAAACATCTATTGTGTGGCTGCCTTGTGTGAAGTGCTATGGGAGAATGCAGGGAAGATACAAAGGGTTCAGTTTGCTCCTGCCTCACAGAAGAAACTTGCTTAGTAGGAGAAGTAGACATATGTAACTGCTTCAGGGCAGGTGATGACAAGGGTCATAATATAGTACAGATAGAGCCAGGAGACCCTATGTAAACATCACTCTAGACTGGCCCACATACATGGAATTGCCATAATTCTTTCCTGAATTGCGCATTTAACTCATAACTTTCCTGGGTTTATCAGTGTGTTTTTTCTTCAAAGGTTGTTTTAAGTCCAAAGCATATAAGCTGTACTTAAAATTTAACAGAATTTAACTTTAAATGCATTGAATAACATTTGCTTTAGCATGTTTGAGTTTTAAAATGCTGTTAAGCTGGCACTATCAAAAGAAAGTGGAGGAACTCAGTGATATTAAATAAATAAGAATATAAAACAGAAGTTTTATGTTTATGTAAATTCAATATTGAGGAAATAAATATCCTGAAATTCCTTAGCCAAATTATGTTTTAAAATGTTTTGAGCACAGGAAACAAAAGTTATAAACAGTCTAGTAAGATTTTATAAAGTATATGTAATGTTCATAAATTCAATTATATAGAGTAATTAAAATATTTCATATGAATCATTGATAGTTAAAGTTATTTGTATTTAATTAAAAATGGAAACTTTTATAGTCATTGGAAATTCAATGATGTTAAAGTTTTTAATTTAAATATATTTAAGGTCTGAAATTTGAATTAAAATGCTACTCTTGCTTCTTTTTAAGCAATCATTACCTATATATTAGTTTAATCTCAAAATCTGAATAAAGAGATGGTAATTAAACCAAGTATACACATCATCTAAAAATAAATGCTACTGTAAAATCTTAATAATATTTGCTTAAAATAGTGTGTATGTGTGATTTTTTTTTTTTTGGCCAGTCCTGGGGACTTAACTCAGGGCCTGACAACTGGCCTTGGGCTTTCTCAAGACTAGCACTTTACCACTTGGGCCACAACACCACTTCCCGCTTTTTCTATGTATGTAGTACTGAGAAATCAAACCCGGATTTATGCTAGGAAAGCACTCTACCACTAGGCCAAACTCCCAGTGTGTATTTGTGATTTTTAAAATAAGTAAATCAAGCTTACTGACCTATTAATATGAGGACTTACTACTTTAACTGAATAAATTTACTCTTATTAAGGTGAAGCATCCTTTTTCTTAATATATATTATCTGCATTTTCTTTATATATTCATTGAAAATAAAAAATTGTAAAGGAAAAGTGTCAATTAATTTACAGAAAATAATAAAGGAGGAATCATCTCAAATAGGGAGGTGAGAAAATTAGCACCATGATACTGAAAAAGGTTTAGATATACTCTAGGAAATAATGAGATTCATCCTACAGAAATGCAAGAAATACATCAAGGCACAAACAATCTGAAATTGATATTCAGCGAGAAAAAAATGCTTGTAATGTGTAAAGGGAGCTCAGGTAATATCAGACAAAAAACAGACAGGAGGTTGCAATGGGATATGGCAGTCACAAAGAACCCTTGACATTTGGGAGGTCATCTTGCAAACTCATTATAATAAAGTAAGAAAGCAGAAGTCTTTACAAATTGTCAGTAGTAAGACTTATTTGTCTTATATCAATCCAGGAACTTCCAAAACAGTATTTTGAGTAACTTGAAAATTGAAATTATAGTATCTGGAACTTGGGGTGTAACTTATTGGTAGAGTATTTATCTAGCATGTGTGGAGTTCTATGTTGTATCCCTAGAATGGCAAAAATCGAGAGTATCCAGGAACTACAAAAGGGAATAATTGACCAAGAAAAAAGATTTTAAAGTGAATTTTTTTCACTTTGGTTTAGAAATAAAACAATACCAAGTTATTACTCATTACTGTTGGGGAACAGTTGAGAGACCATGGAAGGCTGGAGTAGTGTGAACTCTTTCATAGACAGTCAAGAAGTAGGCCGGTTATACACATTGTGGAATAGTATTTTAAGGCAATGATGGAAACTGGATTACTTGAAATTATTTGGATTTCATAAAAAAAAAAATCCAGTAAGTAACAGTGCCAGAATTGATTGGAAACAGCATGTTTTAACAATGAGGTTATATTTCGACTGTTGTCTGTACTGGTTAGATTACTCTGCCTGATTGTTTATAATCTGTAGTTCAGTATATACACTTAGGAACACTCCAGATGTCCTTGCCAGGGAACTCTGCCCTTTCTCTTAGCACCCCCTTTTGATCTAGGCATCTATAATTTCTTTGACTGTGTTACGTCTAATCTCAGCAACTTGCCTGCTGTTTGTTTTTAAAGTATTTCCTTCCCTGTGTGTACCTGCTATTCTGTCCTGGTGCTGATTGCACTTGTACTTCATCTTTCACTCCCTACTACTGATGAAACATCTTTGCTCTCATTCTTAATACCACTCTTTTATTTTTTAAGTATAAACAAATCTGATGTCTTGAATTCTCACACATGGGTTTAGTACTATTCCCGGTGTTTTCTACCCAAATTAAAAACAAAACAAAACAAAAATAACCACAGATTTCTTCTTAATACCAGTAACTAAAATTAATTTTAACCCTCACTCATATCCTGTCATTTACCACTGTGCTCGTTGTGTGTCTGTATCTTTTTTCCACAGAAATTGGTCTTAGGATCTTTCTCTCAAAGTATTCCCTTTATTGCTAGCAGAATGTTCTTGTGCTAAATAATAATGATATTTAATAAAATTATGATTGTCTCTGAAACTATTTTACTAACTTGCAAAATTATAATTTGGGTAAAGTGTACATTTTATGCTATTTATATTAAAAACCTTTTGCAAAGAAGTAAACTATAAAGAAATTTAATAATTTTATAATTTAATACTTAAATCCTAAAATTTGCCTCTTTATATTATTAACTGTGCCTTTTAGAGTTTGTTTGCTCTATAGACCTATTTATCGTTTCTTAAATTCCATTTCTGTGTCAGGGACTGAGTTAGGCTTGTACTGAGGGCTGTAAATGAGATAAGGTCTGTGGCCTAAAGAAATGCATATTTTGTGTGTGTGTGTGTGTGTGTGTGTGTGTGTGTGTGTGTGTGTATGTGTGTGTGTGTGTGTGTGTGTGTCCACTAGGGCTGACTTCAAGGGCCTGTGGCTCTTACTGGGCTTTCTTACTCATGGCCGGCACTCTACCACTTGAGCCACACCTGCAGTCCAGCATTTTGTTGGTTAACTGGAAATGAAGTTGAACCTCATGATTCATAGTCACAGCTTCCTGAATATCTAGGATTACAGGCATGATCCACAAGGTAAAGTTGAAATTTTTGTTATGAGCAAAAGTTAGGGTTGGCTGATAATTCATATATTTCATAAATACTAATTGCTCTTTGATTCTCAGCTAGCTAAGCATTGTGTCAGAGTATGAGAATCTGATATGTAGCAAGATAGGTAAGTGTCATGTCCACATGGCTTTCAAATGTCAGAGTCTTATTATTAAACAGTTAGATAAGCTGGAAGTCCAGAGGTGGTATACATTTAACCTAACAGGTGAATGAGTGGGAAAGAGTGAGGAAGTCAGGAGCAACATTGAAGAGTGTTGCAGACACAGTGTTCTTAAAGCAGGAGAGAAAGGTTGGTGTGATTGTCTTGAAAATCTGGGGGTGGAATGGTGAGCTTCTTCAAAAAAGGAGAATAAAAGTGATGTATAAGGGAGCCTGGGATTCCCACAAACTTTTATAAGCACATATCTATTTGGTGTACTGAAACTAAAATGTCCTACTAAAACTTTAGAAATAATTACTTTTTTCACCTATACCTTACTATTTAGTATCCTTGATATATTTCTCTTTTGGAACATACTTATTGAACTCCTAGTTAAGGAAATTCTCAAACATGTAATAAATAGTTGAACACAAGTCTCTTTAGTTACATACCATTCTAATAATGGAAAAATAACTTCAATCTGATTCAGCCTTTTTACCACTTATATCAAAAAGACTCAAGTTATAATTTAGATGTGGTAGTTAGAACTCAATTGTAACAATTTTCTTACTTTACTGAAATTGTGACAGTATGTTATGACATAATACTGGAACAGAAATGGAAATGAGTTTTTTCTTTGTTTTTTGTTTTGTTTTGTTTTTGTCTCATTTGTAT
Organism: Megascapheus bottae; assembly: GCF_031878675.1. Lineage (NCBI taxonomy): Eukaryota > Metazoa > Chordata > Mammalia > Rodentia > Geomyidae > Megascapheus > Megascapheus bottae. The sequence continues at coordinate 53,618,691 of NC_143513.1, forward strand.
TTGTATCTGTCCTTGGGAAGGTAAAAGGAACACAGAAGTGGGGGGCAGAATGAACAAATGGCAGCAGTGGTACTCGTAATAGAGCATCTTTGCAAATAAGCAGTAGACTATTTTTTTTTCTCTAGGGGGACATAGGTGATCACTTCAGTCATCTCAAAAATATATTTTAATGTAAGTTGTTGCTTATCGCAGACATATCCATTGATATAGTATTTGTTACTTACATTTTCAGGCTAGCAATGTATACTTGGAAATAAAACCTTTATTGTTTAACATTAAGTTCATTTGATCAATAAACTGATATTACCTCAGGCTTCTAACTTGGTTGTGAATAAAACAGGTCCTCAGGTATTTACCAGTATCTATCTATCTATCTATCTATCTATCTATCTATCTATCTATCTATCTATCTATCTATATACCTTAGTAGTATACCAGGTGCAAGTTCAGGAAACACTTGCTGTTGCCCCGTAATAAAGGAACCCCCGCACCACTTATAATTTATATATTCATAACTGCTTCTTGCTGAATTGATTATTCTAAATGGTGCAGGTGCGGCTTTGGCAGAAAACATATAATTCTCTTTAGGCAATTACCATCTTCTCCAAGGTGCTTAATTTTTTCTTTTCTTTGATACTGTAAGCTGGCAAATGTTGAGGGTAAACTCAACACTTCATTTAAAGCTCAAAGATGTGATTGTTTAAAAAACTTTCCTAGTACTTATTTTTTCATTACTTAAATATATCTAGAATTTCCTATAAATGTGTATTTGATCATTTATATAAGATTTATACATTTATTTTAAAGCATAGTATTTATATTATGCCACGTTTCAGGCACAGCTCTAGATGTTGGTGACACATTGGTGAACAGCATAATGTCTTCATCTTGTTTAGTGGAGTTCATATTCTAGTGAATTCTATAGGCATGCTTTCCCATTCTGCTTTTATAGAACTTCTAGACTAAAGAAATATTTTAGACAACTGTTTCAAGTTCTGTCTTTTACCCTCCACCCCCCAAAGATGACATGAGTGTGTAGCTTTGGAAATGGGCATGATTTTATTCTGAATAGTGAGCATTCCAAGAAATTAAGCTCTTAGCCCAAAGTAGGATTAAATGATCTGCATTGCTAAGAATATTTATTTTACCTTCAACTGTAGAGCATTAATACTGCACAACAGCCTTCTCATAGAGTTAATAGGAGGCTAAAGCTCCTCAGAGGATCCTCAGAGCCTAATACGGATCATATAGCACCGTACTCAGGCCCTGGTTATAATAGCAGTGATGGCCACTGCTTCTTCAGTAACAGTTTATGCTTATGAGCCAAATACTATTCTTAAGACCTTTGCTGTACCAGTGATCTTAATCCTAAAAATGTTTCTTTGAAGTAGATGATATTATTGTATTGTATGTAAAGGATCTGAGATTAAGTCACTTGGTCCAGGTTATAGGAGGCTTTGTTAAATGAGGTCCTGAACAGTCTGGCTGACAGCCTCTCACTTAAATACATGCTTTCTTGCTTTTTTAATGTTTAGTAATTTCCTTTCTTGTAGAGACATTAATTTCTGACATGCACATAACATATTTTGAGTATTAAAGGGAACATTCTGTTGCTCATTTTGGCAGCACATGTACTAAAATTGGAACAATTAGCATGGACCTGTGCAAAGATGACACACAGATTTGTATTTAAGATAATAAAAATATTTAAAAAAAAAAAAGAATTAGAAGGGGCTGGGAGCCTAGTGGCAGAATGCTCGCCTAGCATGCACAAAGTCCTGTGTTCCATTCCTCAGTACCACATACTCAGAAAAAGCTGGAACTGGTGCTATGGCTTAAGTGACAGAGTTCAAGCAAAAAGTGTTCAAGGACAGTGAGTGTCCAGACCCTGAGTTCAAGCCCCAGGACTGACTGGCAAAAAAAAAAAAAAAAAAAAAAAAGATTGGGGTGGGAGTTTGGCCTGGTGGTAGAGTGCTTGCCTAGCATGCACGAAGACCCTGGTTCAATTCCTCAGTACCACTACATAGGAAAAAGCTGGAAGTGGTGCTGAGGCTCAAGTGGTAGAGCTCTATCCTTGAAAATAGGCCCTGAGCTCAAGCCCAGGACTGGCAAAAAAAAAAAAAAAAAAAAAAATAGAAGAAGCAAAAACAAAAATGGGAGAGAGGGAAGGAGGGAAAAGGAAGAAATGAGAGAACATACATGCTGATTTTTTTCATTGTGATTTTTTTCCTTATAGAACTATATCTTAGAAATGCTATTAATTGTAATCATAATTAATTGCAATTCTAGCACATAGTAGCATGTGTATTCATTTGTTTTGTTCTCAATTTTGTTTGTTTTGGAAATGCTTTTTACAAAAACTGATACAAGTGGTATTTATTCAGTACATTTTTTTTCATTGCCTTTATTGATAGGGACCAATTAAAACAAGGAGCTCTGTGAGAACTTCTTTATTCTGAAATCACATATAGCTAGGATTTCAGTGAAGAATGGAGTTGTAGATGTTCTAGGAAGGTCAGTTATCAGAGGGAGATTTGTGGAAAAGGCCAGCATGGTTAGAAGGTACAGTCACTGAAGCAGCCTCTAGGTGCTTTTTTCAAAAGGAACCTGTTTGCTAGTTTGGGTGATTTTGGTTGTGGTCTTGTGTGAGAGAGGAACTTTTGATAGCTTCACACCAACAGTTTTTCATTGAAGTAAAGGACTTATAGAAGTGGTCTTTTTGTTTTGTTCTTTTTTTTTTTTTTTTTTTTTTTTTTGCCAGTCCTGGGCTTAAGCTCAGGCCTGAGCACTGTCCTTGGATTTTTCTCAAGGCTAGAGCTCTACCACTTGAGCCTCAGCACCACTTCCAGCTTTTTCTAAGTATGTGGTACCAAGGAATCGAACCTGGGTCTTCGTGTGGTAGGCAAGCACTCTACCACTAGGACAAACTCCCGGCCCATGTTTTGTTCATTTTTCTAGTTTGATAACAGTTAAGTTCCATTGCAGTCCTCATTGTGAGTCAGAATTAAATCTGTTGTAAATTTTATATCTTTAGGCTTCCACCAAAAAAAAAAAAAACCACAAAACTTCCTTGATAGCAAGGATAAAACTTACAGAATTAATATTCAAAGATTGTGAATAAAAGGTTTCATTTGTAGCCACTCAGGCTATAGCTTGGCTATAGCCAGGGTCAACTTAGGATGCTCACAGATAGGAAGGAGGAAAGTGGTGTCCCAGGAGCCATTTGAACGTACTTGCAAGGAATGTACAAAGTCTTAAACTCCTTTTGTGAATTATTTCCAGTCTATTCTTAACAACTACCTACTTTTATATATGTTTTACAACGTTTATTACATATTAGTATAGTGCTCATGTTTTTAAGTAAGCAGATTATATATGATTATGTACATATAGAGAAGTAAGTATAAGAAAGACATACTCAATATTTTTTAATTGTTAAGTGTGTGGGGATCTCAAGTTTAATTCATGGAGCTGAATTGGGCACATTTAGAATTTCTTTACAAAACTTTATCATCAGTTATTTTTGACTATTATCAGATTCCACATGTTTTAGTTGCAAAATGCAGATGTGTGCCTTGACCTCAATTCAGTGCTATGGATTTTAATACAGACTGTTACTATGCACGTTCAAAACCATTTGTTGCACTTTTTGTGAGCATGCTGAAGTTTCTCATGGACTACCTAATGCTTCCCCATGTACCGTATGTTCTTTGCAGTCATCCTTTAGTCACAGGCAGTTTAAGCTGTTAAAGAGTATCTTGCTTTAAAAGGTAGGCTGATGGCGTTTCTATCTTCTGGTACATCTGGTAAGTTAATGTATACAGTCTGTGAGTATCCTGCAGGGACCTGTTTTTACATGCATACAGGGACGTTTATGTAGAAATCAAAGGCCATGAATCAGAAGAACACAACTCTTGTTTCCAGTGTATTGGAGGCTTAAAAAAAATTGGCTTTGAAAAATTGAAAGTAGTGTGGTTTGTTTTTATTGTGGAACCAATCAGGAAGAACAATTTACAGTCATTGCCATTCTTCACAGCTGAATGGACTAGAGGTGCCTGCCTCGTGAAATGGAGCAGCTGCACCCGTTTTCTCTGGGCTTACAAAAACCCTTGCTTTTTAAATCAAGAACTTTAGATGGTAGGGTACAGTTTGTTTTCATGATGGAAGTAGTTAGTTGTGCCTTACCAGACAGCTGTAGTGTAATTAAGAAAAACTATGTGAAAGTGGGTTAAATATAACAGAAGGGTTTTTTTAAAGAGTTTCACCTTCAATATATTCATTTTTAATACGTAGAATCAGAAATATTGCTATAATTCTGGTAGCAGGATTTTGCTTTTTCACAGTATCATTTAACTCTAGAAAAACATACGATGCTCTATACAGAATAAGTCTTTGTTTCTGTAAGAAGTCCAGACTATAAAGTCCAATGTTTAAGATGATGTAGCTTGTGAAAGGTCTGCTTTCAAAATAATGTTTACAATGAAGAATTGTACAGTTATATTTATATTAACTTGAATGAAATAAGCAATTTAGTGATCTTTAGGAAAGGAAATGTGAAGCAGCTTCTTAGATCCACTTTATATATAAATGCTAGAGTTTGTTGAAACTGAAAACTATAAGAAGTAAAATTTTACATTTTCTTGGCAAAATTTAAAATGTATTAGTCAAATAATAATGAAATGAAGATGCAGAGGTTTAGATTTGTTGTAGATAAAAGTTCAAAAAACATTAGACTATCAACTGACTTTGAAAAGCATACACTTATTTTACGCAGCAGACTTTGAAATAAGAATAGAAATGCCTTAATTTGCATTACAGTCTACAGTAGCAAAATAACAGTTTCAAGGACAGAGAGCTGAATTGAAAACACTAAACACTTGTGTTCACAAACTACTGAGATTTATTATTAGACACATATCCATTGTGAGTTTTTATACTGGTTCTCCAACATGCTATAAAACAAAAGTTTCATGGTAGGCAAAATAAAGGTGGCAGTTTCAGGTTTGCTGAAAGCCTTTATCATAGACTGATTTTCTCCCATTCCATTTTCTTGCCCCCACTTTCTTTCTTTCTTTTTTTCTTTTGGAGTCTATGCTGGTTTCAAACTTTATCCTGCTTTTGTCTCCAAAATGTTGGGATTGCAAGTATGCACCATTCTAGAGGCATGGTTTTCTAAGGGAGACTCTAAGACTTTATTTCAGTTAGAATCTGGAGAGCTAATGAAGGTATGAGAGTGGGGTGTTACTGCTCTGATATTGCCACTCTTTCAGCCTACACCTGGGAGACAATTATGGGAGAAGGACTCTATAGTGGACTGGAGGTTTTAGAAAAGAATCGGTCCAGCTGTCATTTCTTAGACTCTTGGGCTGATTCTTTTAGTGTTTCTTGCCATAAACCCTAAGAAAACAACTGAGCATAGGCCTGAGTTCATTTTAAATGGCAAACAGGGCTGCTGCTTGTTACTTGGTTCCCTTTGTTTTAGCAAACAGTCCTTATGTACACTAAATTTTTCTTTCCCCTTTCTGAGCAGCTGTGCAAGCTTGATGCCATTTTGTGTCTTCTCACAGACCCCTGCATCTGTGGAGCATGAACAAAATTGTTTACATAGGTGAGTGTGGGACGAATTGGAAGGATAGAATAGCAACGAAGGAATTGGTTCAGGTCAGGTGTTAGGTTTGCAACAGGAAGGAAGACAGAAGCATGTTGCAGTAAGAGTTTACTGGAAATTCTCATTACCACTATTAGAATTAAAAGATCCGGAGTCCCAGCTACTGAAACACTTTAATGGAGATATTTTCTCAGTCTTTGTTTATGTGTAGAGTAGAACCTGTTCTAGATACCAAACAGGTTCTTCCCAAAATGAGAGAGAGAGAGAGAGAGAGACAGAGGGAGAAAGAGAGAGAGAGAGAGGGAGAGGGAGAGGGACAGAGGGACAGCGGGACAGAGGGAGAGGGAGAGACTGTATAGTTATGGGACTGCTTGATCCATTTGCTTTTTCTCCCAATTCTTGGCAGCTAAAGAAAGAGAATGCAGCAAATATGTAAAGATTAAAACAGATTCTTAGTCAATGAGTACTACAAAGCTCCTTGATAATCAAATAATTTATCTACATTTGATTCCAACCCATCACTTTCCCACAAGAGTAAAACCAAACCTTTTTATTCTGGCAGGCCACAGCACCAGTCCTCACTTTCTTAGACATGTAGAGAATCTCCTGCCTAGTTTTGCCAGGAAAGGTGAGCAGGTAACTTGAGTCTCGCTAGCCACAATCTGACATTGGCTCCTGTATTACTCCATTTCCTTCTTACCTTTGAGTGCTTTCTTCTCCATTGTATTGAAATTCATAATACAAATACATCACTGATCTCATTGTCAAATCCAGACTATTGCTTTCATGGTAATTGTCTTAATTTATACTTTTTATATCATTTTTAGTGATACTAGGGTTTGAACTCAGGATCTTGAATTAAGTAAATTTCCTACTACTTGAGCCAAGCCCAACACCATTTTTCCATTTAGATACTTTATAGGCAGGGTCTCAAGTTTTTTTCTAGGTTATTCACACAATGATCTATCCACTTTGAGTTCTTGAGCAGCTGGGATTACAGGTTCACTCCCAGTTTATTGTTTAAGATAAAACATTGCTAACTTTTTGCTTGGATTAGGCTTGAACTATGATGCTCCTCTTTCACCTTCCCAGTGGCTAAGATTATAAGCATGACTCTTATATGCATCCTATGACAGCTCATCTGCAATCTATCATTGAATTGTCATTATGCAGCAATGACTGCATTAGTAAGTTTTTAGTCAAACATTAGTGGCTATATAATATCCAATTATATGAATAAGTAATTTGTTTCTTCTATTTTTGCTTTTAGAAATAACTATAACTTCTATGTAAAATATTTAAACAAATTTATGATCTTTCTTTAGAATAAATCTTAAAATTGGTTTAGCTGGTAAAAGTTTGTAAACCCTTCAAAATTCCTTAATATACATTGCAAAATTCCTTTCCAGAAACACTATACCATTTAACTTTTGTGCCATTATATCTTCATATGTACTGTGTATGTACTGTCATATGTACTAGCATATACATTACCTCTTTGATTTAAATTAACTGCTTACATATCATTGATCTTAATTGTCATTGATGTTTTGGGTTCCTTGTTCTGAGATTTACTTAAATTCAATTCCTTTGTTGTAGAACTGTTGTGGGGTTTTTTTGGAGGAGACATAGTTCCTTGTGATTTCATATTACTAATGTTTTTATACTGGGAGTTATATATCTGAGAACAAATTTTGGGTAGGACAGAGACTATGGCTCAGTTATCAGAGATTTGGCCAACATGCTGTGCTCAAGACTAGATGCTGGGTCTAGTCTCTGGATCTTCTCTCCTGCTCCACTCAGACAGAGAAAGTTTAGAGTCAGCTGTGCTCAGTGCTGGGCCATTACTGGTAGCCTTTGATAACACTGTACCAGTCCATTACCAGTGCTGCTCTCCAAGTCCTGCTGCTGGTGCTTTTCAGTCCTGTTTGTCCCACTGTCATGTACTCTTTGAGTAAGCCTTATACTGTGAATAATGAAGCAAAGCACATAGTAAACAGCAACAACAAAAGATGACATTTTAAAATGTGAAAATAGTCTCTCAGATTAGTCAAAGTAGTTATTAAAATGACTTCATTTGCTATCTATGTTGCTTTAATTTTTCCAGTTTTTTCATTTTCTAAACTCTGTTTATTCTCCATTTTGCTTCTCTATTTTTTTCTCAAAGTATAGTAGCTTAGGGAGAAAATTTTAAAGTTTTAATAAAAATAAACATCAGGAGAAATGAAATGAAAATAAATTCTTTTTATTTGCTTTCAAATATTTTTCTCTTGTACTATTATGTGCCTTCTGGATCATTCTTTAACCCCTTATATTACCTATTCATCTGAATACATTTATATAAGTGTACATGTCTGATATTTTGTCATGTATTATCTATTACTTTTTCAGAAATAAGAAAATACATCTAAGTCATGTATGTGCATGCTATTATATATATAATAGAAACATTTTATTTTTCCTTAGTTTACTTCTATTTGTAAACTTTTGAATGTATTGCTTTATTTCCTTCTTACTAATTTTAAACTAAACTGATATTTTTCTTTAATCTTAAGCATGATTTTTAAGTACCTAGAAACTTGAACCATAAATTTAATCAGAAAATAATACCTTAATCCTAGTTAATCCACATTATTGACCCTTCTGTGCCTGCAGCAACAACAATAACCGAATGTTTAGTGTATAATCTCTTGTGTAGACTCACATACTAACTGGCAAAGTCTTATCCAGAGATTAAGTGTTCTCTTCTGGGATGGCAGTTTTGCTGATTTTTAAGAAGAGACTATCTAGGGTCTCATTTAATCCTCCTAAGAGACAGATTGGTTGCACCCATCTTATCTAAGTGTGAAATGAATCTAGGTCAGATCAATTATAGATTTTTTTAATAACTTGTTCTGAGTGGTCTATAAACCATGTCTTGTGGATATTAAAATACATTTATCCTTGTCCAAGTAAAAAGGATACAGTATCTTTAGTGACTGTAGAGCAGTAATATAAAAACTTGAAAGTCTAGTTTTTTAATACCATAGGATACACACAGATACACAGCATATATGTCATTTATACATATATGTACATATATTCATACATACAAATATACGTATTATATGTAATTTGGAAATATAAACGCCACACAAAGTTTTGTAGGACTTTGTTTTATGGATATTTGTTAAAAACTTTACACCTTAAGAAAAAGTAAAAAGGAAACATCAGAATTAGAAATAAATGTATTAACAGCATGCTTAAAGGCAATTATCAACAGAACATTTTCTTGAATGAAGATGAGATGGAATGGGTACTGCAGAAACAGCACACCTTAAGAGTAAGCATATGGAGGTTCTGAAAGTTGCTTTATGATACAGAGTTGGAGATAAAAGGGATGAAAGACAGCTGAAGGATGAAAAAGATTTATCAAGGGTCTGATCCTGGACATGAAGGAATTGGACCTTGTCCTAATCACAATGGAGTTATAAAATAGTTGAGGATTGAGAAAATGTCCATATCTGTCTTTAAGACAGAGCAGGAAATGGATAGAAGGACTGGGAAGCCTAGAGGATAGGAGACTAGACTGTATGGCCACTGTGCAATCATAAAACAAAAACGGCTTCAGACCTATAAATGTACTGCCTCTCAAATGTGCTATTTTCTGCCAGGAACATTAGACTATATTGCCACTGTGCAATCATGTCACATAGTACAACTTGCAGATCCGTAAATGTTCTGCCTCTCAAATGTTCTATTCTCTGCCAAGGCCTCTTTTCCCCATCATCTTACCTCTTTTTGATTGAGTACACAGTGTTCTAAGAGGTACTCAATTGAACAAGTAAATGAATAATTAGTTGAATTCATGATCTGAACTAGACTAGGGTCAGTGACATTGGAGAGCTTTTGGTTTGGGTTGGTGGGTGGAGCCTGTGAATTGTATCCCTATGTCTATCAAAATATCTATTTCTATACTTGTTTTTTCATATCTCTTCTAGCCATCTTTTCATTTCCTTTATCTATTTTCCATTTTAAAATAATTTCACACTTCAATATAATGAGTTTCTTTCAAAACTCATTTGGGTGTAACAATGTGATTAATTCTGAATACTTTTAATATGTATTTTCTAAAAGACCATCTGTAATAACCATCAAAAATTTAACTATCAAAGCCCTAGTTATGTTTTATCTTAAAGGTGTCTTTGTTTTTCAGGTATCTCTATTTCTCTCTCCATATTATATAATTTGGAACATATACACTGAATTTTTTGCTGAAAACTTCCCGTTAGGCTTTTGGATCGAAAGGGAAATTTGTTTGCCAGGAAGAATGGATAGTCCAATCATATATTCTTTCTCTTTTCTGGTTCTGTGTTTGGACCCAGTACAGCATGTTTGATGCTTGTCTTGTGATGCCCAAGAAGCCCAGGCCATAGATACCAGTGTTTGGATCATGTCATATCCCCACATCAGTTTCCAGGACCTGAAAAGATGCTTTATTTCTCCTACATACTTCTGCATCTTTAGATATCTCTGCTAAGATTTCTTCTGCCTTAGCTCCAGATACTGGAATAGATGACGCTCCTCTGTCTCCATAATGAAGGATCTGATAGTATACTTGGAAAGCAAAAGGTGTCTGTCTTGTTAGCTTGCTTGACACCTGGGTTACTGAGACCAATTTTTCTCTCCCTCAAAATGTCTTGAGGCAGAGTTTATAGATGTGAAGTTCTCCTTTTCACTCTAAGCTGCTCTAGGATGGAGAACAGAAAGAGCTGTCATGGTTCCTTAATCGCCATTCTTTCCTAGCTACTCAGTGTTCCTTGACCTTTAATGCCTGTGGGTTTTTTTTTTTTTGAGATTATATGCTACTTTGTAAAATATTTCTCAATTTGGGGATTTTTGAAAGTTTTTATAATTAGACTGAGATAATGATTCAGGAATTTTTGTTAGGAATTTCATGGAAGTAATATGTTCTTGTTTTACCCTGCAAAGTATCACAGTTCCTATTATTACCATATTGGCAAAGTTAACCAAGGTCATTTACTTAAGGTCATATTTATCAGATTGCTCCACATTAAAATTATCATTCTCTCTTAATTATCATGAGACTGTATAATAAGTTATTCTTCATAAACCTCTTACTCACTAGCTTTAGCATCTATATACATTTCCTGGATGAAAATTATTATTATGGTAGTTGCCAAATGGTGATTTCATAATTTCATCTTTTTTCATTCATCATCACTTGGCTTTGTATTATGAGGAAAATGCTTCTCATCTATTTACTCAGTTTTTAATTTATATCATTATAGACGTGTTGATTTCTATTTAATAGATTATAATTGTTAGAGCTCTGAATGTTAGTCATGGATACTTGAATATAGGTCCATTTACTGTTTTAGCTATACACAAAAGTCTAAAACTTGCTGATCACACTGTTTGCTATATAATCTTAGGATCAGATACTTACAACCATATACTTTATCCTGGACCCAACTTTTGGTAGGAGATGGTAAGTAGATGCATGGCTGTGCACATAACATTCTGTATTTCTCCACTCTGGAAGCCATGTTGGGAGAAATACTTTTTACAAAAGGCTCGTTCTGTTGCTCCTGTGCTCTGATATCCAGGTACTTTGCTCATCTCATGTTGATGTGCTTTGTTACCACATGAAGAGCGAAAATCTGACAGCTAGAGATTTGCTTCCTTTTAAGTTCACACATGAGTGGAAAAAGAGAAAGAATTAGCCCCAGACAAGTTGATTTGACTGAAGCAGCTACTTACTCCGAGTCAATTTTGTATAATAGAGCTGCGTGGTGGATGTTTCTTTTCCATTCTCATCCTACAAATGCTTGTAAAAAAGGTTATACAGATTGTATCTTTTAAAATGTGCTTTGCCTCTTCAGTGAAACTGAAAATGAAGGCTCTTTGTCAAACTCATACTACAAACCACCATAACCCTCATCCCAAAACCAGACAGAGATTCATCAAAGAAAGAGAACTATAGACCCATTTCTTTGATGAATATTGATGCAAAACTTCTCAACAAAATACTGGCCAATCGTCTTCAACAACTCATTAAAAAAAAACTGTGATCAAACAGGATTCATCACAGGGATGCAAAGCTGGTTCAACATACTCAAGTCAATATGATTCAACACATCAACAAAATCAAGGACAAGAATCACATGATTGTCTCAATAGATGCAGAAAAGGCATTTGACATCATCCAACACCCCTTTATGCTAAAAGCTCTGGAGAAACTAAAAATCCATGGAACATTCCTCAGTATAATAAAGGCTGTATATGAAAAACCCACAGCTAGCAATATACTTAATGGCGAAAAGCTAAAACCATTTCCTCTAAAATCAGGAACAAGACAAGGATGCCCAGTCTCCACTCCTCTTTACTATAGTATTAGAATTCCTAGCCAGAACAATAAGGGAAGAAGCAAGCATAAAGGGGATCCAAATAGGGAAAGAGGAAGTGAAACTTTCCCTCTTTGCAGATGACATGATTCTGTATTTAAAGAACCCTATAGACTACACTCCCAAGTTGCTTGAGGTGATTCGAAACTTTGGAAAGGTTGCAGGGTATAAAATTAACCCTCAAAAATCAGCTGCATTCTTCTATGCTAACAGTGAGAGGAACGAGGCAGCAATCAGGAAAGCAACTCCTTTTGCAATAGCCTCAAAGAAAATAAAGTACCTAGGAATTAACTAAGAATGTAAAGGACCTTTTTGATGAAAACTTTAAAACACTGAAAAAGGAAATTAAAGCAGAACTGAGGAAATGGAAAAGCCTCCAATGCTCCTGGATTGGAAGAATTAACATCATGAATATGGCAATCTTGCCAAAGGCTATCTACAAAATCGGTGCAATATCCCAATATAGAAGAGGCAATCCAAAATTTCATATGGAATAATAAAAGACCCTGTATAACAAATCCTCAGCAGAAAGAACAGTGCAGGAGGAATTTCAATACCAAACTTTGGACTCTATTACAGAGCTATAGTGACCAAAACAGCTTGGTACTGGCATGAGATCAGGCCTGAGGACCAATGGAATAGAACTGAGGACCCAGATATTAACCCACAGACGTATGGCCAGCTAATCTTTGATAAGGGCGCCAAAAAAATAGAATGGAAGAAAGACAACCTCTTCAACAAGTTGTGCTGGCAGAACTGGTTAAGCACCTGCAGACAACTAAAGTTGGATCCTTCTTTGTCACTCTGCACCAGGATTAAATCCAAATGGATCAAAGACCTGGAGGTAAAAGCAGATACACTGAAGACTTTACAAGAAGGAATAGGACATACACTAAATCTCCTTGGCACAGGTCAAAATTTTCTTAATAAGGACCCAGAAACACAACAAATCAAAGAAAGTCTGTGTAAGTGGGACTGCATTAAACTTCAGAGTTTCTGTATGGCAAAGGACTTAGCTAGCAAACTAACTAAAAAGCCTACAGAGTGGGAGAAGATCTTCACTAACCATTTAACAGAGGCCTCATATCTAGAATATATCAGCAGCTCAAAAAATTGAATCGCTCCCAAATTAATCGCCAAAGAAACAACCATCCCATTAAAAGATGGGCCAAAGACTTAAATAGAGTCTTCTCTGAAGAAGAAATAAGAATGGCCTATGGACAGATGAAGAAATGCTCAACATCTCTGGCCATAAAAGAAATGCAAATCCAAACAACTCTAAGATTCCACCTTACTCTAGTTAGAATGGCCATGATCAAGGAATCTAATAACAACAGATGCTGGAGGGGATGTGGATAGGAGGGATCACTTCTACACTGTTGGAAAGCCTTATGGCAGTTCCTCAAAAGACTAAACATAGAACCAACCTAGATGTCCCTCAGTTGATGAGTGGATCAACAAGTTGTGGTATTTGTACACAATGGAATTCTATGCTGCTGTCAGAAAGAATGACATCGCCCCATTTGTTAGGAAATGGAAAGACTTAGAAAAAATCATATTGAGTGAAGTAAGCCAGACTCAAAGGAACTTAGGCTCAATGGTTTCCCTCATTTGTCATAATCAGTAGAAACCTTGGGCTCTACTAGCAGAGATCTGCAATAGAGCAAAATCTTGGTACATAAGGCCATATAATATGAAGCTAATTGAAAGGACCTCCAGGATATTGAAACAAAAGCCATATAATGAATGATTGTTGTTCTTAATGTACTATGTTGTCTCTCATCTCCTTTGCTGTCCCTTGGTTATCTCATATTGGTATAGTATCTCACTTTGTTATCTGATATATTGAATTTATTTGTATTTGGATATTTGAAATTTGATAGGGAAGGGGGTAAACCAAGACGGATGGGGGGTGTGGGGGGGGAGGGAAATGGGTATCAAGACATGTGAAAGGGTATCAATGTATGTGAATTAATGCACCTTCTATCTGGCAAATATCATGTAACCCTTTTACTAATTACAATAAAAAAAAAGACTAAACATAGAGTTCCCCTATGACCCAGAAATTCCAGTACTTGGCATTTACCCAATCATCCAGAAACAAGGATATACTAAATCCACTAGCACAACGATGTTCATTGCAGCACTATTTACCATAGCAAAGATATGGAACCAACCCAGATGCCCCTCAGTTAATGAGTGGATCAATAAAATGTGGTATTTATACACAAAGGAATTCTATGCTGCTGTCAGAAAGAATGACATTGCCCCATTTGTAAGGAAATGTAAAGACTTAGAAAAAAATCATATTAAGTGAAGTAAATCAGACTCAAAGGAACATAGGCTCAATGGTTTCCCTCATTTATCATAATCAGTAGAAACCTTGGGCTCTCCTAGCAGAGTTTTACAATAGAACAGAACCTAGATACATAAGGCAATATAGTATGACCTAAATGAAAGGACCTCCAAGATATAGAAACAAAAGCCATGTAATGAGTGATTGTTGTTCTTAATGTACTATGTTATCTCTCATCTCTTTTGCTGTCCCTTGGCTATCTCATATTGTTACAGTATTTTACCTTGTTATCTGATATATTGTATATATGTTTATTTGAAATTTGATAGGGAAAGGGGAAAACAAGATGAGGGGTGGGATGGTGGGAGGGAAATGGGAACCAAGACATGAGAAAAGGTATCAATGTTTGTGAAGTAATGCATCTTCTATCTGGTGAATATAATGTAATCCTTCTATTAATTACAATAAAAATATGTGAAAAAAATGTGCTTTCCAGTTGGGTGTTTAGCCAGTTGAATCTGGATTTCACTGAAATTGCCTGCTAGAAAACTGCTAAATTTATTTGAAAATTAGAGATATCATATTATTAATATAAAATAAGAATTCAGTTAGGAACTCTAGCCGGGCTGAGGAACCTTTTCTCTGCTAAGGGCCATATATATATAATCATTCTGAGTTATACAGAATTATCAGTACAGTAGATGAGCACAGGAAGCTGATGAGCAGCATTATCTATCATGTACCTGGGGGCCAGACATTCTCTGCTCCTGCTTGAGTGTCTAGCTCAGAAAAGCAAACACTATGGAACTTGATGGTAATAATTAGAAATTTATGTTTCAGTACATTAGCCATGTCTACCTTTTATGACTTCAAACCAGTGTTGCCACAATTTCATTAGACTTGAAATTAGTAATCCCTTCTTTACATACTAATATAACTCCTGATTAATAATATATTGTCTTTGAGTTTAAAAGAGCAAACCCTGTTGAGTGAGACAAGTCAAGACCTAAGGAACAAAAGATGCATGGTATCCTTAATATGTGGCTATTAAATCCAAAGAATACAAGAGCAAGGACTCAATATTTGCATACCCTATGCTATAGACATGGTAATGGAAATATAAACCTAACCATATAGACATAAAAAAACCTATGACTCTATAGACATAATGTTTTATTTCATAAATTAATGTTTCTATGACATACAAACCCTTAGCCTAATTTGTATTAAGTTCTAAAAACTAAATCCAGTGATTGTATATAGAGATTCCATTCTTGAACACTTGTTGTTAAACTTGTCATTTGAAATATGATGTAAAAATCAATGTTAATAAATTCTTTAATTAAAAAAAAAGTACTGGGGCCAGGAGTTTGGCCTAGTGGTAGAGTGCTTGCCTAACATGCACGAAGACCTGGGTTTGATGCCTCGGTACCACATAGATAGCAAAAAGCCGAAAGTGGTGCTGAGGCTCAAGTGGTAGAGTGCTAGCCTTGAGAAAGTCCTAGGACAGTGCTCAAGCCTTGAGCCCAAGCCCAGGACTGGCAAAAAAAAAAAAAAGTACTGAAAATGTGTTGGTATGTAGTCTTTTTCCCCATTAGTGGTCCTGGAGTTTGAACTTAAGGCCTTGTACTAGCTAAACAGGTGCTCTACTAACTTGTGCTGTTGGCATGCTTTTCTACTGTATATAATTGGATGGAGTAGTACTAAGGTTTGAACTTGGAAGACTGTACAGCTCAAGCTTTTTTCTAGGTCTTTTTGCTTTCCATTATTTTGCTTTGTTTTGTGTCAATACCAGGTTTTGAACTCAGGACTCTGGCTTGGCTTTTTGTTCATAGTTAGACCGCTGCCATTTGAGCTATGCCTGAAGTCCAACATTTTTCTGGTTAATTGAAGATAGAATCTCATGGGCTTTTCTGCACAAGCTGGCTTTCAACCTCAATCCATATTTCTCAGCCTCTTTAGTAGCTAGGATTAAAGGCATGAACCACTGGTGACTGCCACTTTTAGCCATTTTTGGATAAGGCCTTCTTTTTGTACAGGCTAGTCTGAACCTTGATCCTTCTGTTAATTCTTGCCACCATAGCTGAGATGGCAGACATGTATAGTAAGTCTAGATATTGGTTGATATGAGGTCACATTAAGTTTTTGCCTGGGCTGGCCTACAGCTGTGATCTCTGCCTTCTGAGTTGCTAGGATTATAAGCATAAGTCAGTCACTGGCATCAGGCTCTGCTGTGGTACTTTTTTAGTTTTTTAAGATTAGTCAAATACATATGCATACTAAAATAAAAAATATAGCACTATTATAAAATAAAAATACTTCAGGGGGCCTGGAGTTTGGCCTAGTGGTAGAGTGCTTTCCTATCATGCATGCAGACCCAGGTTCAATTCTTTGGTACCACATACATAGAAAAAAGCCAGAAGTGGTGCTATGGCTCAGTTGGTAGAGTTCTAGCCTTGAGAAAGCCCAAGGTCTGTGCTCAGGCCCTGAGCTCAATGCCTAGAACTTGCAAAATAAATAAATAAATAAATAAATAAATAAATAAATAAATAAATAAAAATACTTCAGCAGAATTCTTTTGCTGGATCAGCCACCTTTTATGTTCCATTTGAAACTCACTGAAACTGTATAGAGCCTAGCAAAATCTTTTCACTATCTCATTTTTCCCATATATGTAGAGGCTTATCAGTTTTCTCGATGTAACTTCAAGGTCATCATTGGAGCCTTGACCTTTTAATTCTACCCTCGAAACTTCCGGGATGTGTTTCCATGTCTCTTACTGCTGCTACTTATTGCAGAAATCCTGTTCAAACTTTAAGTGAGTATGGTGATTATCCATTTCTCCCTTGCCTTTTGTAGGCAGTAGTCACTGCCTTTCACCCAGTTCAAAATGCTATTAATAAATTCATTTCCTTTCACCAGTCAATAACATATCCTCTTCAGTTTCCCTCATCTTACCCACAATTTCATCAGAACCTTATTTTCCTGACTGTCACCTTTCTTTTGACTATGCTAGCGTTTAATACAGTGGAGCCACCAGAAAAGGGCCATTTAAAAAGAGCCTGCCATACGTCTACTTGGTAACAACCACTATCCTGATGCTAGAAATATTGCAGCAAATAAAGTAATCATGCCATTGTCTTCATGAAACTGATAGTCTAGTGGAAACAGCAGCTGTGCAGCAACTATAATAATTAACTAAATGATGATCACAGATGTCTGAAGTGCTTTACAGGGGCATGAACACATATAGGAATAAGTAAAAGGGACATGAGTTCTACTGGGGTCTGGAGGTTGTGGAGTTGAGATTCAGCTGTGAAGATTGAGTATACATTCGCTCATTGTGATCTGGGTTAAGGAGGGTTTTAGTTGAAGGTTAGTCCTTGTTTCATCTTCACTTTCCACTCTGTAATCAAGCAAATTCTCATGCTCCTTATCCCTGTTGCCTGGGCTCTTACCAAGGTAGCCCTCTC
The DNA here is from genome assembly GCF_031878675.1 of Megascapheus bottae. Lineage (NCBI taxonomy): Eukaryota > Metazoa > Chordata > Mammalia > Rodentia > Geomyidae > Megascapheus > Megascapheus bottae. Next base: position 53,636,475 of record NC_143513.1, read on the forward strand.
TTCTTCAAGACCTATGTCTTTACAGCTCTTACTTTGTAAGGTCAAACTATTTGCAAACTCCTGATTGAGAGTTCCCAGGTTATTAGATCTACTAGTGATTAGAGTCTCAAAAGTTGAATTATGACTCTCCTTTTCCTTTCCTCTACACCTGAAATTCTTTCTTATTTTTTTTGAGGGGGGAGAGGGAGGCTAGTCCTGGGCTTGAACTCGACCTGAGCCCAGTCCTTGGGTTTTCTCAAGCCTAGAGTGCTATCACCATGGCACTATTTCTGGCTTTTTTTTTTCTAATATATGTGATACTGAGGAACTGAACCCAGCTCTTTGTGCATGTTAGGCAAGCTCTCTACCACTAAACCAGATTCCCACCCCTGAAGTTCTTTTTCTTTTTCTCTTTCATGCTTGCTTGCTCTGCTGCTTGCTTGCTTTCTGCTTGCTTCCTTCCCTCCCTTCCTCCGCCTTCTCTCCCTCTCTCCCTTCTTCTCTCCCTCTTTCCTCCCTCCTTTTCTCCCTCCTTCCCTTCCTTCCTTCATTCCTGTCTTTCTCTCTCCCTCTCTCTTCCTCCCTTCCTTTCCTTCCTTCTTCCCTCTTTTCCTCTCTCTCTCTCCCTCCTCCTTCCCGTCTCTCAGTTTAAAGTCAGAGCCTTATGCTTGCTAGACAGACACTTTACCACTAGAATGATACTCCTAGCCCTTTTTAAGTTATTGTTTCAGATAGAATCTGACATTATTGCTATAATCTTCTTATTATTTTTCTTTTTTTGTTTGTGGCCTACTTTTTTTTCTTTTTAAATTTTTTATTGTGATTAATAGAAGGATTACATTTTATTCACCAGATAGAAGGTGCATAACTTCACAAACATTGATACCCTTTCTCATGACATGGTCCCCATTTCCCTCCCACCTTCCCCCCACTTATCTTGATTTCCCCCCTTCCCTATCCAATCTCAAATAACCAGTTAAGCACATATAAAATATATCAGATAACAAGGTGAAATATTATAACAATATGAGATAACCAAGGGATGGCAAAAGAGATGAGAGATAACATAGTACGTTAAGGACAACAATCATTCATTATATGGCTTTTGTTTCCTTCTCCTGGAGGTCCTTACATTTAGTATCATACTATTTGGCCTATGTCTCTAGATTTTGTTCTATTGTAAATCTCTGCTAGGAGAGCCCAAGGTTTCTACTGATTATGACAAATGAGGGAGACTCTTGGGCCTAAGTTCCTTTGAGTCTGGCTTAGTTCACTTAATATGATCTTTTCTAAGTCTTTCCATTTCCTTACAAATGGGGCGATGTCGTTCTCTCTGACAGCAGCATAGAATTCCATTGTGTAAAAATACCACATCTTGTTGATCCACTCATCAACTGAGGGACATCTGGGTTGGTTCCATATCTTTGCTATGGTAAATAGTGTTGCAATGAACATCACTGTGCTAGTGGATATTATTTTTCTGTTTGCAAATTTAAGCTTCAAGCTAAGTACACTGCACATTTTTTGGTGTATCATATTTCTCAGAATAGTATGGAAAGTAACTCCACAGAGACTGCTCAAAGAAGCCGTCTGCAGACCTTTCTATTAGTAGTAGCATTTGGGAATTAGACGCAGTAATAGTCACTCCAAATAACTTTCTCAGTGTATACATTTTTAGGGAAGAGAATTAGTAACAGTTATAAAGGCATACCAAATCTTTTGAAGCAGACTTACACAGCATGATACAATATTAAACAAATACATATGCACAAAATTAATTTGACCTTTTCAAGTTTTTCACCTTCCAGTCTAAAAGAAACAATGCTTGCAGTTTGCCTAGTATTAAACATCTTAAATGATTTGGGGATTGCTTTGAAATCATACAGAAAAAAAAAAAGATCATTCTGTAGTTCCAAATAGCATCCTTTGCATCTAAAACAACTCATCAATGGGTCTCACCTCTGTTAGATTTCCTTACATTCTTACAGCTCAGAGTAAATACACAGAGTAAATACACAGAGTAAGTGTGACCATAAGCCTGTAAACCAGTAAGCAAGATTTTTAGATGTATGATTTTCATAGTAGTCCTGAAGATAAAATCTAATATGATGCTTAAATTTTGAATGGACAAACATATTAAGCTGAAAGTCTTTTAAAGTAGCTTACCTGTTCTATTGAATCCTTAGTTTAAATTTTAACAATTTTTCTTTTTATAAATCCTTAGTGAATGTGTGTGTACAATTCTTTCTTGCTGTTCTTTCCCACTTAAAGTTAAATCAGATGTTTACTGAGCATTACATTGTTACCAGAAAAGTGGCAGCATTCCACCCTTTGCTGATAATCAGTGTTAATTTTGGACTGCTAATTTCATGTGTGTTTGGTGCCATTTTAATTTGCTTTTCTTTAATTCTTAGCTTGAACCTTTTCCTGTGTTTGTTTCCTAAGTGTATTCCTTCTTTTGTGACTTAACTGTTCATATTCTTGGTTCATTTCCCTCTGAGGTTGTAACAATTGTCCACAGAGTTGTGACCATGCTCCTGGGCAGGGCATGTCTTAAGTAATTAGCACTTTTTCTTTCTCTCCATTTGGGAACAGGGATTAAATTGGCAGGAAAGAAGTATGAGACTTAAATGTATATTATATCTAATCAGATAAATTAACTCATGTTTTACTAAGAATTGAGAAGGAGCATGTATGGCGTGATTTAAAATCTGCAACAGCTTTGGGTTATGCTGCCACATCTGTCCTCATTAAATGGATATAAAAAAGCTATCCAAGCATTCAAGGGCTTCTTCTGTCACCCTCAAAATCAGCCCTTTTTGGGTTACTTTGCTATCACAAAGGTGGCCTGTAAACAACAGAAATTTATTTCTCAAAGTTCTAAAGGCTGCAGATCCCAAGCTCCAAGTACTGGCAAACTTGGTATTTAGTAAAGGTCTGCCTTCTGGTTCACAGAACTGCTAGTAATGTCCTGGCATAACGTAAGGCAATAACTCTGCTCTTTAGCCACTTGTAAAAACATTGATCCCATTCTTGGCCAGTTATTTCCTAAAGGCTTCAGCTCCTACTATTACTGTAGTGAAGGTTAAGTTTCAACATAACAATTTTAGAGAGTCTATGACGATACAGCAACAGATCCGGGACAAAGGCAGAACAGCAGTTGATACCACTGCTACAACACCACATTTCTCTTGTCTCCAGTCCCTTACTTTCCTCTGTAAATTCAGTGTTCAACATATTTCCTCATTTAGTCATTGTAACACCCTGATTATGTATCATTCTTCCCATTTTTCAGATGAGGAAATAAAGGCTTAAGTTCTAACTTAAGGTAACTTCACAAGGTCATAGATATGGCAAAGGATTTGGGTCGAGTTCTGACAGATTTTAAAGCCATTCTCTTTGCACTGTGCCGGGGGGCCTGGTATAATGAGTGTGACTGAAAATTGAAAAGGAGTTAATGGTGTGACTATTCCACTGTTCTTTCCACTACTTCACATAGTGAATGACTAATACGAAAACACTCCCAGAGGGTATTTGCATTTTAAAAGAGGAGCTCATTAACTCTAATGAATCCCTAATTGGTTGAATTTGTGGGGGAGATATTTTTAAGTATGGGGCTTTCTCCTGTCTTCAAGGTGCTGGCAATCCTTTCCTCCTCTGATTATCAACCACTATGAAATCAGAATTCTGATTTTATTCTGGTAGAATAAAACCACATACTGCCAGTCTGTCTACAGTGCAATAGAATGAGTTCATAGAAAGGCATGAAAAAAAGTCTTCCAAGGAGATAAAGTGTGTCTTAATGCCATTTCAAGTAAATTGCAAAAGTGAATAATTTGGTCATATTAAGTCTTCTGAAGAGTCAGTTAAAAATATTTTATAATCAACCTTAACTTAAGAAAGCTTAAGTCTTACCATAGAGTATAATGAGACTCTGAAAGATCTTTAATAGGTGCCAGTTGAATGAAATGCTCTATAGCCAAATACATTGTAGAAACAAATTTAGAGTTCCTTTCTACAGAATTTCTCTGATGCAAAAGTGCATTGAAAATCAACAGAAAGAACTCACGTTTTGCAGGTTTCTCTCCTACTTCTGACCATAGAATTTTTTTTTCCTGTGAAATTCTTGGAGCAGTATTTTGTAGATTGCATTCTCAGATATGAAGTTATAGATAACTCCTCTCAATTAGAGAAAAGAAGAAACAACCATCCTAACTTTTTGCATGCAAACATGGCTCCAGCCTCATCTACATGAGCCTATTCCTGGTGATCTTAGGCCCAAAGGCATGCTACCAACATCAGCCCCTTCTCAGCTGAGTGCTAGCCAATTGAAAGGAGTAAAAACGGACCAATTGAGATCAAAGTCATCTAATATTGCCTTAGAAGCTTTTATGGATGAATGTAACTTAGATCTGGAAGAAAAATGTATCTCTTAATCTGACTCCCAGAATTAGAGTGAGTTCCTCTCAGCTACAGATGTGCAGGTCTGGAACAGGCCTTCCTAAATAGGGGGAGGCTGCTGAGAAGATTAGAGTAACAAATTCTGTGTGGTCTTCTATTCTTGAGAGAAAGATGCACCCAAGTGCTCCCTAACTCACTAATTCACAGACAGGAAAGTGGAGTGAAGCCAGGAATGAAGTCAATAGAGTATAAACCAAGTCCTCCAGACAAGCTTCCCCTTTGTGACCTATAGAGATATTCAGATTGCCTAGGAATCTTTTATGCCTTCCCTTGTTCCTAGTTCTCGCTCCTTACCATTTCTCCTCTCCTGTCTCCCATCTGCACCAAGTAGAATGAGATCAAAATGATAATTCAGTGACCGTCCCTTTCTCATGTCCATATGCAGATCAAATATTATTTGATGTTTTAAACCTAGTACAGTGTATATATTTCTTTAAAACAGGGATTGGTACAGCCTGCCACCTGTTTTTATAAATAAGATTATATTGGATTGTAGCCATACTTATTAGCTTACATATTGTCTGTGGCTGCTTTTGGCTACAATAGCAGTGTTGTGAAGTTGTGACACAGACCATATGGCCTGGAAAACCTAAAATATTTACTGTCTGGCCTTTAATAGAAAAAAAGGCTGACTCTTAATCTAAACTATTGGAGAATTTTACTTTAGTCTTTTAAATTCTAACAGAGCTTTATTAGTGTATATGTAGCTTTTATCATTTACTCAATCCTCTAAATAAAAACTACATTTTAAACAAAATTGCATGATTGTAATATAAAAGGAATGTTTGCCTTTGTTTTGGTTCTTACAAACTTCTGAAAAAATATTAAGGAAACTGTATATTTATTTTAAAAGACTAGAAGGAAGGATAGAGGTTTGTTCTGGACAGAAGTATTTGACATTACCTCAGAAAGGGAAGAAAACATAAGCTGTGAGGAGTAGAGCAGCAGGAAGGAATGGGGGAGGGTCTGGAGTGGAACTAGCACCATATCTTGCCTTCAAAATTTTCTTCCAGAGCTGTTGACTCTTTTATTCACACTCTAACTTCTGCTTCATACCTTCAATTGTAGCTCTCATCTGCTGAAATTTTTCACCAGTCTCTGGAGATGGGTTTGGCTTCAGTGTGACTGCCTGCTGTCTGGAAGACCTTGGCAGGTCACCAAGTACCTTTGATCTCTGATGGTTCATTTACCTGTCAAGTAGAGGAGTCAGGGAGGCCTTAAGGCCCAACAGTAACCAACTGTGATATTTATTTATTATTATTATTTTTTTTGCCAGTCTTGGGCTTGAGCTCAGGGCCTGAGCTTGGACTTTCTCAAGGCTAGAACTCTACCACCTAAGCCTCAGCACCACTTCCAGCTTCCAGCTTCCAGCTTCTAGTATATGGTACTGAGGAACCAGGTCTTGGTGCACGCTAGGCAAGCACTCTACCACTAGGCCAAACTCCCGGCCCTAAACTTTTTTAAATGAAATGCAAGTGGAATATTTTTACTCCATCCAACATATAAGCAAGAGTTAATGATGTTTAAAATTTAACGTACCTTGTTTTACATTCCTTATATCCCAGATTGTCTAACTTGTATGGGGGTTCTAGAAAACCGAATGTAAATGAATTTTCTGTGATAAAATAATTCTTCTGTTGGAAACACCATATTTTATTATGCCTTGTTCTATCCCCTAATCATTTGTTCAGGTTTCATTTCGTGCCTTTGTTTGTAGAGAAATAATGTTGCAGATGGCAATTTTCCTTTATTCTTTTATCTGAGTCATCACCAGACATGGCATTTCAATAAATAGTGATTCTGCATTGCTTCCAGGCAGATGTGTTATATGATGTCAAGAACACTGGCTGATAACCTTCCTGGTTGTTCAAACATTAGGGAAAAATGGAGAAAATTTTGTGTACTCAGCTTGAAATAATAAAATGGCAAAGAAAGCATAGACTTTGTGCTATAATTTAGCCAAATACAGTGTTTGTGTGCAGTCCAATAGTAATTAATTTGACATAATCTTTTTAGACTAAATTAATTGGGTGTTGTACATTCTTTGTTATATACATGTGTGTGGTTTTTTTTTTAATATTTTTAAGTAGTTCCATAACAGACTTGACAGTCACCAAAGCAGTTTGTGAATGAGCTGTATCTTGATCAATATCACCCTTCCCTTACTTTTCTTAATTTTCAGGTTATGTATTAAGGTTCCCCCCCACACACACACCATTTAACAAAGTAGTTAATGTAAATAATGCATCTTGATCTGGGTTTCCACTTCGACATCTTCACCTCCCACTTTCAACCCATCCCTTCCCTTTCTCAATTCTGTGGTATAAACAATGAATTCTTGCCTTCATGCTCCCCCCTTCTCCTCTTCATTCTCTTCTTGGTTCTTCCATGGTTTTAAGATTTACCGGGATTTCAAGACTTTGAAATTTTCATGGAACTTTTCCTCATTATTGCCACTGATAAACTTCTATGTTTGAAACAAGCTTTCTGTGCTTTATCCACAATCATTACTCTTAATACTGTGACCTTTATAGAAATAAATTTCTGACCTTTAGTGTCAACCAAGTTTCCATCCACAAACTTGGTAATTTTCTTTCTAGCAGACATGCCTAATCCTGATTAGTTTTTGCAATAAGAACAATTTATGAATTGCTAGATTATCCTCTTACTAAATTCTGAAGTACTAGTTTAATTGATTGTATACCTATTATGTGTTAATTACTTAATGGTAATTAAATTGAAATAGGTCATTAATTAATCAGTTATGCTTATATTTGCTCAACTGTGTTAATACCTGTCCTATTATCTTTCAAGTAATCCTAGTTCAAAATCATTTATTAATATTACTCCCAGCCTTAGGTACCAAAGGGTTAATTGAGAGCTAATCTATGGATGTGTTCATTGTCTTTTTCTGTTAACAAATATTGCCACCATTTTGGTTCACTGGAAATTCAGAGACAACATTTGTGCTTGGCTGGCATGGTGGCTCACACTTGTAATCCTAGATACTCAAGAGGCTGAGATTTGAGGGTTGTGGCTCAAAGCCAGCCCAAGCACTGAAGTCCATGAGACTCATCTCCAACCAGAAGTGGTACTGTGGCTCAAGAAGTACGGCAGTAACCTTGGCTGAAAAGCTCAGAGACATTGTCCAGGCTCAGAGTTCCAGCTCCACAACTGACTTAAAAAAAAAAAGTGAATCATGTGAAAATCTTAATTAGGAGAACAATTATATCATAAAGAGCTTTTATTTTAAAGTAAATTACCTTCTCAAACCATATCTAAAATATGGCATGATATGTAAACTATGAATTTATTTGATTTTTTCCATTATAAACCTATATGTATATACAATATATATGTATATACAATATATATATAAACCTATATGTATATATATATACAATATATACATATAGGTTTATATATATATAGGCTATAAGTGTATATGTTTATGGATGATTTATGAGACGTACAAAATTATCATTCTTAAAAACTATTTACTTTGCCAAAAATCAATGTTAAATTCTTTAATAAAAAAAAAACTATTTGCTTTGCAACAAGGTACTAGTGCTTGCTCCTGTTGATATGGAATGTATAATGACAAAAAGTTCAAATAACTAAAAACCAATTTGGCCATAATAGTATGGTAAAATTATTTTTGTTTCTGTTTTTTCTTCTCAGGAGACACAACAAATGAACTACAAAGTAAAACGTCCGAAGTAGAAGGCAACCAACCTTTGGAGGTGAGTGAGATGTAGTGAGTTCTCTGGGGGTAAGACTAAACAAGTCACTTATTGCATAATCCTCTGAGAATAAATAGTAATTTCCACTCTTTTCGTGCAGACTGTGCCTAGTTACTGAAAAACAGGTAATCTGCAAAACGTTAGGGAATGCTAGAACAAGGAGTGACTGTCCAATTGCTAAGTTTTTCCTATTGCTGGAAATGGAAAGTTTCTGTTTAAAAAAAAAAAAAGCCAGGTGATGGGGGGGAAACAGGGAATAGAGCACATAAGTTAAAACATTTGAACTATTTTTAATAGAGTATTTTCTAACACATTTGATTAAATAGATAATATATGAACCTATAAATAAAGGCTTGAAAAATCTACTCAGAGCTACATTTCCTGTGTCAAAGTATACTTCTTGATAGTGTTCTGTAAAAAGATGAAGGTATTTGTTCTTTTTTACATGGAAAAGCTATTTAATCCTTTAGGGTACTTGAAAATATCATCAAGATGCCTTTGCATAGTATGTAGAAATATATTAACATTACTTATCCATTGAAATAATCAACTTCAAGATGATAAAATACTAGGGTGGAGAGGTATTCATGGATTTATCAACTTTATACAGAGTGACACACTTTTACTTGTAGTAGAATGAAGCCAGTCTTTGGAAGTGAATGAAATGCTATGAGTTCTCTGGCGTAAAACTAAACAAGACTCAATGAATAGTTTTCTGAGGATAAATACTAGTACCTTTTTCTTACAGACTGGTACAGTATCGTATGGGGGAGGGTTTTGCTACCTGCAACTAGAGTGAGAGGGAAAGAAGGATGGGGAGGGAGAGAGGCAAGGAAAGGGAGAGGGAGAGATACCAGTGACTTAGTCTGTTTGTTTATTGTAGTATCCCTTTATGGTTAGAAAGCTTGGGCAGTCAAAAATATGAGTTAAATGAAAAAATTAATACAACTAGGAGTTATGGATAGAAAATTACATTTAAGAGATTTTTTATATTAATATTGCTTTCACTGAGCAAATATTTTTAATTGGGAAAAACCTTAAAAATGTAAGAAAGGGAGTCAGAAAAGGAACAAAATCATCATCTTTTTCCTGAAAGCATATTCATTTGTTTATTCATGTGTACAGTAGCTGTCTATTAAGCTCTAATTGAACTTGAGGCCCTGTGCAAGAACCTGAGTATGCAGTGATGGAAAAAATAAGTCCCATCTTTTACAATGAGGTATCTTGATCTCTCATTTATTCACTTAGTGAGTGCTGATCCTGAGTAGTATCTTTGATAGGAAATATTTGATAATTTGGGAGAAGAATAACCAACAGGATGGCTTAGATATGAGCCATAATTGCCCAAGTTCAACACTTAGTGTTTTACTCTATTCAAGCTGCTATTGTAAAATACTATGGATAGTTTATAAATGACAGAAATTTATTTCTTCAGTTTCTGGGTGCTGGAAAGATTGAGGTACAGGCAGGCTTGGTATCTTGTAAAAACCCTGCTTTGGTTCACAGATGATGCCATTCTTACTGAGTGTTCACTTAGAACTTTATTTAGTGTCTTAGCCCTTTATGGAGAAACAAATCCCATTCATAACTACTCTACCCTTATGTCCCCAAAACCGTGTATTGTAACACTATCAGCTTCAGAATTAGGTTTCAACATATGAGTTTGAGGATTTCCCCTAATATTCAGACAAAAGCACACAAAATGTCTGTAAATTTGACACTGGTTATTTTTCAATGTTGACTGATAGAATTTCAAGATTATTTCTTACGGAGAGAGCTTTAGTCCTTAGAGATTTCAAAGTAGCCTGTTGTGCTATTTTCTAACTTTTTATTAATACAGTAATTTTTTTAGTCATTAGAGTGAGATATTGGTATTTATGCTATACTGGATGTATCTGAAGTGCTTTCTGAACAGCTTCTTGGCAGTGGGAGAGGGATAGTGTTTGCTGTATCCCTACAGCTCATCGATACAGCATAAAAGACAGAGATCTTGTAAAGGAGACTTCAGGACCAAATAACACTGCAAGAGGATAATAATAAAATATTTTTTAGAGGTTATATATGTATTGCCATAGAAAAGCCACATAAACATTTGTCTTGTCCTTAAGTATCTAAAATGGAATTCATGTTTCGCTTTTAAAAATCCAAAAATTATTTCATACTCTTTACCTCAAATATGTTGATCCAGTCAAGCTGAGTCTTATTTAGTCTCATGGCTTTAGTCTTTGTAGAATTTAAAGAATTTTCCACCCAGACTTTTCTCCCAATTTCCATAGGTATATTCACCTGTTTATATTTTACTTAAAAGTTTACTTGACCATCGAACCATTCATTTCTGCCCCATCACCCTGAATTTCTCTATCCAATTTTTCTTTTTTTTTTTAATACCTCTCCATTCTCTGTAATGGTTTAGAACTGAAACCTGTGGGTTACCTTTTGCTCTTCTGTGCCCTTCACATTCCATATCCTGTCCATTAGCAAGTCTCGTTATCTTAACCTCTCTAGAATCCAACCACTTTTCCGCATTGTCATTGTTACAATCTAAGCTACCATCTTAACCAGGACTCTACCTCCAGTCTTCCTCTTTAAGCCTATTCTCCATTAACAGGACAGAAATAGAAATGAGATCACATTAGTCCTTTCTGAAAAATCTTCTGACTACTAAATCATTGTAAGAAAAATGAATAAGGATCTCTATCCTTTGTAGTTTTCTTTCCATACTTCCATTACACAACCCCACAAAACCTTGCCTTCCTATACCTTTTTGATTATTAAATTGTTTCTGCTGTCAGTCTTTCTGTTTGGTGCTCCACCCCTTTAAACCAGAGTGTTACATAGTTCCTCTGTTATCATTTAAGTGTCATTTCTATGACAATCTGATAGTGTCCCTCCTCCATGATTACTATTACATAATTTTATTTCATTTTTTCCATCACCTTTTATTATCTTAGATTATTCATGTATTTGCTGTCTCTTCTTACTAGAATAAAAACAGACTTCATGTGTTAGATGAGCATATTGTACATAGAAGACATGTAATAAATACTTGTTAACTTATGACTTAGGTTGCATTTAATGTCATCATCCATCTACCAAATTAAAGGCTTGACATTTTGATTCATTCTTCTCACCTGCTCATAAAATTTGTCTACCTACTAATTATCTTCCACATCTGCTTTCTCCAGTCTCAACTGTATCTTCATCTCTTCACTAGACTATTATTAGACCAGCAGATTCTTCTGAAATATTATCTCAAAATGAACAACAAACTGTTACTTCTATACCCCCAAGTGTTGTTAAGCCAGAAAAATAAAGCTTAGACACTGAACTTTTAAATGTTACCTCACTTATGAACCCTATTAATCTGTTCCTTCAGCCCAGGTACAGCCCCAATGTCCTATTAACTACTTTCATTGTTCTTGATGACTACAATGTGAGTTACAGGAAGATGGAAAATGTAACTTCCTAGCCTCAGCCACTATCATACTATTAGACCTGCCAAATATTTATGGGTGGGTAACAGTTAATAATATTTTTATTTTGTTTTATTACACAGTTGTATCTTCTCTCACTATGGGTAAAATGCTTTTACTTAAAAAATCTTGATTTTAGGCACTTTTACTTTAATTTGTAAAATATTCAGGCATTTGAGTAAGCAATTAGAATTACTGTACTACAACAAATATTTTTGTTATTTTCATTTTACATTTCTACAAGAAATGTAGAAAAACTATATACAATGAGAACAAAGTTGGTAAATTAATAGAGATTCCATAAAGCTTGACCCCTTAAGCATTCATAATTACCAAAATATAACTTACCTTTCTCAGACCCTTTACTATACTAAAGTAAGGGTTTTGGTAAACTCAGGTAAACATAGATTGCCTACGAAATTCCAGGGATCATGTTAGACGTGGTGTTGAGAGAACATAAGCATATGTAAACCTCAAGAACTTTCACCTGTAGAACAAGATAAGTTCTTTCAACCCCACTGACAATAAAAGTAGATGTGAGATTTCAGTGGAGGAAAAAATAGCATGAGGAAGAATTAAGGAAGGTTTCATGCCTTGGATGTGCTTCCGGCCATTAGCAATTTTTCTGTACTTGCTTAGATAGTTAAGTTTATATAATTAAGTATATCTAGAGTGAAATTCCTCATCTAAGAGTATTTTACAAATAGACACAAATCATTCTGTGTAACTGATATAAACATGTAAATCTCAATGATAGTTAATAAAGAGTTAAAACAAAATTAGAAACTTGACTTGTTCTACTGTATAGTTTTAATATTAGCTAAAATAGTTTGTTAAGTAGTATGTGATATTTTCCTTTGTACTTTTATAGACCTTAATACATTGAGTTCCCCACCCAAGTTCATCTTTTGACATGGTGGGAATTCTAGAAGGTAGTTTAAGTAGATGGAAAAGATCTGGTTTGGGCATCAGATAAGCTCAGTTTTAGAGTTGGATTATGAGCTCTTTTAATACATTTACACAAAAGACTTTATTAAAAGCCTTATATGTATTTGTATAAGTATTTGTATTAATGTAACATTCACTCCAGAAAAACCATGATTTCTTAGTACGTCTTGAAAGATTATTGGTTTCTTTTTCATTCCCTCTACTGAAATGGTTTAGGATTTCCTTCAGAGATGAAGTTGATTTGGTTAATAATGTTTCTTCCTTATAGTTGCCTATATGATACTAAGACACCGTCACCTAAAGTAGGATTGCTTAAAGAAATATCATTGAACTTTGTAGTCATTAAAGCATAATTTTCTCAAGTTGTACATTTTTTGTGGGTCATGGAGCTTGAACTTGTGATAATTTTCAAATCTTAAATTCTTAAATCTTAAAGTGTCTCTTATCTCTTGTCCAGTCTAATCTGCCACATCTCTCTCTATATATATATATACATATATATATTCAATACATAGCTGCTTCAGATTTTTCCCTTCTGATTAACTCTTTTGATATCCATTCTTGACCTGAAGATACATTTTAAATGGTATTTTAAAATGATTGATAATGTTTATTCTCTTACTTTTTTTTTTGTCGTTATGGGGCTTGAACTCTGGGGCTTGGGTGCTGTCCCTGAGCTTTTCAGCTCAAGGCTACTGCCCTACCCTTGAGGCAAGCCCCACTTCCCATTCTAGAGGTTAATTGGAGATAAGAGTTTTAGGTCATTTTGTGCAGGGCTGGCTTTGAACCTTGATCCTCAGATCTCAGCCTCCTGAGTAGCTAGGATTACAGGCATGAGCCACCATGCCTGGCTGTTTGTGCTTTAAAAGTCATTAGTAATTTAACATAGTTCACCATATTTTGGTGTCTGTAGTATGAATTCCAGTTAAACCCATGTTTGTGCTTATTAAAGTCATTAAACTCTAGTACTTGGAGGAGTTATAATTTGAACTAATTATCCAATTGGGATTTATCTACATCCTTCTGTTCATTCTTTTTGTCATTATTCTTCTGGGTAGATTTTGATAGTAAATTGTAATAACATTCTATCTACTTACTGCCTTTTGCTGTCTCCTAACTCATAAGAGACCCAATTTTGAGTTGTTGCCATCATCTCATAAGAGAATAAATACATAGTTGTTCATTTCTCCTATGCAGTCATGGAAAATATTTTGTATTATGAATTATATTAGCTGAACTTGAAAACCTATTGCTTTGTGTTTATGTTGTGAGTTGTGGATATGTGTCATTTTTAATATAATTATGCAGATAATTTTAAATTTTGGACTTTATTTTTGCTCTGCAAGACAGAGAAAATTTTTTATTTATTTACTAGCCTGAAGATAATAACCAATCACAAAAAACCTTCCACAAAACCATAATTCTATTTGTGTGTTTGTCCTGAGTGATAATGGATTTACACATGCATGTGGCAACACATAAAATACTAACAGATGGTATAGCTGCACAGTAGGATTTATAAAGATTATTATCAGTTGGTGGTATTGCAGTCGTCCTGTAGTTATACTGACAGAGAACACAAAAATAATATACAGAAATAAACGTTAGCATTAATACCCTTAACTTCTGTTAATCAAAGTAGTTTATTGCATATTTAATATAATTTCTCATTGAAGAATTAAGCTAACTTATAGCTAATTTTACTAGGAAATTTTTAAGCAATTGCAAAGTCCATAATTAAGTCAGTAGAAATAATAAAAACTGTTTTCCTAAAGTGGTTAAGTGATTATATTCTGGTATATTTACAATGTTGAATGAATAAATCAGATTAAAAAATCTAACAACCCATGCCTTTTTTCATTTACTAATTTTGAATTATGCCATGCATTCTGTGTTATATTCACATTGTGTGTAATAGTCATTGAAGCTTTTTTGTCTTTGTATCTGTCTTGCAACCTTTTGGTTAAGTCTCTTCTTTCCTCTATACCCCTTTCTCCCAGCCTAAAAGTAATTTTTTCAAAAAGGTATGTAATATACTAAAATATGTTGAATTTTCTTCTTGTGTGTTCCATTTATCTTCTATCTTTTCACAGCTTTTGGAGCCTCCAGGCAACTAAGTAATTTTCCTCACTTTTTATTTTAGATAGTTGTTAAAATAATTGAATTATCGATAACTTTCTGAATTCCATATGATATCAACTTTGGTTATAACCCCTAAGGGAGGAGAATAAGATTATCCTATAAAAAACTGGGATCTGTTGTCTAGAAAATAATTGGGGTTGCATGGTCTGGGGGAAAAGGAACTCAGGGTGACTCCCAACAACAATTTCACATGGAGAAAACATTCATCCAATGGTTGTCAATTTTCAGTTTTAAATTTTGTCAGTATTACATAAGTATATAGGTGTGCAAATTCAAAGTGTTGGTAGTAAAAAAGATGAATGAAACAGTTTATTCTTACCACATATTCGTAGTCCAAATAATAGATTTAATGGATATTGACACCAAAGACAGTTTAAGTTGGTATAACTATTTTTAGAAAGTAACTTGTCAATAAGTATTAACAGCATGAAAATATGAATATTTTTGACAGTAAATCTACTTTTAATATTCTATTCTAAGAAAATGATCTTTTACATTCACCAGTTTCATGTGCAGTAAAGATAGCATATTCTGAGTGGAATATTTTTTGGTTTTATAACTGACATTGAGGAACTTTTGATAAAATGTAAAGATGTTTGACTTTCTAATTTTAATTATATATGCACTATATATATAAATTCACTATATATATGGCTTCTATGTAAAAATTAAGGAGGATTATGTAATACATAAACTACTAAAAGTAGTTGCACTTGAGCTGATAAATAGGTTAAATAATTCTTTCCTGCATTTTGATTATTGAGTTTTGTCAATAGTAATGTATCTGGCCTTTTAAATAATGGTAATATTTTAGCTGAGAAGCCAGCATGTTCACTCTAGATATTTTTTGTTTATAGGAAGAATTATTTTGTGTGATAATAAAACAATGAAACAGTCTTCTATTGAAAATGATTTTCAAGAGATATGTTGGCACTTCCTTCCTGGCTCATTTGGGTTTAAGATCTCTTAATTAGTTGATCAGAGGCACCACATCTGATCACATTTTGTCAAAACATCTGTCCACTGTCACCCAGGGATTTTCCAGCAGGGAGAAAAGTGAGGTGACTTGGAGGTTATTTTTCAGATTTTATTTGAAGTAGCATGACTTAAACTTGTTTCATTAATCAATTCAATGCCATTGAAACAGTTTTAAAGGCATATGCCCCCTCATACCCTACCCCTGCAAAAAAAAACTTCACAGTACTTTTTGAAGTACTTGTTGGAATGTTTATTTGTCTACAAATCTGCCTTCAACATTTATATTTATGATGCTGAGACTTTGAGTTTGAAAATATTAATTTCTACTTTTATAGTTCTTTTTAAAAACATAACATTGCCAGAGAAGTGCCAGGATCTTTGTTCCTTCTTTGTTTCTCTTAACGTAAGTTTCAAATGTATGATTTCTTTGATAAATAGAACATAGATTTATTACCTACTAATTCAAAAGTAAGTTTTATTCTGTAATACATTCATCTTCTTATTCATATACTTTTTGAGAAGAAGATTTTCATTTGAATTGCATGGCCAGGTAGTAGAAAAGAAAGTATATTTTTGTTTGAGTACTCGGGTCACTAAATATATAATTTTGGGCACTTTTTAGCTTCTCTTCAACTCTGATTCTTAGTTCATAAATTGGAAAATTAGATGCCCTGTTTGAGACCTCTTCCTTTCCACAAATCATGTCTGTTTCTCTCTTAGGAAATCAAATTGAAATTTTGCCACCAGGTGTTGCCATCCGCATACATTGCCCCACCCACCTCCTGTGCTGAGGATCAAAACTAAGACCTCATTTATTCTGGTCCCCAAATGCCAAGGTTTATATTACTGTTTTGAATAGAGTGGGTCAAAATGTAGGGATTTGCTGTATAATAAAAAGATTCATGGGCCGGGAGTTTGGCCTAGTGGTAAGAGTGCTTGCCTAGCATGCATGAAGACCCCGGTTCAATTCCTCGGCACCACATACATAGAAAAAAGCCAGAAGTGGTGCTGAGGCTCAAGTGGTAGAGCTCTAGCCTTGAGAAAGTCCAAGGACAGTGCTCAGGCCCTGAGCTCAAGCCCAGGACTGGCAAAAAATAAATAAATAAATAAAGATTCTAGGTAGTGATTAATCAAGTTTGACTAAGAAGTCATACTTCAGTAATCCTTGTAGATAAATTGTCAGACTGCCAAAATTGCTAAAACATTGTTGTCACTAATGAAGTCTACATTGTGAAATGAAAGATTCAACTACTTGTAATGTGAAAAAAATTGTTTGATTCTATAGACTCTTGGTACAGATTGTTTTTAATTTTGCAAGTGATCAAACCCAGGATCTTATGTATACTAGTGAAGTGCTCTCCATTGACTACAGTCCCAGCCTGAGACTATATACTCTTGAGTTTTATGTTTGACTATAAGACTAACAATAATATTTGTGCCAAACATTGTGAAGATTCATTAAGCTTACACTTGAGTATCAAAGTTTGTAAAAGTCTTTTCTGTAACTTCAAATTTATATATGTTTTACCACTATGTCTGTTTCTTAATTTCAGTTTTACTTGAAAAAAATTATAATTAAGTTCATAATTTTAGTGCTTTCTTCTGGCTTTCTTTGGGGTTAACTAGCAGCACTATGCTCATTCATCCTACTAGTAGGCTTAACCATGGGAGGTGTGTGAGAGCTGCCTGTTTCCATCCAAAATGCACATATGGTATGGGTAAGGCAGTAATACAAGTTTTATGCAGTGTTTCAGCTCTTGTATACAATCTGTTGCTCAGCACCAATTATTCCTTGCCAGAAACCTGCTAACCTATTGCTTTTGTAGTAGCTTAAAATGACCACTGGGACATTTGATTTTAGCAATTTTTGTTTTGTTGAAGTTGTATAGCTTTAACTTCCTACTTCATCTTCTGATTGATTGAAAAAAAATATATATATATATAAATTGGAATCTTGTTACTGCATTACATAGAGCTAGATCCAATATATGTGTTAAATATATAAGCTTACAAGGAAGATTTAAAATGTGAACATACTATTGGCTTTTTACTTACCAAATCTTATTTTCCATCTCCAATTTAAAATTATCATCTAAAAGCTTTATAAAATATTGTTTCTGTTCAAGGTACTCAAATTGCTACTGCTTCTAGTTTTCAGTTTTGTAGGGTTGAAACCTATAAAATCAGCAAGGTGAGAGAGGTCTGTGTTGGGAGAACAACTGTTCATTATTTCCCATGACTGTATTTTTTTCCCTGTCCCATTTTTATTTAGTAGCAAAGGATCACTATTTTGTTCTACATTGGTTCATATTGTGGTTGCAGCTTTTTAAGATTGCATCAATAGAGTTTGAGTTCAGTACAGCAGTATTTGTGATGTCTTTACATATCTAGAGATTCCATCATTAGGAATGGAAAGGTAGCATGCTAGTATGTATTTTTTCAAATTGGCTTTATCTAAATATTCCACCTTGCATCTTTCCAAGAATTCTTTTAGTGGTGGTACAAAAATATTCCAGCACAAATACATTGGAAAAAAATAGAATTTAATTACCTTCAGTTTTATTTACTTTGGGTTTGCCTTTCTTCCCAGATCTAGCAGGTCCCGTTCCTTACTGACTTAGCAGGGATTTTTGTTATTTTATTATTGTTGTTTGATTATTCTTTTGTTTTTCTTTTTAATTAATTTAGATGTTCTCACTATCCTCTTTAATGACTGAGATTAATTTTCACCCACACCAGAACCATTCAAATCTGGTTTGAGATGGCGTATTTTTAGGAACATACCTCACACATCATCTTTTAATTTAGTTACATAATCATTGTGAGGGTTATTTTCCCCTAAAACCAAAATGGATTCATATATTAGAACCTTCTAATACAGAAGCTAAAAGCTATAATTTTTAAGCTAGTAGCAACTTAAAGTTACTTTCCTTTTATGCCACTTCTTTGAGAAGGGGGAAAAAAAAGACTGCCATATAATATTTATAAGCACAATTTGGAAGTGGACCTGTATGGAAGTACTATTTATAAAAAGCCTGTGAAAACTTCTGCATAACTTAACTAAAAACAATCCACAACGAATTGCATACCCCTACTACTTCAGTTGATTTCTGTCAGAGAATAGTTGAAAGAACAGGCATTTCTTAGTTCAGCAAGATGGTCTGGGATTTATTGCCAGTTAAGGTCAGCCTTTTGGAAGATTATACAATTCGATTGCATTGCTGTTGTCCTATGCAGATTGCTTCCCTGAACTGTTCATTAGCTTGACTGAATAACTGTGAGAAGCTCTTGTGTAGAATATACTTTGGCATTTATTATAGACGTGGCCTTCCACATTCTACAGTTTCCCCTATAAGAAGTGCCTCTTAGGTCCTATGTTTTCTTACTGTAAGGAAGTACTAACTGAAAACCTTTTCTTTCTCCTAGAGGAGGTAGTTGCCTCTTTTTCTTATAGACTTTTTGAATATTGTGCCTGATAATTTTTTCCACTTTGACTAGAATAAAACTGAGATGTAAATTTACATCTGACTTTCAGGTATTATTCAGGATCCAATGAAATATTTATGTGCATAATTCATTTTCCTTTTATGTTATATTCTTACTCTTTATTTTTCCTAAAAGGATTTTTTAAATTAATGTGAATCCTTGTTTGCCACTTCAGATTGATTTTGTAGAGGAAAGGGTTAAAATATGCACATATATTTATGAAATGATTACATTAAATAATTACACTTTTAAGTATTTATTGATGTATGTATATGTATGCATGTATGTGTGTGTACATATGTATGTATGTATGTTTTTGAGACATAGATGTTTGCTAATATTCATGGCACTTCATGATCTGGTCCTGCTCCATGTCTGTTCCATTCACCATATGCCTTTCTCCTTAGTTCATACATGTAATTTCTGCCCTTTTCCTGGAAAGCTGCTTTTATACCATACCCCTTATATTTACCTGTCACATATCCTTTAAATCTTTGCTCAAATGTCTTTTCTCAGTGACACCTTTGTGTCCTGTAGGCTGAACAAAGCACGCTGTCAGCACCTTGTATATGTTCTCTCTGCATGCTTCATGACCAGGAGCATCATGAAGTGGAAATCTGGTTGGATTCAGTGCGTTCCTTGTGTGTGGCATGTGCCAGACACTCAATAAATGTGCAAGGGCATTTAACGAAATAACTTGCCTAGTTAATTGCTGCTAGCTTTGAGAATTTGTAACTTTGGAAAAATTCTTTACTTTTCTATTTATCAATAGGAGTTTATAAAATTACTCAATCTTTCTGAGATGAATAATTCTTACACTCAAGTTCTAAGAGAGCTTTAATAATTCCTATTATGTTGACTCATGATAATTCTCAAATCTTAAATTCTTAAATCTTAGTGTCTTTTATCTCTTGTTCAGTCTAATCTGCTATAGTTATCTTGTATTGGTTATATATAATATCATTTTTCAATACATAGATAGCTGTTTTAGATTTTTCCCTTCTGAATAAACATTGATAATGTTTATTTTCTTACTTTTTTTTTTTTGTCAGTCATGGGGCTTGAACTCTGGGGCTTGGGTACTGTCCCTAAGCTCTTCAGCTCAAGGCTACCACCCTACCCTGGAGCCACAGCACCACTTCCGGTTTTCTAATGGCTAATAGGAGATAAAAGTCTCATGGAGTTTAGTACCCCAGAGGCTGTCGTTGAACCCTGATCCTCAGTTTTCAGACTCCTGAGTAGCTAGGATTACAGGTGTAAGACAGGGAGGCTCATTTTAAGCAATGATACGTAAGAATCTTTATGTATGTGTTTTGTCCCATGGTACAGTATTTCTTGCACAAAAATTAAGAACTTGACTAATAATCATCGAGGGATTTTCTTCAAACCATGAATGTCTTGCCTTTCAAACTTTCCCGAGTTTTTAATATATCACATAATGTTTATATACAACTGTTGCTTATATTGTAATTTATCTGGCAAGGTACAAATAATTATTTAAAAATATTCACAAAAAGTTGAAAGTTATATACTATGGTTTATTTTCCTTTTGTTGGTGCGGGCAGTATTGTAGTTGGAACTCAGTCTCATGCTTGCTCATCTCGTACTCAACCACTTGAGCCATACAGTCTTATGATGTGGTTTCTGGGGGGGCACTACAGAAATAATACTTGACAAAAGGGTCATGGGCCCATTTGAAAAGTATAAAGCATATTTAGTTGGATAATAAGTTATTTTGTCATAAGAACATCTGATAAGTTTTTTATTTTGTCATCTAACTAAAGCATGTTTGGCAGAATTAATAAATTATCATTTTCTTGCTTGTTATTCTTGTATATTTTTTGAAATATCAGCCCACTCTCTTTGTTGCAACAAATATTTCTCAAATATCTGTTTTAAACCAACTTCTGTTAAACATTGTTCCATGTTTGAAAGATTCTAGGGTTATCACCCTACCAAAGAGTATGTGTTAAAGAAAATGCTTTACACTTCTAAAACCATCAAGATCAAACAAAACAAATGACCATGACTAAACTACAGTCTTTTGGATGTAATTGTCACTCAAGAAAATTTTAGGGCATCACAGGGCTAACCATTCATTAAACCACTTTAAAATGCCCCTGTTTTCTCAATTATGTCTAATGTACAGAAATGGTACTTGAGAATATAAGATAGGAGGATAATATATTGTGACAATTAGAGATGAATTATATATGAAAACAGAGTATGGGAATTATTTTTTTCAGCATTTTTTAAGTATGCTACTTAATCTTATTTTCAGCAATTAAGATGAAGTAATCTTTTTGCCAGTCCTGGGACTTGAACTCAGGGCCTGGGAACTGTCTTTGGGCTTTCTCAAGTCTAGCGCTCTACCCTTGAGCCACAGAACCACTTTCAGCTTTTTTTGTATATGTGGTATCTAAGAATCAAAACCCAGGGCTTTGTGCATGCTAGGCAAGCACTCTACCAGTAGGCCATACTCCTGGCCCACAGCTTAAGATCTTTCTAAGTGTTTTTAAATAGAATTTACCATTCCAATAAATTTGTGGTTTTTGATATATTACCTATAAATCGATTCAAAGTTCAAACTTGAATTTATGATTTTCTAACAAAAGAGAAAACTGGGCTAGCATATATTTTTACTTTAGTCCTTTAAATTGTGAATATTCAGATTTGTGTTTATTAAATTATAATTATTCAAAAATGTAAATATTAAATTGTAAATATTCAAATATAACGGTGAAATACTGGTATCACTAACTTATTTTTCGCTAATGATCATCTCAGAATTAACTTTTCAGAATGGTCTTTTTGGTAACAATTTAGCATACAAGCTTTTAAACTCTTTGTACTTTCATAAGTCCCAAAGAGCTTGTTAGCCTGGAATTTAGTGTGCTCATTTGTTTGTAGTTATTCTTGTGATTATTTTCAAACTGTTTTCATGAGGAGAATCCAAAATTTTTACCAGCTAGTGATAAGCCAGTTTCGTTTTAGGACTTATGTAATTTACCACTCTAGGATATTGTTTTAGTCAAAAACTTAACAAATGAAAGATGTGAAAAGTCACTGAATATTGAGTAATGTGGTCAATTAGATCTTCAAAGAAAAATGAAAATTTCTGAAATTCTGTGTGATCAATAAATAAATGGTAAGTAAACAACTTGTTTCATGTAGAAATACTTATTAATAAAAATTAAGCATGGTCTTTTTCCAATTTAATCCCAGTTTCTCTTTCCTACTAAAATTTTTGCACACAAAAATCTGTGTATTTTTCAAGGGGTGTGTGTATATGTGTATGTGTGTGTGTGTGTGTGTGAGAGAGAGAGAGAGAGAGAGAGAGAGAGAGAGAGAGAGAGAGAGAGAGAGAGAGAGAAAGAGAGAGAGAGAGAAAGAGAGAGAGAGAAGAGCTAAGGCTTAAATTCAGAGTCCTGGCACTGTCCCTGAGCCTGTTTTGCTGGAAGCTTGCACTCATCACTTGAGCCACGATTTCACTTCCTGATTTTATGGTAGTTAATTGTAGATCTGAGTCTCACTGGCTCTGCCTGGGCAGCCTTCAAAATATGATCCTTAGATCTCAGTTCCCTGAGTAGCTGCGATTACAAATGTGATCTGCTTACACCAAGCTTTATTTTAAATTTTTTAACTTGTGAATTGTTTGACACTAACTTAAAAGGTTCCGTAACACTGAGATCAGTAGAAGTCACATGTTAAGCAAACAGCAGTTGGGTAAATGTTACAATAATGAAGTCTGTAAAGATCACTTTGTAAAGATAAATGTAATCCTTGAACTAGTCATCTGCTTTCTCTTTAAAGAGTAATAAGTTAATGTTTCCTTTCCCTGCTCCTACCTCCAAAAAACAACAACAACAAAAAAAAAAACCCTAGGCTGGTAGTTTTCTTTTCAGTGCCTTTCATCTTGGGCAATCTTTTTATGTCATGAAAAGGATCATACAATTAGCATGAAATGAGAGAGTGTTTTCTTTTTCCTAAAATGGTTACTGTAAAGGTGATGAACAGCAAGGATAAAGTTACATAAGTCAGGTATGAGTACATTTCTTTTTGATCAGTGTCAACTTTTCTCTCATTTTTCTCCTAGATTTTCTCTTTTAAATTAGGTTGATATGTATGTGCGAGGTGGAAGTCTGAATCACACTAGTACAAAGGTCTGATATCCATCCTATATGTATGTATCCTCAGTTTATATCTGTGCCTTAGTAAGGAAAGGGTTCTGGAAGTAATGAAAATAAGCTTTACATACATAGAAAATAGCTGTAATGCTTTAGTGTAAATGTAGCATAATTCCCAGGTTGAATGATTGGAATTCTCGCCTCTTTCTTCTATATTCCTATGCCATTCTCACCCTCTTTTTTTCTAGTGACCAATTAAGAACAGAGTAGTAAGACTCCAGTGAAAATGTAAACCTCTTTGAATGTTTTCTGACATTTACCATGCTTTGTTCAAAAAAAATTTAGACCAGCGCAGTGGCTTATGCCTATAATCCTAGTTACTCGGGAGTCTGAGATCTGAGGATCGCAGTTCAAGGCCAGCCCAGGCACTAAAGAACATGAAACTCTTAACTCCAATCAATCACTAAAAAATGAGATATGGGGCGGAGGCTCCAGGAGTAAGGTGGTAGCTTTGAGCTGAAAAGCTCAGGGCCAGTGCCCAGGTCCAGAGGTCAAGCCCCATGACCCACCAAAAAAAAAAATTAAGTAGTGTATCTTTAGAAAAAATTATGCTTCTGTATTCTTGGGGCCATTCAATTTGTATTATATCCTAAAAGGATTCATGTTCTGTTTCATTGAGGAACTGTTCCTTCCCAAAGTTTTAAAAAGATGCAATATTTAAAGGATAAGACCCTAATTTTGTTAGAAAAAAAATTTATAATATAGTAGGAATTTATCTTCACATTTTTAGGTTGCGTTTCATAATTCCCTCATATGTAGCTAATAACTTTTTCTTGCTGTATAAAGGAAACCAAATTGTCACAAAATTAAATACATTATTAATTTGACTTTTTTTTACCCTAAGATACCAGACATTACTAGGATTCAGTAAATAAAAAATACAAGATGACCCTTTAAATTTGAATTAAAATAACAGATTTTTTTTTTACCACAAGTTTATAGCATTAAAATTTAGGTCAAATTTAGACCAAAAAGTTATCTGTATTTGGTCTGGCAACCATTGGAGCTCTTCTGAGTCAGGTAAATAAATGTTAGGCTAGGCTCTTCTACATTGTGCTTTTTGTTCTTCTACCCCACCCAGTATTTAGAGGTAATATTGTAAGTCCAAAATGCTGCAAGTATGTGTTCTCATTTGTATGTATTGTTGGGGAGATAGAAAGGGAAGACTCATCTTGCCATTCTTTTTTTTTTTCTTTTTGCCAGTCCTGGGCTTGAGCTCAGAGCCTGAGCACTGTCCTTGGACTTTCTCAAGGCTAGAGCTCTACCACTTGAGCCTCAGCACCACTTCTGGCTTTTTTCTATGTATGTGGTACTGAGGAATTGAACCCAGGTCTTTGTGCATGCTAGGCAAGCACTCTACCAGTAGGCCAAACTCTCAGCCCTTGCCTTTTCATTTTTAAAAAATAAAGGACAATGCTTCCTTTTCTCACATCCCCTTATCATTTAGAATGAAATTCCAAACAGTATAGTCACAGATTTAAATATTTAAGAGTTAATTCAGAGAGAATGTGCATATCCAGTGTGCTTTATAAACAATGTTGAGGACGGTTGATTAAGAAGTGAAAATGAATATAAAATGAATTCTGCCATCAAAGCAAAAGTTTTTAGCTTCCTTTGGCTAGCCCTCCCAACCCCTTTTCCCCTACCATTCCTCCACTTTTCACCGTGGGTGCACCCTCTGTAATTTGTATATCTTCATCTACTGTCATTAGGATAATTACTAGGGTTTCCTCGGTGATATTTCTTACTCCTACCTCACTCCTTTTCAGTAGAGAGTTTTTGAATAAACCATATCAGTCCACTAGCATACCTTCATAACTACTTATCAAATGCAGTCAAGCTGATTAGGATGTCATTCTATGCTCTTCCTGGTCTGTATGACCTAATTCCCCCTTCTGTTAACTTCTTCCTCAGGACAACAATGCTGTATCAACCACAAATATTTGTAATGACTCAAACATTCATATCTTCAACTTTCTATGCATTATTTCCTTTGACTGAAACATATAGCCTGTCTTATCTCTTTTGTAAAATCCTGTTTAGGTATCATTTCCTCTGTGAATCTTTCTTGGCCACCCTTCATCATCCTTGAGTTAATTCTGTATCCTACTTCAGTTTACATTTATGATCTCATACATCAGCCTGTATTGTTAAAGTTGGTTTCCAGGTCTGTCTCTTGGGGAAGTCTGCAAGGATTTCTGAATATAGGACATTATTGTAACAATCACTTTGAATCTCTGTTATCTACTACATAATCTCACAAATAGAAATTGTTACTCTTCTCAGGCAG
This sequence comes from Megascapheus bottae, assembly GCF_031878675.1. Taxonomy (NCBI): domain Eukaryota; kingdom Metazoa; phylum Chordata; class Mammalia; order Rodentia; family Geomyidae; genus Megascapheus; species Megascapheus bottae. The sequence goes on from NC_143513.1 coordinate 53,662,162, forward strand.
TTGCATTTTAACAGAAGTTTTCAGTCTCTGCTTCCAAGGAATGAATAACACAAGCATGATATGCTTTATAGTACCAGGGAGGGAGAGAGGTTTTAGAGGACCCTGGTAACTTGTGATCACCCATCAAATAGCAACTATGTAATATATGCCCATATAGGTAAAATCAGAAAATATAGTTAGCTGAAAATAATAGACAATCCTGGACTGGTAACCTAAGCAATATTTTTTCTTACCTAAAGAGTCATAAGTTAACCAGTTCAAAGCTGGTATAATGAGTGACCTAGTCTTTTTCTGTCTTACTTCACAACCTTTAATGTGTGACTTCCCTCTATCAGAGTGCCTTTTGATTAGAAGACAGTTGTTGGATCTCTAACTTCAACAAAAGGGGAAGGGGAAAAAATGACCTAACTTTAAGTAACTTTTTCCAAAAGTTCTATTAATGTTTTTACTTGCATCTCATTAGCTACCACTATCAACAAGGAAGGCTGAGAAATGTTACCTTAGGCATATTGCTATTCTGTCATAATATTTATCTGTAATTAAGGGGAGAGTGATGTCATTAATAATTTTAGAACCACTCAAATTAGGGCAAATTTAGACCTTGTGTTTATGGAATTATTTAATGTGTATTATTTGGGACTAATGTTTAAACTTGCATTTTTATTTTTATTTTCTCAGTTGTAGGGCTTTACTCAGGGCCTGGCTGCTATCCTTGAGCTTTTCTGCTGAACACTAGCACTCTATTACTTTGAACCATAGCTCTACTTCAGTTTCCTCCTGGTTAAGTGGAGATAAGTATCTCATGAACTTTCTGGCCCAGACTGACTTTGAACTGCAATCCTCAGACCTCAGCCTCATGAGTAGCTAGGATTGTAGATGTAAGCCACCAGGGCTCACCTAGACTTGTATTATAAAAGAATGTAGATACAATTGAAGATACAATTGTTTTATCAAATTACAAGGAATTATAAGACTTCAGAATTTTTACCCACTCTTTGTTTAATGCTAGTGTCAAAGGAGCTGGAGTTGTTTGTAGCCTTTGAATATTTTATTCATTTTATTGGCAGACAAGCAAAATAACAAGGCAGTCATTCCACATTCTACTCATGTGACTTGTTATTTTAAGATATTAATATACTTATATTAAAAATGTTTAGTATTTGAAATACTATTTGGATTTTTAGTATATAATAGATTATTATTTTAACTAATTTTTAAAGAGAAAATATATGGCATTATTAGGCATATAAAACTGATTTTACTTGCACACTAAAAGGTTATCTAATATATTGTACATATGCTTATTTGGTTATTTGAAATAGGATCAGGAAGGGGGGGAAAACAAGATGAAGGGTGGAGGTGAAGGGAGGGAAATGAGGACCAAGACATCAGAAAGGGTATCAATGTTTGTGAAGTAATGCACCTTTTATCTAGTGAATATAATGTAACCCTTCTATTAATTGCAATAAAAATATATGGAAAAAAGGTAACTTTTAAGAAAGTGCCGTGCTATTAAAATGTTCAAATGCACCAGTAATAAGTAATAATACTCTAAAGCAAATCAGTGGAGAAAATGAATATTTTGTGACTAGTCATTGTAAAAGGATATTTGGTTCTGTGACATGTTTTTAAGACAAAGATGATTCTACATTCACTAAGACAGTTTTGGCTGTTAATGTTATTATTAACCAACAGCATACTAAAATTTGTATGTTTATAAAGTTGAAAATATATCAACATATTTAATACTTTCTCTCCTATGCCATTTATAGAATTAATTCTTGACCAAAGAAATGTAGATGATTTTTTGGCAATTTTTTGTTTAAACAGCCATTGCAAGGCCATTTTCAAAGAGTGTTGTCTTTAAATATGTGAAGTTATTGAATGTTCAAAAAGTTATGGAATAAGTGAGACTTTGCTATTGTTGATATCACAAATGAGATATTGCTATTCTTGGTTGGGAAAATGCTGGTAAGAACTTTTCATCATATTAAAATTTTTTACACTGAATTTATTTGAGTTTACAACAGTGAAAGGACATTTTTGAGATTAGTTACCTGATTAAATGAGAAGTTAGAGCCAGTGGTATTCTGGGTCTGGTATTCAGAAATAATAGTGGTGATTGCTAAGTATTACTCTTCTGTGATTAAGTACTGTGCTGTATGTATTATATGCACATTATCATTTAATTCTCCCCATTTTACAGTTGAGAAAACTGAAGTCCAGAAAATTAAAATTACTTATACAGGTTAAATATTTTATATATGCTTCAAACTTACATCAAACAAACTCGATCCAAACAGTTAAATGCTATGTTACTGAAGTAGAATTGAGTGGAGGGGATATAGATCTATCCCAGACTCTTCAGAGTTCTGGTATTTGACTTACTTCAGGCCTTAGAAACTCCATCCTTGATGTACTGTGTGTGAACACACACATGTACTTTCATGTACAGGGGCTAAGTGGCTACCACTAAAGGCTTTGATGCAGAAAAAAAAGGCTAATAGCCCCAGATCTGTCTTGCCCTCCACCTTGTCATTTATTTTTTGACCTTTCCATACTCTGTCACCACTCATAAAGCCTTCCTGTATCTGGCTTCTAAACATTTCTTCTGTTCCTGTGTTCGTACAAACAGTTGTTCTGTCCATGTCTTAAGAACCACTCCCAAGAGATAAGATGGAATTAGCACAAGAAAATTGATTCGCCCTGATTCCTCAAGACATTGGATATCAAGTTTAACTTTGAATTATCTGTTACATATGATTAACTGTTACCTTTCAAATTAGGGTATATTTTTAAACATCAGTGGTTTTCATCCAAAATATAACAAAGGAATAAAATCAGGACAAAATTTCTGATTATATAGATGGACCATATTGTTATGTCACCTTCTAAGGAAATGTTATGAAGAAAAAATTTTAATACCTCCCAAGTGTTTTTCTCATAAATTTCATTGCTGTAGCACTTCTTAGTTCTAGCTTTAATAGAGATTTTGCCATGGATTTAGCATCTTTTTCATAGCAAATTTGCAGACATGATGAATCATTCAGAAAATAGATCCTTCCTGATAAACATTTTGAATTGTTGTTGATTTAAGAATAGCAATCATTGGCACATTTGCATTCCACAGGTAAGCCAGTGCTAACAGCAATAATTTGTCTGTAGATTTAAAGAACACATGATTTTGTTTGACTTAACATTTTTAATATATTCATTCTGCAAGTAATTCTTAAGCATCTACCTGGATCAAAATTTTCTATTCTTCCTGGCAATGTGAGAGATTAGAATATAAGCTATTTTACAAATCATTTGAATCTCTGGGAAAATGAAAGCTCATCTTTCTTTTAAAAATACAAACAGAAAGGGAAAGTATAGAATATAACCACAAATCATGGCAGAAGTAGCAAATTTTATTTTTATTCTGAAGAAAGTTATATTTCATATTTGGATAGACTGCATTTTTTTTCCAGTCCTGGGGCTTGAACTCATGGCCTGAGTGCTGTCCTTGGGCATTCTTTTTTTTTCTTTTTAAATTTGGGTTGGATTTTATTTTTTTCATATAATTTTTATTATAATTAATAGAAGGGTTACATTACATTCGCCAGATGGAAGGTGCATTATGTCACATACATTGATATCCTTTCTCATGTCTTTGTCCCCATTTCCCTTCCCCCACCCCCACTCTCATCTTGTTTTCCCCCTTTTCCTATCCAATTTCAAATAACCAAATACAAATATATCCAATATATCAGATAACAAAATGAAATACTGTAACAATATGAGATAACCAAGGAAAAGCAAAAGAGATGAAAGATAATATAGTACATTAAGGACAACAATCACTCATTATATGGCTTTTGTTTCTATATCCTAGAGGTCCTTTCATTTAGCGTCATACTGTATGACCTTATGTATCTAGGTTTTGCTCTATTGCAAATCTCTGCTAGAAGAGTCCAGGGTTTCTACTGATTATGGCAAATGAGGGAAACCCTTGAGCCTATGTTCCTTTGAGTCTGGCTTACTTCACTTAATATGATTTTTTTCTAAGTCTTTCCATTTCCTTACAAATGGGAAGATGTCGTTCTTTCTGACAGCAGCATAGAATTCCATTGTGTATAAATACCACATCTTGTTGATCCACTCATCAACTGAGGGGCATCTGGGTTGGTTCCATATCTTTACTATGGTAAATAGTGCTGCAATGAACATTGTTGTGCTAGTGGATTTAGTATGCCCTTGTTTCTGGATGGTTGGGTAAATGCTTGGGCTTTCTTAAGGCTAGAGCTCTACAACTTGAGCCACAGCACCACTTCCACCTTTTTCTGTGTATATGTTACGAAGGAATCGAACTTGGGTCTTTGTACATGCTAATCAAGCACTCAACCACTAGGCCAAACTCCAAGCCCCATACAGTGCATTTTTAAAAAATATTTTTAACTTTCTATAAATCAAACATATTTATAATATAAAGGCACAATATTTGTTCATTTTACTAACAAAACAAACAAACATGCATCTTGGACCTCCTTAGTCATGTTAGATGTAGAGGCAGACACTCTCTGGCCTTAAAGTGACACATCTTTCCCTTTCACTTAATTATTTGCTACACTGTGGGAGAGTCCCTGATTTGTTATCCCTTTTTCTGTGCCAGGACCAGGGATCAGGCTCTTATCAATTCTCATGTGATTTATTGTAGAGCCTCCTGATTGATTTTTCTTCCTCTTAACTTTCAACTTTTGGTCTATCTTTGTGCTATTTTAAGCCTTTTCTACTTTAAGGGATAAAATGTTGTACTGTCTTTTTCCTTTCTCCCTCTGAAATAATATATTTTCTGATGTGTTAAATAAAGTTCTTTAATTCTAAAAACTAAATCAAGAACTAAGAACTATATAGCTCAGTAGTAGAATGGTTGCCTAGCACACACAAAACCCTGGGTTTAATCACCAGTATCAAAGAGATAAAGAGAAAGAAAGAAGGGAGAAAGAAATATCATTAAATCTATATTCTTTTGTTAAAGATGCCATATCTTTGATTTTGATTAAGAAAATATATTAATCTTATGCAAAAATGCTAATGATTTGCTTATGCACTTGTTGATGCTTTGCAGTAGGTTGGATATTTTTGTATATTTCAGTATAAGTAGGAAGCCCTTGACTAGCAATTCAGTGAAAAAAATCCACCACACTTAGAACTAAGATAGGATTAGTTTTACTTGTAGCCTTACCTCTTGTCTTCACATTTAAAAGGTCGTCACCTCACAACTGCTGAGCTTGGACATATTCACCTCGTACATATTTTTGAAAATGTTATTCATGAATGATGTAGCATATAATTTTCTGTATCTTTTAAAATCATCTAATTCAACTGTAACATCAAATGAAGGACAAACTACAAAGTTTTGCTTACTATTGAGAGTCTTTCTTCCCCCCATATCCCCCTCCCCCGCCCCTGTACTTTGAATGAAAGAAGTCAAAATGGTCTGTAAATCACAGGCTAGTTTTCACTGTTCTGAAATTGGATTACTTAGTTTTTTGTTGCTTTTGAACTCATTTTTACTGATTATGTGAACCAAGCCTCCCTGGTGACCTGGGCCACTGTTGAGAGCCAGGGACTGAGAGCTTTTTGACAAATTATCTAACTTTACTGTATTTCCTCATTGACACCATTGGGATAATCGTCTTTCATACCTCATAAGGGTATTGTGAAATTAATTAGTGTTTGTGAAGTGTTTGCAGGATCATAGATGAAAGGTATTCATTTGTAAGCATGTGGTATTATTATAATTATTAGTAGTAATAGGGATGGTTGTTTAATGCAAATTTTCTTCTAAGTATAATGTCATATTTTCAAAGAACAGCTTTTTTCTTTATAGCCAGATGTGGATACAATTAACCCTTTACCCTTTATTTTGAAGAGACAATTAGCCAATTGTATGTGCAATTAGACATGTATGCAGTTTATCCCTGAACAACTAATTATAGCTTTAGTAAAAGTCCTTTTGAAAATGCTGCCCTTTTGAGTCTTGACGGTCCCTATCTTTGTAGTAAGCAGGTTGTGCTAGGCACATTTTAAGGTTGTGGATCCTCCTGAATATTGAAGAATGGCTTTTGTGGTTACTGGAGAAAGATTTTTATGTTCTTAAAGCCTTAGCTCTGTATTTTGCCATCACACCTAAAAGGCCTTTTACATGGTTCTAGTTTCAAAGGTTTTATTGATTTTTCTCAATCTTGACATCCAGCTAAAAGATTTTCCACCAGCTGCATTTTGTGAAACGTATTTCTTTTTGTAATTTTTTTCTTCCTAAAAACCCTATTCCCTTTCTGTCTCTGAATTCAGATGTGTTGTTTCAGATTCCCTGTATTACTGCTAAGAAGGGAACAGATATAACCCAGGAACACAATTGTTTTTCAAAGGGATATTTAATGCTATAAAATAACTTCTATTTATATGAAGGATAAAAAGAAAAATGAAGAGATTGGGAAGAATGTTAAGATGTTAATTGGTGAGTTTATTGACAGCTTCCTTTAAGACATCTATCTACTCTTAACAGTTCTTTGCACTGATAGTGATTGAGTCCCACTTTTATATACAGAACTACCAAGGGAGATTTGGAGATGAGCCAAGTACAGTTGCTATTCTCTAAGAGCAGGTAGTCTATGGACTGTAGTGAGTACCACTTGGTAAAGTGTGGGCAGGTTAGTTCTAGACAGTGATCACGTTAAGGACATAGAAGAAAGCTTCTGAGAAGAAGTTACATTTCAAATAGGACCTAAAAGATAGTTCAGCTTTTGATAGAAAAATTTGGTAGAAATGTAGGAACACTTTTGTGTCAGTAAAATAAAAAAGTGCAATGCTATTAAAAGATGAGCAGATTCAAGTTACCTTGTAAAGGAAATGATAGGAGAATACATGTTTTGTTGTTATTAATTTACTTTATTGTTGTTATAGAGATGATATAAAAGGGATTACAATTACATGAGTCAGCTTATGGGTACATTTCCTGTTGTACAGTGTCTTCTGTTCCCTCATTTTCTCCCAATCTCTCTCTCCCATCTCCATCCATGAGTTATATAGTTCACTTTCTTTTTTTTCCTTTTTCTTTTCTTTTTTTTTTTTTGTGGGTCTTGGGGCTGACCCACTGTCCTGGCTTTGTAGTTCACTTTTATCAGTGCCCATTTCTGCACTTTTCCACCCTTTTTCCCTCAAGTTCTGTACCCTCTCCCCGGCCCTTCTAATGATGTACACTTGAACACGCCATGCATAAGGTAACTAAAAAACTAAAAACTGAAAAGAAAGAGTTCTCTTGTTTCCATATCTTGGAGTTTGTTCCAGTATGTACATTATTTTATATAAATAGGAAGAAACACTTAAGCAATGTGCCTTTGTGTTTCTCTCCTAAAGTATCCTCTTTTGGTCTTACTGTGTGTGAGTATCTAGAATCGTATAAAATTTGTCATATCCCAGTATATTTTAGATCTGATTTGTGCATATCGGAGAGAACATGTGTCATTTGCCTCTCTGAGCTTGGCTTACCTCACTTAACAAGACTTGTTCTAGTTCTTTTTTAATTGTAATTAATAGAAAGATTACATTATATTTGCCAGATAGAAGGTGCATTACTTCACAAACATTGCTACACCTTCTCATGTTTTTGTCCCATTTCCCTCCCTCCACCCATAACCCTCATCTTGTTTACCCCCCTTCCTTTTCCTATTTCAGTAAACAAACATATATACAATATACCAGATATCAGGTAAGATACTGTAAAAATATGAGATAATCAAGGGACAACAAAAGAGATGAGAAATAACATAGTATATTAAGAACAATAATTACACATTATATGGCTCTTATTTCCATATCCTGGAGGTCCTTTCATTTAGCCTCATCCTATATGGCCTTATTTATCTAGATTTTTTTCTTACTGTGAACCTCTGCTAGGAGAGCCCAAGGTTTCTACTGCTTATGACAAATGAGGGAAACCTTTGAGCCTATGTTCCTTTGAGTCTGGTTTACTTCATATGATTTTCTCCACATCTTTCCATTTCCTTACAAATGGTGTGATGTTCTTTCTGATAGCAGCATAGACTTCCAATGTGTATAAATACCACACCTTGTTGATCCACTTATCAACTGAGGGGCATCTGGGTTGGTTCCATATCTTTGCTATGGTAAATAGTGCTGCAGTGAACATCATTGTGTTAGTGGTTTTAGTATGTCCTTGTTTCTGGATGATTGGATAAATACCAAGTAGTAGAATTGCTGGGGATTTGTTCTAGCTCTATCCATTTCCATAGTTCTATCCATTTCTTCCTAATGGTGTATAAAATTCCATAGTATACAGGTACCACATTTTTCGGATCCACTTGACTATTGTGGGGCATCTGGACTGTTTCCATATCTTGGCTATGGTGAACTTGGATGTGCAGGTGTCCTTATTACATCCTGCTCCTGATGTTCAGGGTAGATGCTCAGGAGTGATATGGCTCGGGTATGCAGAAGGGCATGTTTTTTGAGGAACCACCAGACTGCTGTCCAGAGTAGTTGTACTAGTTTTTCCACAAACAGTGAAGTAGGGTTTCTTTTTCCCACCTACATCTCTGCCAACATTTGTTGTTATTCGAATTCAAAATGTTGGCCACTCTAGCTGGGGTGAGATAAAATCTGAGTTATTTTGGTTCTCATATCCTTTATGGCCAGCGATGATAAGCATTTCCTCATGTGTTTCTTTGCCATTCTTATGTATAGGTTTATATAGTCTTTCCCACATTTCATAACAGTTCATGGCTAAAGTATTTTGGGAAGGAGATGTACATAGGCATTTATCCATAATATAGTTCAGAAGTGATCATTCACTTCCAGGAGGCATATCACGAGCCAGGTATTGTGGCACAGTGGGTTATGAAAGTTTTTCTTCAGAAAGGGTACAAGATGACACTACTTCATGACTCAAACTATCCACAGTGTTTCATTCAGTAGTACTTATTGAATATTGATAGAATGGCAAATATTTTGCTGTGTAGTACATATACAAGAGACTGGACAGGATCTCTCTACCTCATGGAGTTTACCATTTATCAGGGGAGACAAACCAAAACATAAACTGAAGTGAAAATAGGCAAACGTGCAAAATAACATTGGAATGTTGTAGTTAGAAAAAGAGAGAACTGTATATGAAATGGGATCACAGAGCAACTTTTAGTAGGAGAAGACGCAGAAGAGTCACATCTCTGTAATATTTAAGCTAGAACTTGAAGAGTTAAAGGGCATTCACATTCATATTGGTAAAAACTATAAAACTTGTAACATGATGTTTTAGAGAAGACACTCAAACTCAATTTAAATTTGTAATCACTTCAGAGAGCAATTTGGTAATATCTTACCAATGTGAAATGCATTTTTTTTTTGCCAGTCCTTGGCTTGAGTTCAGGGCCTGAGCACTGTCCTTGGACTTTCTCAAGGCTAGCGCTCTACCACTTGAGCCTCAGCACCACTTCTGGCTTTTTTCTATGTATGTGGTACCGAGGAATCGAACCCGGGTCTTCATGCATGCTAGGCAAGCACTTTAACCACTAGGCCAAACTCCCGGCCCCGTGAAATGCATTTTTATATTTAAAAAAACCATAGTGCAATTACTCCATCATAGTTGCAAAGGATGGAATTCCACATATTACATTTATAGTCACCCATTTAACTCTTAGGTCATTCTTTCAAATTAATCCACTGAACTGAGCTCCTATAGCAATTTGATACTTGATATCATCCACTTTAAAATGCATGAGCAAGGTCTTTATCAGAAATTTCCTATTATTCCTTATCTCCTTGAACTTAGATTTCTATCCACTTCTAAAGAATTGTGTTCTTTATCCCCAAAACTTTACTGATCGTACTCTTAGTCTATGTTGTGATTCTGTGACAAAGTATACAGAGTAGGTAATTTGTAAAGAACAGAAAGTTACTTCTTACTCCTCTTAGTGGCTAGCATTGCTGTGTCATAGCATGGGGAAAATATAAATACATACATTCATACATACACATACATGTATACACACATATATGTGTGTATATATACATATATATGTGAATATAGCCATTTTGTTTACTGATCACTTGATGGGCATTTGCATTGTTTCTAACTTTTGGCGACTATGATTAATATTGCTATGAACATTTGTTTATAAGTATTTACTTGAATATCTTTTTAGTTTTCTGAATATACATGCAGGAGTAGAATCTCTGGATCTTATATAACCCATCTGTTTCACCATTTGAGAAACTGCCAGACTATTTTCCAAAGCAGCTTCTAATTTCTCCACATCCTGATCAACAGCTGTTGCTCTGACTTTTTGTTTATTGCTACCGGTATAAAGTGGTATCTTTTTGTTGAGATGCTGGGAATTGAATTCAAGGCCCTTGTACATGTTAGGCTACATGTAGCTATTTGTTACAAATCTAGCCTGTGAAGTGATTTCTTATTATGTTTTTGGTTTGCTTTTCCTTGATGACTTGCTGAAGCATATTTTCATGTGCTCATTAATCTTTTGCCTATCTTTTAGGAAGAAATGTCTACAGAAATCCTTTGTGTCTATTTTTAAATAAGAATTTTTATTTATTTTATTTATTTTTATTGGTGGTATTGTCGGTTGTGGGGCTTGTACTCTGGTCCTGGGCGCTGTTCCTGAGCTCTTTAGCTCAAGGCTAGCATTCTACCACTGAGCCACAGTGCCACTTCTAGTTTTCTAGTGATTAACTGGAGAAGAGTCTCATGGTGGCTTTGAACCTCAATCCTCAAATCCCAGTCTCCTAGCCACTGACACTGAACTTTATTGATTGATTTGATTGATTGATTGATTGATTGCCATTCTTGAGGCTTGAACTCAAGGCCTGAACACTATCCTTGGGCTTTTTCAAGGATACAACTCTACTACTTGAGCCATAGCACGTACCACTTCTGGCTTTTTCTATGTATGTGGTACTGAGGAAGTAAACTCAGAGATTTGTGCATGCTAGGCAATCACTCTACCGCTAGGCCAAATTCCAGACCCCTTACTTTATTTTTTTAAAAATGAACGTGTGTGCATGTGCATGTGGGGTGGTCCTAGGGCTTGAACTCTGGGCCTAAGCACTGTCCCTGAGCTTTTTTTACTCAAGACTAGTTTTCTGTCACTTGAGCCACAACTCCACTTCTGGCTTTTTGGTGTTTAATTGGCAATAAGAGTCTCACGGAATCCCTGGTTGGGATGGCTTTGAACCTTGATTCCCATATCTGAGCTTCCTGAGTAACTAGGTTACAGGTGTGAGCCATTGATGCCCAGCTCAAGAATGTTTGGGTTTTTTTTAAAAAAAATATGTTCTAAGTGCTTTTTCAAATACGTGATTCGCATTTTTTTTCTATCCTGTGAGCTCTATCCTTTCGATTTTATACTGCCCTTAGAGACACAAAAGAATATAATTTTGATAAGTTCTAATCCTGCTCAGAGTGTCATATCTAAGAATTCATTGCCTACAGTAGGGATCACTACTACACTGTTGGTGGGAGTGCAAACTCGTTCAACCACTATGGAAAGCAGTGTGGCAGTTCCTCAAAAGACTAAACATAGAGCGCCCCTATGACCCAGCAATTCCACTACTTGGCATTTACCCAATTGTCCAGAAACAAGGACATACTAAATTCACTAGCACAACAATGTTCATTGCAGCACTATTTACCATAGCAAAGATATGGAACAAACCTAGATGTCCCTCAGTTGAATGAATCAACAAGATGTGGTATTTGTACACAATGGAATTCTATGCTGCTGTCAGAAAGAATGACATTGCCCCATTTGTTAGGAAATGGAAAGACTTAGAAAAAATCATTTTAAGTGAAGTAAGCCAGACTCAAAGGAACTTAGGCTCAATGGTTTCCCTCATTTGTCATAAGTAGAAACCTTGGGCTCTGCTAGCAGAGATTTACAATAAAACAAAACCTTGATACATAAGGCCATATAGTATTGATGCTAAATGAAAGGATCTCTAGGATATAGAAACATAAGCTATATAATGAATGATTGTTGTCCTTAAGGTACTGTGTTATCTCTCATCTCTTTTGCTGTCCCTTGGTTATTTCATATTGTTACAGTATCTCATTTTGTTACCTGATATATCAGATATATTTGTATTTGGTTATTTGAAATTGGATAGGGAAGGGGGAAAACAAGATGAGGGGTGGGGGTGGGGGTAGGGAAATGGGGATCAAGACATGTGAAAGGATATCAATGTATGTGAATTAATGCACCTTTTATCTGGCAAATATCATGTAACCTTTCTATTAATTACAATAAAAAATATATGGGAAAAAAGAATTCATTGCCTAATTTGAAGCCCTGAAGACTTTTTAAAAATATAGTTTTCTAGTTTCAATTCTATGGATCTTTGATTTATACTGTGTTAATTTTTGTGTATGCATGTAACATCCAATTTTTTCAGCATTATTTATTGAAAATATTATCTCCCCCTCAAACTCCTTTTCAATAGTCTTGGCATTCTAGTCAGAAACTATCAATACTGTAGTCATTTTCAGATCCTGAATTCTATTCCATTAATCTATATTTCTATACTTCTTTTTTTTTGCCAGTCCTGGGGCTTGAACTCAGGGCCTGAGCATTGTCCTCGGGCTTGGGCTTTTCTCAAGGCTACCACTCTGCCACTTGAGCCACAGCACCACTTGAGGTTTTTTCTGTGAAATGTGGGTCTTTGTGCATGCTAGGCAAGCACTCTACCACTACGCCATGCTGCCAAGCCCCTGCATCTCTATACTTATTTATACCACCATAATAGTCTTCTCACTATTACTGTTTCAAAATCAAAGTATGTCCTTCAAGTTTGTTTCTTTTCTTTTTCTTTTTTCTTTTTTTAAATATTTTATTGTCAGGCTGATGTACAGAGGGGTTACATTTACTTTAGTCAGGTAGTGGGTACATTACTTCTCAAAGTTTGTTTCTTTTTCAGAATTGTTTTGGTGATTCTGAATCCCAGACAGTTACAACTAAATTTTACAACCAGTTTGGCAATTTCCACAAAGAAAGCAGTTGGAATTCTAATAACAATTCACATTGTAGCTCAAATTGAGACTATTGCTATGGTCAGCTGCATTATCTTTTGCTTCTAAACATAAAATTGTTTTCTTCCCCCCCGCCCCTTTCTAGTTCCTGATCTTAGGGAAAAAGGATCTAGTGTTTTACTGTTAGAATATGTCCAACTTAGATTTTCTATAGATAAACTTGCGAGACTGGAGAAATCTCTGTCTATTCCTTTGTTTTATTGTGAAAGGGTATTCATGTGTCACAATTTTTTTTTCTGAACTTATTGAGACAACTATTTGAGATAGTCATCTGGCTTTTGTTTTATTGATGTGGTATGTGTATCATATTGATTTTTGCCTAAGTTCATGGAAACTCTGTTGGAGACTATTCTAAACTCAAACTGCAAAATAATGTATACTGTATTTGTACTGTCCATACAAGTCCCTTCAAAAAACAAATTTTTAGATTGTGAAAGAACCAAAGCAATAACACCATTTGAATACATATTTTGCTTATGAGGAAGATTATTTTTGTTTTCTTGTTAGTAATTGTCCACTTAGAATTTTAAGATGATTTTAAACTTGGAATTCATTTTTCTTTTTCTAGTTTATGATCTGAGCTGTTTCTTCTATCTATTTCAGCAATCACCATGAAATTCTGATTTTAAACTATGACACTTTAATCCATTTTGTTTAGGTTTCAGTTCAAAGCAAGTCAATGTACTTATGGGCCTTTAAGAAATCAACTGTGCTCTTTGAGCATGAAAGCACCACTTTTATTTGTGCTACTTTGGGCATAAATAGTGATGATGTACTTCCTCTTTTTTTCCACATTCAAGGGTCCACCCAGAGGCTTGCAACTATATTGAGTTCCGGAAATGTTCTCATTCTCTTTTCTAGACTCTGATATAATCTCTTAGAATAGTTCAGAATCATGTGAAGTGAGTACAGATCTTGTATCTGAGCCCATTAAAGGAAGGTATCTTTTCATTTCCTAAGAACAGATTGCAGCCTAGGTCCCAGCCATCTGGCACCTACTTGCTATTGCTCCCCAAGTGCTATAGGCTGGAGAATGTGGGCAATATAATACAGTCAGTGCCTGCCACTGGGCAATTGACCACAGAGGACTCATCTCAGGAAGAGTCATTCTCGTGAACCATGAGCAGCATGTTGTTAGTGTAGGCTTTTAAATTTAACTAGAACATATTTGGTAAAGGTAAAACAGTTATTTTTAAAATGTATTATTCAGGGAGCACAACAGTGCTTTCAGGGATTAAAATAGTCTAAACAGTATGTAATTTCAGGGTTTTTAAGATCTGCATGGAATTAGCATATCCAGCTGGATATAAAAATGACAGATAATACAACACCCAATGTTTTTCTCTGAATAAAATTGGTTTCCTCCACATTCCATGTGTTTTCTTTGTTTGATTTTGACGGAAAGAGAAAAGTATTTTACAATCTCCTCCGAAAGAGAAGATCCTTTTCTTGTCTTTAGAAACCATTGTACTGCATTAAATTAAAAAAAAAAAAAGAAAAGAAAACATGAACTAAGGTTTCCTTAAACTGTCAGATTTGGGAAGCAGCAGAGAATAGTTTTTAAGCTTATGACTGAATTATACTGTGTAGCTTCTTTGCACTTCACAATTCTCCCATCTGCTGAAATGGCGAGGAAAATAGTAAAATAGCATCTCCCTTATAAAGAAAAGGTTAAATGAGATAATATAAAGAGCTTAGAGGAGTGACCAGAAAGTAAGTGCTCATTCATTCTCATTCAGTAAGGTGATTTCTTGTGTTGCACTTTCCCACTACACTGTCTATTTTCCTCTGAAAAATGCCACGTCATTCATATAAAGTTTGTTAAAAGCACTCTAATTTTCAGTTTTACTAATCTATACAACCCTCAAGTTTGGGTGATTTTTTTCTTTTGTTTTGTTTTTTGTTTGTTTGTTCAGTCCTGGGGCTTGAACTCAGGGACTGGGCTCTGTCCCTGAACCTCTCTGTGCTCATGGATAGTACTCTCTCTACCACTTGAGCCATAGGGCCATTTCCAGTTTTTTTCTTTTTTATGTGGTACTGAGGAATTGAACCCGGACTTTGATGCATGATAGGCAAATACTCTACCACTAGACCATATTCCCAGCCCCAACCTTTAAGTTTTTTTTCCTCATGATTTTTTGGAAACCATCATGACACATATTTCTCCCTTGTTACCATTATTCACACTGTTTTATTTGGAAGAGTTTTCTTCTTTAGGGTAGGTAAGGACATCTAGTTTTCTTATGACAAGACAAAAAAGAATTCTGTAGTTTCAGTGTAAGTAAAAAAGTAATTATGGACTGTTTCAAACAAGATTGAAATAGTGTTGAGTATACTCATTTTAATTCACAAAATACAAAGCTGACTTATTTTAATTATGATTTTTAAGCCAAAGTTTGTATTATAAAAACATATAAATAAATTTGATGTAACCAAACACATTTATTTTTTTTCCAAACACATTTATGATTCAAAGTACGCTTATGACTTCACGTTGTTCTACATAATTGCATTCTTAGCTTGCCTTTTATCCAGTAAATCCCGACAGTCCTGTTACAGTATTTTCCAGCTTTTTTACCTGGCTGTCTCTAGCCTAAAAATATTTCTTAATATAGCAGAAAGGTAGGAGCAACCTAAACATCTATCAACAAATGAATAGATAAGCTAAAAAGTGATATATGTATACAATAGTCAACCTTAAATTCATATACATGTCACAATATGCATGAATGGACTTGAAAACATTTAGTATGTGAACTACTCCAACAATAGACAATTGTATTATTCCATTTCCAAATATACCAGTTACCTATAATAGGCAAATTCATAGAAACAAAAAGTATGATAAAGTTACAAGGGAATCAGGAAATAAAAGGGGAAAAATGGGGAGTTGTTATTTTATTGGTTGAGTTTAGGTAATGGTGACAGTTGAACAACATCCTGAGTGTATCATAGCACTGAATTGTCCACTAAAAATGCTCAGAATGACATTTTTATGTTACAAATATTTTACATGATTTTTAAGATATTTTTAAAAATACTGTCCTGAATTGCCAAGTAAATGGAATAAAAGCTTGTTCTATGTACCAATAGACTCAGCCACTGATCATTCTGAATAGCTCCTACTTTCTTAACACTGTTGTGGAGAAAACACAGCTGTATTTACTTTTCCAACCCCATCTTCTATTTTGAAATATAACCTTTTTTTAAATGAATACCAAGGTCAAGTGGCACAGCTTTCTGTTCACCTCTCCACTTCACCAAACATTGTTTTTCTAGTGAGGTTCTGGGTTAGGCACAGCAAGTATGAGTAATGTTATCACTCATATACTCTCTGAGTGGAATTTAAGTAGCCTACCTTCATAATTTCTAGACTCAATTTGTTAGGATGTATTTCCTTTTACTATCATCTGTAAGCCAGGAGTTTGGCCTAGTGGTAGCAGTGCTTGCCTAGCATGCACTAAGAGCCTGGTTTGATTCTTCGGTACCACATACATAGAGAAAGCTGGAAGCAGTGCTGTGGCTCAAGTGGTCTAGCCACTTGATAAATTTATCAAGCTATACCAACTACATGAAATAATTACATTCATCATTATTTCTCATAATATTTAAATGTTCTATAATGGAACATTTAAATACAAATATAATGTAGAAATATTCACATATATTGTATGTATGCGTGTATATATATATATAATTTAGGGCATAAGAATTTCAGATGATCAGGCTGGGTGCTGATGACTCATACCTGTATCATAGCTAATGAGAAGGCTTGAGATCTGAGGATCACAGTTTGAAGCCAGCCCAGGCAGGAAAGGATATGAGATTCTTATCTCCAATTAATCACAGAAAGAAGTCAGAAGTGACAGTATGGTTCAAGTAGTAGAGTGCTAGAGCAAAAGGAACCCAGAGACAGTGTCCAGGCCAAAGGACCAGGCCAAAAAAAAAAAAATTCTGACACTCATTCTGTTAAAATACTCTTCAAAATATACCACAGTGTACCTGTTATTCAAGACAGTTAGTTTTACTTTATGTGCTATTTTCACTATATTTTATGTCAATCATTATTATATAAGTGAAGTTTAATGTAAATATACTTTCTTTTGAGCTTTAAAAATAGAAAATATCTGTTTCCTTCATTACTGCATATGCAGACAATTGAAGTGCTTTTTCATTTTATAAAATGAAAATCCATGTGAGGAAATTAATATTCAGCACTATGGAGATGTGCAAGATCATTTTGAATTGGTTTTATTTTGTTTTTTGAAGTTGCCTGGAAAAATATGGTCCAGTTGTCTTACATGCTGAAGAAGTTGAATAGATACTCAAAAGTAAACAAGGCTAGCTTGGTCCGCACCTTGGATTCACTTCCATTCCTCCTTACAGTCCTTCCAACTAATCCACCACAGCCAAAATGGTGAAGCAGATCGAGAGCAAGGATGCCTTTCAGGAAGCCCTGGACGCTGCAGGAGATAAACTTGTAGTAGTTGACTTCTCAGCCACATGGTGTGGGCCTTGCAAAATGATCAAGCCTTTCTTTCATGCCCTCTCTGAAAAGTATCCCAATGTGATGTTCCTTGAAGTTGACGTGGATGACTGTCAGGATGTGGCCGCAGACTGTGAAGTCAAATGCATGCCAACCTTCTAGTTTTTTAAAAAGGGTGCGAAGGTGGGAGAATTTTCTGGAGCTAATAAGGAAAAGCTCGAAGCCACCATTAATGAATTAGTGTAATCTCATTTTCTGAAAAACATTACCAGTCAACTGTTTGAAAACATGTAATTTTTTTTAAATTTACAAAAGTATGAAGTATGGAGACTATATATCCAACTGCTATCTGATTATAAATGACAATAAAATATTCTACCCTTAAAAAAAAGTAAACAAGGCTATGTAAATTGAAGTTAAGTAGAATCTGGTATAACTAATAAAGAGTATCAAATACTTCAGATACATAGTATACCTAAGAAGCTTGAAGAATGAAGAATATGTGAATAAAATTCTAAGCTATGATATAACCTTGTCTGTGGTCAGACACTGCAATTTTCCAAACATGGCCTCATGTTGTAACCAATTATGACAAGATGCTTAGTTGAAATATTACTAGACTACCATTGTAGTTATTTCCCTTCACAGTGGTCTTTACTGGAAGGCTGTAAATAGTCTGGACCAATTAGGCTGAATTATAGATTATGTATAATTTCCATGTAAATGTCAGTAAAACACTTTTATGTGAAGTTATACTATAGTACATAAAATTTATTGTTGCCGACAATTTTGGAAAAGCATTAAGTTTGGCATGAAATTCACAGGAGATAAGCTCCAGGTTTGGAAGTTGTTAAGCCACTAGGATATTCAAAAGGGAGTGAGGGGAGGAAGTGACACTGAGCTGAAGAGCTCAGGGACAGCGCCCATGCCCCAGAGTTCAAGCCCCAGGACTGTCACCAAAAAAAGTTGGGGGAAGGAAGAGGGGAAAATACAATTACAGTGAGTGTATGGTCCAGGAGTCCACGCATGTGTGATCCTGAAGAAATAAAGTCTGTGTCTCTGTTTACTTTCTGGGGAGTGGAAGACTAAAGGAGTAGGTTTCATAGATAATTTTTCCAAAACAAGTTCTTTCAAAACTGTGTGTTGAGATTAAGAAGAATAAAGGAATAAAAATGAAACCATCATTTCAGAAATAGGCTAGAAAAGAGGGCAAAAAGAAAAAGTGGCACAGAAGCAAAGCAATCAAAACTCAAGAGAGCCTTTCACTATTATTAAGTGCTACAAAGGGATCACCTTAGCTTAGCGCTTTCAGGCATGTTCTAAATATGGCAAGAAGGTGATTATTAGAGAAAAGAGAATTGGAAAAGGGGCATGTATACAGACACATTGCAATGAGTGAGGGGTGAACTGTCCATAGCCAGTACCAAGTGTGCCAGCCTGATGTGGAAGAGTAGACAGCTATTGTGACAGTTAAGTAGGTAATATATCAATGGGCAATTTGAGCTAGAGGAGTGCCTCCTAATTCATGAAGCCATGTCATTGAATCGGGGACACAGGATAGATGTGCAGTGCCAACAAAGAATTGGCTTTTAATAGGCCAGTGGGTTCAAACTTAGAAACATTTAGGGATCACCTTAGCTTAGCGCTTTCAGGCATGTTCTAAATATGGCAAGAAGGTGATTATTAGAGAAAAGAGAATTGGAAAAGGGGCATGTATACAGACACATTGCAATGAGTGAGGGGTGAACTGTCCATAGCCAGTACCAAGTGTGCCAGCCTGATGTGGAAGAGTAGACAGCTATTGTGACAGTTAAGTAGGTAATATATCAATGGGCAATTTGAGCTAGAGGAGTGCCTCCTAATTCATGAAGCCATGTCATTGAATCGGGGACACAGGATAGATGTGCAGTGCCAACAAAGAATTGGCTTTTAATAGGCCAGTGGGTTCAAACTTAGAAACATTTAGGGATCACCTTAGCTTAGCGCTTTCAGGCATGTTCTAAATATGGCAAGAAGGTGATTATTAGAGAAAAGAGAATTGGAAAAGGGGCATGTATACAGACACATTGCAATGAGTGAGGGGTGAACTGTCCATAGCCAGTACCAAGTGTGCCAGCCTGATGTGGAAGAGTAGACAGCTATTGTGACAGTTAAGTAGGTAATATATCAATGGGCAATTTGAGCTAGAGGAGTGCCTCCTAATTCATGAAGCCATGTCATTGAATCGGGGACACAGGATAGATGTGCAGTGCCAACAAAGAATTGGCTTTTAATAGGCCAGTGGGTTCAAACTTAGAAACATTTTTGGGTGGACCAGGGAGAGGAGAATGTTAATTGATCTATTTTGTCAGAGAAGCTGGAGTTGTCTTAGCCACCCACAGTGAAGAGGAAGGTAACATACATGCTGTGAAGAATGAGGGCAGAAGTCCTATTGGGGAATGCAAATTGTCTTAAGGTTAGAGATCATGTATTTCTCTACATCAACATTAAAACCATTTTAACAACAGCACAGTAACTGGTCCGGGAATGTGACTTAGTGGTAGAGTGCTTGCCTAACATGCATAAAGCCTGGGTTTCATTCCTCAGTACCACATAAACAGAAAAAACTAAATGGCACTGTGGCTCTAATGGTAGAGTGCTAGCCTTGAGCAAAAAGAAGCTCAGAGACTACCTAGGCCCTGAATTCAAGCTCCAAGACTGATAAAATAATAATAATAATAATAATAATAATAATAATAATAATAACAACTGGAATAGCATTTGTACTTTGAAAACCAGTACTGAATTCTGATTCCATATTAAACACACTGTTTCTTGCCTGATTCCTTTCCTAAAATGCTTCTCTTACTCTTGCTGCTGCTGTTCACCAAGTAAAGTCAATATTCCGGCTTCAGACAAACCAGTTTTCCAAGAATACATGGAACAGATTACAGAAGCAAGTGACAGTCTGCTTACTTCCTCTTCTTTGCTTGTGTACATTCAGCTGGAGTACTAAAAAGAGGAAGCCAGGAACATTTTAAATCTGTTTTTAGCAGAAAGATGGGAGAGGCCCAAACAGGTGGAAATAGCAAAGGGAAAAGAAAGGAAAGGAAACAAACACTAAAAAGAATCATGAGCTATAATGTGACCTGAAGTTATGTCAGATACTGGAAAAGAAACAGGACTAGAGAAAATGTCTTCTTTCTTAGTGCTGCATAAACAGCATTCTTGCACTTGCATTCCTCCTGCAAGAGAACGCTTACACCCAGGCCATGGGAGAAACAGAGGTCATTTGTGAGTTTATTTTCTCCTGACTAATTGATCTGTATGTGTGAATAAGTGTTCTCAGCTTTTAATTGTTTAGTTGGCCTAGTCTATCAATTTTTTAATCAACTCTGGGCTTGAGTGGAAGCCCGGAGGTAGAACATGTGATTCACACAAGTTTGAAACTCTGGGTTTGAGCTCCAGTACCAAAAATTAAAATAACAATGAAGTCATTACCTTGAGTATCTGAGAAACTAGGGGACAAGATTCAGTTTAAGTTCAAAAACACTGAATGAGCACTTAATTTGTACACATATACTATTCTGGGTGTCAATGACTTGGGAAAAAATAGGAAATAGTCTCTACCTTTAGACTCTAATTTCTCTAAAATGTGAAGGGATTATTGCTTAGGGCATGCCTTGGCCCTGTCCTCTGTTTTTAACAGCTAGCCACACATTTCATAGTCACCATCTTCTTAGAAAAAAATTAAAACTTGACTACTCTGTGCTATAGCCTGTGTCACCTTCACCTAACCTTTGTCCTCTGATACTTCTGACTCCAATTTACTCCTTTACCTCACCTCACAAGTAGCTGATGTAATGCAAGCAGATACTAGCTGAAGCCAGAATAGAATGGATTGTTATCTAAGGAGATAAAGTGACAGTGTTGCTTGTTGAAGCTATTGTTCAAAGAAGCATGTCTTTTATTTATAGAATTTAAAGGCATAGAAAACCAGCCACATACATTATCTTTTCTTTTTATAACTTGCTTTCTAGAAATATGTTTTCTACAGCTTCCTTCTTTCCTTATAAATTGAATGTGTTAGATGGGTGCTTTTTACCTGGTTTCTGTTGCTATTTTGGTTAGGGCTGGTTTCTAAATTGTAATGCATCAGTATTTTGTTCTTAGAGGACATGATATTATTGGACACAGAATTTTCAGGAAAAATAAGAGGGCTTGAAGAGATGCCAAACATAGTGATTCCATATTAACAAAATGTTCATAATTAGTTAGATATGGTTATGTAGATTATGTCTTCATTTGTTAGCAAGTTTGCAAAGTTGGAGCTTCCTTATAGATTTATTTCAGGCTGGCTACTTCGCTTTTGTGCCTGGAAAAAAACTGTAGTATTCTGTTCTTAAACCTGAATTTCCTTGCTTTTGAACACCCACTAATGAAGTTCACAAGGATACCACTCACCTTCTGTTGCTCTGGGGAAAAGACTTCATTTTTCTAGGCATTTGCTGAAAAGTGCTAGATGCTTCATATTCTTCAAGTGTCTTTTTTTCCTTAAGCTCTTAGAACATTTTACAAATTGAACCTCATGAATCTTTAGAGCTCTCTGCAAGAAATAGATTAATAATGTCTGTAAACCTCTTCTAAGTAAAGATAATTAGAATGTAAGGAATGCGAATTTGTCTAGCCTGTTTTTTGACAGTGATGAACAAGAAATTATTTTTATGCAAGCATAAAAACAGGTAATTGTGAACTTTATTGTAATGATCCAGACAAGGAAATTTATTTTCTTCTTAAGATTAACCAAATTGTGAAGTGGCATATTTAAATCATTAAAGGGAAAACACTAATTTGAGAAAGAAGATTATATAAAGGAACTTATAGCATTTTTGTGAAGAGGATTAATCACAAAAATATTTTTTGCTTTATGAAGATAATATTTGAAGTAGTTCTCTAAAATTTGGCTATTAACCAAAAGGTTAATTGATTCTTTTCTTCTGCTCCATTGTGGTTAACATACTAATTCTTCTTATTAAAGACCCATTTTATTATGCAAATGAAAAAAAACACACAAGATGTCATGTTGAGAGAGGGATGCTTTTTGCCCAGTCTCAGACACCTGCTTCAGCTCTCCACCCCCACCTCTGCTTCCAGTGGCTGCCATGCTAGAGGCTTAGTGATCTGGTTCAGTGGGTGTGGGGTGCTTGAATTCTGGCTCACATTTTCTTTGTGACTATATTCTTGTTTTGCCTTACGATGTTTCTCCTTCCAGCTCTCAGCATGCCAACAGCAGCTGCATCATGGCACTCACTCTGCTGCCAAGAGGGCAGGCAGCCTCCTTGGAGACTGTAATGCTGCACTCCAGCCAACTGTTAAGGAGATGCTGGAGTAATACATGCAACACAACTGAAATTCAGATCATTCTAGAAAGCATTTGCTAGAATACTTTGTCCATGCTATTCATAAACTAAGTAACCTAAAATTTTTAGTACCTTTTGTTTATGAAAACTTTTCAAACAGGTGAAGACAGAATACTATAGGGTATCCTTACCTTCCTAACTGCTTCAGTAATTACCAACTCAAGTTATCTTAGTTCACAATATGTGGTGATTTTCTCATGGTTTTATCCAGACATGTAGTAGGCTTATTGTTGTTTTCAATCCCTTTTCAGTTTGTAGTAAGATATATTTTCTAATATGACACATAAATTTTCAAGACTTAGTTGATTTGGTCAGTGCCACAGGTAGGGAATGTCCAGTCCTTAGACCCCTCAAAAACATTTGGTACAAAAAAAAAAATGGTACATGACTGAACTGAATAAGCTTCCTTTATGCATCCGCAGGCTGCCTTTGGCTTTCTGACTGTATTGATAATTTTGTATGGCCTGAGAACGATGCTATAAATACTCAGATCTTTTGGCATAAAAAAAGGTTATCTACCCCTGCATGTCTGAAATATGTAGGCTTGAAGAACATATTGGGGGTTGTTTCCATAGTGTAGTGGTTATGGCATTTGCCTGACACACAAAAGGTCCCGGGTTTGAAACCAGGCAAAACATGTGCATGTAAACTAGGACCAGGATCATGGCCTAGTAGGAGAGTGCCTGCCTAGTATGCACAAAGCTCTGGGTTCAATACTCAGAAAAAGCCACAAGTGATGCTGTGGCTCAAGTGGTAGAGCAATATCCTTGAGAGAGCCCAAGGACAGTGCTTGGGCCCTGAGATGAAGCCCGAGCTTCATATGGAGAACATATTGGGCTTGATTCTTAGTTTCATCACTAATAAACAATTGAACTATAATAACTTCCTTAACCTTGCTGTGCCTCATTATCCCCAGTGTTTTTTCCCCCAGTCCTGGGCTCAGGGCCTGAGCACTGTCCTTGGGTTTTCTCAAGGCTAGAGCTCTATGACTTGAGCCACAGCACCACTTCTGGCTTCTTTCCATGTATGTGGTACTGAGGAATTGAACTCTGGTCTTTGTGCATGCTAGGCAAGCACTCTACCACTAGGTCAAACTCCTGGCCCTATCCCCAGTCTCTTAAGTAGGGGCACACTTACCAGGGCTGTTCTAAGACTTTACTGAGTGGATACATTGAAGCAACTTAGGTATAGCCTGACTCAAGGAAAGTGTTAGTGGCTATCTTTATTGTGCTTAGCAGCAGCAGCAGCAGCAGCTCCAATATCTTTTGCCCCTTTTCATTCATTTTTCAAAATAGAGAGCTGAGCCCCAGATGAGTGAAACAACTGCCTTTAGGTCGGTAGCAGCTTTATCAGGAGAACCTAAACAAGAAACCACAGATTTCAAATCTTTTATTGTACTAGATATGTTCTCAAGGAATAATACTGTGGCAGATAGAATGATTTGTAAAGGAAAGGAAGAGGATTAACAAAAGCTTTAACAAAGGGAATAAAAATTGCTGTTAAAGAGAGAAGCCTTAAAACTTGTGTGTTTAGAAAGCAGAATGTTATAAATAATATACCTCATCTTTAGTGGACAAGGTGAGATTTTAGGAATGAAGGGAATGATTTGTTCGTGAAAACTACAACATTCTGTGCATAAGCAAAAAGGAATTTTGCATACAGGATTAAGCTAATTTGTGGAGGGAAGATTTGCACCTGAGATTAAGATGAAAGGCAAGAAAGAAAAAGAAAGAGGTTGTATGAACATCAGGGAATGTCAAGCACAAGAGGGAGTCTAGACTTCTCTAAAGCCAAGTAGGATCTGATATTTCTTCTTCCTTCCTTCCTTCTTCCTTCCTTCCTTTCTTTTTTGCCAGTCTTGGGGCTTGAACTCAGGTCCTGAGCAGTGTCCTTGGGCTTTCTCAAGGCAAGAGCTCTACCACTTGAGCCGCCCCACCACTTCCAGCTTTTTCTGTGTATGTGGTACTGAGGAATTGAACCCAGGGATTTGTGCGTGCTAGGCAAGCACTCTACCAGTAGGCCAGACTCCCAGCCCAGGATCTGATATTTCTAAAGTTTTAATTCACTTACTTCACTAGTCCGCAAATATGACTTTATTTATTTTTCATGACTATCCTATGAAATAAATACTCTATTGCTCTTCTAAATCAGCCAAGGATACTGAGGCATGACAAATCAAGTAACCCAAGGCTATTTGCTTATTAACAAATAGGAGACCTGTGACCAGAATTTGTGTCTTGACCTCTGTTCCCTCTCCCTGACAGGTAACCTTGAGATTAATATGCTGCATCCAAATGGAGCTTCCTTTTCAGTTTTGCTTCTTTTTCAGTTTTCCTCTATAAGCTGGTACCTTCTGACACTATTCATTTACTTACTTAGGTGGCACAGAGTTTGAGCACAAGGCCTTCTGTATGGTAGGCGCTTTACCACTTGACATACCCACATCCTTTTGCTTTGGTCATTTTTCAAATGGGTTTCATGTTTTGTTTTGTTTTCTTTTTCCTAAGCCTGGCCTCAGACATCAGTATTCCTACTTGTTTCCCAAACAACTGCAATTACTGGACTGCTACCACACTTGACATCTTGTTTGGTCTTGTTGACTTTTGCTAGCCTCCAGTCTTGATCCTTCTGACCTGTGACTCTAGAGTAGCTAGGAGACATGTGTGAGCCATCCTACGTGCCTAACAGCTCCACTGGATGAGTGTTGGGTACCTCATGTCTCCAACCCTGGATTATTTCTTATTTTCTTCTATTTTTAATACTTATACAAAGGAGTTTCAATTCAGTATGTCAGTTTATAAGAGTAAAGTACATCTTAACCACCAGTCAACCATCTTCCTGCCCAAATTTGCTCTCTTGGCACTCCTTCTCATCCATATGAATGCTGACTCTATCCTTATTGTTTAGGCCAATAACTTTAGACTTATTCTCAATTACACTGTTGTTCCTGTACACTACCTTTTTTTTTTATCAGCAAACCCTGTTGGTTTTTACTATTGAAGTTTATAAGAAATTCAACCTTTTTTTTCTTTCTCATTTTTGTTTTCACAACCCTAATCAACATCACAATCATCTCTGTTCTTAGCATTTTCTTGTCTCCTTTTCTGGTCACTTATCCCAGTGTGTACTGTTAACATAGCAAATAGAGATGATTTCTTTGAAGAAATCAGTCAGAATATATATCCTCAGAAATAAGATGTTCTTTAGGTTTTTTTTTTTAATTTTGTTTGTTTGTTTTGTAGGACACAGGGCTGGAACTCAGACTGGGTGCTCTCCCTGAGCTCTTCAACCAAGGCTACTTCCCTACACTTGAGCTACAGCCCCACTTCCGGTTTTCTATAGGTTAATTGGAGATAAGAGTCTCAGGTCCTTTTGTGCCCGGGCTGGCTCTGAACCTTGATCCTCAGATCTCAGCCTCCTGAGTAGCTAGGATTGCAGGTGTGAGTGCCCAGTTTCTTTAGGGTTTTTTTTTAAAAATCTAATATGCAGCAATATCAATTTTATACACAAAATGTTTGCTGAAAGAAGTCAAATCACTTCATACATCCTAGGAAGAAACCTGAAGTAATCCCAATATTCTAGGTGCTACATAATGAATAATGTTATTTTTAAGCATATACACAAAGCTGTGTTTTTGTACACTTAATACCTATGTATCATCTTCGCTCTTTCTTCATCTGAGTAATGGTTAGACATATGTGTTTAGTTTCTGTATGAATTTTACACTTCACTAAAATGTTTCACAAAAGATATTATTTCTCCTATGGGAACTTACAGCTAGCACTTAATAGCCACCAGAATATAAACTCCGTGCAGGCAAACATCTTGTATGCTTTTATCCATTCAATAAAGATGTATTGAGCTCTGGGACTTATGTATTTACTGTACAGCAGTGGATATGAGAGATACAATTTCTGAAGGGTGATAAATCAAAATAAATCACATAGAATACATCAAGTTCTTAAAGGGTCGTGGAAAGACAGAAAGCAGGAGGGAACGATGGGAATGCACCATGTAACAGATGAGGGAACAGCGTACAGTGCTCAATGAGATGGTTAGGAATTGGGTCAGTATTTGAAAGGAGCAGAAGGAAGGAGCTCTTGATCCAGGATAAGAACTTCCTGGGCAGAGGGAATAAGAAGCAAGAGTCTTTGGCAAAAATAGGCCGAGAGTAAAGTAGCTACAAGGAGGAGGCAGTGGGACCAGAAAAGATTGAAGGCAAACAGGCAAGTTAGAGATAAAGATCAGAAAAGTACCATGTGAGGAAGGTTGGTGGTAGAGATTATATTGGGGTTTTGTCAAGATGGAATCTCACTATAAAGCCCAGGCTCTTGGATCTCAAGATCCTTCTGCCTCTGTCATCAGATTGCTAGGATTACAGTGCTGGGATTACAGGTGTGAACCACCACTCTTCTTTTTTTTTTTTCATTTAATTTTTCTTAAACCAGTTGGAATTACAGCTCAGCTACTTGTCACAAGAGATCATTCATTTTCATGGGTCTAAAGAAACTTTCATTTGTAGTGTATTCTGCTGCTGATGGGTATATAGATAGCTTCCAGCATGGTGCTTTGTGATAAGGCCTTTATGATGAACACCCTTTTGCATATCTTTTAATAAATAAATAAATGGTGTTTGTAGGAGATATAAATTTTAAAGGAATTGAACAAGTATATCAGTTTTTTGCATAATGCTTGTGACGTGTTAGATTGTGTGAAAGTCTTTATCGTCATGATATACATTAGAGGTAAAATCTCAAGTACATAGAATAAAGCAGGAAAGTCTGCAAGGTAGAGAATGAAAGATGTGTTCGTTTCATTGTTTGTCCTTGAGAGACCCCGTGTCTAGTTAGAGATCAAATCTATGTACTATGTATATGAAACAGCAGCTGGCAAGAACACATATAGGAAGCATATGTTATGTCCTAGGCAGTGTGCCCCCATAAACATTAAGAAGCAGAAGAGAGCAAGATCACTTAGAATTCTATAACAACAGTCTATAGAGTAGCTGGGCATTCATCAGAACCCCTGAAGCAACCAAGCAGAATCAAGCTTTGTAGACATCACCTGGCTAAGAAAATAGCAAGAATGCCAATTTGTATATAAGGGAGGTATCAGTAGCCAGTCTGAGGAAGAAGAGTGTTAGAGGTTTGGATGTAGTTATTTCTCAGATACGTGAATAGTTTGCATTCATATCTGGAAGTATTTCTCTATTCCTCACTAATCAATCTTTGTGATATATTGATGCCACACTTACCACTGCTAAACTTCACAGCTCATACGGTCTAAATGTTTTAAATATATATGTATTTTTAGACCAGCAAAGAAAACTCAACCAGTGTGACTGTAGCAAGCCTTGAGATGGAAAATAAGGCAGGCCAGATGCTGGAGAACAGCGCACTGATGGCCGAGCTCCTGAGCGACGTACCCTTCACCTTGGCCCCTCATGTGCTGGCTGTGCAAGGCACCATCAGCGACCTTCCTGACCACTTACTCTCCTATGATGTCAGCGAAAACCTGTCACGATTTTGGTATGATTTCACTCTTGAAAACTCAGTGCTCTGTGATTCATAATTTTCATGTTTGTTTGTACCTAAGCTTTCAGAAAAACAAAGCAGTTTACCTATTTTATTGAATTTATTGGATGTTCTTGGCAGTTCACTCTTTAAAGGCCCACAGACAAGCAAGGATCATAAAACAAATAAAATAGCATTATTTTCATAGTCAACTTGTATAAAAAGGAACTTCAGTCTTACTTCTCTCCTTCCCCCCCCACATAATAAACGTAAAAATGAAGCTATTGAGGTTTTATGAGAGCAATAGGTTGTTTGGTCTTCAAAGTATTGTGCCTGGGTCCTCACAACTTAGCAGGAGCTTGAAATGCATGGAAATTCTCTTCTCCAATTTTGAAAAAGGTTGAGTTTCCTTTTTATTGTCTGCTATAGTGTTTATGAATGAGTTCAGAAAAAGTTTCCCTTTACTTCCTTCAGTCCCAAAGTAGACAAAGTAATGTGGAAACTTAAAACTTGTCCTAAATACAGTTGCAGTGTGCCAGCACAGGACTGCTCAGAAACAGCCTGCTCACTGCAGGCTGTTCAGTGACACCTTTCCATTTTCTTAGAACCAGAGCAGCCCTTCCTACCTGTGTGATTGTGGCCTTCCCACTTTTGTTGTCTGCCTTTCTGTCCCTTCCCAGCATGCTTTCATACCATCCTTCCAAAGAACTGTACTCTGCTTCTGCCGCAGTTGTCATCTGCTCTTCTTACCACATATGTTCCCAGTTCATGAAGGAGCCACATTTCCTTCCAACCTCACAGCCTCCTAAAGAAAAAAATATCACCATGATCCTTATTATTGCTGATAACACCCTTATTTAGAATTGTTTTGGCCAAAATACAGATGGAAAGGTTTTATTTTATACATACTGAACTAATTTCCAATTAAAGTGTAGGCAAAACACCTAGATATGACTTTTAGTTATTATTTATTCTAAGTAAAACTGAAAGCTGTCATTGATCAGCTTAAAAGGAAGATTGGTATCTTGTAATAGGGAATTTTCTATGCAATGCAAAATGAAATTCCCATTTATTCAATTAGTAGAATGTGATTTACTAATTTGATACCAAACCTTTAAGCATATTTTTTTCATAAAGAGAAAGTGCCATAGCAAAACTAAACACTGTGCATAAAGGTACATAAATTTTAATGGGTTATGCATGCTTGTTTAATAAATGTGGCATGGTCTTAATAAAAATACTATATTATTTAAAGTTAAAGGAATATTTCTATTGACAAAAAATACTTCATTTCCAATTAACATTACATAGGAGGTTAATGATTAAATTAGATCCTTACATAGTTTTCATAAAACATCAGTCTAGGAAATATGACATCATTGACACAAATGTAAATATTTGTGCTCTTTTTTGTGAAGGCACAACCTTCTAATATCCATGTTAATATATTTTTAAAACTTAATGTAAACACATAGTCAACTTGTCTAGTATGTGTTAAATTTTCTCTAAATTACATATTTCATTTATATTTATTTCTACCATGTTTAGATGTCCTGTTATTTGTCTATAAAATTGTTCTATTTAAATAAATATTTTGATTATTTCAGATTCATAAAAATGGTTTTCTTTGCATTATTTATATCGGAATGCAAGTTGTAGATTCTGTAGGAGGCCAATAGTTAAGGCACACCAGATACTGTAGTGAGAGAAAAGTATTCTTAAGTGTAAATTTTCAAGAACATTGGAAATGATAAGGTTACTAACCTTCACTTAATAGGACTACAACAATTAGAGGGAAGAAAAAGCAGGAACATCTAGCATGATCCCCTTCATCAAAAAAATTGTTAAGAATATTACTAATGACTTATTTTTTACAAAAGTAATTGTGAAATGTCCACTTAGCTGCTCTTATCCTGTATGTAAATCAGTATTAATACTTGAAAACCAAAAGAAACTTGAGAAATCCAGCAACTCCACTTACCCAAGGGAAAAGTAAAGCCTAGAAATGTTAAATGATTTAATAAGACACCTAGTTAACCAAGTACTGGTGCCTATAATCTTAGCTACTCCCTGTAATCTTAGCTACTAAGGATGTACACAGTGCAGAGTACCTATTAATCATACAGCTTAGAAATGTACAAAAACAATAGCTACCTATATTATTTATAGCTCCTCTGTATCCCAATATATTTTATGAAAAATATTTTAAAGTATGTTAATTGATCTTCCCTTAGATAAAAATGTTGTAGTGAACCATCCGTTTTCTTATCAGGTTTTTAATTCTTTCTTTTATGCTATTCTTGTAAATGGCTGCATGTTTAAAGTAAATGAATTCACTGAAATTTTTTTGAGGGGAAGTATTAGAACTTGACCTCAATGCATCATACTTGCTAGGCAAGTGTTCACAGCCCTTTTGTTTCTCATTTGTTTTTCAGACAGAGTCTTGAGCTTTCACCTGGCCTAGCCTCACCTTGTAATTCTTCTATCTCTATCTCTGGAATAACTGAGATTATAAGTATTTCACCATGACTGTTATTGTTGTTTGGTTAACTTTTGGGTTTGGTTTTGGTGTATTAAGGCAGGGTCTTACTATGTTGACTTAGAGTTTACTATGTAGCCAAGCTGTCCTTGAACTAGAAATCCTCCTGCCTCAGCCTCCTTCTTGGTACCATTATGATTTACCCTACCATGCCCAACTCTAAATCTTATTTGTAATGCTAATATATATTCAGGAAGTTGTACGTTTTCTTCTTTATCAACTTTCTATAATGGCTTTTGCATTATTTCCTAAAAAATTATAGAAACAAAATTTAGGTCAATTTGTTATTTGGTTGATAAACTTTTTGAATTATACTATTAAAATTTTAAGAGAAGCACAGTTGTCATTACCAATTCTAGAAACACACACTAGTTCTCCCAAGGAAACATTTATTGATAACAGTACTATTTTATCCTCCCTCGAGGAGGATGAAAAAAATCATGTCTTTTCCAGAGACTTTTATGTTCTGAAAGAGTGTTATATCAGGCTTCGTCATCTTTCCTCCTGCAATTACAATTGAACACTGCCATCAGTAATCTGCCTTCAGAGATGAATGCATTACCTTATTAATCATGTCCCCAATAATAGTAACATATATATTTATTGAATAGGTGATTGAAAGATGTTACCTCTTTCAAAGCTGCTGAGACATTTGGGTTTGTAGACATTATCTTTTGAGCATTTGTAGCATATAACTGAGGGCATGACCTAAATATTATTGGGAAACCTAAGACTCTCAATGTAGATCTGGCTACATTAGCTTTACAGATGAAATATTCTTATGTTTCAAGAAACTGATTTATTGTGCCATATGGTTTGGTGGATAGATGTGTATAAGAGAAAAAGAGAAATGTATGGATTGATGCATGGAAACACTGCTACAATCAGTATAGCAATAGATCAATCATCTGTTGTTAATTAAAGTGACCTTTTTAACTTTAGAAGTGGGGATTTACAGAAAACATACAAAGATAGTGTGGAGATTTCCCTCACCAGTTTTTCTTCATGTGGTCCTTTGTCACAAAAGCCAGCATTGTTACTTCTAACTCCTTACTCTGTTCAGATTTCAGTTACCCTCTGTTATCTTCTTTCTTGTCTAATATCCTATCCCGTATTGTATTTAGTAATCTTATTTGTTTACGATCTCTTGACTAATGAATGTTTCTTCCATTCTTTATTTTTCTTCTTTCTTTCTTTTTTTTAGGGTCTTGATATTTTTTGTGGATTATTACACAGGACTTTGATAGACTTTTCTTTTGTTTTTTGTTTTCTTTTCCTGTCCTGGATCTTGAACTCTGGCCCTGAATCCTGTTCTTCAACTTCTTTTGTTCAATCTAGGGCTCTACCACTTGACCCACAGGGCTGCTTCTGGTTTTTTTTTTTGTTTTTTTTTTCTGAATAGTTTATTGGAGATAAGAGTGCTATGGATTTTCCTGCTTGGGCTGGTTCTGAACTGCAATCCTTAGATCTCAGCCTCCTGAGTAGCTAGATTACAGGTGTGAACCACTGGCACCTGGCAATTTTTTTTCTTTTTCTTTTCTTTTTTTTTTAAATTTTTTTATTTTTTTACCTGGTTAAACTATATTTTCAGTGTTTGGGAGAAAGGAAATCCATGAAATCATGCCATATCAGGAGCATATGCTAGCCAAACACCAGTGGCTTTGCCTATAATCTTTGCCACTCAGGAGACAAAGGTCAGAGAATTACAGATCTGCCCAGGCAGGCAGATCTGAGGAACTCTTAAATCCAATTAGCCAGCAAAATCCAGAAGTGGAGATATGGCTCAAGTGGTGGAGCTACCAGCTATGTGTGAAATCCTCATTGAGAGCCAAAGTCCAGAAGTCCCAGCTCTAGAACATACACCCTCCCCCCCCCACAAAAAAAAAAAAAACTAGAGCTGGACTTAGCTCACACATACTCCAAAGTACTTTGGAGGCAGAAATCAGGAAGGTCAAAGTTTGAGGCCAACCCATTCATGAAGTAAACTGGACCTGGAAGAAATGTATAATCTCAACTACACTATGGGGCATAAACTGGAAGATTGTGATCCAGGATGGCCTGGGAGGGTGAGGCCCTATTTAAAAGTACCTAAAGCAACAAGTGGCTGGGGCATGACTCAGGTAATAAAGGGCCTGTCTAGCCAATATGAGGCCTTGAGATCAACTCTCATACTGCCATGTTTTTCAAGTTTCTCTGTTATAAAGTCATTTCTTCCCATCTTTTTTTTTTTTTAAATCTGTACCTTTTGGAATGAACTAAAAAAGTACCACCCATAATTTCAGGATAGAGAATTAAACTCTATCTCCTTGAGGCAAGCAGGTCACATAAATTATTTGGAAGCCTTCTGCATGGATAACATGTCTATTGCCCCAATCCTACATTAGCATGAATTTAAATATTTAATTTTTTGCCAGTCCTGGGGCTTGAACTCAGGGCCTGAGCACTGTCCTTGGGCTTTTTCCTCAAGGCTAGTGCTCTACCACTTGAGCCACAGCACCACTTCTAGTTTTTTCTATGTATGTGGTACCCGGGAATTGAACCTGGGTCTTCCTGCATGTTAGGCAAGTACTCTACCACTAGACCAAACTCCTGGTCCCTAAATATTTAATCTTTTACCAAGTTTAAATCAGTGACAAATGCATAGGTACATTTTTATAAAAGAAAAATTCGAAACATTTTACATATAGAGATTCACATCATTTAATGTTAAATAATGATATTATGTTGGAGATGACGTTGCATTCAGTAGTTTACCAAAATTCATCGTTCTGTAAATATCAGGTATATTTATTCTTTAATTTCCATGACTATTGTTGCATAATGAAGAGTCCTATCACAACATTTTGGCCTATAAAAGACCACGTATCTAAAAGTGGAACCTGTGAGATGATAATGGAACTGAAAAATGCCTGTTGCCTAATACTTTCACTGAACCGTTTCTATGCTTAGGTATGTTTAGACAAATACTTACCATTGTGTACATTTGCCTTTAGTATTCAATAGGACAACATGGTTGTCAGTTTTGTGCCGAGGAGTAATAGAGTATGCCATGTATCCTAGATGTGTGCCACCTAAGTTTGTGTCACTGCATTGCGATGTGCACAACAAATTCACTTCATGACTTTTCTCAAAATACATTCTAACCCATGCTGAACTGAAGTGCTTTCTTGAAGGACCACAAATGTGTCATCCTATGTGGAGCCTCTTATCCTCCCTCCCACTTTCCAGAGATCACTGCATCTTATTTTCAATGCCATTCTTCAGCATGTAGTGTGGAAGTGAGACCAAATGTAATCATTATCTTCTTTAAGGAGCCAAAAGGACTCCTAATATGTTGAACTCTTCTCTGTAATAGATGCTATTTGTTTCTAGCAATAGTGTCCTAAAGAAATAAGAATTTCATCT
The DNA here is from genome assembly GCF_031878675.1 of Megascapheus bottae. NCBI lineage: Eukaryota > Metazoa > Chordata > Mammalia > Rodentia > Geomyidae > Megascapheus > Megascapheus bottae. Next base: position 53,696,606 of record NC_143513.1, read on the forward strand.
TCAATCTATAAGAATTGTTTTAAGAAGAAAACTCAAGACTTCTTAGAGGTGCTCAAGAAATATTTTACTTCTGATTAATGAAAACTCAATGTGCAAACTCATACAATTTCAATTGGGAATCAAAAAAACAGTTGAAACAAAAAGCTTCTTATTTTGTCCTTGGAAGAACCCTGAATATAGTTCTGTGAAGAGTTTGTGTAGTCCCCAAATTTCACCCATACAAAGAAAGGAAGTTCCTTATAATCATAGGTGAAGGAAAAGATAATTACACCCAGAACTACCCATCAGTAAACTAACTCTGAACTATCCTCAAGACAGCTTGTTACTTAACAGCAAGGCCAGAAAGGGAGTCAGACAATAAACCATTTTAGAAGTTGGTTAAGCAGACAGACTTCAGTTTAGGAGTCCTGCCAGGGATGAACAATCTAGTGTCTGACATCTGGGTTGTGAGGCTGCCAAGTTTGCCCCTTGTGCGGCCACAGGTGTTAGATATAACTCCAAGGCATGTGAAAGAAGGAATGGGATGACATCAGTTTCATTTCGCATATATGTTTGTGTGTGAATTTCTTTTCAATTTTCTTTTTTCAAAGGGTGCATAATTTATTTTGTTTTAAAATTAATTTATTTTCTACATGGTAAGTCAACATTTGGGAGGCTACAGAAGAAGAAGCTTTTGTTCAAAAACAAGGGCTGAGTTCTTACACCTACATACAGGTACACTGTACACTACCATACTGTGCATAATATTGTTAGTTTAGCCTTTCGAATAGAACTTCTCAGGATAAAAGAGAAACAAATGGGAACTAAAAAGCACAGTAGGGCAAATGGATCTACAAGCCCCAAACATTCATTCTCGCCTATAGTCTCCTTCTTGTCCCAGTTTTGAATGTTCAGGAAAATATCTGTTATCCGTACATAATTTGAGCCTGGACCAGACCAACGCCATTAGTCAATCACAACTTAAAACAGGAAGACTAAACTCTCCTCTTCTCCTTGCAGGAGAAGGAAAATCTGGAAGTCTCCACTTCCCATAGATATCTGAGTTTCTCAACCTTAAAGTTGTAGGAGCTGTAAAGAACTAATTGTCAGTAGGATTTCTTAACATATGTCTTTGCCTTCACAAATTGAATTCAGTGGAGGAAGAAGGAGTTGCCAGCTTTTATCTTTAGATTGAATCTCTTCTAAAGAAAAATGATTGAGCTCTTTAAGCCATTATCTTTCCCATTTTATGTACATCAATGTCTTTCTTATTGTATCCTTCACATATTCTACCAGCCAAAAGATTTTTTTAATTAAAGAATTTATTAACATTGATTTTTACATCATATTTCAAATGACATGTTTAACAAACATCCAAAAGATTTTTGACAAATTTCATTTGTAATATTTTTATAAAGACAGCAGGTAAACTGTTTAAGCTTTTTCAGAGTACAGCCCTCACACTGCATTCCAGTTAAGAACCTGTACTCTCTCATTGATAGTCTACTGGATTTCTGCTTAGAAACATATAGTAAATCCTTAGTCAGAATTTTTTGAATGACTGGCCCAAATAAATAAGTTATTAAATTATCTATAAGATTTCCCAAAGGCAACAAAATACAATTTCAAAACTTTTGTAGTTTGTCTGTCCTCAATAAGGGCTTGTGTTTGTGCATCTGAAAATAATTCTTAGCTTACTAAGTCTCTACAAATTGTGCCTTTCATCTGCTTAGAGCATTCTTCATGTTTTCAGATTGCATTTACTTCTGTCTTTAGCATGGCTTCATGGTAAGAGCTGATTCTACACAATACAGTATATTTTAGTGCTGAAGATTAATTCATTTCAGGCTTTTTCTCTCTGCCAAGTTTTCTGTATGTGTTCTTGGTTATGTTTTCATGTATTCCTATCCCTGAGTTTTTAATCCTATCTGACCTTTCCTCAAAAAATATATTCTCTTTCCAAATGCTTTTCTTCAAACATGTATATGCAAGTGTACATTTTAGAAAGTTTTGTTTTCCTAGAAGTAATGTGTCTTTCTATATTGCATTTATCTCTACACATCCTACTTTATCAATTTCTTTGTGATATGAACACCTCTAGATCTTTCCCATTCAATTCCAACAATAAACTCCTTTCTCTTCTCTTTACAGTAAGCTTCTTGAGAGAATGGTCTATATTGTTTCTAAATCCTTAACCTTTATTCATTCAGTCATACGTTCTTCACTGGAAAGTCAGGTTGCAGAAAGCAATGGTTTCTATCCCTGAGAAAACCTACATGGAGTTTGTTCTACCTCAATAACCCACCCAATCTCTGTTTCTTTAAAGCAGTTATCACTATTGATCAATCACTTTTTTTTTTTGCCAGTCCTGGGCTTGAGCTCAGAGCCTGGGCACTGTCCTTGGACTTTCTCAAGGCTAGAACTCTACCACTTGAGCCTCAGCACCACTTCCAGCTTTTTCTATATATGTGGTACCAAGGAATCGAACCCTGGTCTTTGTGCATGCTAAGCAAGCACTTTAACCACTAGGCCAAACTCCCAGCCCAAAATTTTAGATACACTTTTATAGTTTTCCTTCCATCTCTGTAACTTCAATCTTAGACCCTAAGAGACATCCTTTCCTTGCTCCTTTCTAAAAAAGTTGGTATTTCTCAGAGTTCTATCCCTGGGTGCCTTCTTTACCCTTTCTGTACTCTCCTTATACAGTCATATCTATGTTAATCTATCACTGTTCACATACAAATCAATCTCCATCCCTGAAGTCTCTAGAAATTCCATATGCATATATATTATTAGTGTACCACAATGTATGTGTATTTGACTTGCCGTTATATATCCCTCTTGGCTATTACTAATTTATATGTGTTCTTTTTATTTCATTATTGCATTGAAACTCCTCAACTCCCTTCCTCTGCCCTATTTTTCTTTAAAGAATTCCCTCCTCATTTTCACATATAAGGGAAAACATGGATCCTTTGTCTTTCTGGACCTGAATTACTTCACTTGACATAATTTTTTCCCAAGTCTGTCCTTGTCTTTACAAATGGTAAACATGGCATAGCCATGTTTATTGCAGCACTATTCATCATAGCCAAGGTATGGAATCAGCCCAGATACCCCCTCAATGGTGAAATGGATGAAGAAAAAGTGGTATACATATATACAGTGGAATTTTACTCATTCTTTTTTCTATTTTATAAATAATTTAGCTTCTTAATTTTTGTATTTGATTAGCTGTATCAGCCCTAACTTAGTAATAGGATATTTATTAAGGATATTTTATATTTATTGCATACCCTTTCAAATAGTATTGATTAAGTTTTTAGATTAAACAACTGAGATTATGGATCACTATGAATAAATACATTTTCCCATGCATTTTATTTTTTGGTTTTCTTTAATATCTACCTGGAAGGAATTTTTCTTCTGTCTTCTGTTAAAATAGTATTGATTAGCACTTATTAAATTACATGGCTCCTTAAAAAACATGGGAGTGTATAGATTTAAATATATATATCCTATAAAGCAGAATGCCTGTTGTTTTAATGGGCTGTGGCATTTTGCTTTTATGTAACCAAGCCTCAGTGAAGGAATTGGAAATATTAACCCTTTTGGTGGTTGGTGTGCATTCTTGTGGGATGAGCTCACATTACTTTAAAGGGAAAACAAACAATTATCTGAAGAAGAAAGACCATCCTTTTGATTTTTCATGCAGTAAAGATGGTTCTAAAATATACAAGGCCCACTAATTTAGTAGCCAGTTTACTGGATTAATTCAGCTTTTTAAGTTCTGCAGTGAATGATAATGGCTTTATGCAATATTTACTAACTGAATGCTTGACCAATATAGTTACCATATTCATTATTGAAATAAGTTTCTCATCTTCACAGGCCCTCTTCCCACTCAATGCATCATTTTAAACACATGGAGAAAGCAGTAGTAGCAGTAATAGCCAGACTTTCCTAAACAAAGAAAAAGAAAAAGGCTAGTTTGTAAATTCTACTTTTTGTTATTTAAATAATAATTTGGAAATACTTTATAACATCAAGAAGTCATAAAATCTTTTATTAGATAAGATTTTCAGAATAAGTAGTCTCTAGAATTAAACCTGAAAGCAATTTCTTAGTCTTCATTAACTCCCCATTCTTGATTAAAGCATTGTGTTAAATGAGTACCAAGGGTCAATAGTTTCCTTTTTTCCCTAATTGAAAGACTATCTACTGAAACTCTCTCTACCCATCTTAGGTTTACCACCTTAGTAATTTTAAGTGACTCTGGGTTTCCACACTTGGCAGTGTACCACTATTACAGACTGTAGAAATAGCACTAGTTAAGCAAAGCAGTTTTTTCTGTATGTACATTATTTCCATTCAGGCTTTTTCTAGTATTTGTGGAGACAGATTAGAAACATTACTCTGTTTCATGTGGATCATGATAAGGGCCTCCCTACCCAGTGTAATCTGTCACCACCAATGGAGACCACTGGGCTTGTTTTTGTTGCATTGAAGGACAGCAGATGTGGTATCCTTCAGCCTGGGTGTGCTTTGTTAAGCTTGCTAAATACAAAGTGCCAGAAATGTACCCGGCACTTGACAAAACATTAAACACAAAGGACAAGACTCCATCCTTAAGCACTATTCATTTCAGAGTAAATATTTCAGATAGCAGTAACAGTATCAGGTTGACCACCAAAACAGGTTTGATGAAATATCAGGTAAGTGAGTCGATTGAATGAGAATCATAGAGATACTTCAGACAACACATTGTGGTGTTTGAGAGAACCTGAAGGAAAGTTTTGTTCATACTAGTTCAGTATTTTTGGAAAAGAAAAATTACTTTGCCCAGTGTACTTTTTGAAACAACAATAAGGCATGAAAAGAATGGCTAGCGTGGTGATAATGAGAGTGGTGAGAATTGATGGTGTTGATATTGGTGGTATGATGGTACAGCATATGGATTGACTACAGAAATGAAATGAAAAAAGGGTTGTAATTGTGTGACTATCTGCAAATATGAGCTACTCACTACCTATCTTGTCTTATACCAGTCTCATTATTCAACTCTATTTTTCAAGGGCCAAATCAGGCTAAAATCTTTCCTACCTTCTGCACCCCTCTCTCTTCCTTTTCAGTCCATGTCATCCCTCTTCTGATGGTACTTGTTTTTCCTGAGTTTGTGCTATTCACTGCTTGATTTAGCCCACTTTCTAGCTTCTTCCTGCTACTTTCCACAAAATAACATTTATAACATCTCAGAACACATAGTCTTCTAATTTCTCACAATTTGTCTGTATTCTAATGTGGTAAAACATTACCTCTTTAAATAAACCATGAGATACATAATGAGAAGCTAATAACTAACCTATATTAGAAAACCCCAGTGCTCAATAAATGAATAACTTCCAAAGACAATTCTGTTGTTGGATCTCAACTGATTGACCAGTTTGAAAGTACTTGTCATCATCAGTCATTAAGGAGTAATCACCTTTCCTTCTCCTACTTTGCCATCCCTGGTTTAAATATGTTGCTAAGCATGTGCTCCATTCTCCACATCAAGTCCTCTCTCAAAGATGTGCTTTCTGCCTGAGAAAAGGTAGGCCTGGTACTCTTTCAGAGCACATTTTGCCACTCCTCTGCCTGAATGGAAGTTAGTGAAGTACTCTTCCAGTAACAATCATGACAGCTAGGATATGGAGCTCTTATTGTCTCTATCCTCATAAGTGAAAAGGATGAAAATCAATCTTTATGCATGAATTTTAAAAAGATGCTTTGCAGCATGAAAACTTCTTAAATGGATTTCTGATTCATTGACATTTTGGTAGAAGATACCCACAATCAGAAAAATTTTGAAGCTCATGATTGTAGAACTATATTATCATCATTAGAAATGTTAAGGACCTTCTTTTTCTTCTTTGTCATTTTCAGATATTAATCATGTCACGTCAGCTTAGATTTGAAGCATATGATTTCTTTCACAGCACATTATACATATTAAGTAGGTGTTTAATAAAACTGAACACATGGTCATATGGATTGGGTGAGTGGATGAATGGGTGGATAGATGGATATAATCAAACTAAGTGCAATTATTTTTTTCTTTTCTTCTCCTCCTCCTCCTCTTTCTCTTCCTCCTCCTTATTTTTCTTCTTCACCAATTCTGGGGTTTGAACTCAGGGCCTGGGCACTGTCCTTGGACTTTTTCAAGGCTAGCACTCTATCACTTGAGCCATTTCAGGCTTTTTCTGTGTATGTGCTACTGAGGAGTCGAACCCAGTGCTTCGTGCATGCTAGGAAGCACTTTACCACTAGACCACTCTCCCAGCCCAATGCAATTAGTTTCTCTATAAAATAGAATTTCACAGAAGCATGGGAGTATCTGCATTGGTACAAATTTTCTGCATACTGTGACACAATCTAGAATAACAGCTGAAGAAATTCAAGTGTTTAGGTATAATTCAGTATTCACTCTCATTAGCTATTCTCAGTCACTGTAATGCAAGCTCAGTGCCCCTGGTTTCAGGAGTAGCATCCTCCAGTATTTGTCTAGTTGAACCTCTTAGAGGCTTGTCTCTCCTTTCCTTTCTCTCCAGCAATAGTGATCTTTGCCGCTTAGAATGACAAAGAAGCTATTTGTCATTCTAAAACTAATGATAAACTTGAATCTACAGCTATTACTCTCATTATACCTAAAACTTACAGAAAGAGAAAGAAAAAACATGACCCCTCTAAACCTAACCAGACAGGAATTGCCCCACCATTCCTTACCTCTCTACAATGTGCTATATAGAAATAAGTTGCATCTCTTTCCTCAGAATCCAGCTAAAGCAAGCAAATACCTCATGCATAATCACTATTACATAATGCTAAAGTAAAATATGAGATTGTTCTTCACTGCGTGCTATCATATTTACAGTGCATTTATCTACCAGAGAAATTGAATAACTTGTTACTATGTTAAACACAGTATTTTATAAGGACATTTAAATAATCTATCCTAATAACCCCTTTCAAAGGAAATGACAGCAAAATTCCTCTATATGTTTTCTGGCTAGTACTGAGGAGGTTTTTGTGTGGAATGTGCTTCTCTCCAGAGGCTGCCCCATGTGCAGACATGGCCAGGGAGGAGCTGGCCAGAGAAGCTTCTTCAGCAGCTCAAAACAGAAGGAGTGGATGGGTCAGTGTAGGCATGGAGCAGTGAGAAGAGGGAGAGGAAACCAGTTGATTTCATGCTCCTCTGGCTTGGGCACAGCTTAAGGATGCTCTGGCAGGGCCAGGAGGCAGCTGGATAGATTGAAAAGGCCTTTTGTCCCTGCAGTTCTCTAGCAGATCATGTTTGGGGTGACAGATGTAAGTGGACAGGCATGACTTCAGATAGGTCCAAAATGATCTTAATATCTTCCAGCTTAGCCTTGGTTGGAAAGTTCATGTTGTAATTGTTTGGAATTTTTAGACAGAAACGGGTGGAATTTCATCCTTTGGATATATAAAGGAGAACTTTATGCTTCTCTCTCTCCTAATAAAACATTTTATCCTTTGCTTAATGCATAGTGCTAAGTGCCTATCTTTTCCTTCCTTCCTTCCTTCCTTCCTTCCTTCCTTCCTTCCTTCCTTCCTTCCTTCCTTCCTTTTCTCTCTTCATTTCTTTCTTTTTTCCTTTCTTTTTTCCCTCCATCCTTCTCTTCCTTCCATCTTTTCTTTCTTCCTTGATTCCTTCCTTCCTTCCTCCCTTCCTTCCTTCCTTCCCTTCTTTTTTTCTCTCTTTCTGGCTTTCTTCTTTAAAGAAAAGTTGTCATTATGAATGTCAGAAAAGAAATCTGGGGAAGAATGAAATCTCTTAAAATCTATTTTTACTGTGCTTATGGAAATAACCATGTGATGCAGGAAAAAATGTGACCAAGGCTGATGTGAAAAACTCCAGCATTAAAAATAATGTCTGTAGTAATCCAAAAGGGAAATTAATTTTTCACTTTGAAGGTGTTCACATCATAAACACTAAAATAATGAATAATCTGGGTCTCCTGAGAAACTGCCACCTGGCACCTGCTGCTTCCCTTTGGGCTCTGGTGTGAAAGCCTCTCTACTCTCACTTTGGCCTCTGTCTCAGGAGATGTTGAAGAAGGACATTTTCCAAGCAATTTGAAATAATCTGTTGTTTAATTTGACACCGCTTCTACCATTGTTGAGTCACTAAGAATTGGACAGTGAAATCATCAGTGTTATTAAGAATAATAAAATAACACAAGGACATTTGAAGCACAAATATGTGTACATTGCTGGTACCATGTCTTCCAGCTCTCTGGGAGCAGAGATGAGACAGGGTGCCCACTCATTTCTGGGATACATCTTTGGAGATTCTGTGTTCACCTACAGGCAATGAAATAGATCCATGTTTTAACTTTTAAAATTCCTAACAGATTTAAAGTAAGTGTAATATCAGTCATTTAAATTACTCATCTTTAATGTTTCATGTTATTATATAAATGCTTAAAGTTAAAAAGAACAAAGCAATGCCTTGAGCAATTCCTTAATCATTTAGTAAATAATAACAATAATTACTGATAAATAGGTGATTTAAGGAACACCATTTTACAAATTTCCTCACTGTAATCACCTTCTTCCACATCAGTGTGTCCAAGCTTCCCAGGGTGACAAGACTACCATTCCATGCTCCAGCCTCAGCCCCCACTCAGAAACTCATAAATTCCTTCATCTGTAAGTGCTTTGTAAGAGTAGTAGCACATGTAGCTCATGCTGTGAACAGTCCTCACATAACAGATTTTCAAAGGTTCACAATTCTCCAAAAAGAAAATCCCTAAGTACAATCACATTCAAATTAATTTCTCACTTGGCTGAAATAATATCTTCCCAAGAAGCAGATAGAACTTCATGCCAGAGATTTTAGAGAGGTGGAATTGGGGTATACAAAGCAATAAACAAACAGTGAATGGGAAAAGAAAAGAAAGAAGAAAAATTCCTCCCTTTTGTTATAATACCGAACTGAAAGTTAAAGACCCTAAAATATTCTTGGACAGTCTTCTGGAGAAAAGAACTCAATGAAAAATTGAGAAAGAGATATTTAAGATCAAGTCATCTAAAAAGAGCTTTAAGAAATAACCCAATTAGTTTTAAAACATCCCAATTTTAGTACTTCCTTTGCCAGACAAACACAAGGTCTTGAGTTTAGTCCCTAATACCACAAAGGGAGGACAAAGAAATGTCCTAATTAGTTTAACTTTGAAAGCCATAAAAATAACGAAGTGGAAAAAATTGAAATTATCATTTAAGAAACCTGCTGTCACTTTTATCAGTCATTCATAACTTCGGAGTGCTGTATCATAATCCATTCCTCTCAGGTTCTCTGATAGCAAGATTCCCTACATGGAAATGTCAGCCTTACTGATTGTTTCCAATTTTCTCCCTTGCTTTCCCTAAACTATATTATTAATTTTGTATTGATAGAGACCACATGTTGACAAATTTCCTAGGGAACTGTTGACAAATAGTACCCATAAAAAAATCTCACCTTACCTTTTTTTTTTTCCCTGTTGGTTGTGGGGCTTGAACTCTGTACCTGGGCACTGTCCCTCAGCTCTTCAGTTCAAGTCTACTGCCCTAACCCTGAAGCCACAGTGCCACTTACAGTTTTCTAGTGGTCAATTTGAGATGAGTCTCAAGGACTTTAGTGCTTGGGCTGGCTTTGAATTGTGCTCCTCAGATCTCAGCCTCCTGAGTATCTAGGATTACAGGCAGTGAGCCACTGTGCCTGGTTCACCTTATTTTTTTTATTGACACATTCATGTAATTATAATTTTACCCTGGAATTAATGCAATGGACAAATTATTTAAAAGATTACTTGAAACCTAGTATATAAAAATCTAGATGAGGGCCGGGAGTTTGGCCTAGTGGTAAAGTGCTTGCCTTGCATGCACGAAGACCCGGGTTCAATTCCTCGGTACCACATACATAGAAAAAAGCTGGAAGTGGTGCTGAGGCTCAAGTGGTAGAGCTCTAGCCTTGAGAAAGTCCAAGGACAGTGCTCAGGCCCTGAGCTCAAGCCCAGGACTGGCAAAAAAAAAAAAAAATCTAGATGATCATTTCTCTCCATTTTGTCTCTCATCATTTCTCTTGTGCATAAATAAAAACTAATGTTTCATGCACAATTATTTTTATTTTTAAAACCATATTTTAGGGAAAGATTAGATTAGAATTCTAACATAGCTTCCTTATAGTTATGTTTTTCTATATGTTTGTTAATGTTTATAATAGTTTCTATTTAATCCTGGATTTACTTATGTATATAAGTAATTATACATGGAAAGGTACTAGATTTGAGTATGTATAAATATAAAATTAAAGAACTTGATATAATACAAACAGTTGTTGGTGGAACTTAATATAACAAGCCTTTTAAAAGCAGGTCTAATGAGTATTAAGATTTTTGCCTGGTACTGGTGGCTCTGGCCTATGATCCTTGCTATTCAAGAAGCTGAGATCTGAGGATCATGGTTTGAAGCCAACCCAGGTAGAAAAGTCCCTGTGAGAGGTTTATCTCCAATAAACTACTCAAAAATGCTGAAAGTAGTGCTGTGGCTCAAGTGACAGGGCACTAGCCTTGAGCAAAAAGAGGCCCAGGGACAGTCCCCATTCATGCACTGAGTTCAAGCTCCAGGACCAGCAATGGGGAGGGAGAAGGGGAGGGAAGGTGGAAGAGAGAGAGAGGGGGAGAGAGAGCGAAAAAAAGAAAGAAAGCAAAAGAAAGAAAGAAAGAAAGAAAGAAAGAAAGAAAGAAAGAAAAGAAAAAAATATTTTTTCTAAACTACTAAATTGGACATAAAGCAGTTTCTAGTCCTTCTCTCATGAGTTGGATGAGTCATTTAGCTTTTCTCAGCCAAAGTTTGGTTATTTTAAAATGGAAAATACAAAAATAATCATAGATCTTTGACCCTTTAAAATCACAACAGTGCACCATGTGCTGGGAAAACAGACAGAATGAAATTTTTTGTTGTTGTTGATCATGGGACTTGAACTTTGGGCCTGAACACTGTCCCTGAGCTCTTCAGCTCAAGGCTACCACCCTACTCCTTGAGCCACAGTGCCACTCCCAGTGTTCTGCTGATTAATCAGAGATAAGAGTCTCACAGACTTTTTAGTGCCAGGGCTGGCTTTGAACCATGATCCTCAGATCTCAGCCTCCTGAGTAGCTAGGATTACAGATGTGAGCCACCGCACCTAGCTGAAAAAATTTTTTTTAATTTCACAAATTAGGAATAAGATGAGTGTTGGTACCTTACACCTGTAATCTAACTGAGATCTGAGGATTGCAGTTCAAAGCCAGCCTGAACAGAAAAACACCTGTAATTCTTCATTTCCAGTTAACCATCAGAAAGCTAGAAATAGAGGTGTGGTTTGCGTGGTAGAAAGCCATACTTGAGCAAAAACCCAGTGAGTGCAAGGACCTGATTTCAAGCTCCAGTACCATCACCAAAACTAAAAAGGTTAGGTCTTCCACTTCCGATGGCAGTGGCAAATATTTCTGCTGGAGTGTAATTAGACCCTAAACCAAACATTTTGATTTGTTACAACACTCTCTAGAAGTATATAAATAAGCTTTTATTCTAAACCCCTTCCCTTGAAAATATTTAAAAGACCAACTAGAATCAAGTTAGAGTTTGAAAACACACACACACACACACATATATATATATATATATATATATATATATATATATATATATATATAGAGAGAGAGAGAGAGAGAGAGAGAGAGAGAGAGAGAGAGAGAGAGCAAGAACTGAGGGAAGATGCCAATAGGAATACTGTAAATTGCAAATTGGGAAAACTGGCTTCAAATTTCAGCCAGGAGAGAAAACTGAACCTGATCTTGGCTTTAAGCCTGTATTCCCTTTTTTTTTTTTTTTTTTTTCTCTTGTGGGGTGTGAACTCTAGGCCTGGGCCCTGTCCCTGAGCTCTTTATTTCAAGGTTAGCACTCTACCACTTTGAGCCACAGCACCACTTCCTCAGCCAGTATTCTTATGGAGAACTATGTTGGTCCTTCCAGCAACTAGCACAAGCTAAATCTCCATAGGAAAGCACCCTGTAGGCTACCCCATCAGATTCCACATGTATAATCATGGGAACAGTAGTTTGCAAAGACAACAAAGCAGTAGGAAGTAAGCTATTTTAACTGTTTTATGTAGAGTAGCTGTTTATGAAGACAAAGAAATAACATATAGAATGAAAAGAATGAGCAAGCAACAAAACTATCAGGAATGGTGAAACAGTTGTTAAAAGTAACTAAATGTCTTAATATAACACCTATGAATATTGAAAACAAGCACAGAGGTACTCAAAAAATTTTTAAGAAGCTTCTCTGAAAGGCAATCCACAGACTAACTGCATTGATATTAATATAAGCATATAGTCATCTGCCTCATTCCAGTCTTTCACTTGAGGCCAATATCTTTGCTTTGAGAGTGGTTACCTGACTGGAAATCCTCCCTCCCACGCCCCTTTTTGTGCTTGAACTATACCAATATGGCAGTTTCTAGGATTTTCAGTTTCAATTTGCTTTAAAATAAGACAAGAACTGAAAAACATTTGAGAAGGAATCTCAGTTCAGAATTCTAGATTCCCTTCCCTTCCCTCTCAGTATTTCATCATCTCCATGGCTCACATCTATTTGAAATCAAATTTTGAATTAGGTATATGGATCTACTTTTTCTAACATACTCAACCTAATGTTTATAGAAGCAAAAATTTTTTCATTCATATTTTATTCATTTTCATAATATGTAACTAAGTTATTTGATTGAAAAATAATGGCTTCAGGCAGAGCTAACTAATGGACTATTTCCAGCTACGCAGCTGAATTGATAGGACAGCCTTGTGAGGACATCTGGAAAGCTGCCCACTCGCTGTGAACACTTTAAATGAAGGGTGTCACTTACAAAGTGATCTGGCAAGTTGGACATTCTATTTAGTAGATTAAAAATAGCATGTATAGCTGAGATGGTTAATTTTATGTAGTAACTTGACTAGGCCATAGGGTGCTCAGACATTTAATTGAATATTGTTCTGGGTGTGTCTGTGAGGGCATTTCTTGATGAGGTTAATATTTGAATGGATAGATGAGTAGAGTAGATTGCCTATTTAGAATGGGTGGGCCTCACCAAGTCCATTGAAGATATGAGTGGAAATAAAAGGCTGAGTAAGGGCTAGTTCTTTTTTGCTTGAGCTAGGATGTTTCATTTCTGACCTGTCAGATTGAAATTACACATTAGCTTCCCTAGGTCTGTAACTTGCTAGCCACAGACCTGGGGATTTCTCAGTCTTAATCCCATGAGCCAATTCCTTACAATATATATTCATTTTTTTTACAATATATATTCTTATATACAATATATAATATAAGTATTATACAGAGAGATATGCATTAATAAATACCTAAATAAGTGGTTTTATTATGTATTACAATACTGTTATATATAAAAGAAACTTAATAAGACATACTATACAAAAACACTATTATTGTGACATTTCTGTAAATCTAAACTTACTCCAAAATGAAAAGTGTTTTAAGAAATAGTGCATACCATATGATCCTTCTTTCTGAAACTATTTCTAATTATTCTTTTTTTTTACTTATGTCTTTCTGCTTACCAAATGTGAGCAGAAAATCATTTTTCCATTGGAAAAATTTCTTTGTTTGAAGCTGGGTGTGGTGGTAGCCTTGAGCTGAAGAGTTCAGGAACAACGCCCAGGCCCAGAGTTCAAGCCCCGTGATGGAGCCCCCCCCCCCAAAAAAAAAAAAACCTGTATTTTCCTTTTTAAGGAACATACCTCCATTTTGCTACACTGATGAAATTACTCTTTAAAATGTTTTCATTGACAGGGTGATTTCTGTCAGTGATCCATCTCCAAAGTCACTATGGCATTTGATTTTGCACTTGTTTATGAGAATAATCTCGCTTTTGGAGTCTTCAAAGATGATTTTCCAATGAGGCTCTAAAATTAACAATACAAGACTAGAAGATTGTATCAGTATTAGGATATATATTCTTGACTGGCAGCTAGTAGTTCACATCACTGGTAATCCTAGCTACTCAGGAGGCTGAGATCTGAGATAGGGTCAAAAAGCTTATATCTCCAATTAACCAGCAAAATGCAGTGCCAGCCATATCAGAAAAAGGTAAGCAAGAGTACAAGTTCCTGAATTCAAAGCCCAGTATCAGTGTGTACGAGCATGTGCACGTGTGTGTGCACGCACACACACACACACACACCCACACACACATGAATATCTAAATGCCCAAAATTCAATGGTATAAACCACAGAAAAGTATTTCTCATAGCTCTGAAGGCTAGTAAATCCAGGATTAAGGAACCAGCAAGTATAGTGTCTGGTGAGTACCTATTTCCTGGCTCTTTGAAGCAGAAGTACTAAGTACTAGGATGCTCTCTAGAGACTTTTTTTGTGTGTGGATTTTGGGGCTTGAGCTCAGCTTGGGCACTGTCCCTGAGCTCTTCAGCTCAAGGCTACCACCCTACCCTTGAGCCAAGCCTCACTTCCCATTTTCTGAAGGTTAATTAGAGATAAGAATCTCCAGTCTTTTTGTGCCTGGGTTGGCTTTGAACCTTGATCCTCAGATCTCAGCCTCCTGAATAGCTAGGATTACTGGCATGAGCCATTGTGCCCAGTAGAGACTCGTGTAAGAACACTCCCCTCTCTTCACATCCTAATCAACCCCAAAGGCTCCATCTTTGAAAATCCTCATAAAGGGTAAGTGGGGATAAGTCTTTAATATAGGAATGAGGGTGGCGTCATATACATACCTATAAACTGACTTGAAGGTTTACATCTTTGTTGTTTTTGCTTTTCACAGCTGTATATATGATAAAGGAAGGGAAACCCTTGAATTATTGTTCTATGCCTCTGTCCAGTGACAAGATGGGAGACTAAAGAAATGATCTGATTTATATATCCAAATCAAAGCAGAGCTTGTCATGAGTCATGAGAATAATTAAAAGAACAGATTTCTAAATGTATTACAAATTGTAGTGCTTACTTCTTATCCTTTTTTCTTTATTCTTTGTTCTCTTCATCTCCTCCTCCGCCTCCTCCTTCTTTCTCCTCTTTCTTCTCTCCCCCTCTCTCTTTCCTCCTCCTTCCCTTCTGTCTTCATTCTTCTCTTCATCCCTGTATCTTAATATCCAACTTCTCTTTTGACTCTGTTGTAAATTTTCAAGGGAGCCATTTCCTTACTTCTATGACTCCCAAGTCTGTGAATGCTTAAGTTGTGGGGAGAGTCGCGTCACCTAGCAAGGCTCTTATCCATCAATCCAGAGGGCTATTGAATGCATGTCTTGACTGCAGAAGTGGCTACAAGCTTATCCATGTCTGGAAATGGTCCTCGGGTTTTCTAATTCCCCCTACTAATCAAAAGTTGTGTCTCGTCACTATTGTTTCATCTTTTTAACTTGCATTTAAAAGCAAGTGATGATCAGTACAAATGATGCTCACACTATATATGACATCAAAACCAAGTGAGTAGCTTATTAAAGCCAAATACTGGGACCTCATTCTCTGCCTTTCTCCCTTAGTAGGTTGGGGTGGGACTGAGGGCCGTTTTTTAACAAGTTCCCAGGTAATGCTGATGTAAGCATCGTGCTGATGCTGGTCCAGAGGCCACACTCAGGAATCACAGTGTAGAGCACAAAGATGCTACCTGCTGCCTAATTTCCTGACAGAGAAGAAAAATAGACAACATGTTCCACGTCTACAACTTATGCAGACAGTAAAAATCACAAGAACAATATGCATATTTTATCTTAAGATCAAAGTATAAAGCCTTTTTAAAATAATAATCACTTCTCAATATAAATTATTTTTAGAGATCATGAGTAATTTAAAAAAGTGTTAGAGGAAAAACGATTGGAATTTCTTTCAGAGTATATAAAAAGGTTAACTGTGGCATGTACATCTAAAAGATCTCCTGACTTGTATGAGCCATCTCCAGAAACACTTTCCATAGAACTGAAATAGAAATGATTATCTGAGTAAATTATCACCCACACTCCTTGTATGCATCATTTCATACTGCAAGACTTTTTTCTTTTCAAGGAATAATGGTTTTACATTTTACTCTGTGATGGCACTCTAATTGCTAAATATAATAGGGGAATTATGTTACAGAGTTAAAAGATTCCAAGTGAAAAGATAAGTCAAATACAGTAATCTCATCCACCAGTGATTCTTTAAAAAGTGTGATTCCTTCTCCTTTCCCCCTCCAACTGTCTCCCAATTGTGACCTCTTACACAGTTATTGTGAAAAAAGCTAACAGTGACCTGAGAATTCTCCTAGTCCATGAGTCTCTATGAGCCATTGGCCATTCCTGGTCCCCTGCTTGCAACACAGACCTGTGGTTCAAAGCCAGAAATATTTACTATCTTGCTCATTACTCAGAAGTTTACTGAGTCATGTTCCAGTTCACCCTACTCACTTGGCAAGTGATTAACATCTGGAGAGAGAAAAAGGATGCTCAGGTTTACTCATTCCAATAAAAACAGTATTGTTAAGGCCAAACAGCACCCTCACAGCTCCTATAAGAACTTTGTCCCCCAACAAAAGAGCCAGAAGGGGATACTTGAGTAAATTTGTATCACATTTTAATTCAAAAAACTCTTTCAAATGGCAGCATCTCTATTGCCTCCCTCCACAAAAAGCCCCAAAATTATAGAAGGCAATTTTTTCTCACATATGTACTAAGCACATTACTGGGCTAATACTTAGGGCTTATTTCTAACAATGAAAATAGTACCTTTTCATTGATTATGAGATCTATTAGGATCTCTTGTCTTTCTGAAAGTATACTAACATTGTGTCAGTCTTCTCTAGAGCCCAGAGCCCATGAAAGAACATACCAGGTAGTGTGAATTCTTATTTTTTTTTATTATAGTCATTAAGTAGGAAAAAAGGATATGAGTAAGGTAATTGTGTGTGTATGTCTGTGTATATGTGTATGTGAGAGAGTATGTAATATTTAATTTATGGTTCCATATCGAAAGTTATAAAATAATGTTAGGTATTCCCCAAGTTCTCTTATTTACATATTATTACGACTATAGATACACTCTAAATAAACAGGAACCAAAATTGACATTTTGTGTTAGTGCAGAATTGTACAATCAATTAAAAAGAAGTATTTTCACAAAAGGACCATTATTATTTTTTTGTTTACCTTGCACTTCTTTATCAAGTATCTCTCTTCAGTACCAAGAACCTACTGTGCTGAGACTAGATGCACACAACTTGGCCAAGATGGGGAGATCATCAGGTAGAGACACCTAGCACACTATCTGCAAGCTCTACCATGGAGGGGTTTTGGAAGATATGCTTGAGAGGAACCCTGAATGGTGAATGGGCACTTCCCATGAAAATATGTATGTCTCAGGAAATGGAAACTTAGTTTTCATGTTACATTTGTTTGGAGACCCTTTTGAACTCTGTTCTTTTGCCCATATTGATCACAAAACTTTTATCTCCATCTAGTCTTCAGAAAGTGTTAAGTATATGAATGGATAATGAGTGGAAGTATGAATGGATGAGTGAGTATGTGAGTAAGTTAATGAATGTACAAAAGGCAGAAGAATGGACCACGTGTTTAGAAAACTCACATAGCTGGAAGATAAGCCATGTAGGTTAGGCCCAATCTTCCAGCTATATAAGGAGTTGGAAAGGTGGGCCAATGTAAATTTACAGAGTACCCTGCATATACCACCCTAGATATTAGTAATTCTTTTAGCATTTACATGTGCAGTCTTGGGCAAGGTTTGGCCCCTGCACTTGTGGAGATTACTGTGTTACTGAAGCAGTGTTAATTATGGATATAAGATAGGCTCTGGAGACTGCTTGCCTGGGTTCTAGTTTAATTTACTCTTCATTCAGTATGTAGTCTTCAATTTCTCAGTGCTTCAATTTTATTATCTGTAAAACTAGGTTAATGATAGAAATGAACTCATAGTATTTGTGATGATCAAAATGTGATACTATATTTAAAACTGCCTGGTAGTACTCAATAAATATTAGATACTTTCATGATTAGGTAAAACAGAAATTGAACACATAAAGGGCAATAGAGAGTTGTAGAAGATGTGGCTTGAAGTGTAATGGGTAGTAACAGTGTGTAATAGTGAATAGTAAGTATGGGCTTCTCCAAAGAAGAATAACTAAAACTGGCCAGAAAGCAAGAGAGAGACAGAATGTCCCAAAGCTAAAGGAGGGCATGATTTATTTAAGATTAGGGCTCCTCGTGTAGACTGAAAGAAAAAAAAAACAGCAAAAATGAACAAACATTTAAAAGGAAGGGCAGTTACAATGCAGGAGATATATGGAAATGCATTAACTCTTTAAGGCCATTTGAGGTGACATTAGTAAATCATTGCTATAGTACTAAATGGTTCCCCTAATCACCCCAAAGAGTAAATGAATCCTCTGAAGAGTCTCAGGTGGTCCCATGTGGTCATGATGATTACAGATGCTTCTCAAGAGCCAAGTTAGTGGCCCAATTCTCACTTTACAGATAAGAAAACTGTAGCTTATTCTAGACCTCTTGGCCAGTTAATGACAAAACTTAGATTAGATATTAGTTAACTAGAGTGGCAAGCTAATAATTAGCTTTGCTGCTCTGGTACCCATAAGCATTTCAGAGATCATTCCCATAAGCCTTGGTCATTCAAGTTCACAGTGAAACAGTCCATTTTCATTCCCAGGAAGTAGGCAAGTGTTGCAGAAAGGTTGATTTAAATGTTTTTTCTGTACAACATGCTCAGTTTTTGGCTTTGTTATTATTGGATACTGTTAGTTGTAGAACTATAAAAACTCAAGTTGGTAAAGGAGATAGGAAACATTTTCACAATAGAGACAGGGAGCAGATGTCTCAAATTGCGTGTGTGTGTGTGTGTGTGTGTGTGTGTGTGTGTGTGTGTGTGTGTTTATCATGAATAAATTGGATTACCTGGGAAGTATTGCTCAATGAGCCATGTGTGTTTCAGGGCTAAGAGGGCCATAGAGATCCTTGAGCCAAAGGTACTTAGTTTACAAAAGAGAAAATTCAGCTACCTGAAGACATTAGATTGATTGGGGTCAGGAACTTTTAGGACTTCAAGTCTGTAGGCCATTTCCAAAAAGGGGAAGAATGCACATTATGCAAGGTCATTATAAAATTTTGGTTTATTATAGTATTATTATATGCCACTATTTTTAATGTGTGTAGAAAAGATGTGCATAGAAATAACAATCAAGATAATTACCAAATGGTTAAAAAAAAAAGTAAAACTTGAAGGAAGAAGTAGTGTTCCCGAAACTATCTTACTTATAGCCTCTAGGAATCCTTCCTTGCCTGGGGCATCTAAGAATTGTGTGACTCTAAGTGCAATTAAATCTGTATATTATGAATGTTATCATAAAGCTTACATAGAAGAGCAATGATCTGTGTAATTCTTGACCAAAATGGTAGTTTTTTTGGTCAGTGGACCAAGAATTAAGGCAGGAGATGACATAAAATGGGACATTGGTTTTGTTTGTTTTGTTTTATCTTCAGTCCTATCTCAGTGATTAGATTTAGGACATAAATGCCAGGATAGTCAATTTTAGTCAACAGTGGGACCTCCTTGTTGAAGTCATGATGGAGTTCAGTGACTTGAAAACATAGAGGGAAGAAAACACTTGAATACAGGGAGAAGGGGAGACTACAAATGTTATTTAGCTCTTTTGCCTAAATAAGAGATTATTCGATTGTTAGTCCAAAATATAAGGATCAAATCATTGCATTCCACTTAGAAATTTTGGGCTACTTTCATATCTCTAGAGAATACATATTAATGAATTCATCCCTTTAAAATAATCCTTTGTTGTGTATTGCCTTACACATTACAGTTATTTTACCTATCCTGACCTGTGCTGAGGTTCACAAGTAGGAGGTGGGCAAAGCAAGTTATCAGCCCCATGTCACAGGTAAGCAAATGAAGGTGTTAGGTGATTCAGATCTCTTTCCATAGGTCACACTGCATCTAAGTCCTATTAGCAATTTCTTCTTCATTTGAGTGAGGGCTGAGCCCTCCTAACATGGCTGCCATTTAATATAAAGTTAACTGAAGTTGTGCCCTGGAAATGTAACCAGCATGCCACTGACTTATCTTTATGAAATTCAAGCAGGCTATCTCTTTTTTGGCAATAAAGATGGAAATAAATTAAGCACAGATTAAACATATGTTTTCACTGATTGTCAGAATACAAAGTGTCTTTAATTAATGAATTTATGAATGGCTCTTCCCACTTTGCTCAGTGTCCAGTTATTAATGCCAATGATTATAGGAGTTGGGCCATAACATTTATCGGTTTCTCCCAAAGCCATTTTTCTTTCATACTCCAGCTAAGGTTCCCCAAGTTGTGCAGTGCACCTTTGCCAGACAGGTGTTGGTTCTAAATGCCTCCATACTCGTGCTCCCTAAGAACTGTAAAATGCTCTTTACATGCCAGCTGTCGTGCTCCTTTGATCCCCCAATTTGCATATGGCACATTACTGAACAAGGGAGTTTTTCTTTCTATTTCACCAAGTGCAGGTGTACAGTCATTCCATATAAGAGCCTTCATATTCCGCCATGTAAATTGCCTCCCAGGCCTCAGGTCTGAAAAAAAATAGCTTTTCATAAAGACAATAAAAAGCCACAATGTTTGTATGTTACTTTTTTTTCAGTGTTCTGAAAGTCTTCTTTCTGCCAGAAGCAGCTCCACAAATGGCACCAGTCACTGTGGAAGGGGTTGGCAGCTATTTTTCTAGGTTTGTAAAAAAAAAACATTTCCAGAGCCATAAATGAATAATGAAAGGTACTTGTTGAAAACTCTACCAAATTTTATTTTTATTTTTGCTTTTATTTAAGACTTCTTAGACTCTTGATTTTCTTAAGTACCGTGTGTGTGTGTGTGTGTGTGTGTGTGTGTGTGTGTGTGTGTGTGTTTGTTTGTGCACGCACTTTGGGGAGAAGGGCTCTTGTAGTTGCCGTGTAGTCATTTTCTATAACAAGAACTTGTCTCATGTGAAGAACACAAAATAAATACTCAGGTAGGAGCCCAGATTGTCTTCTTTCTCCAGATACACTTATGTGCACAGATGTCAACTGGAGAAAGTTAAAAATACTATATACCTTTAAACATAATAGAAAATCTAGACTTTAAAATATGGACTATTTTTTGTCTTAAGTCAGTATTCTTGTTACCAGAAGTCCTAAGGATTTGTGCAAAATCAAATGCTTATCCTATGTGCAAGTCAGACCCTGATAATAATAATTTACCACTTAGCTCTTTTCAAGGCCAAAAGTCACATTACATGCGATACATAAATAAAAATGTGTGATTTTCATGCATACTGAGAATTCTATTATTATATCCACATCTTACTCATGAGCAGATACAAGATGTCTTTGAACAAATTGTTTCTCAGTAAATTTAAATTATTTATTGACACCAATGAGTTCTTTAACTCCAGATTTCCAAAATCATTAAATGGTTATGTAATGAAGTAATACAAATATTGCCTCTAACACTCCATTCTTAAGCTTTGCTTAATACTTTGGTTAAGTCTATGAAAGAAGAAAAGGAAATATTTTCTTGTTTAAAATAGAAGAATAATTAACTTTTTCCCACATTGTATCAGCTAACCAGATAGGTCACTACTTTGGATGTTTTATCCATGGTCTGTGCTAATAGAGGGGGACTCAGACAATGAATTTACATGCCAACTCTAGACACAGAACACTTGAAAGTATCATAGGCTAAATAGGCTTAGCAGGAATAAATAGTATTTTGTACCATAGTTATGGGCAATTTTTCTGCATTCTTCAGTAGGCCTTCTGATCAGCTCTGTTTTCTACTGGCCAGATTGGGACAAATAAAAGGAGTTTTGTGAAGTATGTGTCTTTTGAGAAGATTGCATTACAGATTTGAAATTTTAACTCCCTAACCTTTCCCTAAACATACCAAGTCACCTTCCCTTATCTGTTCTTGGCTAGAATACTCCCACATTCCTGTTATGCATCAGGTCTATTTCTTACCCACTTAAAATGGTGCTGGTCTGCTTTCTCCAAGTGATTGTTGATGTTAAATAAATGGTGTAATTTATAGTCATAATGGTGATGATAATGAATCTTAAAACACCTACCTAATCCTGGTGAACCCTGTATGATGTTAAGGCTAAGGGACACATGGTTGACTAGCAGTGATAATGACTGAAAATGAGGTGATAAATTACCATGAAAATTCTTGATAGCTTCTAATTACCTCAAAAAGACATTTCGTAACAGAGCAATCCCATTTAAATAAGTACAATGGTAGCATTATAGACATGTAGAAGTAGATCTGACTATTTTTTTAATTTTACAATAACCTGCTTCATAAAACACAGGGACACCAAACAACTTAGACAAACACCTCTGAGGTCAAGGGCCATGGGAGGTAAGAATTAAGATTGTGTTTGCTCTTTCTTGAATGTAGCATTGTTCCTGGATCTGTAAGCATAACTTTAGAGACTCCACCAATATAAACACAAAACCACCTAGTTATGACCTTGTGTTTATACAGTCTGGATCAAAAGCATAGACACTTTGGTTCATTTGCATTTGCTTGTCAAAAACGTCCCAATTTTCTATGAAAAAAGAGCAATAATTCAAATTATTATGCCATTTATTCTCAGGGTTAATTTCTATTTACAAATTTTATAAAAGGCTTCACATTCTTCACCATGTCTCCAGCACTTTCTTTTCTTTTGAGTTGCATTGTTATTTTCTAAAGAACTGATTGTGTGGCAGATCCTGGGATCATTGCAGGGAGCACAGATGAAAAGCCTGTTATTCCAAAGGATTAAATTACAATTCTTAGTGAACCATTGCCAAGCCATTTTTTTTCCAAACCCAGGGAGGATTGGAAATAGGAAATGTTATGGCTTGAAAGGGAGTGGGAACGGTTGAGTGGATGAGGATGAATAGCCATCCTAGTAAGTGTTATTATCACAAAGCAAAAAGATGATAAAATCCTCAAAGTATTTAGTTGATAGAGAATAATAACACTGAATTTATAAAGAAATACTGATACCATACAACAGATTTTTACTGAACTCTAAAAATGAGTAAGGAAAAAAATACATTGATATGGCATGTGCACATTAATACATAAAACAATTACCATTCCAACCTCACATCAGTCTCTTCAGGGTTCAAGGTTATGGGAACAGAGGACTAGAGATTTGCAAGTCCCTTGACTATGCACTTTCCTTATAAGGATTTTAAAATGTATTAGGTAGAAAAGGAGTCTCTACATTAGTGCAGGATTAGCACATTCCCCAGGATCTGAACTGAAACCGGAGAAGAAATTAGTCCTGGTCAAGGTTCCAAACACTGGGAAAGTATGTAGCTCAGGAGAATTTAGACATTAAGTTAATTTAGATATTAAAGCACAATAAAGAAGAAATATTCCAATATTCAATTATCAGATGTTCATTAAGGAAATCCAGGGAAGATAGAGTCCAGGTACCTTGAGAAACTGATGTCAGGGGAGAAACTGACCATATCTGTGTGGTCATTGTAACAAGAATCTACAGGATGCTGTTGTGTATTACAGTGAGAATCAGGAGCAAACTCTACATGAAATATTGTAATAAAAAGATTAAAAGCCAGGCGCTGGTGGTTCATACTTCTAATCCTAGCTACTCAAGAGGCTGAGATCCAAGAATCATGGTTCAGAGCTATCCCAGGCACTAAAGTCCAGGAGATTCTTTTTTTCATATATTTTTATTGTAATTAATAGAAGGGTTACATTATATTCACCAGATAGAAGGTGCATTACTTCACAAACATTGATACCCTTTCTCATGTTTTGGTCCCCATTTTCCTCCCCCACCCCCACCCATCATCTTGTTTTCCCCCTTCCCTATCCTATTTCAAATAACCAAATGAGCATACATACACTGTATCAGATAATAAGGTAAAATACTGTAACAATATGAGATAACCAAGGGACAGCAAAAGAGATGAGAGATAACATAGTACACTAAGGACAACAATCACTCATTATATGGCTTTTGTTTCTATGTCAAGTCCAGGAGATTCTTATCTCCAGTTAATCACCAGAAAACTGGAAGTGACGCTGTGGCTCAAGTGGTAATGTGCTAGCATCTGGATGGCACCCAGGCTCAGAGTTCAAGCCCTACAACCATCAAAAAAAAAAAAAAAGATTAAAATCATGCTCAATGCGTGCCCCATGTTTCTTTCAGGAGTATATGAAGCATCAGAGTACCTGCTTAGAAAAAAAGATGGGTGAGATACAAGCCCTGCTCTTTAAGAGTTCACAATATTTTGAAGAAAAGACATACACAAACAAATGATCATAGTAAGTCATAAGAGTAGATGCTACAAGGAAACACAACAGAAAGGAAAATGAATTGCTGCGACATTTCTGTAGGTTGAAACCAATAAATGCTTTGAAAGCTAGGTAATGTTTGAGTTGGGTCTTGAGGAATTCTCTAAACACAAAGGAAAATGGATACAAAGAATAAAATGCGGGAATAAAATACGGGATGATGAGTTCAGGGTTCATGGGTGAGAGAAGCCAGATAGAGATGAGGTTGGGGGTGAATGAGATTGGTCCTTGAAATCCTTTTGCACTTGCTGAGACCTTTGACCTTCACCAGTTAAGTTGAAAGAATGTTATCCTTAAAGCAAGGAAATAACCCAAACAAGTGTGTGGACATTCTGGTGTGAGGGCTAGGCTGAAACCCAAGTCTTCAGTCACAAAGTCATTGCAGTGGTGACAGAGAGAGATGAGAGGAAAGATCTTTTTAGTTTAAAGCAGGTATAAAAACCCTCAGCCTAATTTTAATTATGTTCTAAAATCTAAGTGCCAGTGATTGTATATAGAGATTCCCTTCTTGAATACTTGTTTGTTAAACACGTCATTTGAAATATGATGTAGATTCTTTAATAAAAATTAAAAAAAAATAAAGCAGGTATAATAAGAGAATCGTGGGCCATTAGACATTATGGATGAGACAGAGGGAAGAGTTGAAGAGGGATCTCCAGCTCCACAATGGTGAACTCACATGAAGAACTTCGCAAGGAATAGCCATGTCAATAGCATGGTAGCATGTGGCCAAAGAGAGGAAAGATCTATGGATAAAATCCTCTTTGTACAGTGGAGAGACTCCAGGTCAGAAAGAATTGCCACATCCTCTTGCATCATTTAAGTAATTTAAGGTGGAAGAAAACATCCAATTGGATTTTTTTTTTTTACCGGTCCTGGGGCTTGTACTCAGGGCCTGAACACTGTCCTTGGGCTTTCTCAAAGCTAGAACTCTACCACTTGAGCCACAGCACCACTTCTGGCTTTTTTCTGTGTATGTGGTACTGAGGAATTGAACTTGGGTCTTCTTGCATGCTAGGCAAGCACTCTACCAGGCCAAACGCCCAGCCCCCCAATTGGAATTTTTACTCAGTTTTAACTATTACAAAACTCTATTGTCATGATACAAGTACAGTATAGCAAATGTAATTACAGAAGATCAACATGTGAACTGATCTCACCAGGTAAACTGTCTTAATGCAGTCCTCAGAACAATGAGATCCTTTCTCATTTGTGTAGATAGAACACAATATGCAAAGATGGCAGGCACCTTCCTTAAAAACTCCTATTCTTGGTCCCTCTCTGGGTGAGCGCAGTGGGCGACCGTGGGCCGATCTGCGACCCTTGGTCACGAGCCCGCGTGCCCTCAAAGGGTGCCCGGACAGATTGTGAAACCATGGCCATTCTTTTTGCTGTTGTTGCCCGGGGAACCACTATTCTCGCTAAACATGCTTGGTGTGGAGGAATCTTCCTGGAGGTGACAGAGCAAATTCTGGCTAAAGTACCTTCTGAAAATAACAAACTAACGTACTCACATGGCAATTATTTGTTTCATTACATCTGCCAAGACAGGATTGTATATCTTTGTATCACTGATGATGATTTTGAACGTTCCAGAGCCTTCAATTTTCTGAATGAGGTAAAGAAAAGATTTCAGACTACTTATGGTTCAAGAGCACAGACAGCACTTCCATATGTCATGAATAGTGAGTTCTCAAGTGTCTTGGCTGCACAATTGAAGCATCACTCTGAGAATAAGGGAGTAGACAGAGTGATGGAAACTCAAGCTCAAGTGGATGAACTGAAATGAATCATGGTCAGAAACATAGATCTCGTTGCTCAGCGGGGAGAAAGATTGGAACTATTGATAGATAAAACAGAAAATCTTGTGGATTCATCTGTTACCTTCAAAACTACCAGCAGAAATCTTGCCCGAGCCATGTGTATGAAGAATATTAAGCTCACTATCATCATCATCATCGTATCAATTGTCTTCATCTATATCATTGTGTCACCTGTCTGTGGTGGATTTACATGGCCAAGCTGTGTGAAGAAATAAAGAAGTTGTTTAACAAGGATAAGAGGGAAAAAAGAATTAAAAGTAATCCATGTAACTCAGGCTTTGCAGTACTTACAAAAAGTGTCTGCCAGTTGCTTCAACCCTCTTTTCACTTAAAAAAAATGTTTGTCCTAACAATTTATTCCAGTGCACTTCAGATTGAATCATTGATTACAGCAGTACCTTTAAAAAGGCTTTCGTTAACTAGTGTCATCTACTTCTAAAATTAATCTTAGTTTTAATTGCACAAAGTCATTGCCAAGGTGAAGACCACCATTTATACTTGTCTAATAAAATTATGATTTTATATGTGTACAGAGAAGTATTTGGGAGATAGCATTACTAGCAACTTATCTTCATACCTTTTGTTATGGAAGTTTCAGGTGCTTCAAAACAATATAAATGGAGAATAGTCTTTATTTGGGAATTATACTTAGTTTGTTGGTGCTGCTTATTTATAGTAGGAGCCCGAAAGGTAAAGTACTAAACATTATGTGGATCATTTTACTAGCCTGTTAAAAATACACAGAATTATCTTTTTCTTCCTAGCATTTACTTTTGGTAATAAAATTTAGTGAAAGTATAGTGGATAGTTTGATATATTCTGTTTCTTCATTGTAGTTGATTTGAGAAGATATCTATTTAAACATTTCTAGAAGCTGGGAGTTTTTTCATATTCCTTTTTCTTCTGTTTATATTTGAGGGAGATATATCGTTAGTAGAATGGGTAATGGTGGGTTGGGGAGGCAAATGATTGCCTTGCTAAAAAAGAACAGAGCCTCAGTTAATGTACTAGCATTTTAACTGTACAAGAGAGGTAGTCTGGAAAGATGGGTTTTGTTTGTTTGTTTTTGTTTGCTTGTGTTTTTTTTTTCCATTCTGAGAAAAGCTTAAAATCAATATTGCTAAAAGTCAACTCCAGAGTTTGGGTTTTACTCCTGTTGAATAGTAGAATATCCTTTATGATTTAATAAATTCTTTTTTTCTGCCTAAAAAAAAGAACTCCTATTCTTACCATTTCTAACACTATCTTTTGCTATCATGAAAATCTTTATATGTCAAGCAATAGAAAATCACAGAAATAAAACTGGCTGTTGAATCTCATATAAGATGATAATTGCCATAAAAACTCATAATTTTAATTTTAACTTTTGGTATTTATCAAAAAGCTCTATTTTTGTAATGCATTACATTTGTGTAATTGTGATAAAGCTGAAGTAATGAAATGTTTACTAAGAATAGTCTTATTTATTTTACTTTTTTGAGGTTTTTGTTTCTGGTTTTTTTTTTTTTTTGTAGTATACAGGTCATATTCCAAGGTCTCTCCTTCCCCACCCCCCCTTTTTTTTTCTTTTTTTTCCCACTAGAGCTGACCTCAAACCATGATCTTACTACCTTTGACCTCTATCTGTTGCACAGCTATTCCTAAGCAATACTCTACCATGCCAAGCTTGTTGATTTAGATGGGGGACTTGCTAACTTATTGCCCAGGTTGGCATGAAACTGTTATTCCCCCAGGATTACAGGCATGTGCCACCGTACCCACCACACATTTTTATGTTTCATTTTATATAGATTGTGATTCTACAAAGATTGCTTCCAAGAAGGAATTTCACTTCTGAAAACGTTTTTTACATCCTCGTTATTATTTCTATACTTCTTTCTAGCAGATTTCGTTTATAAGATTGCTAGCCAAGTCTTCAACCTTTTGAGGTCATTTCAAATTCTCAAATGGTTTTTCGCTGTCTTCACACACTTCCATATTCTTCCTGTTCTCCTGTTCTCCCCTTGAGCTTAGGATCTGTGCAGGACCACAACAGGAATTATCTGATTTGGCTGCACAGCCATATACCAGAATGTCTCCTATTTTTATTTTGCTTGATCACTGCAATATAAAAAATATAAGACCAGATAATTGTTTTGAAAACACCTGTACTGTTATGACTATGTGGCAACATCCTCTGTCAATTTTATACCTTTATTGCAAAAACATTGCTCTGACAGATCCTGCCAAAATATATTCTAAATAATTAACATTAGAATTGTGGGAGGATAAAAATGTACATTAATATATTTATTTTATAAGTTGATAAAATCTTAAAGGAGCAATAATCAAATCTTCTGTCATATAAAACTTTTTTGTTTTTTTTGTTTTGCCAGTCCTGTGGCTTGGACTCAGGGCCTGCACACTGTCCTTGGGCTTTCTCAAGACTAGTGTTCTACCACTTGAGCCACAACACCACTTCTGGATTTTTCTGTGTATGTAGTACCAAGGAATCGAACGCAAGGCTTCATGCATGCTAAGCAAGCACTCTACCTCTAGGCCACGCTCCCAGCCCCTGTCATATAAAACTTTTAACTGTTATCTCAATCAATAGCTTGTTTACCAACAAGAATAAATCAGGCCCCTGATAAGTATTAGAGACCTCTCACACTCATCACAAGGAGTAAATGGGACCAAAATGACTAATCACATTAGCATATTTTAAAGATGAAGAGCAAAAATAGCTTTGTCCCCAAGATTTGCACAAGTAAAAGCATACACATAGGGAGACTGAAATGGTTCATTATACCATTGTCTTGTTTATATTTATGTGCCTGATAGAATAAAATCATAAAACTGCCATCTATGAGTGGAAAAAAAGCTGTTGAATGAAAAGATTACAACAAATGTTTATTGTTATCCTGTTAGGTCCTGTCAGGACACTACGAAATTCAGTTTAATTGTACATTTTTTTTTAGTAATCTACACTTTTCTTTTGTCATATTTAGGCTGTAAGTAAATTTTTTTTTTTTGGCCCCCTTCTCTTTCTGGCCCCGCTTGCTCCGGTCAGGCTCGCTCCCGCACGCTCCTGGCCCCGCTCGCTGCTCCCTCCGGCCCGCTAGCTCGCTCCGGCCCCGCTCGCTCCGGTCCCGCTGGCTCTGGCTCGGCTCGCTCCCGCACGCTCCGGCCCTGCTCGCTCCGGCCCTGCTCGCTCCGGCCCCGCTCGCTCCGGCCCCGCTCGCTCCGGCCCCGCTCGCTCCGGCCCCGCTCGCTCCGGCCACCACTCGGTTGGGCTCAGCTCGCTTCTTTCGCTCTCTGTCGCTTGTTGCAGTCTCGTCTCTGCCACTTCCGGCTTGGTTGTGTCTCGTCTCTGCCACTTCCGGCTTGGTTGTGTATGTGGGATACCGAGGAATCGAACCCGGGTTTTTGTGCATGCTAGGCAAGCACTTTAACCGCTAGGCCAAACTCCCGGGCCCGGCTGTAAGTAAATTTAACCATTTATTAGCCAGATTCTATACTTAAAGAGAATTCTAGCAGAATTACTGCCTAAAGGATTTTATTCTTAGAAGATGGAACCTTTCCCCTAAAAACTTACCCTTTTTCATAGCTACTTACAAACAACTTTAAAGAATGTATACGTGTTTATTGATGAGTTCAATTGGTATGAATCTCTATCAGGACTTTGGGATATCTGTCTTAGAATTGCATGGTCTTCTATGTCATTGTGAAAATATCAAACCAGGCTTGTGGGGGGGGGGTACCACAGGGCTTGAACTGAGCACCCAGTTGCTGTCATTGAGCATTTTTGCTCAAGGCTAGCACCCTACCACCTTGAGCCACAGTGCCACTTCATGAAGGGGAAAGGACTGAGCATACAAACAAAAATAGTATGGGCAAAGAAGGAAGGATGTAGATGTTGTAAAATATTTAAGGAAGGTAGAATGTTCCTTAACAAATAATTGTGATATAAATATTAACTGTATACTGCTAAATTCTAAGAAAAAATATGCAAGAAATAAATACAAAAGTATTTCTCTACCTAAATAGTAAAGGGGGAGAATTTATCATTATCCAAGCTACTCATGGTATCTACCTTCAAGGAGCTTATAATATAGTAAAAGAAGCAGATACAACTAATTACCATAATACCCAGTTGTAATAAGTTCAACAAAGAAAACAAGGTTCTAGGCGGTATAACAAGAAGAACCTACTTTAAATGGATTAGGAAGACTTCTTCAGGCAGGAAAATGGAAGGCCTGGGAGAAGCTTGCCAGAAAACTGGGGCTTTATTTTGAGGATTATCTATATTTAAAAGTTCCAGGTTGGGGAGAGACATAGTCAGCTTATTTCGGGTAAGTTGCTCCAGCTGCAGTGTATTGAGATGAATCGTAGGTTGGGAGACCAGTTGGACTGCTTTTCCAGTCATCTGGGTAAAGATAGTTTCTGAGTACTGGTGTATCTTGATTACAATGTCATTAGGCAAAGGAAATAGTGAAGCACTTAACAATTCCAAAAGGACTGTTAAGTATTACTAACTCTGAATGGTCCATCAGATTATGCTGGACTGGGCACTAGAGTAGGGTCTGCTGGCCTTTGCAGGGCAATTCCTTGGGGCTGATGGAAATGGAGCTTGTAGCACAGGGCTTAGACTACCAATATAATCTCTTTGCAACCAATACAAAGGGATTCTAACATCATACTCATGTTTGCAGCTGGGATTTAAGTAAAGGGATACAAGGAAAAAACTCAGGAGATGATTAGAAAGGAGAAAGAGTACATTCTGTTAATGCAAAAGGGAGGAGTTAAGTGATTAGACTCTGCTTGGATAAGGTGGCAAACTAATTTCCTTAACCAATTAGATTTACTGAGCACTTTGTGTCTAAGATCCCTAATAGATTTACTGTGAATTGGGTTTGTGGATATGACTGAGAAACTAGGGGACTGGGCTGATACATGTTATTTAAAATGACAGGGGTAGATTCAGTCCCCTAGAGAGAAAGGAGAGAGGCTACAGAACTCAGGAAGAGCTCAGATCAATGCCAATATTCAGAGTATGTAATATAGAGAAGCATGTGGTGATGGAGGAGCAGCTAAGGTGGAGGTCTCTTTTCCAGGAGGGAAGGTTGGCTCTGTCTGTAGCTGTGGAGAGATTTAGAAAGATGAAACTGAAGTCTCTCCAAGGCACTGAGTCGACATGAAGATTGTTGATCAAGTTGGTAAAGACGGCGATAAGCAAAAGTTGTACAATCTAATACTGAAGATAAAATGGGAAGGGAGGAAGAGATGGTGAATACAAAATAACACTTCGCAGTGATAAGGTATTGATGATCATTATTTACTATTAGCATAAAGAAGAGACTTCAACAAGTTTAATGGCAAGCTGGTGAACTACTACAGTGGTTTGAGAAATTCAGTGAACCAAACTCATCCTTGTTTTGACAAATAAAATGATATTGAGATACATCTATTCTCATTTGTTTATGTATTGCATATATTTTTCTTTAGTGCTATGATGGCATAGTTTAGTAGTTTAAAGAGACTATTCACTCTTTTTACAAAAAGGTGGATAGCCCCTCTAATTAAGCAAAATTTACATACACAAGCTTGTTTATTATCTGCAGGAAACCAAATATGTATATCGATATATAATTGCACTTATTAATAAAACAAATGAAATCTACTTCTCAAAGCCAAAGTTCCTTAAAATTCTCTCAGTTCAGCTTAGCAGTTGAGTAACCTTTAAAACCATGACAGCAATTGCTTGCTGCTTGTAATTTATTTGTTTTAGACAGTGCAAATAAAGCACATTTCACTCCCTGCTGCCTCTCCGGTACCTGGAGCTCAGATAGCCTGACATATGATAGGTGACTAACATATACTAGTTGAAGCAAGAAGGAAAGGAAACAGGTGCTGGACTAGAGAATCTCCTGAAGCAACAAGTAGGGGATCTGTTTTAGACTCAGGTAAGTAGCAGAGGATCTCCTGAGTAAATTAACCTTTGCAAAATACCCCATTTGGAGCCTAAAGTGAATCACATTGCTCTAGAAATAGTTTGGGAGAGGCAGGTTGGATATTAAGCTAAAGCTCAGGTCAAGAGTGTGCTTGCCACAAAAATAAAAAGACACAAAAGACAGATGGTAGTTTGGCAAGAGTAAAGTGCTGTCTCCACTGCCCTGCACTAATTATTATAAGACAGAAAAAGATGAGCTGAATATATGTACAGTCCAAGCCAACTTACCCTCAGGAAATGGGACTAAGAGGTGTTCTGTTAAACATAGGTTACAGCAACAATTTTTTAAATGCTCTTTTCCACAATTATAACTGAAATAAAGTTCATAACATCAGTTGATCAGTCTTTTGGCCCACGTATGAGGCCTATATTTTGAGCACAGAGCAACTCTCTTCAATAAAGAATTCCTCCAATATATTTACTAAAACTTAAAGCATGGATTTCTTTACAGGAGAATGAGAACCTACAGATGAAGGTAAGCAATCTGAGCACAAAATCCTAAATTTGCCCCTTGGATGTTTTGGATCTAAATTACTTACATTTTCTGAAAAACTTTAACTCATTTTTATAGAAAGCTCTTTTCTCCATATTTCATTAGTTATGTGACATTTAATGAAGTCACATCATTATAATGGGGAAAAATACATTGTGGGAATAACGGTTGTGTTTTAGGGAGCATATCAATGCATAACCTGCGACTTCTCTTCTGTGCCCAGAGAGTTATCACAAGAGAATTGTATCTGTGATTTTGGTGAGGCTGGAAGGGAGTTGGGTTAAGGATGTTTGTCATCAAGGCTGGGTGGCATCTTATAGACCCCAGTTGGTGCCCCTGGAGTCACTGACAAGGCTGTCAGCTTTTCTGGGTCCCCTGAATACTGACTTGAGACAGCTGTACCAAATCATCCCACTCCAGGGACCTTGGAGGATTTTGTGTTGGAAATCACACATTAAGCACTTGTTTGAGCTGTTTTCTGGAATGTAGTATGTAGACTAACAGATAGGTCCTTCCAACAATGCAACTGCAGAGAATCAGAACTGTGGGAAATCAGCCTTGCATCTCCTATGGCAGATTTAGCTTTATAAGACACACTGAGCATTTTCAAACAGCTGGATTTGTAGACAGGGATAGTAAAAATCTCTGTGAGCAAATTCTGGCAGTGTGTTATATGGTAACAAAGAACACTCAAAATAAGCAGAGATCACTGAGTCATGGCAGTGGTTAGTATATCACTGTGAACAGGGACATGCTGTTCTGCAGCAGATGGTTGGTGAGCTTTGAAACTTTTCAGGCAAAAATTGGGCTCACAGAAAAGATCCTGGTCTTGACTGTCAATATTTTGAGGAAATTATGTACCATAAGTAGAAATAAGGAAAATAAGATTCTTTTCTGAGAGGTAACAGTCAAGAATATCATTAATATTAATAACTTAATGTAATAACTTAAGAAACAATGTTTCCAGTAGACTTTTATAATACTAAATATTCTCCATTGGGACATTTTTAAATTTTTTATTGTTATTAGAAAGATATACAGAGCAGTTACAATTACATAAGTCAGGTAATATGTCTTTTTGGGGGGACAATGACACTCCTTCCCTTGCTTCTCCATTGAAATTTAAATGATAGAAGTTGAAGCAACCTAAAAACTCCAATGGCTTCTCTAACAGATATGGATTTTAAGACCCAGAAAAGCTATATAAGCTGTTCAAAAGCCCAAGGCCAGGTATGAACTAATCTGTTCCACAGTACAAATCTCTCAGCTCATGGTCTAATGTTCCTCTACTCAGAATTTTATGATTAGCTGGGGTCTCTCATGATTTACTCCATAACTCAGTGATATA
The DNA here is from genome assembly GCF_031878675.1 of Megascapheus bottae. Classification (NCBI taxonomy): domain Eukaryota; kingdom Metazoa; phylum Chordata; class Mammalia; order Rodentia; family Geomyidae; genus Megascapheus; species Megascapheus bottae. The sequence goes on from NC_143513.1 coordinate 53,730,707, forward strand.
AAGCAGCCATTTATGTCTGTGTATCACCATTTATATCTGTGCATCACAGATTTGGACAGAGCACATTAGGGATAACTTGATTCTGGTCTCTGCTCCAAGGCTTAGCTGGGAACCTCAGAAAATCTTAGGACTTGAACATCTACCACTAACCTCTTCATGTACTCTGAGCTTTCCTACAACATGGTGACTGGCTCTAAGAACGAGAGTGCAAGGGAGAACCAGGCCATGTTGCTAATTACCATCCATCTAGAAATGAGCATGTGACTTCCACCCTACTCATTTTTGTTCTGACATAAAGGTTAAACCCAGTTCAAAGGAAGGAAAGACTTCAGCTTTTCTTTTTGTGGTATCAGGGTTTCAACTCAGAACATTGTGCATGTTACGTTTTCTTCTGAGCCATTCTCTATTCTTTTTTGCCAGTGGATATTTTGGAGGTAGGATTGTCTTCCTTCCTGTCCTTTCCTCAGTCTTGGGTTTGAACACCTGGCAAGGTACTTGCCAGGTAGACTTTCTATCACTTGAGCCACACACCCAGCCCTTTCTGCTTTAGTTATTCTTCAGATATGTCTTACACTTTTTGCCTGGGCTTGTGTGAGGCCATTACTAATACAGCTGGGATTACAGGCATGTGTCACCATGTCTTTCCTTCTTGATGGGAATCAGCAAAATTTTGAAAGAGCATTATGGGACTAGAATTGTTTTGAAAATTACATTCTACTATAATTAGTGTTAAAGTCATTCTTTGCAAGAAGTAAACTGGAAGGAGAAAAGAAAGAAGAAAAGAACAAGTAGCAAATCGTACCTGACAGGTAAGTGTACCTACCCTCCCCCACCCTGCCCCCATCCTTACCCTTGGGGAACCTTGCAATCTGTGCCTATTGCAAATTGAACAGGATCAAACCCTACTGAAGCTTTTATTTCATCTGTCCAGTTTAGTGTGTTTGAAACTATGTTTATAGTATATACCCCTAACATAAAAGCCTTCACGATGAGAAAAAGAGAGAAATTATTTTAATTGAAGAAGAAATTTAAAAATAGACCCTGTACTAGACTGTAGAGAAAACATCAATAAATCTCTTAAAGCAGAAAGTACACAGACATATCTCTGACCACAGAATAATAAAACTACAAATTAGGAACAAACTTTTAAACAAAAATTTCCCACCCACTTGGAGATTTAAAAATATCTCTTGGGTATAACGAGGGAAATATGATTGTAATTATAGACTGGTAGAATACAATAATGAAAATACTACCAATCAAAAGTTATAGAATTTTCCTATTATGATTATGGCAACAGTTCCAGTAGCAGCTTCAAGCTTCAAATGTATAAGTTCATCGAATCCTCAACAACTCATTGGCAGATACTATTCCATTCATTCCCATTTGACTGAAGAAATTGAGGCACAGAAGAGATGAATAATCTGAAAAAGATCATGTGATTAGCTGCCCCCCACCACTATAAGCCACAGTGCTCCAAACACTGGCCTATGTGATGTCCTTAGGTGGACAAAGAAGAAGTTCTGGCCTCCACAAGGCCTCCACTGATAGCTTCACAGCAGGGAGGGATCAAAGTACATTAATGCTCACACATGGCTTCCACGTGTGGGAAGGTGGTCTCACTGTTGCTCGTCATGGTAAAATAAAGGTCCCAAAGCTCCACAAAACCTCCTCTAATGAAACTCCAATGCAGAGGTAGGAGGAATCTTGCCCATTTTCAGAGAAGATAGAGAAGCATATTAACCATCATTTATAGTGATGCGTACAGGTGACATAAGCATGCCTAGGCATGCAGACAGCTCACCCCAAGTTTCAAGGGGAAAAGCTGAGAATAGATCACACATTCAGGGAGCTTTGTAGGTATTTGGTAAGTGGGTGAGGATTCTAGAACCCAACCTCAGATGTGGTCTCCATGAAAGAAGAAGAAACCAAGAAAGGAGAAGCTCAGGAAAGGCAGAGGATTGTCCTAGCATTCAAATAAGTTCTTTTGAAGAATGATACAGTGAACTGACTAGAAAATGTGGTAGGATTGCTGAAAGCACAATTCATAAATAAACTCATTGGTATAGTTGCTTGTTTCCCTGCAGAACAAGTAGGGAGTGGACAAGTATATTTGAGTCTCATGAATTTTTCAGATTAGGCTTTAAAAGATGAAAAGCCTAAGAATATTGTAGGTATAAGGAAGTATGTTCAAGGTTATTGGGTTATTGTGAGGAAAGAACACGAAATCAGTTTCCTAATAGTACACTAATTCAGAAAGCACTGTTTGCCTCATAGTGGCCTGCATAGTTTCTACTGTGAATAAGGGTGAATTTAAGAAGGTAAACAATAACTATTTCACTGTGATTGAGTTGGCATCTCTAATAGGGTTGAGGAATTGCTGAAGTCAAACTGGTAAAGTAGAGGAACTTAAAACAGACGGATGGCTAGAGTAGACATTGGAAATGGAGATTTTGGTTATAGGCCATATTAAAAATGAGAAGTTCTAGGCTTTAACACAAAAGAGGATGAATGGAAGGCTACTGACAAATTTGATCCCCTTACCCTCCCATTGAAAAGATGTATAAAACTTAGAAATGTATTTGGAAATGGAGATTTTGGTTATAGGCCATATTAAAAATGAGAAGTTCTAGGCTTTAACACAAAAGAGGATGAATGGAAGGCTACTGACAAATTTTATCCCCTTACCCTCCCATTGAAAAGATGTATAAAACTTAGAAATGTATTTTAATTCATCTATGAGATGGTAATAAAATCAAATCCAAATGAATTTAACTCAAAGTTTAAGTGAAAAGAGCAAGACACTGATGCAGGCTTTTGCTCTCCAGACAGATCTGAATCTCAGTTTCTTTCTACTTGAGAGATTCATTTAGCAGGACATAAATTCCAGGACCATCCCAACAAAAGCAGTGTAGTATCCTAAGTAAAACTTCAGAGAATATGCTAGAAAATAAATGGCCTCCACAGCAGACAAGGAATTTTGCTTATCTAAAATTTTGGCATTGGGAGGAAGAAAAAAAACCCTTCCTGAAAGTTTGTAAGTACAGCCAGTCTTATGTGTGTTTTGCTGCTTGAGTTTCACTACCTGGGTGGTCTGGGGGTGGGCTGGTATGGAATATCAAGCATATAGTTTAAAGTGGACTTTCTTTCGTAGTATCCGTGGGCATGTGGCAGAAACAAATGTAAATTCAAGTGAACTCTTTCCAATGTAGCTTGAAAGAATCCCCATAGAAATATGAATACACAGTAGAAATCAGAAGCCCTATAAATGACATTGCACACAAATGATGAGCAATGGATGCCCCTCACAAATCTTTAATCAGGTATTAGCAATACAGGATGGCACCAATGTTGTGTTGTGTGACAGGCAGAAACTAGGGACTTGTCATTTGTGGTGGATGAGCTATTTTATATAGACAGTACAGGAGAAGCTACATGTAAATTAGAATCAGGGTTTTTTTTAAACAAAATTGAAAGGTCAACATTTTACAAATGTATTCATATAGTACATATTAGAAAAACTGGCAAGAACATATGATTTAGGCCAGATACTATTTATACCACAAAGATAAATGTTAAATATCTAGAAATAGTTTAACAAGATAGTAGATCTGTACATAGAAAATCTTAAAACTATTAAAAATTAAAGGATACCTAAGTAAGGAAAAAACTGGTATTTATGGATAAGAAGACATGATATTTTCACCTGTTTCCAATTGATATATACATTTAATTTAATTATATTCATTCCCAACCCAGTGGGAGATTCACTGTTGTTTGGCAGAAGACTGGATGAGATTAGTCAGATTGATTCTCAGGTATATCAGAGCTGGCATTGAAGATGTTTAGAAAAGGATTTATATAAATAAGGACTGGAAGGGGGTGGAGAAAGACAGAACAATATGGCATTTATTTGTATAGAAACATAAATAAGACATGAAAATATATAGGAACACATACATAAGAATAAAGAAGTGATAGGCACAGAAAAAGGTTAATGATGTTGCATTTTTTTCTTATTGACTTCTGTTTTTCTACCCTAAACATGTATTATTACTCCAATACCAACACCATCTTTTAACCTATGTTATCTACCATCTACAGTGCTCTTCCTCAGCTACATAACTCCCTTTTCCTTCATGGTTCAATCACACTCTTTCCTCTGATTTTTCTAATGAAGTATAATTATCCTCTTCAAGCTCTTATGTACGTGTTTCTTCCCTTGTATGATCTAACCAATAGCAGCCTACATTCATTCCTGTGGCCTTTCAAGTAGTGTGTGAATTATCACCAATCCCCTAGTAGGCTATAAACTTATGAAGACCAAAACTGACTTTTTTCTTCTTATTTAATGTATTTTTAGTGTGTTGAATCTTGTATCTGCTATAGCAACACACATGTATTATTTAGTGACTAAATAAAAGTAAAAACAATGTAATACATACAGAAAAAAACACTGATAGATTTTAATGGGTTAGAATTATTTTTCTCTACATAAAGCAAAAGTAAAGAAGTTCGGTGTGATGGCAGACACTCATAATCCCAGTCAGAATAATAATTGGGTTTGAGGCCAGTCTGGACTGCATAGCAATTCTGAGATCATATATACATATATATATATATATAAAGAATAAAGAGAAAAAAGTAAGCAAATGTAATAATATAACATAAATAGTATATATCTTAAAGAGATCATCACATACTATCAGTAAAAATATTGATAATAACCAGTAGGAATTGGCAAAAACAAAACAAAACAAAATAAAAATGGTTCTGACAACTCATTGTGAAAAATCAAACTGACCTTAACACTAAGGAAATGTATTATTGTCTTATAGGGCCAGAAAGTCCCGTTGACTTCCCTCAGGATGACAGGATGGTCCCAGCAGCCAGAGGGGCTTTCTCATTCCCTCACATCCATCAGAAATGTGGAGTCTCCTAGCAATGTATTTAAAGTGCTTCTTAGTCTTGTTAACTCAACTTCAGACCAGCCTGGATCAAACTCCTGTCACAGGACTACTGTGCTGTGATTTTTGAACCATTTACAAAATAAGAGAAATTCAATTACCATATTTGGTTCATATGAATCAGGATCTACTCCTGGAACTAAAGTCAATTCCAGATACTACACTGTCGTTGCATTCACTGTCATATTTCCTAATGTACACAAACATTAAGAAAACCCAGTTGGGAAAGTTCAGTAGACTTAAGGACAGAGGAAGATATGAGAAAAGTAAAGAAACAGTGAGACGTTTCAATTCTCATATTGAAAGCTTACTTTTTCAGACTTACACTACTACTCACTGAAAATGGACTGTAAATTGATTTAACTTTTCTGGAAAGCAATTTGGCAATATATAAAAACCCCTTAAAACATTTATAACAAATCTTGGAAGGCATATGTTTATATAGAAATAAGAAGGAAACACAAAAATGTTCATGTGGTTGTCATTTGGTGGTAACTTTATAGGTGATTTTTATTTTCTTTTCAATGCTTTCCAAGTTTTCTTTAAGTCCAAGTACATATATTTAAACACAAAGAACATATAGTGACAATATTTCTGAACATGGACAACTTCCAGTCAAGAATTTCCTCTAGAAGCCTGAGTAATGGGGAAAAAAACTTAGGGAAACTGTTTTGCTTTCTTAAGATGATTAAAAGGAAATATCTGGATCCAAGACTCTTAAGTTATGGTATTCTTTCCTCTAGGGCTTTAATTCAGCCCAGTTAGACTGGAATTCAGGGGGAAAAAAAACTAAAAGCATAAAATCCCACAGAAAAATATGTAGTTACAACAGAACATTTCGCATTGTATTGTTATTTGGCTTCTAATTCTTCTCATAGACCCTTTCCTGTTTGTTGACTTAGACTTAGCTTGATTTACTGTCTCATTAACTGAGGAGAGTGGGTTGAACAGTTTTTGAAAACATGAACAGAGGAAAATATCTGCGTTCACTCTTAAGACCAATTTGAATACCTAGCATAAAGGAATGTGTGTTACTGAAAGGGATTTTCCAGTGGACATTTAACCCAGTGTCATTCAGTGGTAATATTCTTCCTTCTAATTTAATTGCATGAGTTCCACCATTGATTATCAGAACATGCCTTCAGTTCTCTTTCTGTCTTGATCAATCTTGGATAACTTAACCTTAGCTGCATTCCTTTCTGAAAACAGATTTCCATGTGCATTTCCTTGCCTCTAAATATTTTTATTCCATTTTTTAATATAGTACTAGAGCTTGAACTCTGAAACTTAGGTTTTGGCAAATAAGTGCTCTATTACTTCAACCACACTTTCAGCCCCTCTACAATTTTTTTTCTTTTTCTTTTTTCTCTCTTTCTTTCTTTCTTTCTTTCTTTCTTTCTTTCTTTCTTTTTTTTTGAGAAGGCTAATAAGTCTTTCTGGCTTTATGCTTTTAGGTTGTCGTTCCGCTGATGAGAGGATATGATATTTTGAGCTTTCTTTGAAAGACTTAGAAAAAGATCCTTCACCAGGAACAGATGGGAATATATATGGCAGCAGCAGATTCCACCGTTGGCTTTCCAACAGTGACAGGAAGCCAGCAGTTCAGCCTGTGTGAAACCTGCAAGCAAGGACACTGAGAGACAGGAAATGAGGTTAGGTTGATTTCCATCAGCAGCTTAACCCAGCATGCTGGGCAGCTTACTTTCCCATTGGTTACAGCTGCTGAGAACAGCAGGATGAAGGTTGACCTATATCTGTCCTGTGTAGTTCTAACCCTGAATTTGTTTGTAGCAAACATCAGTCTTCCAGAACATCAAGTTTAACTTACCTCCCACCACATACTTTTTTTTTTAAATCAGGAACTGAGATATTCTACACCTGCAAGGAGTTTACATTTACCCTAGGCTTTTTTTTCCCCTCCCTCCTGTCACCATCTTGCCTTTTTTGTCCGCTCTTTTTGTCATCCTCTGGGTGAGAATTGTGGTGAAGGTCACAGCTGTGTTCTTTCTAGCAATCACAGGGACTCTAGCTTCTTCTGCCTGTCCCAGTTTCCATCTGACCATGCTATGCTCATTCTGTTTAGTTGCAGTTGTCACTGCTAGGTTGGCACATGTGCCCTCTAAGCCATCACGGGTTTCAGAATGTGTCAGTTGCCAGTTATAACTCCAGCTGTGAGCAGATCTGCATATAAACACACTCAATAGGTAGGTCCTAAAGGTTGTTTTTTTTTTCCTATACAGTATGTATGTATGTATGTATGTATGTATGTATGTATGTATGTATGTATGTATTTTTGCCATTCCTGGGCTTTAGCTCAGGGCTTGAGCACTGTCCTTGGACTTTCTCAAGGCTAGAGCTCTACCACTTGAGCCTCAGCACCACTTCCAGATTTTTTTCTATGAATGTGGTACCAAGGAATCAAACCTGAGTTTTCGTGCATGCTAAGCAAGCACTCTACCACTAGGCCAAACTCCCAGCCCTATAGTATGTATTTTTAAATTTTTTATTCTTTAAGTGGTTATACAAAGGAAAGTCCATTTAACAAAACAGTTTATGAATATAATATATCTTAATGTCATCCTTTTCGACATTCTCACCCAGCTTTCCTCTGCTCATTCTTTCCCTCAAGCTTCTTAGTTTTGTAGGATATATATTGGATTCTTGACTGCATTCTCCCTCTCTTCTCTTCATTTGTCTATCCTTTTCCTGCCCTGAACCCTCCCCACCTCTTTCAAGTACCCAGTTCCTGTTGTTTTATTTTGCTGAACTTTGACTTTGCCTTTCTAAGGAATTACACTATTTGAGTTCTCCCTTGAATAAACTGTATTTCAGTTAATTGTACCTTGATAGTTTTCAATAGCAAATTATTTTTAATAAGACAAATTTTAAGCTTTTAGACATCTATTTATCTACATTGGACAACAAATTACTTGAACTTTTTTATGTACCTTTGTCTTGAGTCTGGATCAAGATGTGTATGTGGTCTTGGTTCTCAACTGGTATGCCTATTTCTTTACTCTCAGGTCACAAGGGGAAACTGATCTTAGTTCTGCTTTTACACTAAAAGCATCACTATACTATTAGTTCTGTGTAAGTACAGACAATGCTTTCCATTACCTGTGATCATTACTTCACTGATTCCTTACAGTAACAAGAAAGCAGCCCAAATGATGGAAAAATTACACTAACAACCCAGGTTCCCATGCACACAGCCACATCACAGTAATTTGGGATGGAAAAGACCTATTAGGTCATCCCACTGCGTCTCTGAAGCCATGTGGTAGTTTTTCCCTCTCCAACATTCTCTTTTACTTTTTAGTGTCCTTTCTAATTGCCAATGGCCTAAAGGGGAGGGGCTCTCACTCCTTCCCCAGGGACAGTGCTTCCAGATCTGTAATAGAACTCTCTATTAGGGCATGTGTCCTGATGGGCTGTCTAAATCATCTTTATTTTGACTTTCATTTCCATCCCTCCTCCTGCTCTCCCCTTAGATCACACTAAATAATTTCTCTCTCTCCCTGCTATTTACACCCTTCAAGTACTTGTGGCTGATGAGGCAGGCCAGGTGAGTTAAAGCCTGGCAGTCATGCTGAGCGACTTGTCTCTCTTATCTTCCCTTGGAAGACAGTTACCCTAAGACTTATACATCATGTTTGTTGCTCTTCAGTGAATGTCCTTCAGTTCTCAATAATTTACCTCATTTTCTTGTCATTCATGCTGCTCTGGAAAAATCCCCTTTGTCTTGGTTACTATAAAATAATGGCAGTAAAATCTATTTATAGAAAACAGGGCTCTTCAGACTCTGGGCTGCTGAATATCTACTAACAGAAGTTGAGGTATGCAGATGGAGACAGGAAGAGTTGATCTGTATTTTGGAAGTCCAGCCTCTGTTGTGCTGTGCTTTATTAATTCCCAATGGCTGTTTAAATCATCGTGCTGTCCATACCAGTGTCTCAGAAGCATGCTAACCTCCTCTTTTCTGCTCACATTCCTATGTTTGCTGACACCAAACTGGCATCAGCAACTAGAGATGGAGAAAATGGAGAGAGAGTTCCTTTACCAAGAGGTGGAAAATGCCCTTTGCTGTGAGCAACAGGAATGGACCAAGACAACTTGGACAAAGGCTTTGTAATGCCAGGGTAAACAGTGTTCATTCAGCCTGTTCCTTCTCCGATTAATGGCTAGCCCAGTGCTGAAGCAACATCTAAAGTAGATGACCTAATAAAGTCTCAGTGTTCCTATTTATGTAGTAACACCAAGCAGGCATTACAAACAGTTTCTACCTAATCGATCTTATGTCATAAATACAAACTGTATGTAGGGAATTATCACCTTTTTTTTTTTTACCAGAGACACTTAACAGAGATTCTGTTACCCAATTTTTACAAATAACCAATAAATTCTCCTTTTGAAGTTCTTTTATTCAGTCTCAGAAATCACTGGAAAAAATTACTTTCTAAGCAATGTTGAAAAGTTGCTACCTCATATGGGTTTCTAAAGTCACTACACTATTGACCATACTGTTTCCTTGTGATCTTAGTTGAAAAAACAACAAGACATCATCCACAGTTTAATATGAGTCTTTATCAATAGGTCACTTCAATGTTATTCAATGACAGAAAGAGTATAGTAAAATTTATAACACACAGGTGGCTATCACTTTCTAAACAAAAAGGTAACATTACTGGGCCTGCACTAAAGGAAAGCTTATCTCTTCAGGTACCAACTCAGGCCCTAAGAGTACCTGTTTTCTTGGCAAAGTTTACGAGAGTATCTAAGCAAAAGATAAAAAAGGGAAGAAGTCTATTTCAGTAAATGACAATAAAATGATTGAGGAAATAAAAAGCCTGAATATCAACTTTTATGTACAAATAGTATAAAAACTAGAAATATAATTTTATACTTCCATATATGTTCAAGACGTGGAGTATCCTAAACTATGCCTGAGAAACTAAGTAAAAGAGGCTGACACAAAAGTGCTTACAGTAAGAGAGAGGCCTGTAGTAATGACTCATAATGCTTTGAAGAGTTGAAGCAACATTCAAATAAAAGTTTCTTCAGCTCCAGAATTTTAGAAGAAAATTATCCTTTTAAGTGTATTGCTCCCTTTTTGGCTGTGCTGGAGAAGGCAAAATGCATGTGGCTGCATGTGAGCCCAGGAAATCTTGAAGTTCTCATCTCTGTCAATAGGGAGCACAGAAACATCCATTCTGCATCAGCTTCTAGACCCTGAAGTCACAGGTATGGCTAACTCTAAATCAGATTTTGTGGCTTCTCTGATTGGCACCTGTAACTTTTTTTCATATATATTTTTATTGTAATTAATAAAAGGGCTACATGATATTTGCCACATAGATGGTGCATTAATTCCCATACATTAATACTCTTTCACATGTCTTGGTCCCCATTTCTCTCTGCCCCATCCCCACCCCTCATCTTGTTTTCCCCCATTCCCTATCCAATTTCAAATAACCAAATACAAATATGTCCAATATATCAGGTAACAAAGTGAGATACTGTAACAATATGAGATAACCAAGGGACAGCAAAAGAGATGAGAGATAACATAGTACCTTCAGAACAACAATCATTCATTATATGGCTTATGTTTCTATATCCTAGAGATCCTTTCATTTAGGGTCCTACTACATGGCCTTTTGAATCAAGGTTTTGCTCTATTGTAAATCTCTGCTAGGAGAGCCCAAGGTTTCTACTGATTATGACAAATGAGGGAAACCATTGAGCCTATGTTCCTTTGAGTCTGGCTTACTTCACTTAATATGATTTTTTCTAAGTCTTTCCATTTCCTAACAAATGGGGCAATGTCATTCTTTCTGACAGCAGCATAGAATTCCATTGTGTACAAATACCACATCTTGTTGATCCACTCATCAACTGAGGAACATCCAGGTTGGTTCCATATCTTTGCTATGGTAAATAGTGCTGCAATGAACATTGTTGTGCTGGTGGATTTAGTATGTCTTTGTTTCTGGATGATTGGGTAAAAGCCAAGTAGTGGAATTGCTGGGTCATAGGGGAGCTCTATGTTTAGTCTTTTGAAGAACTGCCATACTGCTTTCCATAGTAGTTGAATGAGTTTTCACTCCCACCAACAGTGTAGTAGTGATCCCTCCTGGCCACATCCCCTCCAGCATCTGTTGTTATTAATTTTCTTAATCCTGGCCATTCTAACTGGAGTGAGGTGGAATCTTAGAGTTGTTTTGATTTGCATATCTTTTATGACCAGAGATGCATTTCTTCATGTGTTCATTTTTGTTTTTTCTTCAGAGAAGACTCTCTTTAAGTCTTTGGCCCATCTTTTAATGGGATGGTTGTTACTTTGGAGATTAGTTTTGGATTGATTCAATTTTTGAGCTGTTGATATATTTTAGATATGAGGCCTTTGTCTGTTGTATGGTTAGTGAAGATCTTCTCCCACTCTGTAGGCTTCCTAATTAGTTTACTAGCTATGTCCTTTGCCATACAAAAGCTCTGCAGTTTAATGCAGTCCCACTTATCCAGCCTTTCTCTGATTTGTTGTGATTCTTGGTCCTTATTAAGAAAGTTTCGACCTGTGCCAAGGAGGTCTAGTGTATCTCCTATTCCTTCTTGTAAAGTTTTCAGAGTGTCGGCTTTTACCTCCAGGTCTTTGATCCATTTGAAGTTAATTCTAGTACAGGGTGACAAAGAAGGATCCAACTTTAGTTTTCTGCATGTGCTTAATCAGTTCTGCCAGCACCACTTGTTGAAGAGGCTATCTTTCTTCCATTCTATTTTTTTGGCTCCTCGGTCGAAGATTAGGTAGCCATAGGTGTGGGGTTTTATATCTGGCTCTTCAGTTTTATTCCATTGGTCTTCAGGCCTGTTCTTGTGCCAGTACCAAGCTGTTTTGATAATTATACTTCTGTAATAGAGTCTAAAGTTTGGTATTGAAATTCCTCCTGCGCTGTTCTTTCTGCTAAAAAGTGTCTTTGCTATACGGGGTCTTTTATTATTCCATATGAAATTTGGGATTGCCTCTTCTATTTCTTTAAAGAATGACATTGGGATATTGATGGGTATTGCATTGAATTTGTAGATAGCCCTTGGGAAGATTGTCATTTTTATGATATTGATTCTTCCAATCCAGGAGCATGGGAGGTTTTTCCATTTCCTCAGTTCTGCTTTAATTTTCTTTTTCAAGGTTTTAAAGTTTTCATCAAAGAAGTCCTTTACATTCTTAGTTAAGGTAATTCCTAGGTACTTTATTTTCTTTGAGGCTATTGCAAATTGAGTTGCTTTGCTGATTGTTGCCTCATTCCTCTCCCTGTTGGTGTAGAGGAAGGCAGTTGATTTTTGAGGGTTAATTTTATAGCCTGCTACCCTTCCAAAGTTTTGAATCAGCTCAAGGAGCTTGGGAGTAGAGTCTATAGGATTCTTTAAATACAGGATCATGTCATCTGCAAAGAGGGAAAGTTTTACTTCCTCTTTCCCTATTTGGATCCCCTTTATGCTTGCTTCTTGCCTTATTGCACTGGCTAGGAATTCTAATACTATGTTAAAGAGGAGTGGAGAGCGTGGGCATCCTTGTCTCGTTCCTGATTTTAGAGGGAATGGCTTTAGCTTTTTGCTGTTAAGTATAATACTAGCTGTGGGTTTGTCATACATAGCCTTTATTATATTGAGGAATGTTCCATGGATTCCTAGTTTCTCCAGAGCTTTTAACATAAAGGGGTGTTGGATCTTGTCAAATGCCTTTTCTGCATCTATTGAGATAATCATGTGATTTTTGTCCCTGCTCCTGTTGATGTGTTGAATTTTATTAATTGGATTTGCGTATGTTGAACCAGCTTTGCCTCCCTGTGATGAAACCTGTTTGATCATAGTGTATAATTTTTTTGATGAGTTGTTGTAGACGGCACCCGTAACTTTTAAGGAAGAAATGATTAAGCAAAGTCATCCTTGAAATCACATCCTTAAAGATGTTATATTTTATAGGATTCATTGCTCCATTGTAATGAGGGAAAAAACCTCTTTGGCTTTTTAAATGAGTACAAATGCAATACCTGTTAATTGTGTCAACGTTTAGAAATATATGTGGGGGAACCAAACAGTGATGGTTTACATACAGGAATAACTACTCTGATCATTCTTTAGCATTTTCCAGATTACTCTTAACCCATGAATACTAAAATATCTGTTATGTCTTCAGGGTTAGAGACAGGGTTTTGATTTTTCAAACTGTGTCATTTGACACCATCAAAAACTGTTCCACCATTTTAACTGATTCTAAGAAAAAAGCTGCTGCTAATTGAATATGACATTTCTTTTCAATTTTATCCAAATGTGAATGAGTTATACTCAGTAAGTGAATTAGGGTTGAAGATGTACCTCAGTGGTAGATCACATACCTAGCATATGCACGGCTCTGGGGGTCATTCCCAACACAGCAAGACAAACAACTATGACAATTTACTTAACACCCGCACAATAAGTAGGAAATATGTAGTAGTGAGCAAATTTTTGTTATTTATTACATAATTAACTATATGAAGTTCAAATTAAAATGGACATTTTTGACATCCTATTCATTTTTCAGTTGTCACCAAAGCAAAATACTCTTATTTTAGCACTTACATTTCTACAGAAAACATTGCTTTTTCCAGTCTCAGAATGGTACAGAAGCCATCCCTGTGATCTTGCCTGTCTTTGTTTTCTTGTCCATGGAAATGATTGCTTTCAGTTAGACCACTCTTTTACCTCAAGAAACATGGCTGGGCTCTTTCCTTTCATCTTCAAGCTCCCAGTTAGTTTCTTGGTTTAGTTTTTCAAAATTTATCAGGCATGGGAAATGCAGATTAATTTCAATTTATGAATATCCTAACTTTTGCTGGACCAGTTTAATGACAACATTTTAAAGGCAAATAAAGAGATATAACACAGTCACCTATTGTCTCTCATCATTCAGAGGATTATTTATTTGACTAGGAAAGTCTGTCAACACTAAGTCCAATGCTTCTGACACTTTCTTTAATCTTATAGGTCCATATGTGGCTTTCAGTTGCCTGAGAAATCTGTTTTCTGGCAAATCTTCTGAAATGGAAATTCATCATCTTTTTAACTATTCTGTGTGGTATTTGCTGGTACTTTCTGGTTCCAAATCTGAAGTCATGTAGTTTTTTTTTTTCCCTCCTAGATAAAAGAAAGAGACATCCCTATTTATCCAGAAGAATAGCCTGCTACCTGGAATATAAACACAGAACCACTATGCAGCCAAATATAAATTAGCTCTAAGTGGGACAGAGTAAAGAAACAATTTTTCACAGGCCATTCTTTCCCCTTTCAATTTTATCTTGAATTCTCATTTACTTGCTTTAAAATCAGTTATCTTTAAAGTACACAATAGAAGCTAAAAGAAACATAAAAGTGAAGGTTTGAAATATGAAATTTTAATGAAGTTTTCTTTTAAAGAATCACATCTCCTACGTGTAAGAAAATACCGGGATCTCTCATCTCTGGCAGAATCAGTTAACCTGCTGTGTACTCAATGCTGGTTTACTGAGCCTTCTCCACTTTCCACCCTTGCTTTTCCTTATTATTTTGTCTCCTGGAGCCCAAAGTCAACCTGTTAGCTAGAAAACAAGCTAGATGAGGATGAACAAGACTTGAGGTAGATTACACAGAACAAACTTTTCCCGAGAAAAACTGAAGCAGCCTGAATAACCACAGGGAGATGGACCCCAGAAATCACTAATTAGCAATAGTTCTGGAGGGAATCATAGAAAGGCTTCTGAAAAATAGTCAGAGAATGATAGAAAAGGGCAGGTCTGATATGAGAAGTTTTGTAGTTTTGAAATGGTTACATTTGGCATTTAACAATAACAATAAAACATTGGATTGGGGGATGTAGCTCAGTAGTAAAGTAAAGCCCTTTCCTAGCAAGTATAAGGTCCTGAATTTGATCACTAGTACCAAAAAAAAAGGAAGGAAGGAAGGAAGGAAGGAATGGAGGGAGGGAGGGAGGGAAAGATGACAAACCTTTTAATTTTTTCGCTTTCCCAAAGAAAAGCCTTTTCGTTCGATCTGAGTAGTACACAAAAGTCCACATTTAAATGTTGAAAATTGTGCTCATATTTCTTATCAGTTGTAATTGTAACATCTTCATTAGTAACTAGGATTTTAATTGTTAAATTTGTAATATAAACCCAAACCACAATCTTTGAATCATTTCCTTATCTAGAAAAATGACCCCTTACAAAAAGTGAGACCTTTAAATGTTGTAGCTATATTAAATATACATAATTTTTATAATATCTTAAAAAGTGTCTCAAAATGTATGATGATGGTTTCATAGAACAAATTTAGATGTGTTTTCAGCTTTAGTAACAGTAAAAGGCATGCATAAAAGCACAACTGCTTACAGAGTCCTAAATATAACGTCTTTATGTTTATTTTTGATAATACAAACATAAATAAAACAATTAAGGAAAATCTGAGTTATGTCACAACCTCACTTCCTGTTTTCCCTACTCATTAAAATCTTGATAAGTATGGAGGATGAAGTGGACTCTGTAATTACCCTATGTCAAGAATTCCTTTGGATATCACCTTTAATTTAAGGCTATTTTAAAAGACGTATGTATGCCAACTTGCTGATAGCAAGTTCTAAGAACAACAACCATGTTTTGCTATCAAATTATTTTCTTTACCTCATCAGTAAGAGTGTAACTATCAAGCTAGTTAACAGTAATGAGTGTTTACTATGCTCTAGGCACTATTGTACTAGGAGCTTTAGAAAGCTTGTTTTACCTATAACTTTTAAGAAATCTTAAGCTATGTGTGCTTATCTCTATTTTTTTTTATACTTGGGACCCTGTTGTTACCAAACAGCAAACCTGAGCCTTTTTGCTTCACCTGGGTAGGAGCCATTAAGTACCCAAGGTCTGTGTCTAGCTTAATAGTAGGAGAGGCTTCCAGCTCCAAGCCCTGGGTCCTAGCTAGGGGCCTAATGCTCCAGAATCAAGTCCTGGGCACTGGGATTATGCCTTGTTGCTCTGGGCTGTACACCACTAGGATCTCCAGTACTTAATAAAAATTGTTCTGACTACCTGATGAATGTAACTGTAACCCCTCTATAATCACCCGACAATAAAATAATGTTTAAAAAAGGTTATGTATAAGGAAAAAAATTCTATCGTAGAGTGGTTATAGTTAACTTGAATGAGGTAATGAGGACAATTGTTTTTCTGCTTGTCCTAGGGCTTGAGCTCAGGGCCTAAGCACTACCCTTGGGCTTTCTCAAGGCTAGAGCTCTACCACTTGAGCCACAGCACCACTTCTGGCTTTTTCTATGTATATGTGGTACCAGGAATTGAACATGGGTCTTCGTGCATGCTAGGAAAGCACTCTACCACCAGGCAGAACTCCTGGGCCCACTATTCTATTTTAACCATGTCTGCCCTTCCCTGGCTCTCTCCCAGTGTTTCCCTCTTGTCCCCACTTATATATGATATACCATTCTTTTTTTTTTAAAACATAGTCTAGTGAGTACTACTGTTGTATTTGTTCATCCCGTGTCTGACACTTGACCAGCTATTGTAATCCTTGGTTCCAGTAGCAGTAGGTGGTGGTGGCAGAAAGCAATAGACAACACTGTCTAGTGTCACAGCTCACAAGTTTAGGATGTCTGAGATTTATTTCTTTTTTAAAAAACATGGTACTGGGCTTTGACCTCAGGTCCTTGTGCCTGTTAGGCAACTCTGCCAGCCATTCACCCACTTGAGCTGCTCTTCTAATCTTTTTATTTAAGTTACTTTTCAAATAGAGTTGC
Organism: Megascapheus bottae; assembly: GCF_031878675.1. NCBI lineage: Eukaryota > Metazoa > Chordata > Mammalia > Rodentia > Geomyidae > Megascapheus > Megascapheus bottae. The sequence goes on from NC_143513.1 coordinate 53,747,483, forward strand.
ACATTTATGCCCAGGCCAGCATGGATTGCAATCCTCTTGTTTACACAACCCACATAGCTGAGATGACAGACCTGCTTCACCACGCCCAGCTTTTGTTAGTTGATGTGGTAGTCTAAAAAGCTTTTTGCCTGGGCTGGCCTCAAAACACAACCTTCCTAATCTCTGCCTCCCAAGAGCTAGGATTCCAGGTATGAATCACTGTGTCTGGTCAGACCTTTTGTTCTTAAGATTTGGCCTTTGCAGTGATGAGAGCTTGCTTGCAGTTTCTCATTTTTACCTTTTTACAGCCCTCCTTATTTCCATTGCTCCTGCTACCTGGAACTTCTGATCTGGCTGTTTTCTGGAATTGTTCAGTTACCCTTTGGTCACTACTGCAGCCATTCTTGCTGGAAACAGCTGCTGCTGTTCTTGCCCAGCTACTTCTGCCAATGTCCTCTCCATGCTACCTGCTTTAATGATGAAGATCAAAATCAGGTAGGAAAAGTCCACCCAAGAGAAGCCAAATGGCAAAACACCAGGGTCAGCACAGGAAGGAGGATGTCTCTTCGCTCCTAAGAGAGCTTATAAAGCAAAAAGGAGGTGTGGCAAGAGTGTTTACAGCAATCATGGCAGTCCTTCATGCAAGTGAAGGATTGCTTGCATCCAAAATGGCACAGTCCCTTATGTAAAGGAAGGACTGAGCTTGTAACAAGCACAACAGTTCCTCATGCAAATGACATACTGTGTTTGCACCAGCCACAGGACTTCCCCTGTGCTAGGCCATGGGGGAAAGTGTTCCCCTTCTGTTCTGCATGGAAATGGCTTCAGAGTCATCTATAGTTTACCTAAGTACAATCGCAAAGGGAAAAAATCCAACACAAACTATTTCTATCAGAGCTAATATGCTTTGACTCAAACACCTTGGTTGCTGTGTAATGTCCCAAAGGACACTATGGAGTATTCAAAGTGACTAGTGCTAGAAGGAGAGTAGTCTCCTGGTCTTCTCACTCAAGGCAGCAGGGGTGACCAGGGAAAGATCTAACAGCTGTTAATTAGGGAATCAAATTGTCCCAACCCCCATCATCTTCTCTCATCTACAGGAAAAATAAACATTAAAATGGGTATTACATTAAAGATTTATCACCAAGTTTACCATTGAGTTAACAGTACTTAACAGTGCTCTAAGGCTCTGCCCTAGAGCCCTAGGGAGAGGTAGGTCCCTCTATGCTGTTTAGCTGTGTGTTTTCTGTGTAGCTATATGTGGTCATTTTAGCTTAATAAGAAATTATGTGGAGTCAATTTTGTTTCCACCACTGGACAGAGTGCCGTTGCTGCCAATGTAATGGGTTCCACACCATTTAATAGATTTTCCTACCCATAATTTTATTCATAATACATTTCATATTTATACATTTTGAAACATATGCAGAAAAGTGGTGTGTTTGTATATGCATGTGTGTGATATTTAAAGCATTCTTCATATGTATATATACATATATGTGTACATATGTACATCATATATATTCACATAGATATGTGAATATATATTCATATATATTGTTCATTTAGAAAAATCTAGAGAAGCTTAGAGATGTAAATGAGTTGCCAATTATCCAGTATCCACAGACAACTAGTGTTAATATATTGATCCTCCTCCTCCTCCTCCTCCTCCTCCTCCTCCTTCTTCTTTTTGGATGTGGGGCTTGAATTCCACGCCTGGGTGCTGTCCCTGAGCTCTTCAACTCAAGGCTAGCACACTACTATCTTGAGCCACAGTATCGCTTCCTTGGTGTATATTATTCTAGTTGTTCATATATATATGCAATGTAAATGTATATTTAAATAAAATTTAAAACATACTGTATAATCCAGGTATAATTTCTGGTATTTTTATAGTATTTTATATATTATTTGATAGTATGTCATTTGACAATAATGCCATTTTCATATGGCATTAAAGTTTCTATCAACTCTAGCCATAACTTGGAATTCCATTTAATCCTGTGCTAATTTATTAGCTGAATTACTTATTTTTATATTAACTGGATGAAGAAAACTATAGATATAACATCTACTGTCATACTCATGATACAAGACTCAGACCTTTAACGATTAAAAAAAAAAAGTAAAGTGCGTGCCCAGTAAAAGTAAAAGCCTTGGGTTAGATCTGTATTGATCTGTCTGACTTTTAATCCAAAATTACAAGACAAGACAACTTCACAGGAATTTAGTCCATTTTCCTATTTCTAGATGAGTATATCACTATCCTAGATGAGTATTTCTAGACACTATCCTCAAATTTAATAAATAGTTAAATGAAGGAGATTCTAGGCTTATCCAATACTGTATTATAGTGAATTAATGTGGTTGTACAGGATTTTAGAGTTAAGAAGGCCTTACTACCAAATACCAGGTAAGGAACTTAGACTTTAACTTCACTACTCAATTTCATTTCAGTACAAGATTTCTGAGATGATTCCTATGAAAATGTATATAGTATTCCAGGCACAGTTCAGAGCTAAACATATGCCAGTCTCTCTTAAGTTCCAAGTCTGTCTTAATGTATATATTACTATACATTTTTCCTATAATAAGATGTACCTAAACACTAATATCTGTAGCATAACTAAACCTAAGCCCTCTTTAAATGGCTTCAGAAAAGTAAAAGCTAACACATTTGATTGCTTTTAGAGTCTACTTTTAGAATTTATTAAAAATTCAGACCCTCTTAGATTTGGGAGTCCTAAATTGGATTGGCTATATTAAAGTTGATCGAACTGATGATTACAGATGTGGGAGATTCAAGCAAACCATATATATATATTCTTGTATTGAGGCCATTATAGCAAAATCTTGCTAAAAAGAAGATATAGTTAGGGTAGTTCCACTTGTAGACCACTGTGACAAAGATGACTCCTTTTCTATGCTTTACTTTTTGGGGGGATAGGATTAGAGACCAAGACTCCCAACTTGTTACTTGGTACTTTTTTCTTTTGGGCTGGTGCTCTTCCAACTGTGCCATGCCTCCAACTTATTTCTTGATACTGACTCTTCATCTTGCTTAGAGTCAGTTCTTGTTGGTTTCATTAATTTGACTCAGTTTTCAAATATCAAACTATTTGAGCTTAATCCTATGGTCTTATCTACTCAACAACTACACACATACATACACGCATATACACTTTAGCTTATTTTTAAAGTTACTGATTAAAATTAGAGCAGGTGAGTTTCTACACACTTCCTCCGATTAATGGGAAGGATTGTATTATGGAAAAGCATAGATATGATATAGGAATGAAAGATACCTTGTTTGATAGCATCTAAAAAAATGGAAGTCCAGTAGCATTTTTAAAAGTTCAGACTTACAAGTTTGAATAGATTTTAATTTCATCTATATGTATTATGAGTTTGTAGATTTGGGCACGGATGCCTGTAATTACCAGTGTTTGAAAGACACTTCTGAGGCTGAGGATATGGAGAAGGTAAGCCAAAAGGAAGATATATAATTACCACACTCTGCTTTCCTATCAAGAACTCTGGATGTTTAAAGTAAATTAAGACTTTTATATAGGACTTTCCATCAGGGTGCATCATCAGGTTGCCCTGAATGTAGGTAATCAGTCTTGCAACCAGTAAGTATTTTCTGCTAGATGAGTTATTAGCGCATAGGTCTATCAAAGACAAAAGTGTAAAGATCTTTGCTTCCCTGTTGCAGGTTGATCACATCCTTGCTACAGGGACATTTTTTTTTCTAGTTGTAGGGCTTGAATTCAGGGTCTAAGCACTGTCCTTGGGCTTTTCTCAAGGTTAGCACTCTGCCATTTGAGCCACTTCACCACTTCCAGCCTTTTCTATGTATGTGGAACCGAGGAATCAAACCCGGGTCTTTATGCATCCTAGGCAAGCACTCTTCCACGAGGCTAAACTCCCAGCCCAACTGGGACAATTTTTATAATGAAGGAAAAACACTGGACTAGACATCAGAAGAGCAAGTTTCCACTTCCAATCTTTTATTTACTTAGTCTGACACCAGCCAAGGTTGAGGGCCTCTGTGTATAACAGAAATAGTATATCTGTTCTAACTGCATCCTAGAATTGTGCTATGACAAGATCATTAATATGAAAGTGTTTAAAAGGTCCTATGAGGTTTCTATACAATCCAGGAAATAAGAAGAAAAAGAATACATAGAATCACAACATTTCCTTGGAATTTCAAACAGTTTCTGTATCCATCTAGGCTAAATACTGAACATATGTTTTCATATTAATGTAAGTATTAAATGCATAGCTATGCTATGAATAGCTACAGCAAGGAAGTATTGAAGGAAGCTTTAAAAAGTTCCTTTGATAATTAACAAAGGATCTTATCCTTTCAAGGGTAAAGACAGCTTAAACTTTTCTCAGTACTTGTACTCTGCCTGACTTTCTTGAAAGAAAAATTCTTTTAAAAGTTTTCTAAGAACATGTGCAGTAAGATTGGCCCTTGAGCAAGGAAAATGGGCAGCTCCCTACTTCTTCCTTCAATAACAACTTTAAGATCTTTGTTTATCTTTGTGTTAAGGGACACTTGGATAAATACTTTGTTGAGTAATGGTGCTGTGGCAAAACTAAAGTTTATTTAGGACACTACTCCACCCAAGGTGAGCAATTAAAACAGGTGTGTAAACTCCATCCCTTTGGCTCTCCCAAGAAACCCAGTCTGTAAGCAAGCAGTAGTAGAAATGAGAAGGGGGTTGGGACATATGGAATGAATGAGGGTGAGAACAAGAAGAGTAGGAATGTGGATGGTGAGAAGGGAATCTGTTTCAGTAAAAACCCATCCTGACTGTTCATACTAGGGTGTCCAAGTTAATACAAAGTAAGATAACATAAGATTTAATTTTAAAAAGACATTTCTCCATACAGTACAACAGCAATGATCTTATTTAAAATGTAGCCAGGAAGAACTGTGTTTATTCATGTGATTGGGTTTCCTCATTTTCCACACCTAGGGAAGTATCAGCCAATATTGATTTAGCACTAATTTATACCTTCTGTTGTGAGTCAGTTACAATGGGGGAAAAACTGATACACATTAGTGGGGTTTTGTATTGCAGTAACACAAATCACTTTTTCTAGAGAAGGGTAGAAAAATATTTTTCACAGACCTGATCGACTGCTACTAGGGCTCAAGATTCTATGTTAGGATGTTAGGAATGGGCAATATCAAGTGACATCACATTTTAAAAAATATTTAGGGAGATATGCAAACTAGAAGCAAAACAATATTTAAATTATCCAAGATATTATTATATTATTATAACTGTTAGCTAATCCCATCGACTTGTCTTTTCTATAGTGAAATTCTTTACAATAAAGTAACAATGTTCGACAAGAAATGTACTTATTACGTATGTAACTAACTATAATCTCTCTGTCCACCACCTTGATAATAAAATTAAATTAAAAAAATAAACATGTATACTCTGGTATTATCTTTTAAATATTAGTGTTGCATATTTGGAATTGTAGCAGGCCTTTATTTCTGGTCTCACTTTTCCTTTCTGCAAACCACATTCTTTTCTCTCAAAATACAGTTTTCCCCTTCTTCTTAGGACCCCTGGCAGAAAGGCCATCCCATGTATGGGATTTCTCTGCCCACCTACCTAATATTCTTAGAATAACATCTATTTCCTTTTTTAAAAATAGTGTATATAAACTGTACAAAGTAAGGAGTATCAATATGACATATTCATACATGCATGTATTTCGATTATATCCACCCCTTCTGATACCCTTTCTTATTCCCTCAGTTTCCCCTTCCACTTCCCTAGTAGTCCCCCCTTTACAGCCTCTCCTGTCACCAAGATTCCACATAACATCAACAACAAAAAACATGACTCATGCAATTCTGATATTCGGATCCTTCCATTTGCCTGCAAATGGCATAATTTCATTTTGTGTAGTCAAATAAGAGTTTGTGTATATTTATCATATTTTATTAATCTGTTCAACCACTGATAGACATCTAGACTTAGCTAGGTATAAGCAGCTCTACCTAAGTAACATGGATGTGCAGGTATCTGTATTGTATCCCAGATTTTATCCTTGAGTATATATCCTGAAGTAGAATACCTTAACACCTCATCTCTTAACTCCAGAACATTTCATCTGAACAACTTCAGTGGTCAAACTCAGGTTGAATCAACCATTGTCAGAAGAGCAAGATTATTTTGTATAAGCATAGCTACCAGGTTCAAGTTTTCTGTGTGTTGTGGATGGGTTCATTCCTAGAAGAGGGTCACTTGCTTGCCAGGCAAAGCATCTACCCAACCCCCTCTTCTAGAAATTCAACTCTGTACTTCCCTTCTGTCTTCATAGTTTCTTTCCTTTTTTATACTTTCTTCTTCTATTTCTGTATGCTTTTCCAAAATATTTTCATTGGCTCCTTGTTCCTTTATTTCTCTGCTTTTCTCCTTTGTGAATTTCATCTGTGCCCATGGCTTCAACTACAGTATGTATAGGGAAAAATTCCCAAATCCTTCTTCCTGTTTTACTCAACTTCAGTATTCCTTTTCTTTTCGTTTTAACTAACAGCTTCCACTTAAATATCTTCTGCGTTAAGTATATAGCTGAACTCAGTATCTTTTCACCAAACCTCTACCACTTTGTCCTCCTTTCCTGGCTGCCATGTTCCTGTTAAAGCCATGACTATCTTTTCAAGATTCCAACTAAAAGCCACAAAATTGTCTGTCTCCTTTTTCATAGTCCACACAACCTACCAGCAGCTGAGAGGCATCATTTTTCTTGACCTTCATCATTCACATCTTTACATTTTTTACTTTTCCACACTCTTGTCATTCCCTGTTCATTACTTAAGCTCCTGTGGACTATTTTCAAAGCCTCCTAAATCATCTTTCAGTCTTCAGTATTTAATCCATGTTGTGAACCATGTTTGCGTACAACTTCATAAAGCTCCATTCTTGCTTTCCCACTCATTCAAAAAATCTTCAGGGTATGAGAACACCATCATACTATTCAATGCAAATACCACAAAATACTATGAAATCTATGAAACTGAGAGGCGGGGTGGTAATATTGATCAAGATGCAGTATATTCATTTAAAAATGTTGAATGGTAACCCCTTTGTACAAGTACTTAAAGGTAATAAAAACGTAATGAAAAAAATCTTCAACATTTGTCCACTACATGCTCATAAAGTATAACATACTCTCTCCACCCACCTAACATCAACATTATCTTCCACCAACCATCAGCCACGACTGCAATCATCTTGCAGGATGTGTGTGCATTTCAGACTACATGACTTCTCCACTCTTTCCCAGTGCCTGTCATCAAAAGGGACAGGTACCTTTTTATGGAAGCCACAAAATCAAATGTGATTTTAAATTTTATTTGAGGCATCTCAACTTACCGAAGTGCAACAACAGGTATTCCCCATGGAAGGTAGAAGAGTGACACTTCTCAGATATTTCTTAAGTAACTTAATGAGGACTTTTTATGGTTTGATGCCAGGATTATTACCACTCAGTTTTCATATAGGTTTATTAGATACATTAGTATAGACCTAATGTACCTGCTGACCAGGTACTAAGAAAATTGTATGATACTCAAACTTAAAATCATAAAAAAGTTTTCTGGTCAAATACTGTCTATGAATTGCTTATACCCAAAGAAGAGTCCTCATTACATTCACTCAGGATCACTAAGAGTCTGCTATAAAAGAATTTAATGAAATGCTTTAATACCTGTAACCTCTCTTTGACAAATACTATGATATAAAGCAGATTTCCTTCATGGGACAGCTTTCCTGCAATGTAGACATGGAGTTTGGGACTTAAACAAAAGAAATGTTACAATGTGGAAAGAGTTAGGACTTCACATTTCTTTGGTCACCAAATGCTATCTATTCATGTGCTGGCTTTATATAAGATTGCCTTTTCATTGCATGGTGACAGTATACTTACGTATCTGCTTGGGCTATGTGCCATTGCCATCATGCTTAGATACTAGAGTTGCTGAGGAGATGATGAAAGCTGAAAATTTGGTTCCTTGTTGGAATAACTGCACATTTACATTTCTGATGACATTACCAGTTAAAAATAAAATGTTTGATTTTTAATGTTTCTTCTAAATTTCTTTAAAAAATGTCCTTAATTACAGGTAGTGATCGTCTCTACTGAATTAAATGTCATTTATTTTTCAGTTCCTTTACAGAGGCCCCTTGAGGATAACTGTTTGTAGCAAGGAGATAGAACCACCAATCAGCAGATGTCGCTCCTTAACTGATATTCCTTAACTGTCCTTTTGGGTCAACTTTAGTTTAGTTGTGTTTTTTTTCCCCTGTTTCAACTGCCTTTTCTCTATTACCAATTTCAACTTAAATTTTCTACCTCTGATGAGCCTCTATAAGCCATGAGGACTAATATTTAAAAAACAAAAACCAAACCTTTCATTATGAGTGCCAGCTCTGATGTAAATATGTGTTTGGTTTACAGTAGCCACATAAAATGTTTTTCTGTGCAACAGTATGGTGGGGATGGAAGACAGATTGGGATAGATTGAATAGGAAGCCAGAAATGAAGTATGGATATCTCACTCCAAAAGTATTGCTATGAATTGCATTAGAGAATTCTGACTTCAGATAGAAGGATTGTACTGGAACCTTTGCTTTTCTAATTTGGTGTTACATGCTCAGACATTATTGGGCATCATCAGGAATTTATAGCAAGTTACATTACATTGGTACATATATATATAACATATATATATAACATCTATGCTACTAAATAAATACATACACATGTTTTTGCAGTAGAGGTATACTTGTTCATATCAAGTATTTGTTTTCCTGCTGGAAGAAATTTCAGTTCATGTGACAAGCACTGGCTAAAATTTGCCACTCTTTCAACACTATTGAACAACTCCGTATTGATTACTATGCACTATGGACTAAGCACTATGGAGATACAGCAGTTATAAAATTGATATGCAGTTTTTCCTTCAACAAAAATAATTACATGGGGCTGGGAGTGTGGCCTAGCAGTAGAGTGCTTGCCTAGCATGCAGGAAGCCCTGGGTTCAAGTCCTCAGTACCACATACCCATAGAAAGCTGGAAGTGGTGCTGTGGCTCAAGTAGTAGAACGCTAGCCTTGAGACTCAAGGACAGTACCCAGGCCCTGAGTTCAAGCCCTAAGACTGGTTAAAAAAAGTATGTATATACATATATCTTTATATCACATATATATGTATATAGATATACAATATATAGATAAATACTATATCTATGTATAGATACTATATATCTATATATAGTACATATTCTATCTATCCATGTATCTATAGTATATATGCTATATATACTATATATACACACATATATACAGATATCTATAGATACAAGCTTATGTATTATATTATGGATAGTTGAATTATGATAGGTAATTTGAAAAAGTTCAATAACTAGGAGAGGCCTAAGAAGTACTTGCAATTCTCAAAAGGTTCCCCAAAGTAGTGATACTAAAACGGGAAATAAATGCTCACATACTCTCAATATGCTAAGTTAAAATCTGGGAGGAACAAGGGAGCAGGCCACGTGGATATCTAGGATAAGTACCTAATAAAAACAAGGAAGGCCTAGTACAGAGTAGTACATAGACTGTTGTTAACAATAAGGAGTTTTACTTTAAGCATCTATCAGGGACAAATATCCAAACTAGGCTTTACCATTGAAAGGAATCTACTTAGAAAAGAATTTAATCAGCTTAAGAAGAACATCACTGCAGATCTATTTAATGTTCGCTCCCAGCCATGACCTCATTGCTAATACTGACAGCCTGGACTATCTGTTAGAGTTAGATGAGTTTTAGATATTATATTAGCTCATTTTAAATTCCTGTAGCAAAATATTTGAAGCAGGTTAACTTCATAAAGGAAACAAGCTCATTTTGACCCATGGTTCAGCACGTACAAGCTCAAAGGACCTCATTTGTGATAGTCCACTTGCTGGCAGAGTCACTAGGTGACAATGTCCCATGGTAAGAGACAGAGAATATGGATATACACATATATATATATATATATCAAGTTTTTTTCTCTCTTCTTATAAATCCATTGTGATCTAGTGACTTCATCTAATACTAATTACCTCCTAAAGGCTCCACCCCTAAACACCATAGTCAGAGTAAGTTTCTTCTCACAAAAAATTGTGATGGGAATTGAAGTCCAGCATGTGCTCTGGGGGGAAGGGGACATACTGTATTCCAACTACAGCAGATGCTCATCTTGGAAAACCCACAGAATGGATGGAACTGAAGAGGAGGTTTCCACAGTTCTGTAGTCTACTTACCAGCTGAGTAATTTCAGTCAAGTCCTTTAGCTTCATTGTTTCCCTAGCTGGGAACACATCCCGGATAATAGTACATACTTTGTGGATTATGTGGATGAGTTAGCACATACTAATGTTCTTAGAACAGTGGCTGCCACACGGTGAAGGTTCACTAGGGGTTCACTTTTATTTTCATATGTGATAAAGTAAAGCACTATCAATATTCTAATGGGATAAAGTACTGGATGAAAGTTTTGTATTTTTACTGGGTTGCATAAAAATTAGAACTTAGCATGCTTTCTGATGAGCACACAAAGCAGCAAAGAAGAGATGGTTCCTCTGAGTGAAACTGACCCTTGCATATAGTGCCTGAAATCAGAGGAAGCTTGTCAATGTGGGCAGACACTGGGACACCAAAAGTACACCAATCTGACATCCACTTCTTCCTTTTAGACCTTCTGTAAATTAATGGGAGGCATCTGATGCAGATCCTCCTTAAGGTTTAAAACTTTGTTTTATTGGAGAAGTAAACTTAGCTTTTTGATAGTCATTTAAAAATCTCTGTACCTCCTTTTATTGCAGAATATTATTATTTACCACAACGAATTATTGTTACATTATGTGTGGTATTTATTTCTCCCAAGAGGCCATTGGCCTCAGGAAAGGAAACAAGGTGCCTCCCCCCATTAGTGGATCTGATAGCATAGTGACGTAAAATTTCTTGTTGACTTCTTCAATTTAACGTTGTTGTCTTGGAACTCAGAATTTGGCTCTTCCTTTTCACAGAGTACCAGTAAATGTGAGGATAGGCAGTAAAAGGGAGGTGTCTTTTGTTCTATCCAATTTCCAGACACTGTTTCGGCTCCCCCTTCAGCAGTCCTTCTAATTCTTAAGGCTACTAAGCCCACGAAAAGTCTGCTGACCCTGGAAGAATCTACTTTTCTAGCTCTAACTATAATGTAACCACCCCACCGGATGCAGGTGTACTTGCAAAGTAAGTTTGCCGACTGTGTCTCAAGTTGTACAGGCAGCCCAGGAGGGCGGGACGCTCGCAGCCTGCTTACTCGGGCGTGCCAGTGTCTGTGGGTGTCGGAGCACGCGCAGGACACACACGGGCCCACGCTCCCAGTCTCGCTCGCACCTCAAAGGCTGTCAAGTCTCAAACCCCGCCCCGCGCGCGCCGGCCCCTCCTCACTCTTCCTCCACGCCTAGGTCCCGCCCCCCGAGGGGAGACGTGCTACTGTGGTTGGAGAAAGTTCCCTTCATTCTCAGGCCACAACCAATCATTCGAGTTCTTGAGGAGGGCGGGGGAGCCAATGAGGAGCTCTCGCCGCGGCAGCTGCCCGGCCCGAGCGCCGGGGGGCGGTGCCAGGGGGCGGGCTGCGGGCGGAGGATTAGTTGCCTTTCCAAGTGAAAAGCTAGTAGAAGCGGTGGAGGCGGCGGCGGCGGCGGCGGCGGCGGCGACGGCGGCGGGGGCGGCGGCGGGGGCGGCGGCGGGAGCAGCAGCAGCAGCGGCGTTCGCGGTGCAGCCGCGGAGCGCGCGGCAGTACGAGGCCCTTTCCACCTCCACTCCCCCCACCACCCCGGGTTCTCAGGAGCCAGAGTCGCGGGCCGCCCTGCAACCGCGGGCTTCCCCGGCGCGTGCGGCCCCGCGGGGGCTGAGCAGGAGGAGGCTGCGGGTGGCCCCGTCGCTGCGGGACCCGGGCCAGTACCCTGACAGCGCGATGCCCAAGGCAGCAGCGGCGGCGGCTTCGGGCTCCTCGCGGTCCGGGCCGTGATCGCCACGCCGAGCCCAGCGGGGCGGTTGGGGCCGTTGGACGTTCCCCTCCCCCTCGTCGAGCCGACGGGGGTGCGAGTGGGGCCGGGGGAGCCCCGAGACTCCTCCCTCCCGGCCTCCGCCTCCCGGTACACACCCGCACGCGCTCGCGCCGGCTCCCACACGCCCGCTCGCGCGCCTCGGGGTCGGCCGGTGGCGGCGGCGGCGTCCAAGGCCGCAGAGCCACCATGTCCACCGCCTCCTCTTCCTCCTCCTCCTCCTCCTCTAGTTCCTCCCAGACCCCTCACCCCGCGCCGCAGAGGATGCGGCGCAGCGCCGCGGCTTCCCCGCCGGCCGCCGCCGGGAGCGCGAGCGCTGCGGGTGCCGGCGGCGCGAGCTGCGTCCCGGCCGCAGGAGCCAGCCGGCTGCTGCAACCCATCCGCGCCACGGTGCCCTACCAGCTCCTGCGGGGCAGCCAGCACAGCCCCACGCGCCCGCCCGCCGCCGCCACCGCCGGGCCCGCCGCCGCCCCGCTGAGCAGCCTCCCGGGGCCCGCGGCGGCCCACGGCCCCAGCCCGCCCAGCCCGACGCCTCCGCCGCCGCCGGCCGCCATCCCGGCCGAGCCGGCGCCGCGAGCCAAGGGCCGCCCGAGACGGTCCCCAGAGAGCCACCGGAGGAGCTGCTCACCTGAGAGAAGGAGCCCCGGCTCGCCCGCGTGCAGAGGTAGCGAGCCCAACCCTCCCGTCCTCCCGGGCCGGCGTCTCCCCGACGGCGCCCTCGGCGCGCGCGGAAACTCCAGCCTCCCCGGGCTGCGCCGGGCCAGTGCGCGCCCCAAGGTGTGAAAGCGGCCCCGGAGCCTCCCCCGCCCGCGGGCGCTGTCGCGGCTCGCGGGCGCGGACTGCACAGCAACTTTTCCCCTGTCCCTCGTGCCACCCCTCTGATTTTTATCTTCCCTCACTGGCCTGCGTCGGAGGGTTTTTGTTGTTGTTGGTGGTGGTGGTGTTTGCTTGTTTGCCCTTTTTCCTCCCGGCTAGCTCCTTCCTCTAGCTAGCTGTCTCCCGTTCGCGGTCGATAGCCAGGGAAGGAGGCGCTGGGGCGAAACCCTTCAAGTCGCACACAAACTCTCCAGCAGCGGGGAAGGTGGTCCTGGTAATCTCCGCAGCCTTTGTGCTCTCCTGCGAAGTTCCTGACATGCCCGAATAGTGTTTTCTGTTCTCACTTTTTGGAGGGCTGGTGGCATTAGTTATTTTGTAAGGCTTTCCTTTAGATGTGTCGAAGGGACACTTTGAATGTTCAGTGGAAATGTATAGGGTTTTCTTTCCTCTTTTTTTCTTCCTTCTTTCCTCTTTTTTTTTCTTCCTTCCCCAGACTCTATTTTTATATAGTCATGTATCAGAGCCTTACTTCACTACAAATGGTTTTGTGCCCAGATCATGATTTTCATGAAGGATTTCTGAAAGAAAAGTATTTGTGTAGAGTGTTCACTTTTTCCTTCTATTTTAAAGTACACTTCACAGCTCAGATGAGCTGTGTAAAGATCTCAAGTTTGTTTTTTTGTGGTTGTTGTTGGATGTCAAAGGTAGTGGTGAGTTGGCGAGTGCTGTGGGCTTCTCTTACATGTTTTCTGTTTTGCTTTGGTTTTGCTTAATGTCTAGGGACACAATGCATGATCTTAGTTGAGTCCTGGGGGAGAGAAAGTAAGATTAGCCCAAACAGGGACTTAAGCCCATAAGGGAGAGTAGTGTAGCTAGTATTATTAGATACCAGTCTAAAGCTACAGTTGCTGTTGCTGCTGCTGCTCCGCTGCTGCATTGTGGAAGGAAGGGGTCATAGGAAGGAGTGGAAAAAAAATCTCTGCCTGGAAGGGAAACACTGTCAAGCTCTGTACTATGTTTATATGGTATGTGGAATTTTTTAAATGGGAGTTTCTTGAAGAAGGTGTTAGAGTTGGCAAAAGTGTTTGCATTACAATGGATCACAGTTTTGGTGGTTTTAGTTTTTATATTTCAGGCCTGCAATTAGCATGTTCCCAGGCGTTTGTTTTCAGAACACTTGATGGTGAACCCCAGGGTAGGATGTAGTGCAGCAGGGTAAGTACACGAGCACCGAGAAATACATCCTGTAATCTGTATGCGCCGGGAGGAATTTGCTCCCCCCTCTTCCCCCAGGTCAGGCCAGCTGCTGCAGAAACTGACATCCCCCAGCAAATCCTGAATGAATGAATGAAAACAACGTGATCGCCCTAATAATGACCACAACTGAACACACATCTTTGGCTGTATTTTATAGAAAAGACCACCATTTTCTAACAGATTAATGCCATATGCAACTCCCTTACACATTTTCAAGAGCTATATTAAATAAGAGGTAACAGAAAGAGGGCAGCAGTTACATAAAATTTTGAGTGATTTAGCTTTAACAATGCATAAATTGAGTTTAGGGGATTTTCTTTTAGAGAGTAATATAAGAAGCATAAAATAAGCACTGCTGATTATGTGCAGAGGATTTTGTTAGTAGAGTAAGAGAAGTTTTAGCAATTGCTACAACAGTATAATGACCAACTAGTACCTCCTTCCTTTTGTTGATAAACAGTAACATCTGACAAAAGATAATAGTACATCTTGTTTTTCTGCATCCTTCAAAAGCCCTAATTGCTTAGGAATTACATGCCCCATCATCAAATAGTTTTAATGAAATTTGTGATCAGGTTTAAGCTCTCCTCTTTGTTGTAGCATGGCACATCGAGTTTAATGCAATTTTAATGCAATCATGATGAAAACACGTTTCTGAATCTTGTTGTGCAGGAGACAGATTTGCAGTGTCAGAGCTTGTGTTGGGAATTGAAAGGCTTTCTTTGCTAGTGATTTTTTTTTTTTTTAAACACCAGGTGGTTTTGTCAGTTTCTTCCATTGAAGTGATTTTCAATGCCACCTCTGTACCCCTCAGTTCCCTGATTGTATTACTCTTATGTTCCAGCTCTACATCTTGCCTCTATTAAACTACCCACCCAATCTGTTTTGTCTACTTAGCCATTTAAAAATCATACTGTGCGTTGGTTGAAATTTTCAAGTGATTACTCAGTTTCTCTTGCATTCTGCAAGGTTCTGACTTCAGTAGATTTCAGCCTCCATTGGTCAAGGCTCCTGTGGCTGCCACTGCTGCTGCAGACACTGACATCACGATACTACGTGAATGAAAAACAACGTGCTCCATGTCTTCCTCTGCTGTCCACCTTCTTCCTTTTCTTCACAGTTCAGTGTGTGTACGTGTGTGTGTGTGTGTGTGTGTGTGTGTGTTTAGATAATATGGTGGTGTTATCCTTTAATAAGTACGATCTAGTAGATCGTGGCTCCAGAGATATGTATTTTATTTAGAGGAATATTATTTACAGAAAGATTGAAGGGCTGTAGACTTTTGCATTAGAGGTGTTATCATTTAATCTTCGGCACATTTTTGAATGGCATGATGATTATGGAAGAAAATTTAGAAACTAAGTTTTCTAATTCTTTTGCCAAGAAAAAATAATAAGACAATGGAATCTCTAAACATATTATGTCACTTTGTCTTAAATATATGCATATATATATTTATAGAATGACTAGAGAATTAGTACTCAGATTATTTTACAAAGCTGAGAAAAAAACTAACCGCTGTAAGTAGAAGCAATTGTAATATTATCAAGATACTAATTTATGAATCTCAGCAAAAAGGTAGTGATTTCATTTGCACTATATAGTCGTAAATAATTTAAATAGTTACCATAACAGAAGATGCATAAACTTGGAAACATCTTGCTCTTTATAGAGGCATAGAGTTTAACAAATTGAAAGTTTTATTTATGCTCATAGATTATAATCTTTTTTCTTTCTTTTGTATTATTGAAACTTCAAGGTTTGTTATTTATATTCATTTCTGTACTTCTCCTATTAGCAAACTGTCACCCTCCCCCTTGTTTGGTTCTGAGGGGTCTTGAAGGGGTGAATGACAAGCTGCTGAATGCGTCCTCAGGCTCCCTGTGATGTGTTTGTGATAGATGTAAAATCATAAAGTGTTATGCAAATAGTTATTTTTTGTGATGGTAATACACAAAGTCCACCTTTGAGATAAATAGAACAAGTCAAGTGAGACTATAGCCAAATGTTAGTTCTAAAATTAATGATCTTTAAGCTAAAGCCATTAGTAGTAATAAAAAAAAGTTTTTTTTCCCCCCCTCAAACCACATAGAGCAAAACTCATGGATTTAAGCATAGATTAAAAACATACACCCTTATACTATCACTGTACAGGAGTGTAAGTATCAAATGCAAATCCTCATGGTTCATAAAGATGTAAAAACATTTGCATTAAGGTACTCTGGTTGGAAAATAATGTTTTAAGTGTACAGAAGCTTATTTATATAGCTTTTGTGACAAATAGTGTGAATTGATTTTTGATTGAGCATTTTAGGTTTCTTTAGGTCTAATACCTTGGCAGATAGCTAACTCCATAGTGAAATTTGAATCAGATTTTTTCTCTGTCTTGAGATCTCATTGTTTTGTATATAAAGAGGTTACAGTTCTATTTTAAGAGATAGTACAAAGCCAATCAGCATATAATATGTCATGACTTTCATGCAGTATGTTTATATCTGTTTTAATCAGTTCATTTGCTTTCAGTATTTTATCTTTCCATTAAATTCCTTTTGAGTAATTTTTGTTTTGTGCTCAGTTGTAGGATACAGACATTTTAAATATTTTTCTCTTTTTTAAAATAAATACTCATGATAATCTTAAAGTTTACATCTAAGCTAATATTTTGGGGGACTGAAGTCTTCCTCCCCATTTATAATTTTTTCAAGCATGTATTGCGGTCCTTCCACAGCAAATAGGTAAAAACTTTAAACTTTTCTAAAAGCATATTTTGAGATACAGATTTTTGATAGTCTAGTAACAAAATATTTATAAATAAAATTTGCCATTAAGTCCAGAGACAGACTAAAATCTTTGTGCTTTAAAATAAGAATTGAAGGTAGAATCCTGTGAGAACATTGATCATTCCAGGGAGCAGAACTGGACCCTTTCCATCTTTTGAATAATAATATTATTATCTCCTAAAGGCATACCGTTTTTGCTTTTTAACAAAACAAATTGAAATTATAGCACAAACCTTGGGTTCAATAATTGCTGTTGCAGAAAGAAAAGCTGGTTTTCAAGAAAGGTTTTGAGTCTCTGAGAACTTCAATAAATACAAGCAGCAGTAGTGTTCATTATTTATAGATCTAATTGTGTCCAGTCACTTATCTCATAGTGCTTAATAATCTTTCTAGTTCCATGAGTGAGTAAAATAAATAAATGAATTTGTAGTTATTTAATCAATACAGTAAATTATGTTCAGAGAAATATATTTCTTTCAAATAACTTACTGAGTTTATTGAGTAATGAATACCTAAGGCGTATATAAACACCTAAATTTTAAAAAAACTATGTAAAGTTGTGTGTGTATGTGTTGAGCTGAAAAGTCCTTTCTTTCATAACAGAACTTTTGACACAGGTACATTTTGTTAACTCAAGTTTTACATTTCTGGAAAGATTTAATGCAAATTAAGATTTTGTACATTGGGGAAATGTTGAAGGATAATGATGTCCTTGTTTTCTTTTTGTGGTAATGCATTTGAATGTTTTTGAAAAAGAAGTAACTTAACTCCATGCAATGAGTAAAATGGAAGTAAATGACAGTATTCAACAAATAGGAAACAAATTTCCTTTTCCTGAAATTTAAAAAAAAAATGTTAAAAGCCTGTTTTACCAAAACCTCCACAGATGGCTAATAATAATCATCTGCAAAGGAGTATATACTAATGATGTTGTTCTTAATATTAGTTCATTCTTTTTTCTAGTGTTAAAATTCCCAGACACAGCAACCTGTTCTAGGTCTGTAACTAGAACTATTGTGTCTTTTCCCTATATAATATTTTTCTTTTAAGAAATGCCTAAAAAATCAAACCAGTGACACTCTTTTTATGTCCAATATCCTGCTTAATTCTTCTTCATGGGGCTTGAACTCTAGGCTTGGGCGCTGCCCCTGAGCTCTTCAGCTCAAGGCTATACTCCACCACTTGAGCCACAGTGCCATTTTCAGTTTTCTGATGGTTAATTGGAGATAAGTCTCACAGACTTTTATGAGGGTAAGGGGGTTGGTTTTGAACTGTGATCCTCAGCCCTCAGCCTCCTGAGTAGCTAGAATTAGAATTGTGAGCCACTGACGCTTGGCTTGCTCCTTAATTATTTTAACAGTTGGTTTAACTTATCTAAATTATTAGGGTCTCCAGACTGCTTTACCAGAAGTAGAGGAAAGATAATACAACTCACATATTGACATAGATAGCTCGAGAAACTGATAAAAGAACCAGATCCACCATCTCTTACCTGTTATATTGGACCCATAGAAATAACTATGAATTCACTCATCCCCTATTCTAGAAGAATAGGTTAGATTGCAGAACAAATTATATCTGCAGTAAGATTACACACCAGTGGGCTGGGTTTTTTTTTATCGCTCTTGCCCAGTTATTCCAGGACTTGGAGATTTCAAAGGCAGTAGAATGTATTAATTACAGTGGAGAGGTCAGTAGCATAGAGTTTGGGCCCAAGGCTCCTGACAACCAGAGTGTGGCATGAAGGTTTAGGGTTTAGAACCCAGCCCCCAATGGCCAGGATAGTTGTACAAGATTGGACTCCAAAGTGGTACAGCTCTATACCAAGATGACTCTCCCAAAGGGATCTTTCTATCATTTGGGCTTACTGTTACAAATCCACAGCTGGAAGGAATCTCTGCCAGCCATGATCCATTTTATTTTCTCTGTGCTGCCAGCTGTTGTCTGCCCACCCTGCTCTGGTCAGTTCCATCCAGACTGTTCATCTTGCCAGCCTTACTTCTCCAGGGCAGCTTTCTTTCTTTCATCATTGCTGCTGCTTCTTTTTTTTCTTGCCAGTCCTGGGGCTTGAATTCAGGGCCTTGGCATTGTCCTTGAGCTTTCTACCACTTGAGCCACAGCACTACTTCTGGCTTTTTCTGTATATGTGGTACCCAGAAATCAAACCAGCTCAGTAAAAGTGGGAAAGACCACTTGGGAGAAAGTCTTTGTCTGGGACCTGATGTTTATAGCATCAGGAAGGCCTCAAGGAAAATGCTTCTCAGCTGCTCACAGGAGTTGAACAGCCTGCTTATATAGCTTGGGATGGTAGTGGGGGGCAAGACAAGAGTGCCAGCCCCCTTGCTTTTGCACTATTCTTGGTATAGTCTTGTATGTAAATGACAGATAGTGTTTACATCAGTCATAGGTCTTCTCTTGGGTTGTAGTCTTGTACAAGCTGCTTGTTGGGGCAGTGCCCTCTGGAGCTGTAGTTTTTATGCTTGAGTGTTGGCATGAGGGTTATATAGCTCCCTGGTTGGCAGTCCTTTGCTCAAGGCAGATGGGTTTCTGGAGTAGGGTCTGGCAGCTGTCAGTTAAAGATTAAGTTTCTCTACTCCCCAACATCTTTGCATAAAGGAAAAAAATCAAAAGGGTGATGATTTCCAGAAAAAGCACTTTTAACGGTATGATAACAATGATTACTTTCTGACCTGGTGTGTCAGGGAGAGGTGGTCTCTACCATCTATTTCAATGAGTCTGAAAAATCTCAAGACTTCGCTTATGATTAAATGTCTTTTCAGAATTTCATCTTAGTAGGAAAAACATCAGTTAACACTGATTTAATTACTTTTAGTGAGTAGTGCTAAGGCAAAGGCCAGAAAAGGCAAGTTCACCAGAATCCCTGTTTATGACTTTCTATACTAAGCTGCATCTATAAGTTGTAGGTCAAAAGGAAGAAAATAGTTAAGTATATGGTTATAGAATTAATATTTTCTCATTCCTAATCCCATATTCATTCCAGGAGATTGTTCCCTTGCGCCTAACTCTAAAAGATTGATGATAATTAGCTGGGATTTTTGAACTAAAAGGAAGACTAAGGAATGAGTTTTCTTTTGTTTCCATGGCACCATTTTGCTTTGCTGGAATAAGCTCTGACATTTTCAGAATATCTAAAAATGTGAGACCTAGTTTGGTGAATATAACCAAAATAGTATTTAGAAGGATTGACCATTTTTCTCCAGTTGTTCTTTGTATAAAGGGGTGGGGGTGGGTAAGGATCCCAAGGTGACTGTCTCTGAGCCTTCTTTTATGTAACCTATAGTGAGCAGAGCAGATGTGTCTTTCTTCTTTCATAGAAGTTATATATGGTAGTAAGCTGATTAATACTTCAGAAATTACTGAGAAGAATCTGGTCTCAAATGATTCTCTCAGTAACTGATGCTTGGTTGGCTCAGTCTTCCCTAAGCACTAACACTTAACTCCTTCAGTTTGTGAGTTTGAAGTCTACATACATAGCTCAATGAATTTACAGTTCATCTTAATGATGGCTTGCAAAAAGAATAATGAATTAAAGAAACTAGTGACACCCTCTATTGTGTGGCAAGGTTAGTGTCCACGTTATGAGACTTGTCAAGATACCCACTATACATACAGAAAACTTCTTTAGCTTGCTGTGTAGCTGATGACCAAATTCTTAACTGCTGACAGTAATGGTCTCTTACTATGCCTATGAGAGAGCTTTTGTAAATAGTTCAGCAGCTAATTTTATCTATCTATCTATCTATTTATTTATTTATTTATTTTTTGCCAGTCTTGGGACTTGAACTCAGGGCCTAAGCAAATGTTCTTCCACTGGAGCCACAACACTACTTCAGGCTTTTCAATATATGTGGTGCTGAAGAATTGAACCTGGGTCTTCGTGCATGCTAGGCAAACACTTATCACTAATTTTAATTTTATTTTACTAAAAATTAGTAAATACTGCTTAAGTGAGAAATTAATTGGTTCTGCTTTTTTTCCCTTACGTACCCTGCTATCCCATCTCCTCACCCTTTTTGCCCTCTCTTCTCATCCTCCTCCCTTTGTACTCTTGTTCCTCCCTGCTGTAGCCCAAGCTGTGCTTGAACTTAAGTTCCTCCCTGCTGTAGCCCAAGCTGTGCTTGAACTTAAGAGCCTCTTGCCTTACCTACTAAGTACTGGAATTATAGATGTGGGTCACCACATACAGATTCTGTCTATCTTAAGCAGAGTTAATATGACATAAATGAACTGTTGGCAATTTTGTTAACTCTGTTAATGTCCATTATATTCCTGATGAGTACATTTAGAAGCATTTATATCTTCAACTTCAAGTATCTGTTTGGTTCCACATTTGAAAAGAGCTCTTTCAGATGTCAGATGTCATAATAATAGAATGACTTGGGGGAATTGTTTTAAAGTTGTCCCTATGTATATTACTTTCTCTTATTGGATGCAGCTTTAAATAGATTCACATATGGCTTCACTAAACTTAATATGTATTGCTGCCTTACAGTATTAAAATATTTAATATAGTTTGGCTTAGGTTAATATCACTGGCTATTTTCCTCTGTGAACACACACACACATACACATATGCACACTGTTACCACAACTGTGGGTGTGGTTTCTGGTGTAGTGATGCAGTAGTATGTAGTAATAGTGTTGTGTAGAAATATATAGACATTGAAATAAGTAGGAATTGGCTTTGGCTTCTTGATGTTTTGATTCTACAGTGACTTTATTTAGTATACTTTCAGTAATTTTTATTTTATCTACTTTTAGTTTTTATTTTAAAGAAATAGTAGCATTATAGCTTTTTGCATTATTAATTGATGTTAATATTTAGGATAATTTTTATATTTTACTTTGTACTAATGTATATGGCCTAAAAATATCCTTGCAGGTGTTATTATTTTGTTGGTGGTGGGGTTGTGGGGCTTGAACTTGTGGCATGGGTGCTGTCCCTGAGCTCTTTTGCTCAAGGCTAACATTCTACCACTTTGAGCAACAATACCATTTTCAGTTTTCTGGTAGTTAATTGGAGATGAGAGTATCATGGACTTTCTTGTCTTGGCTGGCTTTGAACTGCAATCCCCAAATCTCAGACTGTTGAGTAGCTAGGATTATAGGTATGAGCCACCAGTTTCTGGCCCAGATATTGTTATTTTAAGGATTAAATATTACACTTAACCTCATAGTAAAACAAACATGTTAGATTTTGTGGAACATTTTTTTTTAAAGCTGCATTATGAAACATGGAAGAAAACCCATGGCTCCTGAATATAACTGTATAATTCATTTGAAATTGAGTGTAAAAGTAATAGGAAGGTATAGAAAAGTAGTAGTCTTAAGTTACTGTTTTACTCATTTAAAAATATTTCTCATAGTATAAAAGAAAGTAATCATAGTTTAGTTACTGACTCTGAATATTTGACCCACTGCATCATTCTCATAATTAATATAGCTATTTGAAAGGTCTTAATAACTTTTTTTCATTTGTCTTAAGTGTGTCTTAATATTTCTGCAATCTGTATTAAGGTAATTTTTGGTGAATTCATAAGCAGCACCTGTGTCATTTTCAGTATTTCAACATTTATCTAGTTTGTTGTCACTTTGAAGGCCCTGCAATAATCCAGATATGGTGGCTAAAAGCCTATAATCCTAGATACGGAGGGAGAAATAGGGATTCCATGATTCTAGGCCAGTCCAGGCATAGAAGTGAGACTCCATCTCAACTAATGGCTGGTTGTTGTGGCATGTACCTATTATGGTAGCTACAGCTTAAATACAACTGCTGGTCAGGCAGTGGTGGCTCACTCCTATAATTCTAACTACTTAGGAAATTGAGATCTGAGATATTCAGGAAGCTGAGATCTGAGGATTGCAGTTCAAAGCCAGCCTGGACAGGAAAATCCATGAGGCTCTTAATCTCCAGTTAACTTCCAATTAAGAAAACTGGAAGTAGCGATGTAGCTCAAAGTGGTAGAGCCCTAGCTTTAGCATAAAAGATGGCTCAGGGACAATGCCCAGGCCCTGGGTTCAAGTCCCACAATTGCCAAAAACTAAAAATAAATGAATGAATACAGTGACTGTGTTCAGTGTTGCATAGCTGTCATCCCCTGGGACAAAAGGAAGCACAACTAGAATTGCAGCGTAGGCTAGTCTGGGTATAAAGTATGAGACACTGCCTTGAAGAGTAACCATTGTCAAAGGAGCTTCAAGTGACAGAGCACCTGCATAGCGAGCATAATAAGACTCTTAAGTTTAGTCTTCAGTACTGCCCAGGTGGTGGGCAGCAAGGAGGAGAATGTGGCTGTTGCTACAGTAAATATTGTTTAAATATGTAGTATTTAAATAGATATTTCTGTTTGAGAAGAAATGTATTCATATAGGGGAAGTATATGTGAGCATACCCAGTAATTGTTAGGACATCAAATCTTGTAAATACATGGCAGAGTTTAATATTAGTAGATGGTATTATGGTGCCCGTTTTCCAGAGTGCTTTAAGTAACTAATGGTCTTTATCTTCATTCATTGGTGGTATTAAACTTGGACAGGCATTGACTTAGATTTTTGTACTAGTAAAAGGAGCTAGGCATTCATGAAGGTAAAGATAGGTGGGACAAAGATAAATTATGTCAGGATAGGATACATATTAACAGATAGAAGGCAGGCTTCTGCCTAAGTAAGTTTCTAATTCCACTTAGATTCCTTTAAGTGAATTTTGTTGAGGATCCATGGAATCCTCTAGAAAATTTAACACTACCATGTCCTAAATTCAGTGGGCTCTTTCAGTTAAGAATTTCAGTGGTGGCCAGGAGTTTGGCCTAGTGATAGAGTGCTTGCCTAGCATACACAAAGACTAAGTTCGATTCCTCATACCACATATAGAAAATTCTGCTGGAAGTGGTGCTGTGACTAAAGTGGTAGAGCACTAGCCTTGAGGAAAAGTTCAAGACCCAGGACTGGCAAATAAAAAAATAAAAAATAAAAATTTTCTGTAGTTTTGTAGTCACTCCTAAAGGCCATAATTTATATACTAATCTCCAGTCAAGAATACTGTGAAAATGTGAATGGTAAAGCAAATTTTAGAGTGACTGCATGCTTTTAGAATATCTAATGTGAAGTACAATGATTAAGTTTACCAAAATGTTATTTACATATATTGTTTTAGAAAGCCAGTTGCACAAAGTTGAGATTCAAGTGAGATTGCAAAAACTCATTACTGAACATCATAATTTCTCTTTCCTGAATAAAATATTCTGAAATTTAGCAAAATTAATAGTCTAGAACATGGTTTTAAATGAACATAGATATTTTCTATTCTCTTTGTAATCTGAGTTTTAAAATTCAAGGAAATTTGTTATTCAAGTAACTACTAAAAGAGAAAGAACTAATATACTGATGATAACTCGTCTCTGAAAAGATAATGCTTACATGAGGTAAAGTCTTAAGTTGCATGCTAGTGGTTCACATTTGTAATCTTAGTTTTTCAGGAGGCTAAGACCTAGAGGATGCATGTTCAAAGCCAGCCAGCTGTATAGAAAAATCCATCTCCAGTTCACCAAAAGAATGCTGGACTGGAGGCATGGCTCAGTTGATAGAGTACTAGCTATGACCAAGCAAGCCGAGGACGTGTGAAGCCTAAATTCAAGCCCTGTGCCTGGCAATAAACATATTCCATTTGTATATTATATTTTGTCCTTTAAAAATTATGACCTAAATTTCAGTTCCTTAGAAAACAATTCCCAACCAGCTTTAAGTAGTATCCTTATTTATTTATTTTTTTTTTTGTGAAAAGCTTCTTCAAAAGTCTCTGCTCTTATCAATGTTAGGAAGAAAAGGCTATGGTGTAATGATTTTTTTTTTTTTTTTGCCAGTCCTGGCCTTGAGCTCAGGGCCTGAGCACTATCCTTGGACTTTCCTCAAGGCTAGAGCTCTACCACTTGAGCCTCAGCACCACTTCTGGCTTTTTTCTATGTATGTGGTATCGAGGAATCGAACCCGGGTCTTCGTGCATGCTAGGCAAGCACTCAACCACTAGGCCAAACTCCCGGCCCCATGGATATATGATTATTATGGGTTGTGCTTGGGTATTTCCCTTAGTATGATTTTAAACTTGAAGTTTCTGTATATACTTAAGGGCCAAGAGATTAAGTGCCAGCTGACTTGTTCACTTGTATAGCTTGGTATGTGTGTGGAAGGAATATTGACTGCTAAAGATCATGAATTCCTTTTTCATCAGTTGCCAGATAAATCAGTGACTGATACTTTCTCCATGCATAGTAGAGGGTCACAGTCATCTTTTTGTATAGTAATTTAAAGTTATTAAGTAAAATACATGGGGTGGTAGTGACTTAGGATTTTGCTCACCTAATATAGATGAAATCAATGGAAGAGTGGGTGAGAACAATTATTCGAATTGTTCAGAAGGGTTCTTTGTTTTTATTTGTTTGCTTTTTTGGTTTGTTTTGGCTAAGAAATAAGAAGAAAGTTTAGTTCATTCTCTTTTCTGAATCACCTTTTAATTTAAAATTAAGATAAAGTTGTACTTTATCTTCTTAGCAAATGCAGTTTTTTCTGTTAGAATATGCTTTTTAACTTTTGAGCAAGGACTGTATTGGTATCTAAATTTGACATTGGTATGGACTCTGAAAAGTGTAGTTCTATCCAGGCATGATTCATGCCTGTAATCCTAGTAGTTGGCAGGAAGGCTGAGTCAGGAGGAACTATATAGCTATACACTCTTGTCAAGAAGAGTGTATAAGAGTGCAGATTGTGCTTGTACACAACAAATTAAAACTTACATTCTTGATAGTCTAAAAAATTACAGATGTAAGTATTTTGAAGTATAATATTGCATGTGTGCATGTATTGCTACACCAAGACCTGAACCAGGATCTCATAGTCTTGTTTGGTTTTCTTCCTTACAGTGGCCATTCCTTGGTTTATTGGTACTGGAGTTTCTCAGACTTTTCTGTCTGGGTTAGTGCTTCAAACTGTGATCCTGAATAACTAGGATTATAGGCATGAGCCACTGACATGTTGTTGGACCTATATTTCATAGTAAAATATGTTATATGCCCTTAGTATGGGAGTTAATACTTAGTTTATATGCTTTGGAAAGGAGACCTAGTACATATTTATATACTATTGAGACAAGAATCAATTTGTTAATAAAATTTACTCTTTATGATTTTAAGATAATGGGTCATATGCTTTAGTGACTCGTGTGTAAGGAGATGATTTAAAAGTGTAGTTACTAAGAGTATTGAGTGATTTAATTTTAAACTCCAGAGACTTGGTATGAAAATGAAACCAAATGGTTTCTTTAATTTGTTTACTGGTACTGTGAAACAGTCTTAAGAGATATTCATCACTACATTGCATTTTTCCCCTACTTATAATCTTTGACTTTTCTTCCCCTTTCATTTCTCCTACCCAGCTTACTTCAGTACATTGTCCTGTCTCTTCAAAATTCTGTCCTATTCTTCACATTGCTCCATGTTCTAATTATTACTTCTTTCTTCAACTATTGACATTGATACCTTTTACATCTTTTCTCATACCATTAACCTTTGGTTTACCATTTTACTATTACAAGAAGTCTTTGTGAGGCAAAAATGATTTTGATGGAAGATTTTTTTCTTAGATCCTTGGTTAATAAGAAGTAAAAATCCAGCGTGTTTAATTTGACATGAAAGAGCCACCTTAAAATCTTCCTTGGTATACCTTGTTTTTCTGCCAAACTGAATTCAGTTTTGTACCACCATCCACCCCCCCCACTTCTGTTTTTTTTTTTTTTCAAAAGGCTGTTATCCATGTTTTGAATATATTGCTTGTCATGAGTTTATCTCCAAAACAGCCCAGTTTTTGTTGTTTTTGCCTAGAAACCCCCTGAGTTGTTTGAAAGCATCTTTCAAATGTCATTTTTCTTTGTATAAAATGTTTCCATCTTTTCTAGGTAAAAATCACTGTTACTTCTCTGAGTATTATATTTAAACCTTTTTGTTGCTGTTAAAGGTGCTTTGATGGCTTACCTAAAAAGTAATTTCTTGGGAGCAGGATTTCTTTCTTCCTTTTTGTTAATGTATAATTTATTTACTTTTTATTATCTTCAAATACTTGTACAAGGGAGTTACCATTTAACAAAGCAATTTGTTAATGTATCTTGATCAGTGTTACCCTTTTCAACATTCTCACCCATCCCTCTCCTTCCCATCTTTTCCTTCACTCTTACTTTGTAGGCTATAGATTAGATACTTGTCTGCATTATTTCCATCTTCTCTTCATTCCTCTATTCCTTTCCTCTTGACCCCACCCCACCCTTTTCAAGTACCCGCTTCCTGGTGTTTTATTTTGCTGAACTTTGATTTTGGCTTTCTAAGGAATTATACTTACTTTAGATCTCCCTTGAATCTACCATATTTCAGTTAGTACATTTGTATATACTTGCATATCACTCAATGTATTTACTTAAGAGTTTGTAAGCAAAATTTAGCATTGACACATAAAGGAAAATATGGATCCTTTGTCTTTCTGGGATGGACATTTAACATACTTTTTTTTCCCCAAATATTCCCATTGGTTTACAAGTGGTACAATATCATTCTTTCTAGGAGATGAGTAGAATTCCATTGGGTATATATAAAACATTTCATTGATCCATTTGTCTGTTGAGGGCTGATTGCATTCCTTGGCTATGTTGAGTAGTACTGTAGTAAATATTGTTGTGATGGTTGCTTTACTATATCCTTTTTTATAATCTTGGGGTAAATGCCCAGGAGTGCAGTTACTGTATCATAGTGTAGTTCTATGTTCAATTTTTTGAGGAACCTCCTACTGTTCTTTAGAGTGGTAGAACAAGTTTATGTTCCCACCAAAAGAGTATTAGGGTTTGCTTTTGGCCTGCATCCTTTTCATCGTCTGTTACTGTTTGTTTTCTTAATGATATTTGTTCTAATTGAGGTGATGTGGAATCTCAATATTGTTTTGATTTGCATTTCCTTAATGACCACAGATGTTAAGCATTTCTTTTTGTATCTATTGTCCATTTTTCTTCAGAGAAAACTCTCTTTAGCACATTAGCTCATTTATTAATTGGGTTGTTGGGGTTTTTTTGTTTTTAAGTTTTCTGAATATTAGGGCTATTAGACCATTGTCTGACATATAGCTGGCAAAAATCTGTAGGTTGTCATTTTAGCCTGTTGGCTATGTCCTTGTCATGCAGAAACTTTCGTTGATGCAATCCTATTTATCAGGAGTATTTTTTTTTAAGTTGCTGTACTTCTGGATCTTTACTCAAAAAGTTTCTCCCAAGTCAGGTGCAGTGGCTTACGCCTGTATTCCTAGCTATTTAGGAGGCTGATCAAAGCCAGCCCGGGCACTAAAGTCCATGAGACTTTTATTCCATTTAACCACTAGAAGTGGTGCTGTGGCTCAAGGGTTATGGCAATGGCTCAAGCTGAAGAGCTCAGGGACCTGTTGCCCTTATTATGTCTTTATAATAGAGTTTGAAATTTGGTAATCTTATTCTTCTAGTACTATTTTACCTACTAAGGATTTCTTTTGCTATTTGGGGTTTTTGGCTTGCTTTCTCTATTTCATTGAAGAATGAGGTTGGGATTTTGATGAGTATTACATTGCATTTGTAGATTTTTGGCGGTATTGCCATTTTCACTATGTTAATTCTTCCAATCCAGGAGCAAGGAAGGCCTTTCTACTTCCTTAAGTCTTCCTTAATTGCATTCTTTAAATTGTTAAAGGTTTTCAATATAGAGACCCTTCCTGTCTTCAGCTAAATTAATTTCTAAGGTTTTTAAGTTGTTACAAATGGAGTTACTTTCCTGATTTTAGTCTGTATCTTCTGTTTGCATACGGAAGAACTACTGATTTTTGAGGGTTTATTTTTTTGGTTGGTCATGGGACTTGAACTTGGGACCTGGGAGCTCTTTTTGCTCAAGGCAAAAAAAAAATGTTCATCCACTTTAAGCCATAGTGACACTTCTGGTTTCCTGCTGGTTAACTGCAGATTCAAGTCTCAAGGACTTTTCTTCCTGGACTGGCTTTACCAGTGTTTTAAATTAGCTTGGGGGAAGAGTGTATAGGATCCTTTAAGTACAGGATCATATCGCGTGCAAACGGGGTAGTTTTACTCTTTCCTTCTCTGTTTGGGTCTCCTTTATGTTTTTCTCTTGCCTTGTTCTTGCTAGGAATTCCAGTACTATATTGAAGAAGAACAGAGAGTGGACATCCTTGTTTTGTTTCTGATTTTAGAGGAGAGGGAATTATCTTGGTTTTTCACTATTAAGAATTATGTTGGCTGTGAGGGCAGGATTTCTGATCTCTTAAGGATATTTCTGCAAATCAATTGTGTTTCTATACCTATTTTTTTTTCTGGTCCTAGGGCTTTAACGCTAGGTCTGGACACTGTCTCTCTTGAATTTCTTTTGCTTGAGGCAAGCTCTTTACCACTTGAGCCAGTTGAATAGTTTGTTGAAGATAAGAATATCAGAGTTTCTTGCCCAGGCTGGCTTAGATCCACGACCCTCAGATCTCAGCCTCTTGAGTAGCTAGGATTATAGGCATGAGCAACTGATGCCTGCCCTCTAAATTCTTACCTCCAAAATAACCGGTGCAAAAAGGGACTAGAAGCATGGCTCACATAAACTACTTCTCTAGCAAGCCACTTTCAAGTTGACCTTTTTTTTTTTTTTTTCAGCCAGATCTTTCTGAAAAGATATTCATGGAACTAACTCACTTTCTTTGTATAAATTGTTTCAGTTGTATTATTTTCCTTGTGACATGTAGTCAAGGACAACAGCAGCAAGAGAGTAGATAGTAGACAAACACCCTACCAATAGGCCACATGTCTGGAGAAATGTTTTTAGAGCTAGAGCATTTTATTTATAACAGTGTCTCAGGAGTGAATCTCATTTAGGGTTAGATATGACTTTTGAAAATAACCAGAAGTCATTAAAAGCCTAAGGTAGAGAGTAAAATAATTTAATAAATTATCTTATTTGTAGTGACAGACTGTGATGGTTATTCAGTGTGATTTACTTTAAAGTTTTGTTCATACTTTTTTTTTTGAACTTGCTAAAAATGGAGGGGTTCCAGTAACATAATAGGCAAAAGTATATTTCCTTTCCTCTTTCTCTCTCACAGTTTTTACCTCCCAACCTACCCACAAGTTGTATAGCTGATTTTCAACACAGTTGAATTATCTTTTTTCATTTTGTTGGTTGTGGGGCTTAAACTCTGGGCCTGGATGCTGTTCCTGAGCTCTTCAGCTCAAGTCTAGCACTCTACCACTTGAGCCACATCGCCACTTCCATTTTTTTCTGGTAGTTAATTGGAGATAAGAGTCTCAGGGACCTTCGTGCCCAAGCTGGGTTTGAACCTCGATCCTCAGATCTCAGCCTTTTGACTAGCAGGATTACAGGCATGAGCTACTGATGCCCAGCCAGTTGAATTATGTTTAAGGATAATTCAAATAAATGGTGACCAAGACTTATGATAAACTCTTATGTGGGTTAGCCAAATATTTTCCCCTCCTAGATTATAGTTCCTATCTCCTTTGCAGTTAGATAAAAGTAAATAATACATACTTTAATCCTTGTGCAATTAAAAGTATACTGTACCAATGCTTCTCATTCTTGATTTTCTTTCATCTCCAGCTGGATTCAGATAATCTGGTAGAACACTTGAATCAGGCCCTAGGGCAAGGGTGAAACCATAAAAGTCTGAATGAGGAAATGAAGACTTTAAAGGCTGTCTGCAGGATTATACCCATTTGGGCTGTTATTACTATTGGCCACCTAAGTTTTTCAGATTGTAGCTTCTTGCTTTACTCAACCTGAGAGTTTAAAGAAAGCTCACTAGCTGCTGCTATGAAGCTAGATCACTGAGGAGACAATGAGACCCATCTGTTACATTGTCAATTATGGCAAGATGATCTTCAAAACAATTCAAAAGATAGAGGGAAAGTTTTGTATATTTGCTAAATGGGTTTGTTATTTTAATGAATGTGTTGTGTTGTTGGTTATACGTTGTATGCAAAGTTCTGTTATATAAACTTACCCCCTGTTTGTGAAATATTTGAGCATAGAAATATGATCTTTTATCTCTGTGGGGGAGCAGGACCTGAAATCAAATAGCCATTCCTTTTTTCTTCCTTTTTTTTTTGTCGGTTGTGGGACTTAAACTCTGGGCCTGGGCATTGTCCCTGAGCACTCTCAAGGCTACCTTCCTACCCCTTGAGCCACAGCACCACTTCTGGTTTTCCAGTGGTTAATTGGAGATAAGAGTCTCGTGGACTTGTGTGCCCAGCCTGGCTTTGAACCGAGATCTTCAGATCTCAGCTTCCTAAGTAGCTAGGAAAATAGACATGAGCCACCACCCCCGGTTCAAATAGCTTTTGGAGTCTTATATTTTATTCATCATTATTATAATATAGCGCCACATGAATATTAAAGAAAAATGTAGACCTATTTGAGGCTTTCCTAAAGTATCTCTTTTGATTCAGAGGTTCAACATGGATGCTAGACAGTTTTTAGTTTTTGAATGTCTAGTTCATAAGGGTGTGAAGAGGCTCAGTAAATAATATCCACAAATTTAATAAACGTTTCTTGAGCACCAGATGTTACAGAAAAATATGACAAAAGCCTTGCTTTTAAGGAGTTCACTTTGTAGTAGATAAGACTTACATTAATCATTTAAGTACATACCAAACAGGTTTTTGGTTATTACTTTTTTTCCTTTCATTCTTAAGTGAAAGTAATATGACTAAAATTTGAGTAGTAGGATAGGTACAAATGCATAATGGGACAGCTCTGTGAAGAATAAGTGAACTCTGCATTATTTATAAAGCACTGAATACAAACTGTTCAGTACTTTTCCCATGTCAGAGCTACATAGAAATATTAATGAAATATGAAGAGAGAGAAAGGGGAAAAAATGAATTGTCCTTTTTTTATTGGTTAATATGGACTTCTTGTCTTCCACATTGAAATGTCTCCAAATATATCTGAAGGTACTATTCAAGTTTTTATTCCAAATGCCCCAGACCTTGGTATTTTTAAGCTGTATCAAAAACAATAATTTGTAAAAATTCATTTGATTTTCGGGCAATGGTGTTGAAGAGTGTTCCTCCATTATTTAAGAGGAAAACAAAATCAACTTAGATGTTAATAAACTCTGGATGGAACCTTGTGGCTTTAGTCTGTTACTGTATCCTGGATTAGTGACATTTTGAACAAGGAACTGCTCCATCAATATCAACAGTGTATTCTTGACTAAGATTGTAATTGTCAGTTTTATTTTTACTCTAGAGAAATAAAAACATTATTCTAAATTTTTAAAATGTATTTCATGACTCTGTTCTCCTACTTAAGTCATACTGTCACCTGGCTTGTTTTATTTCCTCTTGGATTCTCAGTCCCTTGGCATTGTTTCCTGATAGCCTTTTGTGTATAATATTAGTTGAATTGTTTGGGTGGAAGGTGTTCAGTGTTTGCAGATACTGACTTCCACACAAATGTGATTGGTCTAAGGCATTTTATTTCAGATATTTTTCTTATGCCTTTCCTTATGATCCACAGTTAACTGTGTACTGGACTATTCTATTAAGTTGTATAAGCTAATACATGTTACCCCCCTACTATGGGAAAGTGTTTAAATGCTTTTATCTTTTTATTGATAAATTGTATATTAAGAAATATTTGATTTATAATTTAAAATATTTTAGTTTAATTAGCACAAGAAAAACTGTCCACTTATTTA
The DNA here is from genome assembly GCF_031878675.1 of Megascapheus bottae. NCBI lineage: Eukaryota > Metazoa > Chordata > Mammalia > Rodentia > Geomyidae > Megascapheus > Megascapheus bottae. Next base: position 53,780,242 of record NC_143513.1, read on the forward strand.
GTAGACTTACATGTTTTCTAAATCATATGAAGTTATATTATTCAAATAGGGAAAGAAAATGCTGACAATTTTTATGGGAAGAGTATCATTTCAAATTGTTAGCAAACATAAGATACCAAAATACTTTATTTACATTTTTTTAAAATGTATTTGGCTCCTATTGTGCATATGCTGTTGAGGTGTTTTGTTTGTTTGTTTGTTTGGTTTTTGTTTTTGCCAGTCCTGGGCTTGGGCTCAGGGGCTGAGCCCTGTCCTTGGACTTTCTCAAGGCTAGCACTCTACCACTTGAGCCTCAGCATCATTTCCAGCTTTTTGCTATGTATGTGGTACCGAGGAATCGAACCCGGGTCTTCGTGCATGCTAGGCAAGCACTCTACCACTTGGCCAAACTCCCGGCCCCTTTATTTACATTTTTATATTATATTCATTGTATCTCACATTATATTTTTCAGCTGGCCTGATCTGCTCGTTTTTATAATTTCCATAATGTAAATAATCATAATCAGTTTTTTATTGGCTTTGAAATTTAAGAACACTTTTGCTATCTTCCTTGGCTACAGGGGTCAGGTGTCTTTGTTCTTCTGGGACACTTCCACATTTATGCTGTTGCAGGTGTAAGGCTCTTTCTCAGGGTTCCCCCACCACTCTGTCCTTTCCCCAACCAGGCTTCCAGTTTCTTTCTTTCTTTTTTTTTTAAGTTTCCAAGCACATACCACTCATGGTAAATACTTTTCTTCATAAAATAATTCCTTTTTATTGGACACTTCCTGGTTTTTGGGGCAGGATTCCTTAGGATGCACTTTGAAACTTTGTGATTGTTGACTTTGAGGGGAGAGAATAAGCAAACATTCTGTTAATGAAATCCTGTTTAAATTTCTCCTTTCCATGTGGAAGGACTGTTATTTCTTTCTTTGGTTTCTTTCTCTTGTTTTTCTGAGAAGCAAATATCTGTAAGGCTAGCCAAGACAATGAAAATTTTGTATAAGAGTATCTTACAGGTAGGTATAAACCAATATAAGTAAATATCTAGTTCTAAAACAAATTTGATAGCTCAGATTTAGTTTTTAGTTTTAGTCTGGAAATTTGTAGTCTTCATTTCAAATGTGCTGAGAAGTTTCCCCAATTATACATATGATGGACCTTCTTTGCTTATCTACATATCAATTATTTTCCTTTCAATTCTTTTTTGTTCTATTTTAAATTCTAAAATTTGACTTATTTTCCAATTCATATTTTGGTTCAGTCATGGTCCATTATGTTTATTCTTTTCTTCCCTTCCTCCCTTCTTCCCTTACTTCCTCCCTCCCTCCCTCCCCTCCTCCCCTCCTCTCCTCCTCCTCTCCTTCCCTCCTCCCCTCCTCCCCTCCTCCCCTCCTCCCCTCCTCCTCTTCTTCCCTCCTCCCCTCCTTCTCTCCTTTCTACCCCCCCCCTCTCCCTCTCTCCCTCTCTCCCTCTCTCCCTCTCTCCCTCTCTCCCTCTCTCCCTCTCTCCCTCTCTCCCTCTCTCCCTCTCTCCCTCTCTCCCTCTCTCCCTCTCTCCCTCTCTCCCTCTCTCCCTCTCTCCCTCTCTCCCTCTCTCCCTCTCTCCCTCTCTCCCTCTCTCCCTCTCTCCCTCTCTCCCTCTCTCCCTCTCTCCCTCTCTCCCTCTCCTCTCTCTCTCTCTCTCTCTCTCTCTCTCTCTCTCTCTCTCTCTCTCTCTCTCTCTCTCTCTCTCGTTTTCTCTTTCTCTCATTCTTTTTTTTTGTTGTTCCAGTACTAGGGATTGACCTTGTGCTTGGCTTTTTCACTCAAGTCTGGCACACTCTACACTCTACCACTTTAGGCTTTTTTTTGGGGGGGGGGTGGGTGGTTAACAGGAGCTGTACAGGCCTGCTTCAAACTGGTATTCTCAGATCTCAGCCTCTTGAATAGCATAAGCTACCAGTGTTTGGCCATTCTGTTTCTTGTAATTTAAGTTTTTTCCTAGTTTTTTGGGTTTTTTTTTCTTAGAAATATTCCTGATTATTTCTCTCTTCCTTCTCCTTTTTCCAAACATCGCTCCTGAGTTTTTCATTTCTATTCATTGGGGAAAAAAAAAGATTTTTAGCTTGATTTGAAATAATAGGCTCTAGTTTTCATCTTCTTTGGGTGTATCTTTCTGGCATGCTCTATTTCTTTTACTCCTTGTCCTTTTTTTCTTTGTGATACTTGATATAATACTTACATACTTATTTGTTCTTTTCTAGTACTCATTTTTTAAGTGAAGTGATTTTTTTAACTTTTAAGAAGATGAAATCATTCAGAATGGTGCTCCTACTGTCAGAACCCCAGTGCACTCACTTGTGTTGTTTTCGTAAAATGCCTTAAGATCTCTTGCTCAGAAATTAACCTCCTGGACTCCCTCAACTCAACATATTTTTAGTTTCTCTTTCTTTTTCTTATACCATTTCATTCTTCTCACATTTGAATCAACTGCAAGCTCTGTCAATGTTTAAACTGTAAGTTAAACCCTTGAAACAGGATTTTATAAAATCAGTCATTCTGATTAATAAATATTTGCCTGTCATTTACAATATGACTGCACTTTTGGATGGTTGTTTTGTTTGTTATAGTTGTATTTTACTTGGTGTTTTGTTTGTTATAGTTGTATTTTACTTGGTGATTATTTCTTAATATTTGAGTTTATTAGTCAAAACGAAGTTCAACTGTTTGAAATTTCTGTTAATAGAATTCATGGGGAATTCATAACATTAATGGAGCTCCTTATACTAGGTACTAATTTGCTAAAGTTCTTTAAAGAACTATCATTCTTCACCAGAAAAACTTAAAACACCCAAAACTCTGGTATCTGTCTTATCTTTAGCTTTTGGTATCTAGGCATTCTTCCAGATCTTATTGCTAGGCTTTTCATGGTTTTCTTATAGAAGTCTTCTTTACAACTTTGATATAGAAAGAGATTCTCTTGGATTTTTTTTTGAAAGTAGTCTGGAGGATTTCTTCTAAAGTATCTTGTCTCAATATGTGTGTTATTTGACATGGGTTCAATTGAGTGAGCTGAAACCTGGAGAATCATGCTGAAATGGCTGCTTGGCTGCATTTTTTCCTTGGATTTGGGTTACAAGGTTGTGTCAGGCCTCATTTGCTCAGAAGCATGTTTATTTCTCTTGTCAGCTTCTTGATTGGGTCTTCTCCAGATTCCTACAGGGCAGCCATATGGAGATTGTTGTGTGTTTTTTAGATTGTTCCTGTGTCAGGATTCCAGATCTGGTTGATTAGTGTTTCAGAACAGACTAATACTTAGAGAGTTTTAGGTTTTGGTTTTTACCCTTTGGTTTTATTTTGGATAGCATATTCGGGTTTACTGTCTTTCCTGACTCTTACCTGAAGTTCATTTGAATTTGTGATTTGTTTTATGTGGCTGCCATAGTGTAACTCATGAGTTAAATTCTTCCATGTAGTAGGATTGGGAGATGGGGCATAATTGGGAGGCCCTAATGACTAGGTTAATGTGTCACAGAAGTGAGGAAATGAGTTCTAACTCTGTGGGATGGGATATGTTATTTTAAGTGTAAGTTGTTCTAAAGAAAGATGAATGCCCATGTGTTGCTTCTTCTACAGGGGCCCAATGGCCTTCTTCCAGAAACTAAGTAGGTACTTGGATTTTCCAGTTTTTGGAACCAAGAGACAAAATAAACTCTTTTATTAACTACCGAGTCTCAGGTATTCTGTTACAGCAACAAATACAGTGGTGGCCCACATATTTGGCTAACTTTTCATCATTTTGTATGCCAAGGAGGAAAGAAAAAAACAGATAGTTGGTAAAGTGCATACGAGGTAGGATTATAGGGAAATGAGAAAAAAAGAGATTGCAGAGTTGGCTAAGGCTGATGCAGGCACAGAGCTATTATAATATTAGGACCAAACAGCAAAAAATTGGACCCACCCCAAACCATATAGAACAAGACCTGATAACTCCTTTACTTCATTACAATGGCATCTCCAAGTTATTAGCCTTGAAAATTTATCTGCTTCATCACGCATTTGACACCAGAATACATCTGAAATCTGTGTATTTGGAGGGACTAAAGGAGTAAATCTTACTCCAGGAAAATCTGCCTTTTGCCCCTTCATTCAGGAATAATCTTTCCCTCCATTGAAGTTAATCCAAAATCCAGGTGATGCCATTCTCTTGAGTATGTACTTCTACTTTGAATTACGTTTCTTACCAGTTCCTTACTTCATCCTATCTGTTAATTCTCTTTCTGGAAGCACTGAGTAGAGAAGCCTCAATCTGTCACTCTAATACTTCCCCAGCCTTCCCTACCTAACACCCAGCCATTGTGCTGACTTTGGAAAAATAAATCTGGAACTGATTCTATTAGATGGTCAATAAGGAATATGCTAGATTGGATAGAGGGACATATCAGTGTCCTTTTCACAGTTTTTATTCTGTTGATTGGTGTTTAATTTTTAATTTTTTTTAAAATTGTGAGGCAAGGAAAAATTATTCATAATGTTATCATAGGAATTTTGAAGCTATAGCTGTCAAGATTAGCTCTCATTGCAGAAAGACTGAAGTAAATCTGTTGATGAGTTTTAATAGGTTTGTACTTAAAATCATTAAGCCAGTAGTGGAAAAATTCCCTACTCTATTTATGGCTATTCATTTTCTCTTCTGTCCCTTCCTTTTTCCCACTTCCCTTCATTTTCGTTGTACTAGGGTTTGAATTCAGGGCCCTGAGAAGTATTGCTGAGCCACACCTTTAGCCCTGTTTGTCACTGTTTTTAGATTAGGATCAAAAGAAACTATTGGACTTTAAAGTTAGAGTGATTTGAGTTTCAGTGTCATGGCCAGCATTTTTTGAAGGAGCTGACCAAATTTTTAAATATATTAGATCTAGAACTTAGTTGCTAGATAAAATTTAAAGAACTGATTAACTTATTGAGCACAATATTTTGAGTATGTGGTCAAACTTTAAGTACATTTAAAGGAACTGCTAGGTTATTACTAAAAAAAATAGTTTATTTATTTGAGCACCTATATCCTAAGCACTTTGTAACAGTCCTCCAGACATTGGTTCTCAGGGTGTTTTCTGTTTTGTTTTAAGTAACATGTGAGTCACTTGAGATGCCTTTGTGAGACATTGTCTTAGTGTTTAACCCAGGCTTGTCTCAAATTTGGGAACCTCCTGCTTTAGAGTTGATTTCAGCATGTGTCATTTATGGTAGATGCAGAACATTTCCCATTTCCTTATTCAGCAACCAGAGTCTCACATTATTGATGAAAAATTGGGCCTAGAAGTAAATTTTTTTTTTGTCCATCCGAGGGCTTGAACTCTGGGCCTGGGTGCTGTCCCTATGCTTTTCAGCTCAAGGCTACTGCCCTACCCTTTGAGCCACAGCACCATTTTCAGATTTCTGGTAGTTAATTGGAGATGAGAGTCTCAGTGACTCTTTAGTGCCTGAGCTGGCTTTGAAACACCATCCTCAGAGCTCAGCTTCCTGAGAAGGTAGGATTAAAGGCATGAGGATGAGGTACTGCACCTGGCTTTAGAAGTCAATATTTTTAATACATTTTTTTCCTGCTTTGAGAATCATTGCTATATGACCTCAGTGGTTTCTAATCCCAGTGATGCACCAGAATCTGTTTGCTTTAACTAATTTGTTAAGTTTTGGTCTGTTCAATAACTTTAATCAGAATCTGTGGAGAATAGACCTTGTAATTTAGCTTCATTTTTAGTAGGGTTCTGGTAGTCTTTTCATAGAAAATATATCTTAGGATATTGTCCATTGTTTAGAATATCTGAGTTACCTGTGGGCTTTGTGTCTTCGTGATCTAGAATCATTCTTAAGATATCATTTCTGGGTCAAATTTTTAGACAACTGTTTCTGTTACTGCTTAGACACGCATGCTCTGTTGGTGACATTGTAAGGCTTAAAAACTATTGCTAATTTAAAAAAAACTCAACATCTTTCTTTCTTCCTTCCTTCCTTCCTTTCTTTCTCTCTCTCTCTCCCTCTCTCTCTCTCCCCCCCCCCCCCTCTCTCTCTCTCTCTCTCTCTCTCTCTCTCTCTCTCTCTCTCTCTCTCTCTCTCTTTCTTTCTTTTTGCCAGTCCTGGACCTTGAACTCAGGACCTGAGCACTGTCCTTGGGCTTTCTCAAGGCTAGAGCTTTACCACTTGAGCCACAGAATCATTTCTATGTATATGTGGTACGGAGGAATCTAACCCCTGTCTTCGTGCATGCTAGGCAAGTACTCTACTACTAGGCCAAACTCCCAGCCTCCTTTAACATTTTTTTAAACCACTGTTTGGTAAGTTTTACACATATACACTTGCATATAAGTGAATATATATGTATGTATTAATGGCTTTTCATTTCTAACCTTAACCAAGTTAGCTTGTAGGTAGGATTTTTTTTTTTGCTATGTTACTGTCATGGGATGAACTTTTTCTTTTTTCTAATTATCGAGGTAATGTATAGAGGGGTTATAGTTACATTTGCCAGATAGTGGGTGCATTGCTTCTCACATATTGATACCCCTTCTTATGTTTTTGTCCCCATTTCCCTCCCCTACCCCTCCCAATCATCTTGTTTTCCCCCTTCCCTTTTCTATTTCAAATAAACAAATAAATGTATGTACAATATACCAGGTAACAAAGCCAGCTACAATAACAATATGAGATTAACCAAAAGGCAACAAAGGAGAAGAGAAATAACATAGTACATTAACAACAATAATCACTCAAGATAAAGCTCTTGTTTCCATATTCTAGAGACCTTTCATTTGGTCTCATCCTATATGACCTTGTATATCTAGGTTTAGAGCTATTGTAATCCTCTGCTAGGAAAGTCCTCATGGAGTAAACTTTTAACAGTTTAAAATCAAAATTTCTTTGTATGTGTCTGCAGTTTTTCTTTAAAAACTGCTTACTGATATGGTTTATATACAGTAAAGTCATAGTATTTATAGTTATTTTAAGCACTTAAAGAATTGTACAGCTTTCCACAACTAGAATCCTGCAAGTTGTGATCAGTGATAGTTTTGGAATTAAATAGGAAGTGTTGAAGTGTCATTATGACAGTTAAGTTTCAGGGAGTTAACAGTTCTTGTACAAAAGACCATTAGCACTTTATCAGAAATTCTAATTGTTACTTAGATGTCTTCAGTTTAGATATACTGTTCCCGTGTCATCAAGATGGGGAAATTTTGGTTAATCAGGAATTGACTGAGAACTACACAAAAAGAGCTAACAGGTTTTATTTGCTTATACTGACTGAATATAGAATAACAAGCTTGGAGGGTGTTAAAAGTCTAAGAAAAGAATGTGAGTCTATTATTCAGTCTGTTATTAACATTATGTAAGGCTATGCTGTAACAACTCAAAATTGTCACATTGTCTTTACCACTTGGTAAATACATTTTGGAGAGTGTGGTGATTTTGAATCATAGAACCCTGTAGCCAAAGCTTTTAAGGCATCTAACATGTTGTAACTTCCTGGTTTTTGTTTTATAAGAGTCTCACCTAGGTAGATCAGGCTTGTCTGCAACTTTCCAAGTAACTTAGTCCTTGAGCTCATAGTCCTGCTCTTAGTGCCCTGTATGAGATGTGCACCATCAGGCTCGCCTGACTTTTTTTTGGTAGGAAAAAATTACCAGAATACCATATTTTCAAACTCATTAATCAGTCAATGTCAAGTAGTTGCCACTAACAAAAAATTATTGGGAAAAAATGAGTTTGGCATCATGTTACATTACTCTGGATTAGATATTATATTTATTTACTTTTTTAAATCTTGACTGGCTTGCTGTTTAAATTGAGAGCTATCATGTTTGATTTTCTGGTTTTAGAAGACTTTACTATTATAATTTTAGCATGAAATTGCCAATTGACTTCTACAGAGTAAGAATTATTTGTGTGGCACTCAGGTACCACAGAAGGCCTTTTCTCTGTTGATGCCATATGAGGAAGGAAAACACAAGGAGCAAAATGCAGAGGTTTTCGCATCTTTGCTACTGAAACTTGGAAGGCTCATCCACTGTCTCACTAAGGGTGTGATCTCTTAAAATTGTCACATTTCTTGCTGAATTTATGAAATTATCTTACATTTATAAGGAACAGTTTAGCAATAGGACTGCGTTATGTTTTAGCTGAACTCATTCTACTACTTGAGAGTTTTCTTTGGTATATTTGTACAGCAGCATTCATACCATCTGCTGCTTAGGGTTTTGTTTTTGTTATTTGTTTTTTGTTTTTGCCTGCCTCCCTATCCTTTATTGACGTGCATATGTCATACTTATACTTCTTTATTATATATATTATATATGTACATAATAAACAAGTGTGTATATATGCACATACATTTATGCATATATATTCTTCACAGCTAGAATGTAAATTTGAAGGTAGGAAAGCAGCATTCATTAAATAATTTATTATGTTCAGGTATAAATAATGAAATTAGTATAGAATATACTTTCTTTTCTGTTTATTGTACTGAGGGTAGAATTCAGGGCCTTGTACTTGCTAGTCTTGGCCCATGCCTTCAACTTTTCATCTTTTAATGACTTTTTTTATTTTCTTTTTTTTTTTTGATAGCATCTTACATTTTTACCTGAGAATAGCCTCGTAACACAATTCTCCTTCTTGTGCCTTACATGTAACTGGTATTACACATGTGTTCCATCACACTATACTTGTTTATTGAAATGAGGTTCCACTAACTTTTTGTACAAGGTGGCCAAAAACTGAGCCACAGTGTCACTTCCAGTTTTCTGGTGGTTAAAGAGTCTCACAGACTTTCGTAACCTGGCTGACTTTGAACCACGATGCTCAGATCTCAGACTCCTGAGAAACTAGGATTACAGGCGTGAGCTATTGGCATGGGCTTGATGTAATAGTCTTAATTAAAAATAGATGGTAGAGATGATCTGAAGATTTTTATTACATGTCTCTAAAATGAATGGGGTCTAGGGTTGTGCAAAAGCCCTGATACTTTTTGCACAGTTTCTAAATGTGATACACTTTTCTTAGAATAGGGTCTGTAAATTCTGTTCAATAATATGAGATTTGGGTAAATATATTTTATAGGGAAATAAATGACATAACATGTACAAATGTTGAACTCTAAAAGAAATTTTTTTCCTGCAAGTGAATATTTTTAATGTTTGTGGTCCATATGGCCTGTGTCCAAATCACTCAGTACTACTACTGTTGTATGAAAGCAGATATGAACAATACATAAACAACATGTTCCACTGTGTACAAGTGGCAAACCAGATTTGACCTGCAGGCTGGAGTTGGCTCTCCTGGTCTCCTGTAGCTGAGAAGATGAAGACTCAACTCTCCGCTGTGTCTCCAGTGTCCAGACAACTGTTTGGTCCATAGTCATGCTCAGGACGTAAATTTCAGACATTTTTATGAATTTATGCATTTTTATAAGTAAAGATAGAGTTTTTTTTTTTCTATCAGACACTTATTTTGAGCAATTAGATATAGTCAAGGATAAGGAGTCTTAGCCACAGATCCTGAAGTGTACTCTTTTTTTTTTTTGTATTTTTTAACTGTAAGTAATAGAAGGGTTACATTATATTCACCAGATAGAAGGTGCATTACTTCACAAACATTGATACTCTTTCTCATGACCTGGTCCCCTTTTAACATTTATTTTTCATCACTTTTTTATAGTGGACAGGCCAAAATCTCAACAAGTTCGAACTTCTAGTACAATAAGGCGAACCTCTTCATTGGATGCGATAACAGGACCTTACCTCACAGGACAGTGGCCACGAGATCCTCATGTTCATTACCCTTCATGCATGAAAGATAAAGCAACTCAGGTAAACGTGACAAAATCAGTTTTCCTATGACTTATTTTCCTCACAGTAAAGAAAATGAAATGTAATCAGTGTTTATGAATAGTTGAAAAAACAAAACCTTAAGTAAACTGTAGCATAATTTTTTGTTTTCTGGATTTTAGAACTTTTTAAATTTAACATTTAATAGGTACCAATCTATATTACAGTTTTAGAAAACATGGTAGTTGTAAGGATGCTTCCCAATAGAAATTAACATAATGACTAATAACCATATTAGAATATAATGCTGAATAAAATTTTGTATAATTTTTATAAATAATTATAAACAACATGAATAACAAAGTTTATGTGAAAGGTTTGTTTCTTCTGTGCTTTAAGCCAAGATTAAAAACTCAGAGAAATAGAAAATGTTCAGTTGGTCACACTTCAAACATTCCCAGAATAATCTCTAACCTTGTAGCTTGAAAAACTCCCTCTTGTAACATCTTGATTCATAATTAGTTGAATTCTTGATGATACCTTCCTTCAGAATTTATTAGCATTATTGAAAAACCTTAAAAGTGTTTTGAGCATAAAGGACTTATAATATAGGTAGCAAGATTGAATGTATGGAAATTGGTAATAGACAATAGTAGTAATAGACATACGTAGTAGATGAGTAAAACATGTAAACACAGGACATTCCAAAGGAAGAGAGCATTTTATGATAGGTTTAAAAAATAAATAAATAAAAAGAATTAGATCCATGTCAGAATAATGACAAAAAGAGTTAGGAGAATTTGAATGTGATCTTTGGAAACTGTACTTTGCCATTTTCTCAGGAAATGTGTAAATTAGCTTATCATTAGTCCCATCACTTTTGCTTTTGTTACATTTTATACTGGCAGTCTTTTGTTTTTCTGTTCTTATTTTAGTGAGAAAAATTCCACCTGATAAATAGTGGGATTCTCAAGTAGAAATAACTTGCAAAGCTGAGAGATGTTGGCCTACAAATTTAGAGCAAAATTGAGTCACAGTTGTGCAAAAGTACAGGGCTACTTGGCTGTCTCATATTATTACAGTATTTTGTATACTGTATACAAAATACTGTATATTGTATATATGTTGATTTGTTTATTTGAAAAATAGCATAGGGAAGGGGGAAAAGATGAAGGGGGAGGGAAATGGGGACAAAAACATGGGAAGGGGTAGCAATGTTTGTGATGTAATGCACCTTCTATCTGGCAAATATAATGTAACCCTTCTATTAATTACAATAAGAAGAATATTTAAAAAGTACAGGGCTAGAGTATGATAAAAATAAAACAAATAAAATTTAGTGTTTGGAAGGTACACAGTGAGGCATGGGCTAAGTTATTCATCTGAAAAACAACAAGAGTGTTGAGATTTAACTCATACTGGTTTTTTTATGGTTATAAAAATCCATTCTCGGGGCCGGGAGTTTGGCCTAGTGGTTAAAGTGCTTGCCTAGCATGCATGAAGACCCGGGTTCGATTCCTCGGTACCACATACATAGAAAAAAAAAGCCAGAAGTGGTGCTGAGGCTCAAGTGGTAGAGCTCTAGCCTTGAGAAAATCCAAGGACAGTTCTCAGGCCCTGAGCTCAAGCCCAGGACTGGCAAAAAAAAAAAAAATCCATTCTCTATTTTGATATTAAAAAAAATAAACTGCCAATGGTGGAGGGGATGACAATGACCCAGCTGCATTGTATTCTTTAATTGCTTTTGTTAAATGGCACCTCTTTTGTGCCACTACTCAAAGATAATAAAAACGTGGAGAGAAAAAAAAATAAACTGCCTAACTTGTAAAGTGTCACTTTATACCTTTTTAGAACAGGAACAGAATTGGAACATCTGCTACCAAGTCCCAAGGTATCACATACACTTTAGGTCATCGCTATTCAATATTTTCACTGCTATCAGGAGTCAAAGAGCATAGAGGATAGAGTATCTCCTTTTCCTAATTTTTCTCTTTAAATCATTTTATTGTTATTGGAATTGTGATGAACAGAGGGTTTACAGTTACCTAAGTCGGGTAAAGAGTACATTTATTTTGGGGCAATGTTGCTTCTTCCTGCTCTCTCTCTGCTGTCCCCTTCCATCCCCACTGATTTTCTTTTTGCCAGTCCTAGGCTTGAGCTCAGGGCCTGAGCACTGTCCTTGGGCTTTCTTTAGGCTAGAGTTTTACCACTTGAGCCACAACACCATTTCCCGCTTTTTCTATGTATGTGGTACTGAGGAATTGAGCCCAGGTCTTTGTGCATGCTAGGCAAGCACTTTAGCACTAAGCCACACTCCATACTTCAAACTCTTCCCCCCGCTCCCTCTGCCCTCTGAATTTCTAGTTTTTCAGATCATCACTAGGAACTCCATTGTGCTAGTGTCTGATCAGAGTATAAACCCAGACATCTAAATGCAGCTAAACTAGAAACATACCTTATATTTTTCTTCTTTCCTGTTTTGAAAGGAGAATTTTACTTTATACCCATTATGGACCACAGACTGGTATTAGCAAGTAGGTACTTTTTAGTTATAGCTGCAAAAGTCATTGAATTCTTGAGTTTTACATCTCTTGGAAAGCAAAGTAGGAGACTGATATCTCAATTTGCTTAGAAAAATACCATTTCCACCCAGTCCAGTTGATACACTGCTAATATTGAAATAAGCGTGCCTGTGCTTATCAAATTCAGTCAGCTCACTGGATACTACCCCAAAATCTTCAAGTGACACATCTGAACAGTTTTCACTGAAGAGTCATAGCCTTGGCTCTGTTAGCTATGGCGTCTTCTTTCTGAGTTATCAGTCCTTTCCAGCTGTAGCAGCCACTGCTTGGTAAAACTTTGCCACAAAGTCTGGTTCACTAGCTTCCAGTTGTCGGACAAATTCATTGCGCTCCTGCTCAGCCCAACCTCGAAACCACTGATCCCAAAGACGTAGTTGACACTCAAAGATACAAGATGGACAGTTTGTCCTAGATACACTAAGCTGTTCCAGACTGTCGAGTAGGGGCTGTAATTTTCCTGGCACTGCTTTAGCTACCATGTCCTGCAGAAAACGTTCCCATTGGGGACCAGACCAAGTGGCAAACCAGTGAAGAATGCACTTCATCTCCTGGGATGTGTTATAAGACATTGGAGGAGGGGAGGAGTTGGTAATGCTGTCGGGTACTGAGGGTAATGCAGAAGGCAAGGATTGTGACAGCGAAGAGGAAGGTGACTCCAGTGGCATCCTCCCCTTTCCTTTCAGAGCGCTCCCTGGGATCATCACAAAAGTCCTTCAGATCCAATTACACGTCCATGTTTCCTGCAAACCCTGGCCGGAGCCAGCAGGCTGCCCCTACTGTTGTTTTTTAACTTACATTTTGTTTAATTCTCACAAGAACATTGCAGCTTTACTCTGATGAAGAAGCAGAAACTTAGGGAAATTAAGTGAATTACTTTGGGTCATATACTCAGAAAATGTTGAAGCCAGATTTCTGATAAGTTCTATTATTTTCTCTTAATGCAGTAACCAGGTACTGTTTATAAAAGGTTACTATTCTTTTTAACTAACAGGAAAAAGGAAAACCCACAAGAAAACTTGCTTGGACATGTGTTTTATTCTGAAACTTTCCAGAAAAATTATCTTACTTATTCTTAAAATAAAACAAACAAACAAACAACAACAACAAAAAAAAGAAACTCAGAAATAAAAGGAGTGAAAAAAAGTAAAAGGCTGGAACTGAAAGTGGATTAGTATAGTCTTAGAAACCAAATAACAAAAATGCTCTGCCAAAGATTGTTGGCAGATGCTAAAGAAAGTTAAGGACTAGATTTAGGGATTAGGAAGACATTTTCTTGGAGAATGTAGTATTGGAAAATCCAGATAGGGAGTAATGTGGAAATAGAAGGAAAAAGCATGGTATTAAATGCATATATGTCTTGATTTGTGCAATGGATATCACAAAACCCAAGTCATCATGTTGTATGAATAAATAACTAAAAGTAAACATGGCGAGTGTTGTAAGACGTATTAGCTCTTGGAGACCAAGCCTACTTGTAACATTTGGAAGGTGTGCAGCAAATATATAAACACATAAACATGAAATAAATGATAAATGATAAAGTTTATTTAAGATTTTATTAAAGATATGTCAAATAAAATATGCTTGGTCTTCTGTTAATGAATAAATCTTTGTATGGATCTATAAGGTCAAATTTGAACTAAGAATTCCTGGATTCTTTATCATATTTCAGAATGTATTCACATGGTTGAAGCCTAACCCAGGCACAAACACTTACTATCTGTTCCTATCTCATGCTCTATTCTGTACTTTAAGGTGTCTTTATATACATAAGTATGTGTGTATATATATATATATTGGGGGGGTGTAGTTCTGTGTTTTGAACACAGGTCCTAGGTTCTAAACTTTTCTACTTAAAGCTAGTACTCTACCATTTGAGCCACAGCTCTGCTTTTGGCTTTTTGTTGGGTAATTGAAGAATCTCACAGGGTTTCCTTTCCTGGATGCCTTTGAATCATAATTCTCAGATCTCAACTTCCTGAGTACCTAGAATTACAGGCATGAATATATCATGGTGTGCATATCCTTTAGCCTCAAGATTTCTTCACCTCTGCGAGAGGAATGTAATTAGAGAAATTAGCAAATCAAGGAACCAATGTGAATTAATAAATTTAATACAAGGCATCAATAGCAGTAAAGAATCACATGATCATATATACCTTATTTTGAAATAAATTTACAGAGGACCAATCGGATAGGTAGATAAGTAATAAGGCAAATATAGAAAATATTATAGATAGAATAATCTAAGTATTGACTTGGAGTATTCATTGAGCACTTTTGTATTTGTTTTGCCATATTGGGGATCAAATCCATGGCTTTGTGTGTGTTAGGCATGCACTTAACCACTAAGCCATACTTTTTTTATTCAGAGTGAGGAAAAAATCATTTATAGAAGTTATGATACTTTGTGAGTATTCTTACAGATACAGCCTTTTTAGAGAAATAATTATTAATGACTTCCATGATATATAAGCCTATAATCCCAGCTATGTGAGCAGTTTGTCTAGGGCAGTAGTAGTCCAGAGCTGCCTGGGCAAAAAGTGAGACCCAGTCTGAAACAACTCAGGTTGCGCTCACCTTACAGCACAAGGGCTAAAGGCATAACTCCCGGCAAATACTAGGCTCTAGGCTCAAACCATAGTGTCACCAAAATAACAAAAATAATATTTCGAGCTTGATGTTTTCCCTTTCTATATTGTAAATAGGTTAAAGCCATAAGTAACAGAAATATCCAATGCTTTTATCTTCTTATAGATATAGAAAAGTAATTTTTAAATCTATCTTTAATTATCTTTTTTATATATATTTTTATTGTAATTAATAAAAGGGTTACATGATATTTGCCAGATAGAAGGTGCATTAATTCACATACATTGATACCCTTTCACATGTCTTGGTACCCATTTCCCTCCCCACTTTAATTATCTTTAAGTAGCTGTATGAAGGCATTGCCATTCGACAAAGTAGTTTGCCTATCCTGATCAACCTTCTAAGCCTACCCTTATTTCTGTAGGAAAAAAAATAATGTATCTAACATGTATTCACATTGTTGCCTGTTCAGTCCTCTGCAGTGGGATTGTCTTTTAGCATATTTTATTTAGAGAGGAGTGATCCTTGCAAGGAAAGCTGGACTTGAGAGGGTGAGCACACTTTTCTCTCTCCTGGTAGTCTTAAGTGGATTCAACTAGAAAAGAAGAATCTCCCTCCTACAAATAATAAATGTATTAAACACTATATCTCTCCAACATGACTCTGGAATTGTGTGTTACATTTGAATAAGTATGCTTGCATCATACAAATAAGTGAAATTTAAACAGGTTTTATAAAACTGTGTGTATGTCCATGAGAGTATGTGTTTTGGTTTTTTTTGATTGTTTGTGGGTCATGGGGCTTGAACTCTGGGCCTGGGCTCTGTCCCTTAGCTTTTCAGGTCAAGGCTACTGCTTTGCCCCTTGAGCCACAGCCCCACTTCTTGTTATTTAGTGATAAATTGCAGGTAAGTCTCAGATTTTTTTTTAGTGCCCAGGATGGACCTTGATCCTCAGATCTCAGCCTCCTGAGTAGCTAGGATTATAGGCATGAGCCACTGTGCCCTGCAAGAGTAAGTGTTTTTGTGGTTTTGGTTATGGAATACTGCAAAAATCAAAAAAAAAAATAAAATACTAAAAAGAAAGGAAAAAAAAAATAAAAAAACATAAAAATAGTATCATACATAGAATAGAGAAGTTATAATATAACTCTCTCCCAAATCTCTTTGACCATGGAATCCTTTTCTTTTACATGTTTCCTTCCATATAAAGGTAGACTTATATTCTAGTCTAAATAGTAGACAGAGTAACAGACGAATTAAAAGGAACTTCTTGCTGATATGAAAGAAGAGTTTTTGCTATTTTGCTATTTTCCTCTTTCAAATGTTGAAACATTTCTCAGAATTAATAATTTATATTAAAATTAGCTCACTGACTTCTTAAATTGATTTGATATAGTGATTATTATATCTTTTGGTTTTTAGTTTAGATAACTTACTGAAAAACAATATTGATATATGATAGACTATAATAGAACTTTGTCCAGTAGAGTGAATATTCCATTTCTCTGCTGTTCCATGTAACAGCCCACACCCAGTATCTACGTGGAATTACTGAACATTTACAATGTGACAGTACAACTTAAGGAACTGAATCTTAGTTTTGTTTTCATTTAAACCTGAATAGTTATATGTGAGTAGTAGACATGGTATTGGATATAGTACAATGCATTTGTAACCAGAATGTTTTTATATCATTTATTTTAAATCATTGTGCTTGGATATTATTAAATGGTATTGTTAAACAGGATAAGTCAAACATCTTGAATTAGTTATGTTTAGTTCTAAATATGTTTGGGTTTTGGGGTTTTTTTTGCTTTAATTTTTACTGTGTTTTTGATTTAGGACCTTACAGTTGCTAAGTAAGCACTCAAACATTTGAGCTATGTCTCTAGCTCTTTTTGGCTTATGTTTCTACTAGAAGGTTACATTTTTTGCTCTACTCAGCTTACAACTGCAGTCTTCCTATTATTGGCCTAGAAAGGTAGGACCAGTGGTCTGCCATATGGCTAAGATTGCAGGAGTGTGCCATTTTGCCTGGCTTGTTGGGCCAAGATGGGGTCTCCTGAACTTTTTGCTTAAACTAGCCTTAAACTGCTATCCTCTGTAATCTCTGTCTCTCAAGTAGCTGGAGTCACATGCGTAAGTCATTATATCTTCTATTTTAGATATTTTATATAGCCATGAAATTCTGTTTAAAGGATTTTAGGGTAGTTTTTTAATTGGTATGTGCTAAGAATTCAGATCATAGAAACAATTATATAAATTTTTCTCCCTTCTTAAAGACACCTAGCTGTTGGGCAGAAGAAGGAGTAGAGAAAAGATCCCATCAGCGTTCTGCATCATGGGGAAGTGCTGACCAACTAAAAGAGGTAAGGAATTTCTGTTTATATTCTATAATATGTTTTCATTCCAAAAGACTATTGTACTATTTCGCGAATGGATTAGTACTACTTTTATTTGTTATATTCAGAATTTAAGGGTTTGAGTCTATATTTTGATGAACAAATCAGTTTTCCTTATTTGTATTTTTTATGCCTTTTATTAACTTTCACTACAGTCAGCTGCAGCATTTCCAGTATAAAGTCTGTTCTTCTGTAATAATCTCTATATCTATTCATTTTGATTGCATTTCATTTTTAAGTCATAGCAATTAAGAGTTATAAATTATATCTATATATGATAATATCGATATGAGATAGGATAGCTTGTTTTTCTTCAGAGAACTTTTTTTTTCTTGGTAGTGGGGCTGGAACTCTGGTCCTGGGTGCTGTCCCCAAGTGCTTCAGCTCAAGGCTACCACCCTGCCTTGAGCCACAGTGCCACTTCCAGTTTTCTAGTGGTTAATTGGTGATAAGAATCTCACAGACTTTAGTGTCTGGGCTGGCTTTGAACCATGATCCTCAGATCTTAGCCTTTTGATTAGCAAACATTACAGGCTGAGCCACCACACCCAGCATCAGGTAACTTTCTTTCTTTTTTTTTTTTTGGCTTTTTTTTGGCACTGGGGATCGAACCCAGGACGTTGCACTTGCTAGGCAAGTGCTTTGCCACTGAGCTACATCCCAGCCCCAGGTAACTTTCTTAAGACATCCACCATAGCACTTTCTTTTGAGATACAAAATTACTAGATCTATTAGAAATGACCTATTATTTTACTTATGATTAGCCTGAAGATAATCTTTGTATCTATTTGAGGTTTTTTTTCTTCTGGTAGTATTATGGATCTATATAGGGAAGCAATGTATTTTTATGAAATTACAGAAATTAGCATGCATGAAGCCCTGGGTTCAATTCCTTGGTTACCACATACATAGAAAAAACTGGAAGTGGTGCTGTGGCTCAAGTGGTAGAGCACTAGCCTTGAGCAAAGAAAGGTCAAAGACAATGCTCAAATCCTGAGTTAAAGCCCCAGGATTAGCAAAAAAAAAAAAAAAAAAAAAAAAAAAAAGGATATAATTGCAGAGATTAAAGCTACATAAACAATCATTTAAAAAATGGTATTTAGGCAACAGTGGCTCATGTCTGCAATCTATCTACTCAGCAGATAGAGATCTTAGGATCTCAGTTCAAAACGAGTTTGGGAAGGAAGGTGTGTAGACCTTTATACAATTAACTACCAAAACACCACATGTGGAGCTTTGGATCAAATGGTAGAGCACTAGCCTTGAACAAACAAGCAAGCAAACAAAGTCTCATAGACAGTATTCATGGCCTGAGTTAAAGGTCTAGGACCAGCATGTGTGCACCCACAAACACACACACACACACACACACACACACACACACACACACACACACAGGGGTTATTTTCTGTGTTGCAATCTTCTCAGAAGGGAGAACTCTTTTTTTTTTCTTTAGTAAGAGAACCAATTTGATTATTTTAACTTAAGTTCTCTTACATATTAGAACTTTACCATTTCTTAAAGTGTAAAGTATCTATCAGTGGGATCAATATTAAGTCCTCTTTATTTATTTTTTTTTGGCAGTGGTGGGGCTTGAACTCTGGGCCTAGGTGCTGTTCCTGGGCTTTTCAGCTCAAAGCCACCTCCCTATCCCTTGAGCCACAGCGCTACTTCCTAAATATTTTAATATGTCGCCGGCTGCCAGTGTCTCATGTCTATAATCCTAGCTATTCAGGAGGATGAGATCTGAAGATCAAGGTTCAAAGCCAGCCCAGGCATGAAAGTCCATGAGACTCTTACCTCCAACTAACCACCTGAAAACCAGAAGTGGCACTGTGGCTCAAGGGGTAGAGTGCTAGCCTTGTGCTGAATTGCTCAGGGAAAATACCCAGGCCCAGAGTTCAAGTCCCACGACTGACAAAGAAAAAAATTATATGTCATTTATTTTCTCCAAGTTAAATTTTCTCACAATCATGTTTATACTTCTTTAATATTTTTATATTGTGTAGAATATCAGTGTCCCTCATGTATTGTGGTATCTAAACAGATAGTCTGTTACTATGACTGTAATACATTTTTTTTGTAGCTTCTTAATGTCATGGAAGTAGAGAAAGCCATAACTCCTACTACCACACACATAACTACATATGAATAAAATCAATATACCCAGCGGCAACCCAAAAGAAGTGAAATTGAGTGTAAATACTATAGTAGGACCGTAAATCCATGCATAGAGTACGACTCACAAATAAATGAACTTGTAGTTCAACATTAAATACAATCTCAAAGTTATCACCAAAATTTGATATAGTTGAATTATAGAAACTTGATCATGACTACACTATTAAAAGAAATGAATGACTTACAAAGGAGATTTGATTACTTTTCTCAGAAAGCAGTCATAAGGCTAGGCAAGACAGTCAGAACAACTGTTTCCAACTTTCTTCAGTTACTAAATAAAAGGTGAGAAACTGTATGAAAACTGCTGAATACGGTAAGAAAAGGGAGTGTGGTCTTGCCTCTTGCTGCTTCTCTTCCCTTCCCTTCTTATGCTCAGCTCAGTTGGTGTGTCTTCTCAGCCACAGTAGGCAGACCTTGAGAACGAACAGCTTTGCTGACCATGCTAATTTAGAACATTGTAGTTACAATAGTGATCTTGGTGACAGAACAGGGAGGACTAATGACTTCACAAGTCAGAAGTGATAGTCCAGTTGGGGCAAGCAACAAACTCTAGAGAGATTTGATAAGAGTTCTGAAAGGTAAGATAATCAGGGAGACTTGAAAATTACTCCACATAGCCCAGACTGATAGAGCTGTGGACCTGAATAGCAGAGAAGGGAGAGGGCACAAGTCATCCAGACATCCCTGGTCTGGTGCCTCAGCATAGGTGCAAAGGAAATTGAAGAAGGCCAATGAAAATAATATGCAGAGAAGACCGTGAAGGTTCTGAACTTCAAATGTTCCTCTGATCCCACTCAATACCCATTAGTGGTCAATGACACCTTACTGGCTTAGGGCATTTGCACAAAATCTGATCCATCTTTAACGGAACACTAAGACGAACACTAGAGAATAGTTTGGTTTTTAAGTGTATATCAATGTATCTATATAGATATATAGATATTTTCCCCCCACACTAGGCTTGCCTAGGCTGGTAGCTCATGTTTGTAACTGTAACTGCTCAGGAGGCTGAGATCTGAGGAGTGCAGTTTGAAGCTAGTCTGGACAGGAAAGTCCACGAGACTCTTATCTCCAGTTTGCCATCCCTCAAACTGGAAGTGGAGGTGTGGCTCAAATGGTAGAGTGCTAGCTCAGGGACACTCCACGCCCTGTGACTGAAGGAAAAAAAAAGTCAGGCTTAAGAGTTAGGATGTTCCAAGGTCCTTGGTTTAATGTCTAGCACCATATAGGAAAATACCAAAAAAAAGAGAAAGAAAAAGAAAGGAAAAACTATGAGATTTAAAGTGCATTGATTACTACCTTATTGTATATTACAGATGAATCTGAGTTTTTGGCCATCCTGTTTTTTTAAAAAAAAAAAAAAAGCAAGTAATTGTGACAGTAGCAACACTTTGTGGGAGAAAAATCAGAATGTGGAGTTGCTGACTATGTGATATCTAAAAAAACATTTAACCTAAAATTTTGTGACATGCAAAAAAGAAAAACTGAGACATATGCAGGGGAAAAAAAAGTACTTTTAAGAACCTGCCAGTGGCAATTTTATCTTAGGCATATGTTGAATTTAGCCAACAGACAACTAAAGCAGCTATTATAAAATTGTCAGGGAACTGAAGGAAATCATGCTTAAAGTATAAAAGAGAAGTAAAAGAACACTCGGTTAATAAAGAGCTTTTATAAGAATAGTTATTCTAAGAAAGATGCCCACAAAATTCCAGACAAAGGATCATGACTAAAACTAAAATTTACTACATAGCTCTGACAGATTTGAGTTAGCAGAAGTAATCAGTGACTATGAAGATGTATCAATAGAATTTATAAACTGAAGAAGGTGGGTGAAAGATAAAACATGGAAGAAAAGTCAAAAAAATCTCAGAAGTCTATGGCACAGCATATCCAAGTACATATACTTAATATGGAACCCTGAAAAGAGACAAAGCAAAATTAAGTAAGAATGGAAGAAATAATGGCAACCAGGCATCAGTGGCTCACTCCTGTAACTCTAGCATCTCAGGAGGCTGAGATATTAAAATTGTGGTTAAGCCAGCCTGGGCACAAAAGTTGTAAGACTCTTAACTTCCAGTGAACAACCAGAAAACCTGAAGTAGTGCTCTGGCTCAAAGTGGTAGAGCACTAGCCTTGAGCTGAAGAATTCAGGAACAGCACCCAGGCCCAGAGTTCAAACACCATACTCGACAAAAAAAGGAAGGAAGGAAGGGGAAGGAAGAGGATTTTACAAACTTGGTTAAAACTGTATTATGTCAAGAAGCTGAACCAACTCTAGTTAAGAAGATAGCCACAGGCAGACAAAAGAAAACCTTCCCCTTCCCTATTGATCTTCCTCCTCACCTTTTAAAGTTTCCACACTTCCCAGTAGTGTCTTAAACTGAGCACAAGTTTTTAACACATGGGCCTTTGAGAGGACATATCAGACCCAGCTTATTCCCTTGTTTGGCTGTTGAAAATAGTGCTGTGATAGAGACGTGCAGGTATCATTCTGGCAAACATTTGCGCTCTTTGGGATATATACACAATAGTGACATGGTAGGGTTATAAGAAAGGTCTATTTTTAACCTTTTAAGAAACTTCCATACTGATGTTCATAGAGCATGTACGGGTTTACACTCGCACTAACAGTGTGTCAGTGTTCTCTTTTCCCCTACATCTTCCCCAGTATTTGTTGTTTGTTTTCTTGATGGATACCATTGTGACTGGAGAGAGATAGAATCTTAGTGTACTTTTGATGTGCATTTTCTTTATGGCTAAGAATGTTGTATGTCCCATTATTAAAGTCTTGGGTTCTTGTAGGGAACCGAGTGCAGGGTCAGGCTGCCCATGAATCTGCATCACTAAGTATAACCACTTATACTTAGCAGAAAGTGAATCACTTTCTGCTGAGACTTGATTACCATTGGGTACGAATGTGTTATTGCTTTATCATTCTCTACTGAGACCTATAGTGAGAGTATGAACGTGTTATTGCTTTATCATTCTCTGCTGAGACCTATAGTGAGAGTAAACATGTGGATCTCCTCCGCCCTGCCCACCTTTGTGCTGATAGGCTCCTGCACCCTGTATTAGCTGAATGTACTTCCTCAATAAACTGGCTCCTGCCTTGACAGGTCTCCCTGACGCATCTGATTGTCCTCTGGTGAGGGAGGGTGGGGTGCGGGCAGTCAGTTGGCCCTCCTTTCTAGGCTCGTCCTGGTTGGGGCATGTTCTCTTCATCCCTCCTGCAGGTCAGGAGGGACTGAGGACTAAAAACCCTGACAGGTTCTTGCTTTTTAAGTCCAATAGTGTTCATTAATGCAATTGTGTGTACCCACTTTTGAGTCATATATGTTAAAAACTATTTTAATGACTTGTTCCCTTTTTAAAGAGATGGCCTTTGTTTTGTCTCATTTTGATTTGAAGTCTACTTAATCAGACTTAAAAAAGGCTATACCAAACCTGCTTTGGGGGCCTATTTGTTTGGAAGATCTTTTCCACAATTTCATCTTTAACCAAATTGTTTTTCTATCAATAAGATAATATCTCTTGCAGGCAACATTTATTGGGCTACATTTTTAAACCTAACTTTCCATTTGCTATCTTTTGTTTTGAGCCTTGGGACAATTAACATTTAGTGTTGTTAGAAGGCTGGTAGTAATTCTTACCATTTTATTGTTTTTATAGTACTTGATGCTTTCATTTCCCCTTTTAGATTCATTTGCTTATCTACTCATCTCATGAGATTTATTCTGTCCTATATTCACAGATACATTTATGTTCCTTTTCTGTCTCCAGCATTCCTTTTTAGTCTCTTCTGCAGTGTTATACCAATCATACATTGCTAATTTTCTTAGAATGTGTTCTCCTTAGGTTATGAATTCACTGGGTAACCTTGGCTAGAAGGGTTTTATTGAGTGCTCTAAACACATTTCATGCCTTCCTTGCTTAACTCTACCAAGAAATCCATTATCTTGATGGATTGACACTACTGTATAGTTAGTTTGGCACATCTCTCTTGCGGCGTTCAATAGTCTTGTCTTGTTCTTCACATTCATAATTTTAACTGGTATATCTTGGAATAGTTCTTTCCTGATCTAGTCTGTTTGGTATTATAAGCTTCTTATTTCAAAATGTTGTTTCTTTCACAATATTTGGGAAATTTTCTCTTATTTTATTGAATATATGTTCTATCCCTTTAGCTTTCATCTATTTCCTTTCTATGCTCATGATTTATATGTTAGGTCTTCCCCCTTTTGTGCTCATGATTCATATACTTGGTCCTAAAGGCCTTGTATATCTCATTCATACTTCTTTATATATGTCTTATCCCTAATCCCTGATAATCTGTTATCAACCTGATTGGCTGTACTGAAGAGCCTTTCTATTGAGTTTTTAAATTTGATTTACTAAAACTTCAATTAGATTCTTTTCCAGGATTTCTATATCTGTTAAATTCCTTTTTTCACATCCTCAGTTATCTTCTGTACTTTTTTCAGCTGTTTATTTGTAAGTTTTTCTGTTAATTTGTTTCCTCTGTTTTTAAATCACATTTTGTTCATTATTCTTATGGTCCACTTCTGAGTTCTTTGGTCTTTCTCCCCCTTTACCGTCCTTAGCAATACAATTGGCCTTTGGAGATGTTGTACAGCTTTATGTTAGGATTTCTATCTGTGTAGTGTGTTTAGATTTACACATATGAGGCCAATCTATTGGTTAAGAGTTTTAGTTACCTGTTAGTCTTGTAGTTGAAATGTTCACCAGTGCTCAGGACTGTGGAGTGAAAAGGTTACAGTGTGGACAAATGTATAGATCCATTAGCCAAACTGTTCTCTGTATGCTCAGTGCACAATCCCTAATCCCTTAGCATCATCGTATTTGTGTATAGATTGTTGTTACATGAGGGTTGAGGGTGGGGGATCACTGTGCTGTTGCACAGTGTATTTTAGTCAGTAGGACAGTCAAACTCCCACTTGCTGCACAGGTCCTCATGTTTGTGCTTCCCGAAGCAGCCCATTTGTGGGGGTGTTTCCCTAATGTGCCTGACAATGGGGAGAACAAATCTTACACTGCATTCTACATTCGTGGTGGGAACTGAGAAACTTAGGTGGCCCACCTCTATTCTTTCAGTTCCACCTAGCAGTTCATCACTTATGGGAAGACTGAGGCTAAAGGGTTTCATGTAAGTCTTGGGTCATCTGTGGTTGGAGCACTCAGCCCCACCTGGCAGCAACCTTCAAAGCTACCTGATAGCTCTTAGATACTTAGCATTCTATCAGCCACTGGCTTGTTGGCATTTCTGTAGTGTTCTTCGGACACTGAGACTTGTTGTAGCCAGTGAGGTTGAGGGAACTATGCTCTGAACCCTTTACTTCTATTCCTTCTTTGAAGTTTCAGTTTGCCTCCTCCCTCCCCACCACCATTTCTCATGGCTGCTTCTTAATTGTTCCAAGTACCTGAGGTGTGACTCACTCTCTAGGCTTCCCTAGTGTTAGACCACTTAAAAACAACTAATGTAAACTGATCATTTTGTAATATGAGTTCTCTGCTAGGTGAAGCTGTCTAGCTTTGTATCTGAAATAGCCCTCAGGCAATGAAGTTGTTCTCAATAGGCAGGATGAAACTGCTGAGCCTTTTTCTGTTTTCAGAGCATAGGAGCTCCTCCCTCAAGATGCAACATTACTACAGCTCTCCCAGGGGGAGCAATAGGTTGTCCTGTGATATTGACCTGTCACACAGGCAAGTCACTATTGTGCCAAGACCTAGGACTGGGGTATAAGGTTTGCAGGACAAGGTGGAGGCTTTGGCTTTTCCTTGCTAATGGAATTGGGACTTTGTAACAATCTTTTTTTTTCCTCTGTTGACTTTCTGTGTTTCAACATTTTTCAGTTGTCCTGTTCTCTCTTAATTCTCCATATTTTTCCCCAGTTCTGTTCTTTCAAATATAGCCTTTTCATGTTACTTAGGTTTCTAGCTCTCAGAGTCTGTCCATTGAACTATGAATGAGAAGAACTGTATAAGTTTGTGAAACATTCTGCAGTGCTCTATACAAGAAGTGAAATATAGCATCTATTTGTCATTTTCAAAAGCTTTAGTCACAAAAACTTTAAAGGATAATTTATTGTGGTGTAATCTCTCTTTTTGAAACATTTGAGAAAAAAGTCATTAATATTTGAAAGTTGAAGAAAAAATAAAAAACATTGGTATTTATTTTTGTTGTCTTCCTATTTTTCTTTTCCTCTTCCCAAAGCAGATTGCCAAACTGAGGCAGCAACTGCAGCGCAGTAAGCAGAGTAGTCGTCACAGTAAGGAAAAAGACCGGCAGTCACCTCTCCATAGCAACCATATAACAATCAGTCATACTCAGGTAGGCTGAATTCTTTTTGTCCATATTTGAATAACTCTTGGTTTTTATTAAAAGGGAATTAATCCCATTAGGAGTTAAAATATAACAGTCTTTAATAAATTGCTACCACTGTATTAAATGGTTTTTATGTTGTTTTTTGATGTTGTTTTGTTTTACCAGTCCTGGCACTTAATTACAGCACCTGGGCACTGTTCTTGGACTTTTTATTGCCCAAGGCTAGCACTCTGCCACTTGAGCCACAGCGCTACTTCTGGCTTTATCTGTGCATGTGATACCAAGGACTTAAACACAGGGCTTCATACCTGCTAAGCAAGCACTCTACTCCTAGGCCACACTCCCAGCCCCAATCATACATTCTTTTTAAAGTGTATCTATATGGTATGTTTATATATGCACATATTTAAATATGCTCATTTGTACAAATTTACTGTTTATTTCTTATTTCCAAAGAGATTTCTAACTTCTGGACAGCAAAGACCTCATTTTTTACTTTTGATAAAGAACATTTCACATACCTGTACAGTGAATTACTTATTATTCAGCAGTAAAAATGAAACAGTTGATACATATGAAAGCATGGGTGAATCTCAGTAACATGCTAAGTTTAAAAGGTTTGGAACAAAGGCTACTTATTTTGTTATGTAAAATTATTTCAAAGGTAAAATTTGGGGCCAGGAATATGGCCTAGTGGAATAATGTTCTCCTAGCGTGCACAAAGCCCTGGGTTCGATTCCTCAGTACCACATACACAGAAAAAGCTGAAAGTGGTGTTGCAGCTCAAGTGGCACAGCTCTAACCTTGAGCAAAAAGTGTCCAAGGACAGTGCCAGGCCCTGAGTTCAAGCCCCAGGACTGCAAAAAGAAAAAAAAAACAAATGGTAAAATTATAAAAACTTAACATTGAGCCCAGGAACTGAATCAAGAGAAGCCATAGGTTCTAAATATTACTGTGCCATTAACTGGCTGGCAGTTTATATTTAACAGTGCTCAACTAACTAACTGCATACTTAAAGTGAGATTTTAGTGTATACTGATAAATCCTTACCAGTACTGCAAGCCTCAGCATTTAAAGTGAAAATTCACATGTGCTTTCCTTTTTTCCTATTAATCTGATAGCATTAACATATTATTCTTAAATTTATTTCAAGCACTGTTTCTTAGAGTACAATGCACTTGAAAGTGTAGTGCACTTGTACTAAATTGATTGACCTAACACATCTTACAAACTGTTTAAATTTACATTGGATTGTTTGCCATCTACTTATATTTAAAAATACTTACCTTTTGCTATACAGGTATTTGTAAGTAAATTTGAAGTCCAAACTGTTTTAAAGTATGCAAAAAAAACGTTTAAAAAATGGATATTTAGATTAAATAAATTGGCTATTTATGTTGATAATTTGTTTTTTGCAAGTCCTGGGGCTTGAACTTAGGGTCTGAGTACTACCTTGGGCTTTCTCAAGGTTAGAGCTCTACCACTTGAGCCATAACCCCACTTCTGACTTTTTCTTTGTATGTGGTACTGAGGAATCAAACGTGGGTCTTTCTCACCTGGGTAAGCACTCTCTCATTAGGTCAAACTCCCGACCCTATGTTAATTTTTGAAGCTAATTATGCACACTAGAGGATTCATGAAGCTCTTTTTTTATTAATTATTTTTTTCTTGTAACTTTTATTGTAATTATTAGAAGGGTTACATTATATTCACCAGATAGAAGGTGCATTACTTCACAAACATTGATACCGTTTCTCATGTTTTGGTCCCCATTTCCCTCCCCCCACCCCACCCCTCATCTTGTTTTCCCCCCTTCCCTGTCCTATTTCAAAAAACCAAATATGAATATATACAATATATCAGATAACAGGGTAAAATACTATAACAATATGAGATAACCAAGGGGCAGTAAAAGAGATGAGAGATAGCATAGTACATTAAGGACAACAATCACTCATTCTATGGCTTTTGTTTCTATATCCTGAAGGTCCTTATGTATGTTTTGCTCTATTGTAAATCTATGCTAGGAGAACCCAAGGTTTATACTGGTTAAGACAAATGAGGGAAACCATTGAGCCTATGTTCCTTTGAGTCTGGCTTACTTCACTTAATATGATTTTCTCTAAGTCTTTCCATTTCTTTACAAATGGTGTGATGTCGTTCTTTCTGACAGCAGCATAGAATTCCATTGTGTATAAATACCACATCTTGTTGATCCACTCATCGACTGAGGGGCATCTGGGTTGGTTCCATATCTTTGCTATGGTAAATAGTGCTGCAATGAACATCGTTGTACTAATGGATTTAGTATGTCCTTGTTTCATGAAGCTCTTTTATATGATTGTTTATTTGAATTTATTTTATTTATTTATTTATTTTTTGCTAGTCCTGGGGCTTGAGCTCAAGGCCTGAGCACTGTCCTGGGGTATTCCTCAAGGCTAGAGCTCTACTGCTTGAGCCATAGTACCACTTGTGGCTTTTTCTGTGTATGTGGTAGGAATTGAACCCAAGTCTTCGTGCATGATAGACAAGCACACTACCACTAGGCCACACACCCAGCGCTATTTGAATTTTGTATAGTGAAAAGGTAAAAGAACTGTACCTTGGGGCTGGGAATTTGGCCTAGTGGTAGAGTGCTTGCTTAGCATGCATGAAGACCCGGGTTTGATTCCTCGGTTCCCCACATACATAGCAAAAAGCCGGAAGTTGCGCTGAGGCTCAAGTGGTAGAGTGCTAGCCTTGGGAAAGTCCAAGGACAGTGCTCAAGCCCTGAGCCCAAGTCCAGGACTGGCAAAAAAAAAAAAAAAAAAAGAACTGTACCTTAAGATAAGTACAGATAAATATAAATTTTTAATTTCAGAAGTCTGAAATGTGAGGATTGTGGTTGAAGCCAGCCCAGGCAGGAATGTCTGTGAGATTTTCAACTCAAACTAACTACTAAAAGATCTAGCAGTGGATCTGTGGCTCAAGTGGCAGAGCAAAAAGAAGCTCAGGGACAGTTCCCAGGCCCTGAGTTCAAGCTCCAGGACTAGCACCAAAATAAAAGAGAGAAGCAGAGAGAAGAATATTAAAATGAATGATCTTCACTCATTACTGACTGAAAAGATAATGTTTTTGGATAGTACTTTATAGTTTATCCACAATTAATGAACAAATTGTGTTTGAGTTTAAAGTTACAAAGGATTATTTTTAATGTCTTGAGATATTGTTTCTGAAGGTCATTGAAAAACAAGGACAATAATTTGAAAACTCTACAGTAAAACAAACACTTAATTTGTATGAATAATCAGATAGTAGTTGTAGGAATTCCTTAAGGCAAGTGGGTGGGGGGATGGTGAATACCGAGACTTCTACCTTACACTGTCCACAAAAATGACTAGGTTTAGTATTTAAGAGTGGAAACCCACAAAAGTACCAAAAGAAAAATGTGACACTAAAGAAGTAGCAGATGGGGAATAAAGTTAAAGTTTCAGCTTTCATTCATACATCAGAAAGAGACAAAATATGTCAATAGGCAGCAATGTACAGCTGGTAGAAGCACTGCATTGAGTATGGAAAGATGGTTGTGCTGTTCAGTGAGTGGAAGTCTTCTTCATTACTAATCATGGATAGCAACAGAAATCATTTGGTCTTAGATGAGATCATCATTATTGTGTGTGTGTGTGTGTGTGTGTGTGTGTGTGTGTGTGTGTGTGTGTATGTGACACGTACCCACCCTAGGGCTTGAACTCAGGGGCTTAAGCACTATCTCTTAGCATTTTCGTTCAAGGCTGGAGCATTACTACTTGAGCCATACCTATGATCTGGCGTTTTATTGATTAACTGATGATCAGAATCTCACAGACTTTCCTGACTGGCTTGGCTTCAAACTATGATCCTCACATCTAAGCCTCCTCAGTAGCCAGATTACAAGCATGAGCCACTGGCTCCTAGTTATTTACATATATATATATATATTGTTTAATTTCCTATTGTTTAATTTCCTAACATCAAAATGCCGTTTAACATTTTTTTGGTAGACCTTACAATAGCTATCAGAAGTGGTTAATTTTTGGTAACTTCAGAGGATTTCTATATTGCCTAACAACCAATTCATTATTTTTTTTAATGATTGACAAATAGAAATGAAAAGTACTAAAAGGTAATTGTCACTATATAGGAAACAAATCTTGAAAACATATACAGAACTATGCAGTGGAATCCCATGATAACTTACGTAATTTCAATTACATTTTCCCAATAGTGAAGATGCTGTCCATTATTCTAAGTGAAGACGCATGTACGTTATAAAGTTATGCCTTTATACTCATACATGTCTCAAGAATACCGTTACTCCATGTAATTTTTAACCTTCCTTATTTTAACATCCTATGTATTTATCAAATTCATGCTCTTTTGAAATGTCAAAAATAATTTATTTGACTTTTTATATTAGGGTTTTTTGTGCATCTGTGTAGTGTATAGTATGTTTAGAGACTGGAGATTGCTCTTGTGCAACTGAGCTCCATCCTCAGTCCTTCAACTACTTAATCAACTAGTTGATTGATAAATTAATCACGTTATGCATATATTAAACTCAGGGCTCTGCACTTGCCACGCATGTGTGTGCTCTACCACTTAATCTATGTCCCAAATTCTCTAGCTCTTCAATTTTTGAGATTTACCATGCTAATTAGCTCTTAATTGCTTTGCACAAATAACCTAATACCACTTTATCTTCTGTATCAAAGGGTACTGGATCAAGGTCAGTCCCCATGCCACTGTCAAATATGTCTGTGCCAAAATCATCTGCTTCACGTGTGCCCTGCAGTGTCGAAGGAATAAGTCCAGAATTGGAAAAGGTATTCATTAAAGAAAATAATGGGAAAGAAGAAGTGTCCAAGGTAAGGTTACATGGTATATTTAAATATTTACTTTTCTCCTTAAATATTACAGACTTTCTTAGAAGTACAGTTTTATGTTAACTGCATATGAAAATAGAGTTTCCATATGCAATTTATCTATTTAGTGTGCAATTTAGTGGCTTTTAGTATATTCATAAAGTTGTGGAACCAAAATCAAGACATTTTCATCGCCTAAAAAGAAATTTCACATCGTTTGGTAGTCATCTCTTCTTTCCCTTTAACATTCTTGGCCTTAGGCCAACCACTGATCTCTATGGGTCTGTGGATTTTTCTATTCTAGGTATTTAAAATATATGGAATATTATACTACATAGCCTTTTGAACCAGCTTTGTTCACTTAATATACAATTTATATGACTTAAGTAGGTTGTGACATTTGTAATTGTTTCCTTAGAGCCAGACAGTACACAGTTGTATCAGATTTTATTATTCAGTTGTTAGTTGTATATTTCAGTTGTTTCTACTTTTTGACTATTATGAATGATACTGCTATAATATGTGTAAAAATAATGTATTCACGTCTCTTGGGTGTATATGTGAGACTGGAAGTGTTCATATGGTAACTATGTTTAATCTTTGAAGAACTTACAGATTGTTTTTTCAACTATTTATGTAAGCTCCAGTTTCTCTACATCTTCAACATGTGTACTTCCCTGATTTTTCAAAATTTAGACCAACCAATAGATGTGATATGGCATTTTATCATGCTGTTATTTGCATTTTGTAATGGCTAATGTCTTCAGCATGTTTCTATGAGCTATTGGTGATTTTATATCTTCTTTTTTTAAATTTCAACCCTGTGCTCCATTTTAAAATTGGATTAAATGTCATTTTCTAATTTTGTTTTTTGTAAATCCCTTCATTTTCTAGATACATATTTCTTTGCATTTATATGATTTTCAAATAATCTCTATATCAGTTGCCTTTTCACTTTCTTTTTTTGGTGTATGTGTGTAGGTCATGGGGCTTAAACTTGGTCTGGTCATTGTCCCTGAGCTCTTCAGCTCAAGACTACCACCTTACCCTCAAGCCAAGCCCCACTTCCCTTTTTCTGGAGGTTAATTGGAGATAAGAGTCTTGGGTCCTTTTGTGCCTGGGCTGGTTTTGAACCTTGATCATCAGATCTCAGCCTCTTGAGCATTACAGGCATGAGCCAGCGCGCCAGGCGCCTTTTCACTTTCTTGATGATGATTTTAAATCATAATGTAAAGAAGTGAAGTTGATCAAACATAGAGAAGAAGATAATCACTTTTTTGTCTATTCCTAATTTAAAGACACCAAGGACAAATATACAATTGTACTCTACTGAAATGCACTTCCTAGAATAATTCTGCTTCTAAATAAGCCATATCCTAATTTCATAGTGATGGTATCAGAATTCTAAGATAATCAACAAACTTAAAACTCTGAAGCATTTTAGGGGCCGGGAGTTTGGCCCAGTGGTAGAGTGCTTGCCTAGCATGCACGAAGACCCGGGTTCGATTCCTTGGTACCACATAGTTAGAAAAAGCCAGAAGTGATGCTGATGCTCAAGTGGTAGAGTTCTTGCCTTGAGGAAAAATCCAAGGACAGTCTTCAGGCTCTGAGCTTAACCCCAGGACTGGCAAAAACAAAACAAAATAAAACAAAACAAAAACTCTGAAGCATTTTAAATTGTACCTCAAAGTTTTAATGAATCAAAATGTCAATATAAATCAAAATTATCTAAATATGTAACTTAGCACATATGGTAGTTAGCTTGAGATAGTAATTCCCCTATGTATACATATTTGGGGGTATTATGTTTAGAAATGACAGATTATGATCTTAGATATGCATCACTAGAAGATTTCTATTTTGCAAACATAAGTGTATGTATACATAAATGAAAATGGTTTTGACATCCTTATGCCTTGTAGGATCACCATTACATGGGGACCATCGTTGAAATATTATGTGGTTCAAAACTACATACAATTTCTGTTCTTCAATTAAAAATAAATAAGCTAGAAAAAAATAAATCAAAATTGTCACATTAACTATGTTTATGGTGTGAACTGTTATTTCCACTTGTATTTAGTGCAAATATGTAGAATTTTTTTTTTTTTTGGTAAGTTATGGGGCTTGAATTCTGGGCTTGGGATCTGTACCTGAGCTCTTCAGCTCAAGGCTAGTGCTCTACCATGTTGAGCCACAACACCACTTCTGATTTTCTGGTAGTTAATTGGAGATAAAAATCTCACGGACGTTCATGCCCAGGCTGGCTTTGAACCTCAGTCCTCAGAGCTTAGCTTCCTGAGTAGCTGGGATTACAGGTGTGAGCCATCAGCACCCACCTGTAAACATTTCTAACATCTGTTCTGTTGTAGTTCTATCACTAGCAAAACAAAAGGTGGTAAAGGAAATTAATTTATATTATCCAATTAAGAAAAATGTGAAAAATTATCATATAAGACAGGAATAATGGATGTGGTGCTGTGGCTCATGGGGTAGATCGGTGGCCTTGAGCTGAAGAGCTCAGAGACAACACCCAGGACAAAAGTCAAGTTCCATGACTGACCCCCCCCCCCAAAAAAAGGCAAGAATAAGATATAACTAAAATTTCTTAGCTGGAAATGAATATATTATCCTTTTACTGATTCCCATCATTGAGATTATGAAGAATCATTTTCTTTGTTGGAATGAAGAAATTATTTCATTCCTAAATTGCATACATTTTACTTTTTATGTTTTATAAACTGAACTTCCATTAGTCATCATGTTGTAAAAATATTTTAAGTGATTGAAAAAGTAATTGTCTATATGGACTTTTACATATTGACAGTACCTTGTTAGCATTTAAATAAGTAAACTAGACTACATTTTTAAAAATTTTTATGTTACTAGTAGAGAAGGGATCCATTCAACAAGATCTGATGCCACTTAATTAGCTATTTCATCAGCAATTCTGAACTGCAGATTCCTTGTTTGTGAAAGCAAGACACTGGAATAATAAATTGTAATGTGTGCTCTCATACAAAATATGTCATTTTTATGCTTATGACTTCCAATTCATTTTTTTCTTTTTGCCACTTTAAAATAATGCATTAGAACTAAGCAAAACTATGAATAATCATAGTTGTATGTCAAATTATAAAGTTAATCTGAGGTATTTTAATATCTTATGTTGAGTACTAGTAGATTAAAACCAGTAAATATTTGGGGTAACTGCACAAAAACAACTGAAATGTTTGGATCTAATGTGAGCCTCTAAAAATTAAAAATAATAAAGAATTCAAAAATAGAATTTTTTTTACTTGTGATTGTTAGATTTTTTATTACCAAGTGAAAAATTTTTTAAGTATTAATTTTCCCATATTTATTGAATGTCTGTTTTGTAGCAGGCACAGTGGTAGACATTTGAGATGCAGTACTAAACACATGCAGCCTTTGAGGAGTATCATGGGAAGTATTAACCTACTAACACATACAGAGAGTTATGTAATTTTTATTCCTTTTTATTTTTTATTACAATTAATAGAAGGGTTACATTATGTTTGCCAGGTAGAAGGTCCCTTACTTAACGATTATTCAGAGAGTTATGTAATTTTTAAGGCAAGCAGTTTCATTCGAAGAGAAAGTTTACTTCAAAGGGCAGTATGCCTAGAAATAAATGTTAGATAGAAGGTATTTTTATTCTCTGAAAAATAAAGTATGGTAATGATATGGTGGAATATGAGATCAAATGACAAATTATGTGTTTTTTATATGAAAAGAAACTGAACACTGTCACTCACAGGTTTAATGATATTACTCTTTGCAGCCTTTGGACATTCCAGATGGTCGAAGAGCTCCACTCCCTGCTCACTATCGGAGCAGTAGCACTCGTAGCATAGACACCCAGACTCCTTCTGTCCAGGAGCGCAGCAGTAGCTGCAGCAGTCATTCACCTTGTGTGTCCCCCTTTTGTCCTCCCGAATCCCAGGATGGTAGCCCTTGCTCAGCAGAAGATTTGCTGTATGATCGAGATAAAGGTGAGAATGGAGTTACCTACTTAAGTGAAGCATTTTCTGTGGGGCCTTGCTCATTATATTGTCTGTCTTAGACCATTGCATCATTTTTCCTTCATTGAGTGGTAAGATTATAAAAGATGACTTCATCTAGGTTTGTTTGTTTCACATTCCCCCTTCTTTGTGGCTCTCACAAACATCTTCCATAAATGTGTCAGAGAAGTGCAGCACCTAGTTCTAAGAGCTAATAAGAGCTATAAAATGGACCATATACAACTTCATACAGACCTTTTCCTTATTATTGTCTAAAGCTGATGAAAGTTAATGGTAGAGCTTATCTTTCTCATGCTAAAAATTAGAGTTATAATCAGTAATTTTAGAGGAAATACTTTGCCATTTCTTCATATTGTTTAGAAGAATGAATATATTTTTAATCAAGTAGACGAAGATTGGTGAGCACAGAACATCATTATATTATAGTGTATCGGTGAATTACTTTATTTTGTGGGGGACAGTTGGGAGGGCAGCCAGTCCTGGGCCTTGAACTCAGGGTCTGAGCACTGTCCTTGGGCTTTCTCAAGGCTAGAGTTTTACCACTTGAGTCACAGCGCCACTTCCAGCTTTTTTCTATGTATATGGTACCAAGGAATCAAACCGGGTCTTTGTGCATGCTAAGCAGGTACTCTTCTGCTAGGCCAAACTCCCAGCCCAATGTGAGTTACTTTTAACAGTTCATCTTGCCTATCATTTCAAATTGAACAATTTTGTAGTTTGAGTAAAGTGCAAAGTGGAAGTAGTGGTAGTGGTACATATAGACAGTTAATTCTGGAATTTTGTTTTCTCTTTTTTAAGATTAATACCATAGATAAACCAAAAATGCAAAATCATTGGCACGGTGATAATGAATTTCATTTCAGTTGACTGGTTGTGACACTGCCTTTAGGGTCTCCAAGGGACTATGTCTGTAACACAGAAACATGTGGTCTTAGTAGTTCAGAAGAGGTCTGCACTTAGACCTTGACTTTCAAAGAGTATAAATTCACTTAATGTCTCTTTTTTCTGAAACTCTATAGCCCATTTTATTATGAGAAAGTATAACATGTTGCTCTTCCACCCCAGATCTTTTGTTAGAAACATTATTACACGGATGTTAAGAACAGCACAGGTTGTTGTTCTTAACAGTGGCACACACCTGTAATCCTAGCTATGCAGGAGGCTGAGATCTGAGGACTGCAGTTTGAAGTTAGCCTGAAACTACTTCAGCTAAGTTGGATGTAGAGCTGTGGCTCGAGTTGTAGAACAGGAGCCTTGAGCATAAAAGCTCAGGGACAGCATCCAGGTCCTGAATTCAAGCCCTACGAATGATACACACAAAAATGGATTATCTCTGGAGCAGTTTTTTTAGTGTTTTGAGTGTTTTGGGTTTTTTAATGGTAACAGTTAAAAAAGGTTTTTTAGTAAAATAGAGTGGCTGAGGCAGACAGATCTTGAGTTCAAGACCAGTCTGGGCTACATAGCTAGACCCTGTTTTGAAAGGGAGAGAATGTGTGAGTGGGGGAGAAGGAAGAGAGAGAGAATACAGTAGGAAGGAGAGAAGAGAGGGGGCAAAGTATGAAAACATACCTATCCCATCGTTTGGAGGATTAAATAAGATAGTGTATCTCAGTGTACTCAGAAATACAATCCTGATTTGTAGGAAACAATAAATGGTGGTGAACAATATACTGTTTTGCAGCTGTGTTTGTAGAGAAGAGAGTTGCCAATTTTACTGTTTATGGAGTTTGTATACATTAATACCATTCAAACTATAGAATCATCTCCAATTTGTGGCCTCTCTATGCAAAGTCTAAATGATAGGTTGATTTTCTTGATTTGTGTGGGATTCTTTTGTTTGTCTTTTTGTTTTGTTTTTTTGCCAGTCCTGGGGTTTGAACTCAGGGCCTGGGCACTGTCCTTGGGCTTTCTCAAGGCTAGAGCTCTACCACTTGAGCCACAGCACCACTTCTAGCTTTTTTCTGTATATGTGGTACCAAGAAATTGAACCAGAGCATGCTAAAAATTAGGCCAAACTCCTAGCGCCCTGTGTGTGTGTGTGTGTGTGTGTATGTGTATGTGTGCGCACGCGTGTGCGCACACGCGTGTGTTTAATACAAATACCTTAAGATTTGCATTCTCTACACTAAACTATAAACTGGTCTCTTTTTTTTGTTCCCAGTAAAGGAAAATAGAATCTGTATATAGTTATGTTTATATCTCCAAGATCATGTCCATAACATTGGGTACCCAAATATTGAGTTATCACTTTTATACTGTTTGGATCTAATACTCACATATTAATGATACCATGCACCTTTTGTTCCTTTGGCCTTGATTTATTTCACTCAACATGATTTGCTCTAATTTCATCCACTTTGCAGTGAATGCCATTACTTTATCTTGTTTGTTGGCTATGGAGAATTCCATTGTATATAAATACCACTTTATTTATTTGTTTATTTTCTGGGTCAGGGGCTTAAACTCTGCCTGGGTGCTGTCTCTGAGCTCTTCACCTCAAGATTATCACCCTGCCCTTGGGCCTGGGTGCTGTCCTGAGCTCTTCAGCTCAAGGCTACCACCCTAACCCTGAGCCTGGGCATTGTCCCTGAGCTCTTCAGCTCAAGGCTACCTCCTCAACCCTGAACCAAGCTTTACTTCCCATTTTCTAGAGGTTAATTGGATAAGAGTTTCAGGTCTTTTGTATCTGGACTGACTTTGAACCTTGATCCTCAGATCTCAGCCTCCTGAGTCGCTAGGATTACAGGCGTGAGCCATTGTGCCCAGCTTAAATACCACATTTTTTGAATCCATTCATTTGCAGTAGGGCATCTGGGCACGATGTCCTGGGTAGATGCCCAGGAGTGGCATGATCGTAGGGAAGGTCTATTTTCAGTTTTTTAAGAAACCTCCAAACTGCCTTCCAGAGTGGCTGGACTAGTTTCTTACTGGTTTTTATTAACCATAAAAACAAAATGAAGCTAGGAGCCAGTGGCTCATACCTGTAATCCTAGCTACTCAGGAGGCTAAGACCTGAGGATCATGATTCAAAGCCAGCCTGAGCACTAAAGTCTCTGAGACTTTAACTGGAGACTATCTCCAATTAACCACCAGAAAACTGGAAGTACCACTGTGGCTTAAGGGGTAGGGTGGTGGCCTTGTGCAGAAGAGCTCAGGGATAGCACCTAGGCCCAGAATTTAAGGCCCAGAGTTCAAGCCCCTCAACCCATAAAATAAATAAATAAATAAATAATAAATGCTGTAATTTTCTGATCAGCTAGGATCAGTTTGGAGTCCCTTGTACGATAGCTAATTGAGGCATCTGTAGGAGCCTGAGCAGAAGATGTGAGGATCATAGGTAGTGAATTCATGTACAGTGAGAGATGTACTGATATGCTGATTATTTTTCTAATACTCATCTGTAATATTCTTTTTTCTGCCTTTGCTGACATTTTTTCCTGTTCCTAACAACTATTGGCCATAAATCATTTATAATTTGAGATGAATAATTTTAGTTGACATAGTACACTGGCTTTTTCTTTGACTATATCAGTTGCAATGCTTGGACAAAAACACTTGACTGTTTAGAAAGTTCCAGTTACTGAGAGACTTATTTCAGATAAATTTCTTGATTTTGTTATTTGATTTGAGTTCAGGGGTTTTTTTCTCCCTAGACTTTCCCAGTAGCTAACAACCAAAGGTAGCTTAGTGACACAAGTGTAAACTTACCAGGCTAATTAACATAATCTGCAATTCCTTTGGCTTCTTTCTGGTAGAGAATTTAAGGATCCAGAATAGGAGCTCTTATAATGATAATTTTGTGTTTATGGGGAGAACTTAAGGATCCAGAATAGGAGCTCTTATAATGATAATTTTTGCTAATATTGTCAATATATTGTAAGAGGTGGTCTAAATCCTTCCACATTTTCATGCCTAAAATGCCAGGAGTCTTTTATATAATGCTCTGCCAGTGTTCCTTGATGGTAGCCAACAGACTTTAGACTTCAGTCTGCCGCTTATCACTGCTATTTGGTACAATTCAGGCAGTTGTTCTCATATTCTGCAGTTTTGCAAGATATTGTAGAAACATTGATGATTGTGATCATGAAGTAAATAGAACTACTTTTATTCAGGCCAACTACCAAAGTTGTATTCCAAAAGCCCATAAATTGATTGCATATTACTTAAACCGTATTTTCTTGAAGGAACAAGGTATACTATGTGGTTGGAGTTTCCCAAGACAGTACCTGTAAGCCAGTTCAAATCATACGATGATTTTGACTTGTAAATGTTAATATTGCTAAGCTTCAAGTGGTAGGATTACGAAAACACGAATTCCAGGAGTACAAAGGAGCAGTATTGTGTCTTTAGAGTTGAGCTGATCCTAGATAGACCTCTAAAAATATTTTATTGTGAAGGTGATGTACAGACGGGACACAGTTATGTAAATCAGATAATGAGAACATTTCTTTTTGAACAGTTTCCCCTCTTCTCTCTATTTTCCCAGTTTTTCCCTCCCAAGCCCCTGACCCCACGTATATTGACAATCACTGCTACATTTGTTTACCCTTTGTCTGAAAGAGTCTGCTTTGAACACTTTCCTAGTCTTTTCAGTATATAGCTTATCCCTTTTTGATCTTTAGGGCTCTAATTCTCAACAAATTACTTTGTTCCCTTTCTGAAAATATTATTTTTGTTGTTGTTGCTGCTACTGTTGTTGTTGATCATGGGGCTTGGACTCTGGGCCTGGGAGCTGTCCCAGAGCTTTTCAGTTTATGGCTACAGGCCTACCCCCAGGCCTGGGAATTGTTCCTGAGCTCTTCAGCTCAAAGCTACTGCCTTACCCCTTGAGCCACAGAGCCATTTCCAGTTTTCAAGTGGTTAACAGGAGATAAGAGTCTCATGGTCTTTAGTGCATGGACTGGCTTTGAACTCTGATTCTCAGACCTCAGCCTCCTTAGCAGCTAGGATTACAGGCATGAGCCACCAGGCCTGGCTGAAAATATTCTTTTTAAATTTATTGATAATGTACAGAAGGGTTACAGTTAACATTGTTAACTCCAACATTGTTAGCCTCTCCCATGTTTTTCTCCCACTTTTCCTCCCCCCTTCTACTCCCATCGGGGCTTTTTTTTTTAAATGGGAACAGAAGAAAGAATTTCCTTTCAAGATTAAAGGAAGAAAAATAACTTTACTGAGATCTGTCTTGTTTTTCTCTTGTCATGTTTGTAACAGGTAAACTCTGATCATGACTAGAAACCCATTTATCAACTAAGTTAAAAGAAACGGGCATCTGTTGGGGTTTTGCTCCACATTATTTTTGTATTTCTCCAAGAAATAATGGCGAATAGAGGTCACTCTTTATTTTTTCTATTAACAAGTTGAATTATATCCCTTTTGTACAACTACTTAAAGATAATAAAAATACAATTAAAATTAAAAAGAAATGGAGATCCTCTTTATATTGTCTCCTTGAAAGACTTAACAGAAGTTATCGCCTTTAAATCAAAACCCAAGAATGTTAGCTAGGAAGGAAAAAGATCATCTACTCACTTTCTTATGTGCTCAACTCGAGTTGAGATAGAGCAAACTTAGTGGAGTATACGACATGTGGTAATGAATTCTGACATTTGGGTAACCAAATTAAGTCCTTGCTTTGTTCCATGGACAAATTATTTACCTTCTAGGTATCTTGGGGTTTTGTTGCCTAAAATTTAATTGGAGTTAGTTTTCCCATACAGTTATTATGATGATTAAATGTGCTCAGGTAATTTTACTTTCATTTCCTGTAATATTATCACAACTCTGTGGTTAGACAGCATTGTCTTTACTTCAAGACAACTTTCCTAACTAGTGTGCAATCCAGATCCCAGCAATGATATTTTGCAAGGCTGTCCTAATACATTTTACTGCCTTTGCAGAAGGAACAGCCTTCATATAGCATTCATCTATAAAAGGGCCTGGTATGGAAGAAATTGTGTAGTTGGAGTCCCTGGATGAATGTTGAGAAATAAAACAGGAAAAGTGGAGAAGTAGAAAGACTAGTATTTCACCAGGAGTCCTCTAGTCATTGGTAAGAGAAATAAAGGGCCAAGGAAGAATGACCAGCTTAATACTTAAGAGCCACAACTTGCTGGGCTCAGTGGTTCACACTTGTACTCCTGGCTACCCAGGAGTCTGAGATCTGAGGATCATGGTTCAAAAGTCAGCCTGGGCACTAAAGAACGTGAAATTTTTATCTCCAGTTAACCACTAGAAAATGGGAAATGGGACTGAGGCTCAAGGAGATAGCCTTGAGCTGAAGAGCTCAGGGACAGCGCTCAAGCCCAAAGTTCAAACCCCATGACTTCCCCCCACACACACACACAAAAAAAAAACCATAACTCAGGTAGAACTTCACAAGTGGAGAGAGAGTCCAGAAGGAGAATATAACATGCTATTTTGATAGTCTGTTTTTATGGATTTCAGAATTTTATTATATACCCATGACACCAGTTTTGAATTTGTACCCCTAACATATTTCTAAGTTATATGTGTGTTTTCATTCCACAAACATTTTAGCCAAATTAATTTATTTTTAAAGACAAAAGAAATGTGAAAAGAGTGTTTTCATATTTTCTTTCTGAATGTCAACATACTGCTGACAGTCAGGAGGCAAGAATTGTAGGATAAAGATAAGGCAATCTGTTAAGTATAATAGCATGAGAAATAGGGAGATTTACCCCCTTTCAATAAGAGGCGAATATTGGAAAAAGCATACATTTTCAGCAAATAAAATGATAAGGCTAAGGTTCCACCTTAGCTTTAAGATGTTATAGTAACATTTGGTTTTAAACTTTTTTTCAAAGAGGCAATATTGGGTTTTATCTAGTTTTGCATTGTCAACATTTATAGCATTTGGCTTTGCGTTCTACTTTACCTATAGTAAGTGTGCAGTAAATATTTACATGAACATTTAAACTGGAGTGAGGTTTTATTAGAAGTTCAAGAACATCCCCCAAAGACAGATTCATCCATCTGCTCTTCCCCATAGGAACAATATATATATATATATATATATATATATATATATATATAAGTTTTTGAAAACTTATGTTCCTGTTAATGTTATTTTCATTTAAAAGATTGAGAATATTAAAAAAAATGTAATAATGATTTCCCTAATATTCTTAAGTGTGTTATATACTTTTCAACATATATATATACACACAT
Source organism: Megascapheus bottae (assembly GCF_031878675.1). Taxonomy (NCBI): domain Eukaryota; kingdom Metazoa; phylum Chordata; class Mammalia; order Rodentia; family Geomyidae; genus Megascapheus; species Megascapheus bottae. Next base: position 53,822,241 of record NC_143513.1, read on the forward strand.
ATGCATATGTGTATATATTTTTTATATTTAATTTTATGTCACTTCTATAACTTGAATTTAAGGCCTGGGCACTGTCCCAGCGTGTTTGTGCTCAAGGCTAGTGCTCTACCACTGGAGCCACAATTCTACTTCCAGCTTTTTCGTGGTTAATTAGAGATAAGAATCTCAGACTTTTCTGCCCAAGACTAAGTTCAGAACCTTTACTTGAGCTAATGATGCTCAGGGTCATAGTCCCCTTATTTTCTTTTATTTGTGTAATCAAAATATAGGATAACTGTTGAATTATAAAATTCAAATCTAAATGGTGTTAGAAGAAACCTCTACAGATATAAATGAAGTCATTTTCTTCATTTCAAGAGACTATGTATTCTGTGAGGAAGCTTCACAGGGATAGACTGTGTGATCTTCCAAGCATTTCCAGTAGTGTGTCTTTGTTATGTGGCAGAGAGTCATTTTCAATTCACAGACACACTTGTGAAACTAACAGATGCTCTTTGAATCATTTGCAAAATAAAATATCAGGGGTCATGGAAGGCTTACTTTCTGAGCATGTATCACCATTAAAAGTATTACTGTTACTGAGATTCTAAAGGTTGAACTGTGCTACATATCCTAAACTAAAAGTATCATACAGAATTACAGTGCTAATGACATTTTTTAAGTAAACTTAAAATACATCTCAATCAATCATATAGTTAGTATTTTAACAGTGGGAATTGGTTTGCATTCGGTCAGAATTTATATAAATAGGACTGTTTATAATTATACTAGCATGTTACTAACTTTACAACTTGGCATCAGATATATTTTTGGTGGATCTAAATTTCCAAAACCATTTGCCAGATAGGAAAGGGAGAAATTATGTATAGTTTTTAAAGCTTTTCATGAATAGAAAGCTCTTTTGGGTCAAAAACTGTGAGGAAAACATACTAGGTAGAAATGGTTTGGGATTCTTGTGTTTTCTGGTAACTAAAATTCAGTATTCTGAAAAAGTTCTTTTATTCACAATTTAAAGGCAAAATTTTGGGAACTGTTACCTTTTTATGATGGGTAAATAGAAGAAATCAAGAAACAACTTTTCCTCCTGCATACGTGTTATTCATGGTGTGTACATTCTGCTGAATTAAAAAAAATTGTAGTGTTATTCCACATAGAAAGAATTTTATTTAAATTGGGTTGGACAGTGAGAAAGTTTGGAGAGAACTGTGTTTTATTATAATCTGTTTTAATTTATGTGTGTGATTGATGAATATAACCTTACTCAGATTCTTGAAATATATAACATTTGTTTTCAGTTTATAATACACTTTATTCAAGTGTAGTTTTCTGGCTAAATTATCCTCCTTTTATATTGTATGGGATGGCAGATACATTGCATTTTGTTATTTAAAAGAAACACAAGGTTGTTAGAGGTGGCTTTGCAATTCAAAAGGGATAGTAATAGGTAGATTGTGGAAAGGGTCTATTTGGAAATCAAATTTAATTTAAAAGAGCATTCAATCACTAGTTAATATAACTGCTTTAAATTTGCAGACAGTGGGAGTAGCTCACCGTTACCCAAGTATGCTTCATCTCCCAAACCAAACAACAGCTACATGTTCAAACGGGAGCCCCCCGAGGGATGTGAGCGAGTGAAGGTCTTTGAGGAAATGGCGTAAGTAATGTCTTTTCTATCAGCTGGGATCTGTAAAGTTTTTTTACTGAAAATGGCTGATTATAGACGAATCAACTACTTCATCCAGCTGACAATGTGTTTCAAAAGCAAATGCAAATTATGAAAAGAGAATTGAGCAGGCCAAAGAGATCTTATTGAGGGAAAATGGGAGTCTGTATAAGCCACTTCAAAAACAAAATCCTTGGGAATTTATTCTGCCCATGAAAGCTTTTATTTTGTTTTCTTTTTTCCAAAGCTCTGTTTTTAATCTTTAACAATATTTCTTCCAAAATATCTATTAATTTAGGTGGATAATAAGACATTTAAAGGAAAAAAACCAATACCCATGTGTGACTAGTCCACAGTGCATTCTACAAGAGAGCAAGTAGTCTCTTTCCCTGTAGATACATCTAGCATGTTTGTTTATGAATTTAGCCTTTCTGCTCATTGGTTTTCCCCCTTTTTATCTCAATATATGTAAGTTAAAAATAAGTTAGAAAAGAGGTTTGTACTGTAAATCCTGACTGAGAAACTCAGAAGATGATGTGGCTCTTCATTTCATGGATCCTCATGTCCCAGTACAGGCACCTCCGAGGCTACTGAATTCCCGCAACCTAACACCCGTCAGGCAAGAATTAAAGCCTTAGTGTCATAAATGGAAGAGAGCTTCTGGACCCTTCTCAGTTGGATTGACTGTCTCTTTGAGAGACCCCCCCCCCCAAACCTTTTTTTTTTTTTAAATCTGTGCTGAGTAGAAGTATTTCTAAAGATGCAGCAATGGGAGGAAGTGCTTTAAATTAAGTTCTTGGTGGTTAATACCCCTCTGTATGCTGTTGCTTTACAGAAAAGGTCATCCTAACCTTGCATAATCTTCAGCTATGATGTGGGAAACTTTTTCACATTCCTAAATGATTAAAATCAAGTTAATGATCTCTAAAAGTTTGCCTGCCTAGTCTTTTTGAAAACTGTTTTGTCTCAAGTACACATCAGCACTGTGTATGTGAATAGTCTGCCAGCTGACTTGTGCTATGGAAGATGTTTACCCCTCTGTGATCACTTAACCCATCCCTGCCATTCACAATTTAGCTGTTCTAAAGATCTCTGGTTTATTTAGAAAGTGCTTGACCTCTTGGTGACTGTAAACCTTTTGTTTTATGGTTTTAGGTCTCGTCAGCCTATCTCGGCCCCTCTCTTTTCATGTCCTGACAAAAATAAGGTTAATTTCATCCCAACCGGGTCAGCTTTCTGCCCTGTAAAACTTCTAGGCCCTCTCTTACCTGCCTCTGACTTGATGCTCAAGAACTCTCCTAACTCTGGCCAGAACTCAGCTCTGGCAACTCTGACAGTTGAACAGCTCTCATCCCGGGTTTCCTTCACATCTCTTTCTGATGACACCAGCACAGCAGGCTCCCCAGAAGCTTCTGTCCAACAGCCATCCCAGCAGCAGCAGCTCCTTCAGGACCCACAGGCTGAGGAACACATCTCTGCTCAGAACTACATGATCATATGAAGCAGAGGGGGAGCCGGCCTCCACCCATATACCATAAATGGGAACAAGATCTCAAACATCTATCTGCATGGAGTGACAAACTTTCTCAACACACCAACACAAACTTAGCATTATAATGTATCTCTTAACACTGATCTTGGCAGGGACGGAACTCCTTTTCAACAGTTTTTGTGGAAAGCAGTAATGCTTGCAAAATGTGTGTGTCATTCAGCATTTTAAGTGGAGACTATGCATTTCATTGTATGTTGGACAGATTAGTACTGTGTCCTGTGTTTTGTTCCAAATTCTTCAGTATAAATAAGCTCTATATCAAAAGTTGCCTGTCTAAGTAGAAAATGTCTTGCTGTGTTTTGTCCTATGGAAAATACTGTACTTCAGGATTATGTTTACAATTGATCCAGGTGTTTGTTTCTAACTTCTGTAATACATACAATGCAAAAAAAAAAAAAATGGCCACAACAGTTGCACAGTGCCCGCCCTATGGCCTAGCTTCAGGTACTTCAGTTGAAGTCTAAACTCAGGTAACTTGGAATGTATATCATATTGGGATACTAAATATTTCACAGCTAAAAAGCTAAAGAGGGAACATCACTCTTTTGCCTTTCCTTATTTTATGCATTTCCCTTTCCTCATTGCATTCCACATTCTTAGAATTAGAAGTGCATTCAACTCTAGGAGAATGATAATCCTGGACATGGGTGAACATGAGAAGAACCAGCAAATCTGTGGTGTGTGACATCACTTCGTCATGTGGTTACCAGTACAACAACTGTTGTATTCACTGTTTCAACATGTGTATATGTGGCTTTTTTTTTTAGAAGTTCAGGTGTTGCTCAGATAATTACTGTTACAATGTTGCAAATGAAGCATTGAAAACTAGACTATACATGAACATTCCATATTGTGTGTGATGGAATTTAAAAACAAGAATGTCTGGAGTGAAGTTTCACAGGGGATGGTTGAAGTTGTTCTTGTTTAGATTGGGTATCAGAATTGTAATTGCTACCATTTTTATCTAAAGGCATATTTATAGTTTCTCCTTGAGATAGACACCTTTATTTTCAGGTTAAAATGCAATCCACTTTTGGTTATTGTTTTGGTTATCCTTAAGCAGTTTCTATGCATGAACTTTCATCACATAGAATTCATAGGTCTCAGAATTGATACAGTGTCAGTGAAGAGGCTGGTTGGTGACTTGTAAAAGCAATAGTTTGGCATCTTATTTAAGCCTCATATACATTATTAGGAATAGTTTCATTTAAGATTTGGGGTACATGAGTAGAGTATGAACCCAGGTAAATACCCTTGAACTTGAAGACTTGACATAAGTTCTCCTCAGAGTATAAAAAGAGCCCTAGATATTCCTGATTGGTCAGTGGGAGAGCCTGACTTTCAGACATTGTTTTCTGTGGTACAAAGAGTATCCAGAACTAAAGGGAAGTTTTTGTATTTGTATTCCATTGTTTCCATTTCAGCAAAACCTAGAGTCCTCTCGTTTGTACCTAAAGTATATGGCACAATGCTTATAAACTGAGGGAACAAGATGCCTATGGTTAAAGGAATGCTTCAGTTCCTTCAATCATTCCTGAGTTTTCCTTGTTTGGTCAGTCTTCTAAGGAGGATACAGAAGGATTGAAGATGATAGAGAAGAAAGCAGCACCATTTTTTAAAATGTGTGTATCTGTGTGTGTGTGTGTGTGTGTGTGTGTGTGTGTGTGTGTGTGTATCCTGTGTATTATTTTGTCATGATCCCAATTCTCTTCTTTCCACCAAAGTTTGCAGTAATATTCTCTCCAGAAAGTGCATTCTGGTTCCTTTAAATTAGTCAGTGTTATATTGTAGGAGACTGTCATGGAGAAAAGGACTCAGTTTACTTTGCCATCTTCACAGGGGAACCTTTTAAAACTATCTTAGCAGCAGCAGCAGATACCTTTAACCCTAATAATCTCAGGCCTTGATGAAAATACTCTATTTTGTAGATTATGGTTAAAGGGAGAAAAGTACTAGTTCTGTAAGATAAATATGAGCTCCATTTAACTTCTGATACCTGGTTTCGCATTCCATGATGTGTTGAACTTATCCTCTGCTTTTGTCCAAATAAGCTGCAATAGTATCAATATCAGTTCTAGAAAGTTAGACACAACATGCTTTTTTGGTGATGAAATCTGATGTACGATATTTATGGTGATACGTGCTTTTATTTTCTCATGAGAAACTAAATATGAATTGTGTTGTACATTTGTTCTTAGCATATTAAAGTTTTGAACCAAATGTGTTAAAGACTATGCTTTGTCATGTAAATCTCCCAGAAGTTGTTGAGCTCAAATGTATCCTACATCCAGCTGTAGAAATTTGTCAGAAATTGTTTAAATTTTTTGTATATAGTTGTACTGTTTAGTTTTAGCCATTGAGCTGAACAGTATTCGAGTTATCATACAATATGGCTTTACACAAGGAAATGTGTGGCTTCTGTTTTGTATTTTTTTCAGTATAGAAGTTCCTGTGTCTTATTTAAATAAAGTTATTAGTAAAAACTGGAATCATTCATGTGTACTTTTGGAAAACAAGGGTTTGGGGCACATTACCAACCAAGATGAATTCAGCAGCACTCAGTGCTCAGCAAGTTCCTGACCTGTGTCCCTAGAGCTGTGAGGCAACTCTCTGATCAGATTTCTCCAACTCGCTTTCCTCTTGGCACTTAATTTGCACACTTTCCATTACAAGGTAAGAAGCTAGATGTCTAGAATTCCAAGTCTTTGTACTGTTCCCAGCTAGGAGCACTTTAAATAGAGAAAACATTGTTCCCCTATCATTATTTTATACCTAACAACTAATAGGAAGTGAGTTTAAGTTTAGTAAAATTACCTCCAAGGAAGTTACGTGCATCTTACAAAAAAAAAAAAAAAAGCTAACCTGGTAAATTTTAGCTTTCCATCCTTAAGAGGGAAGGAACCTTGAAAAAAAAAATGAGTTGCTGTTATTCCCAAATGGGGCCATGTTAGTCATGTGGGTGGCATGAAATTTCAGCAAAGCAAACTACTTTGAGAACTGACTTACAGGCGGTGTTGTTCATTTCTGAAGCACATCTTATCAACAGAATTGATAAGATTCAGCCTTTAAGGTGGATGAGGGTATGGGTCAGTGGTGCTTGCCTAGCATGTACAAAGCCCTGTATTAGAGCCCTAGCACCACAAATAACTAAAGAAATAAAGTCATTAAATTTAAAATTTTCTATTTAGTAGCTGGGTTTTCTAGCTGCAAAGAAAGCTAGAACTTTTTTGATGAATGAGGTCAGCTATATGAAATGATAATATGTAGTTCATGCAGGAAATTCATCTGAATTAGACATTGTTGTACATATCTCTTTTTTTTTCTTTTTCTTTTTTTTGGTCGCTTGTGTGGCTTGAACTCCAGATCTGAGCATTGTCCCTGAGCTCTTCAGCTCAAGGCTATCGCTCTACCTCTTGAACCACAGCACCATTTCCTCATACATAACTCTAATCCCAGCACTTGGAAGGCTAAGGAGGGAAGATCAAGAGTTCAACGCCAACTTTGGTTACATAATTCCAGAATAGCCCGGGTTGAAAACACAAATAATAAAAGATTAGAGACTAGATGCAGGTATCTTCTATCATATATGTGGTTTTTGAGACTAGCAAACATCAGTGGTTTAAACGCAGAGAGCTGGTTTTCCTTGGATCTACTTGAGCTATGTGAGAAGCTGTTGGATTCTGTCCACATTGCACAGTCCCCTGCACACAGCTCTCAGCTGATTGGCCATGAGCTGCTTGGTGTAGAAACAGAAACTCTGGTAAACGGACATCTTGGATGGAAGGATGCCACTTGATTAATAACAGATTAACCTGGTAGACTGAATTATATACTGAAAAATTGAACACTGCTAGCCCTTGCAAAGTTTAGGTTTTCAGTAGCTCATTAGCAGGGACCAGTAACCCAGCTACATGACCATGTGGGATAATCCCTTGTGAGGATAGAGGGGAATCTTGAGTGTGCACTTAAGAAGGACATTTAAATACCCATCCAAGCTGCCAGTTTAGTGGGTACTGGAAATTGCAAGCAGATTACTGTAGTACTCACACTTAACCTCCTCATTCCATGAGTGCACATTGGGGAGGGCTGCAGCAGTTCAGACTGAATTTAGACCAAAACATATTCCTCATACCTTTGCAGGGACAAAACCCATTCTCTATAGCAGCAAGAGATGGAAACTGAGTGGGGCATAGTTTCATGCCTGCAGTCCCAATGTACGGCAGGCTGAGGCTGGAAGAGTGCAAATTGGAGGCTAGATTTGCTTGTCATGTGACCTTGTCTCCTAGAGTTCCCTGCTTGCTGAGAGCATTACGCTGTGGGAACCAAAGATCTAGTGGCAGCCTACACACCGAAGTAGTAATGGGTTGTACAGAATAAGATTCTACTAATACAGCAATGTCTTTTGAGTTATGCCTTCATTGTCAGGGATCTGTGTTTTCAGAACAGGCCGTGGGGAGGTGGGGTGGCCTGTGATGTGTGTTTTTCTGGGTTTCATCCATGGGTCCCAGCACATGACTTCCTCTTTAAGTCAGACCATAGAAACTAGGATCTCTGTCCCGCAAATATGGATAATAAAAACTATAGGCATTGGGCCTAAAAAAAAAATTCTGAACTACCCGTTGTGAACATTAGTTACAAGACCCTTCTCATTCCATGGAGTCTGCCCCCCTAAAAAAGAAATGCACTAAGAGACCAAAAAGCACCTAGACAAGAAAATCTTCATAAACACCCAAAAGGACAGGTTTTGGAGAGTTTCTGGACAGGTGGAGGTTGCTGGAGGGTGAATGCATTGGGAGACATGGAAGCTTCTCTCCCCTTCCACCACACTGTGCATCAACTCATCTGTATTTTTTTAATAGTCTTTACAATAACACTTGACATGAGAGAAGTCATATTATGATACTTGGGAAGTGAGTGGGCAGACCAATGGTGAGAATCAGAGGCCTCTGTCCACCAACTTTGCAAGAACTAATGACCCTTGGCCACAAACATGGATGCACATCCTCCAGACCCAGGTTAGTCTGCAATCTCATGAGACAACTTACATCAGAACCAGTAGCTACATTGTTTCTGAGTCTCCAGAAACTGGGTAAGCTAAATGCTTGTATATTGTTTTAATGTAAGAATTTGTTAGAAATCTAATACAATGTAGAAGTTGCCATTCCCTTCCACATATATAGTCCCTTTATTACCATAAGGCCATCTATAGTCTGATGATGCAAGTCTATCCTCTGACTCCAGAAAAACAGGCTTGCTTTTCAGAACGGACAGTTTTGAAAGGAGCCCTTTTGGCTTTGTACACCTACGCTCAAACTTTCTCATGCAGTATTTTGTTATTTGAGCTGATCACATGATAATAAGTTTCTGCTGTGTGTGCCTAAAAGTTAACTTGTCTAACACTAAACCACTTCAGAGTATCCAGTGAAGAAGAGGAATTAAGACCCTTGGAGAGCTAGGGTGTTGGTGTCCTACACTTGTAATCCTAGCTATATAGAAGCTGAAACGTGATGGATTGCAGTTCAAAGCCAGCCTAGGCAGAAAAATCTGAGATTTCGTCTACCATTGATCAACAAATTGATGGCTCAAGTGGTATGACATCAGCTGTAAGCAACAAAGCTGAGTCGAAGTGTAAAGTCCCTAAGTTCAAATCCTGGTATCAGCCCCCCCAAAAAAGTAAATGTATTTTCTGCAGCAACTTCTGCAAGAAAAAATGATCAAGCTTTACAGAAAAAAGGAGAGAAAATTTTTCAAAAGTCGGAATTTCTCCAGTTTTTCAGCCCTGAATATTTTTTGATGTTGCTTGTTTGGTTTCTGAGTCAGGTTCTTACTGGGACTCCCATGCTGACCCTGAGCACCTCTTCTTCTTATTTTAGCTGTGCAAGCACTAACATTACAGGCAAGTGCCACAACACTTACTTAACTTGAGCATCTTTTTTTCTTCTTTAATTAATAGAAGGCTGTGACCCAGTGGCTCTGAAATAGCCTATCCTATTCCACAGGCATTTCCAAGAAACAAAAAATACAATTTCTGAAAAGTTCCAGATGAGTTTGGCAATAGCTTCCCTCATTCCTGCTAGCCATTTTCTTAGTACTAAAAATTTGAACACTTAGATCATTTTTCTTCTGAAAGATTTGGTGATAAAAAAGGAATGGGTTTTTGTTTCACACTACAAATTCTACTCAAGTCTCGCCATCTGATTTAAGTATGACTTTGATGACATTCCTTTACCCAGAATTGGGTATGACCTGCAGGCAATGGATGTTATTTCAAACCACTGTCTGGAAGCAAGATGGATAAAGGTGGATGTAGGGCCCCACCAGGGCCTGCCAAAGGGAAAGAAGCATTCATGCTGGAAAGCCAAAACTTTTCTTAGATATTTTCTATTCTACTTTGTAAAGGAACAAGGTTATATTCAAGGGACAGGAGTTATCAAGGGACACTGCTCAGATACTGCAGTAAACAGCTTGCCATTTTTCATAGGGACTGGAGTCAAGGCAAAGGGAGGAATCTTACCCCACCCTCCATTCATTTACAATTTGATTACTGAGGAAAACCTGGTTTGGGGGCTCTCCTGCTTACCTTTCCAGGGACCACCCTGGAGCTCTAGGAGCTTTGTATGAAGATACTTTTCCATTTCAAAACTCTAACCTTTTCTCCTGAGTGTTCTCTTAAATCCATGGCCAATGCAGCAGGTGCTGTGGGAAGAAACGAGGTGGAGGAGGGGGATTAGATGAAGGCAGCTAGAGATGGTGACTCATTCTGGCAGGTGGGTGAGAGCTTTTTACAATATTCATATGCCCTTTACAGATATTCAGTTTTTTCTTACAGTAAACATGTATTCCTTCCGCCTTGCTGGGTAAAAGATGAGGGAGCATCCAGCCCTTCCGTATGCAGGGTTGTTGACAGGCTCTTCTCAGCCTGCATCACCTTCATCCAGCATCCCTCATCCAGCCTTCAGCACGGTGTCTCTGAGTGAACAGACTGCTTTGCATATTTCTAACCTAAAGGCATGGTGAAAATGGAGGGAAGTGATCAACATGAAAATAAATGTTTAACCTAACTAGTAATCAAAGCAATGCAAATTACAACAAGCTGTTGCCTTAGGTTAGCAAAGAATAAAAAGACAGAAAACATTCAGAGCTGAGGGAAGCAAAGGGGATTATGGTCACTGTTATAGTTTGGATTTTAAATGTCCTTCCTCCAGCCTCAAACCTTTGTGTTAAACATTTGGTCATCAGCCTCCGGCATTTTTGGAGACGATAGAACTTTTAGGATGTGGGACCTAGCAGTCGGAAGTAAGACCACTGGATCTCTTGAAGGGGATGGTCAGATCCTCACCCCTTCCTGACTCTGCTTTGCTTTTTTTTTTTTTTTTTTTGCCAGTTTTGGGGACTGAACTTAGAGCCTGTGCACTGTCCTTGCGTTTTCCTCAAGGCTAGTGCTCTACCATTTGAGCCACAGTACCATTTCCAGCTTTTCTATGTATTTCATACCAAGAAATCCAACTCAGGTCTTGGTGCACACTAGGCAAGCATTCTATCACTATACCAAACTCCCGGTCCCTCCTTTGCTTTCTTGACTCCATGAGGTTAACAAATTTGCTCAGTCATATTTCCCCACCATAAATAATACTTTGCCACCAGAGGCCAAAGTGATAGGCCAACCAACCATAGACTAAAACCTGTAAAAATATGATCCCAAATCAGTCTTTCCTCCTCATAAGTTGTTTTTCTCAGTTATTTTCCCCCACAGGGACAGAAAGCTGTTAAACAGTCATACCTTCTGTGAGAATAATAACTGGTGTATCATTTCAGAATAACAGTGCTGCAGCAATTCACACCAAGTGTCAAACTGTCAAAGAGAAGGTTAGAAACCTATGTGATCACTTTGTTTATATATGTATATTTACATATTTTGTTTATGCTTATAAATATGTGTATTTATATACATGACACACCTGTAATCCAAGGCAGGCCCTATGTGAAGAAATGAAGAGAGAGAAAGGACAAATATGAAAACTTGATTTCAAAACTCAATACTGACCATGTCATGAGAAAGGGTATCAATGTTTCTGAACTTATGCACCTTTTATCTGGTGAATATAATATAAACCTTCTATTAATCACAATAAAAAACCTTATTAAAAAACTCAATACTGATATATGTGTATATGTGCACATATATGTATATATGAATACATATTCATACATATATATCTAAAAGATATGAAATGGGTACAATATTTAGTGGTGTTTATATCTGGCAGATAATTCTTTAACATTTACTTTTGTCTATTTCTGTTTTGTCCATTATTACTTGTTAACTATATAATTTGGGAGACAATGCATGCTAGTTTCTAAATATCAAGGAAAGAGAAAAAGTAGGGAGAAAAGGAAGAAAATGGCAGCAGGTGATTTTATTGTAACAGAAATGAGCAGCAGGTGTTTTTACATGAGGTCACTTGAGAGGATGCAGGGTAGTGTGAGCTCAGTGGGCAAATCCATGCACAGAGTATAGTATCATGCTTATCCTAGAAAAAAATGGCCCTAATATCATCATACTAAGATAAACAGAATTAAATTATTTAACCCTGGAATGGGGTTCAGATGCCTGTGGGGAATCAGAGAAGAGAATGTTTCCTGTAGAGTATTCCATATTATTGAAATGAATTCATAAAAATGAATACCAAGGAGCCCAGAAATCTGTTCTGTCAATTATGGTTCTTGAACTACTTCTTCTAAAAAACAAACAAACTGAACAAGTTTTTTCCAGAAAATTGTACAAGTCTGAATATAACAGAGTTCATACTTGAGTGTGATTCCTATGTCTAATATGACTAGTATGTCTACATGAGGGTTGTTTTATCTAGTTCTACAAAAATGATTACAATGAGTACAAGTGAGATATCATGGATGCTTTGGTCATTGGCCAGGACCCTGGACTTGGAGTGATAGTTATAAATAAGAGCATTATGCTGGGCAGGGTGGCTCATGCCTGTAATCCTAGCTACTCAGAGGCTGAGATCTGTGGATCAAGGTTCAAAGCCATCCCAGGTAATACAAAGCCAAGAGACTTTTATCTCCAATTAATCACTAGAAAACGGGAACTGGGGCTGTGGCTCAAGGGTGGGGCGGTAGCCTTGAGCTGAAGAGCTCTGGGACAGAGCCCAGGCCAGAGTTCAAGCCCCATGAGCCCCCCGCCGAAAAAAAAAAAAAAAAACCAAAAGAAATAAGAGCATTTGACAGACTGTAAGCTAAGGCACTTGCCTTAACTTCCAAGTTTGTGGGCTGCTCTTATTAATCTTTGGGTCTGCAATGAGCATAAGGGGTGGGAGGACTTAGGCACTCAGACCTTTCTTGTGTCACCTTCTTTGCAAGTTTCTGTCCCTTATTCAAAGAAGTAAGTGTTGGCACTGTGCTATCTGTGATCTTTTGGGGTGGGGGCAGTCAGCTGACAGTTCATACCGGTAAAGTTATGTCCTTCTTACCTTCAGGAATCCAGTAACCATACGACACAGGGAAATGGGCTAGATACTGGTTTTAAACAGAAGCAAGAGATAACCTTATCCTTCTGTGAATCTTTACTTATAAAATCAAGACAATTTTTCTATCTTAGTTGTTTGGCTACCATAAAGAAACACTACAGATTCAGTGGCTTAAATAACAGGAAGTTATGTCTCACAGTTCTGAAACCTGATTGGGTTTGGTTTTGATGCGGATTTTCTACCTGACATGCAGTGGGTTGCTCTGTTGATCCTCACCTGGAATTTCCTGGGAAGGCAAGCAAACTTTCTTGTGTCTCTTTTTATATGGGTCAGCACACACACACACACACACACACACACACACACACACACACACGCACGCACATGCACACGCACACACACACACACACACACACTGTGATCTCATTTTCCCTTAATTACCTTCCAAGGCCCTATATCCAGAAACACTGTCACTGGGGATTAGAGCTTTACCATATATTTTGAGAGGTACATGACTCAGTCCATAGCAAATACTTTCTTTCATTAGGGAAATGCAAATTAAAGTACTTCATACCAACTGGAACAGCCACAATTAAAAAGTCAGATAGTTGCAAGTACTGGGAGGATCTACAACAATTGGGGCTCCCCGCCTAGTCACTGCTAACAGGGGTGTAGAATGATATAGCCACTTGGGAAAACAGTGTGCTTAAGCTTAGTGTTATCATATAGACCTGTGATTCTACTGCTAAATATATACTCAAGAAAATAAATACATGTACCTACCTAAAAGCTTATTATTCACAACAGCCCCCAAATAGTAACAATCCAAATATCTATCAACTGGATGACCGTATATATAAAATGTGTATTCATAAGATACATATAATTGTATGCACATATAAAATCTGCATACAATTAAGTATTTAACAATAAGAGGGTCTGAAATGCTGTACATTGCTATAAGGATGAGTCTTTTTTTTTTCTTTTTCTTTTTTTTAAGGATGAGTCTTAAAAGCATTATGTTAAGAGTCAGATGCCAATCGCAAAAGACAATGTAATGAGAGGAAGGATAGACAAATATAGTCATAATACTCTATATTCATATGTGAAAATAGAACTTGGAAGCTTGAAGGGACAGGTGAGATTGGAATAGCTCAGCAAGGAAGAATAATGAAAGGGAGGATATGGATCAAGATGTATATTGTACACATAAATCGACATGTTGGATTGAAACCCTTTTGTATCACTATCCAAAATATGAAAAAATTATTTTTAAAAAAAGAACACATACTGTATAAACCTTCTGATATCAGATGTTTATTTCAGAGAAATCCTTAGAGACTGGAAAAAGATGAATGAGCCAGGATCTGAGTCAAGAGAGAATAGGAAGTCACTCCTAATAGGTACAAAGTTTCTTTGAGGTTAACAAAAATACTTGGTATTGCATAATGATGATTGTTGTATGACCCTGATAGTACACTTTAAAAAAATCACCATTTATCTAAAGGGTATATTTTGTGACATGAGATATATTATAATTTTAATAATTATACATACACTATGATGAAAATGAACTATACAACTTGGGAGTGGAGGAAGGGAAAAGCTGGGAGAGAGTAAGGAAGGGATGGCATTTTCCAAAAAGAAATGAACTCTTTCCTTGACTTAGGTAACTGTAACCCCCCTGTACATCACCTTTAAATTAATTTTTTTAATAAAAATAAAATAAATCACTTATATGTACAAAATACACTATACCAAAGATAATTAAGATAATGAAATAGATTTGTATGCATATACCCCCATGTCTTGCATAGAATAACTGCTTTGTGGATACTAGCTGTTTTACTAAGTCTCTGTAGGATCAGAAAAGTCAAGGGAATAAGCACATGAGTCTACTTAATAGCTCACAAGAAGCTACCCAACACATGAGAGAAGCATGCTTTCTCGGATGTCCATGGAACATAGTTGCCATTTTCCTAGGTTTTATAGGTGTGACAGTCAGGCCTGCATGATTGTCCGGCAGTCCTTCTACACTCTCTCCTCTATGATCCTGACTGTCTGTCTCTCTCCATCTTGCCCAGATCTAGAAAATAAACCCAGGAGCTGTGAACACCAGGAGCTTCAGCCTGGGACCCACTCCCATATCTTTTCCAGGTACTTTCTCTTTAACTGGAAGCTGTCCTGCTTATAGGGCAGAAAAACTAGTTTGCTTAGCTCTGGGCCTCTCATCACAGGTTCACCATTAGAGTCCAAAATGGAGAAGCCAGGATTCCCCTTGGGCAGGTTCTGAGGGCAGGTAACAGATGGGTGGCAGACTGTAGGTAACCTTAGCTAAGGCTTATGTGCAGTCAGGATTTGCTTTCTCCCTGCAAGCTTCTTCCTTTCCAGCTGGAGCCAAAGTCACTGCTCACCTAGGATGGCAGCTCCCATTGGCAGGATAAAAATATACTTCAGTTTGACTGCTGAGGCCCATGCATGACCATCTCAGTCTATAAGGACAGAGAGAAAGAGTACAGACGGTGGGGTTTCCCTGCTGGGATGGGAACCTGGGAGCCTCCAGCCTGCTTCTGTAGAAGCTGAGGGCTGTCAGTCCTCAGGAAGTTCCAAGAACTCTGCTGGTAACTTCTGCGCCGGTGTGACATCATGATGATGTGAAAGTTTCTGACTTTTGATATTCATTTAAGAATTTATGGAAGCACTAGACCATTTCTCCTGCTTAGAAGTCCACATGGGTGCATTTCTACAAAAACCTGTAGATGACCACAGAGGAAATGTACAATAGTGAAGCTATGAAGTCCTTAAATCCCCAGCCACAATAGAATTTATAGCAAAGATATCAGAAATATACAGAAGCAAGGGTGTTGATTCGTCAAGGGCTAACTGTCCTAAAAACCTGTTTTGTTTGTGCTGGGGATGGGACACAGTGGAGAGTGCTATAAATGTGGAAAATATTTTGAGGTACCACAGTTCAAGGCAGATTTTCTATTCAGGGATGCCTCAGATCAAAGTCAGTAAGACTTCCTACAAAGTAGCTGAAGAAGGAAACTTCAGAAAGCTGACAGTAATCTAACATCTTCTGATGAGGAATTTCTAAAACCAATGGTACTCACACTGGCTAGCAAAGACTGCTTGAGTGTAGATCCCCCCCTAGTTTCTGGATTTTTCTGAGTTCTGATCAGCTGCTCTAAGAAGTCATTTAAAGTTGTTCACCTTACTACTCAAGAGAAAGTCTTCCCGTTGGCACAGACATGTTACTGAACTTTCCAAGAATCTCAGGCAAAGGGAAAAGGGAAGAGTGACATAGAACCTGGGTGGCTTCATCATTTAATTAAATTTAATCATGCACTCTAGGGGAATAAACACACATTCTATCACTCTAACCACGTGCTTGAGGATTTTAGACAAAGCATTTGAGCCTGCAGGGCCCTTGGGATCTGTTTCCTACCAAAAGCCAATGGGAAAAACATAAATATTTATTTTGTATTAAAGTCAAAGATTCCCCTTCTTAGATGTAAATACAGAGTGGTGTGACTGATCATAGTCTTACCAAGCAGTAGGGGTTCAATGATACCCAGGCTTCAAGGTGACTCAGAAACCAGGTAAGATCCTGTGGCAAACGCTCTCCCAGCCACCTTATGGTTCCCCTGTGCATCTTTTTGGCACTTCTACTCTGGTAGCCCATGTTTTGTGGCTGCACAAGGATCCTGCTGTTTTATAGGAATTATGTATTGCTTCTGTTATTCTTGGTTACTTCTTTTATAATTGATAGGATATTTCATTGTTTTACCAGTTCAAAATCAAAGAAGGGAGAATCTGACAAACTCAGATTCCTCTCCGGGTGAAAAGTTGTGTTGGCAGGCCAACTGTGTTGGCTTCCTGAGCTGGTCAGCTGAGACCAGAGGCTCAGAGCATGGCTTAGTTGTTTAAGACTGTTGGTTTCACTGCAAAACAGCAGTTGGAAATGCTTAAAAATGAGAACATGGGTGAGGACGGTATTTTTAATATTGATGGATAACATAATATTCTGAAGGAATCTCCCCAATCTCCTGTAAGAAGCCACACACACACACTATCCCCTTAATAATACATATATATTTGCTTCTTTCTTTAAGTAAATAGATTTTCTATTGCAAGATTTACAAAATTAAGTTTGAAGACCAAGAACCCTTCTCATGGTTTTTATTAGTGTTATTACTTTTTATTAACATAAATACACCCTACAAATGAGTTTCATTGTGATATTTACAACATGGATATAATCAATCAAATTCATCCCATCTATATCACTCCTTTTTTTAACCCATCCCATTTTTTTTGCCTATTCCCTTTAAACAATTTGTAGTGAGCTTCATTATGCTATCTATATTCTATAAAATATAGCTATTATATAGCTCATATATTATGTTATATACGTATATTCATTATACTTCTGTACTATTAAAGAACCTTGAAAGAAGTAGCAGCATGGTACTCTTACAATATTCTATTATTCCTGTACATGAATAGTGCTGCTTTCCCAGAAGCATGTCATCGTTACATCTGCATCCCACAGAGTCTTGCTGGAGGTCATGTCTCAGTAGCTCTTGTAGCATCTTGTGCAGAAACCCAATTTCTTTACTTTCTATTTTTGGACTCATTAACACATAATTACACACAACACAATTCATCCTTTTAATGTATAGCTGTATAGATTTTTTAAAGTGCATATTATCATCTAACTATGAACTTAGTCAGTTTCCAGGAGATTTCCATTTCCCCAAATTCTCCTGTGTTCCTTTGGGGTTAACCACCTTCTACCCTATTCTCCTGGCAAACACACATATGATATCTGTCCTTGCAGCGTTGTCTTTTTTCAAAATGTCACTCAAAGCAACCACACAGTAAAAAGCCTTTTTGTGGGGAGGGGAGAAGGGCAGAGAAGGAAAACAACATTTTACATTTGAATACTTTTTGGTTTATAGAAAATTTGCCCAGGGTGGTACAAAATTCCCACATACCCTTTATCCCACTGCTCCTCTTAGTAACAACTTACATACCTACAGGAAAATTGTCAAAATTAACAAATTGGCACAATACTATTAACTAAGGTGTCAACTTTATTTGGACTTCAGTGGTTTTTCCAGTCATGTCTTTTATTGGCTTTGGAATCCAATCAGGATTCAAGATGGTGTTTGGTTGCCATGGCTCCTTCCAATTTGTGGTGGTTTCTTAATATTTTCTTCTCGTTTTTAAAAAAAATGAGGTTGGTACTTTATTTTTTATTGTTGGGGTAATGTATAGAGGGATTACAGTTATATTCACCAGATAGTAGGTGCATTACATCTCACACATTGATACCCCTTCTCGTGTTTTTGTCCCCATTTTCCTCCCCCCACCCTCTCCCAATTGTCTTGTTGAATTTGGTACTTTAGAAAGACAATGATTAGGTATTTTATAGAAAGTCTCTCATTTTGGGTTTGTTTGATATTGTTCTTATTTCTCAACTGGGCTATGAGTCTTGGATAAGATACCACAGATTGAAGTGCTCTTCTTGCAACATAACAGGAGGCACATGATATCAATGTGAATTATCATGGTGTTGTGTATATCAATATCTCCATGTTTGCTGATAAATAACACTTCCTGTGTGCATATGTCACAGTTTTTATTAAATCATTCTAGCAGCGGAAAGACTTTTGGGTTGTTTCCAATTTGTGGAAATTATGCATAAAGCTGCTATACATTCATATACAGGTTTCTGTGTGAACATTCTCTCTCTCTCTCTCTCTCTCTCTCTCTCTCTCTCTCTCTCTCTCTCTCTCTCTCTTCTCTCTCTCTCTCTCTCTCTCTCTCTTGTACTGAGACTTGAACTTGGGGCCTCCATGCTGTCCCTTAGCTTTTTGCTCTAAGCTGGTGATCTATCATTGGATCCACAACTTCACTTTCAGCTTTTGCTGGTTAAATGGAGCAACGAGTTGCATGGACTTTCCTGCCCTTGGCTGGCTTCCAGTTGAGACCCTCAGATCACAATCTCCAGAGTGACTAGGATTACAGGTGTGAGCCACAAGCACCCTAGCTGAGATTTTTCTGTGGGGGATTTTTGTATGTTTGTTTTACAAACTTTTGGTCTCAGTTTCCTCATCTAGATAGAAAATGGGCTGGATGCAGAAGGCCCAGTAGAAGAAGCCTCAATAGGTTACTGGGATTTCCAAGCTTCTGCTCAAGGGCACTTCTAATAGAATCCCTTCAGGGAGACCTCTGGAAAACAGTCCAGTTCTTGAACCATTTGTGCCCTTCTGGAAAGACTAGACAAGTAACTCTTCAAAACCATTCTAGGGAAGAGTAGAGCAGATCTCAATTGCATTTTCCTGCCTAGTGTTTATTCCTTGTTTCTGTAGCAACACCCCAATTTGCCTGAAGGAACTATGCTTTTCTTTTCTTTTTTTTTAGTTCTTGAGGGTCAGAATCCGGGGGCAAGAACATGAAAAGCTGGACAAACAGCATATTTTTCACATATCCCTTGATCCCGGTGACAGAAGAATGGATGCTTGAGTGAAAGCAGGCTTCATTCTAGACCTTAGCTGGAGATCCTGGCTGCCTTTGTGCCTTCTTGTTAGAAGAATCTGTTTGAATGAAGAAATGGAGAGTGTCAGAGCTGAGAGCTAGTGAGGACAGTTGTTGAGGATATCAAGGGAACCCCTGGATCCAGCTGTGCCTGCCTACAGCCTTAATTCAAGCTACCAAAGCCAATAAGGCCGCTTCCATACTTTTCATGTTAAGTCAGTTTGAATTGGCCTGTGTTTCAGTAATGATGTGCTCTTTGAGTTTAATTTTTCTCACCCATGCATGATTTTGTCTCAAGGTTCCAGAACCCTAGTTACATTTGATTGATTGATTTAGATGCTGGTTCTGGGTTTTGAACAGCCTAGGTGCTGTTCTTGAGATTTTTCTGCTCAAGGCTAGCACTCTACCTCTTGAGACACAGCGCTACTTCTGTCTTTCTTTTTTTTTAATTGCTAGTTGTAGTTAAGAATGGGGACCAAGACATGTGAAAGGGTATCAATGTATGGGAATTAATGCACCATCTATCTGGCAAATATCATGTAACCCTTCTATTAATTACAATAAAAATATATGAAAAAAAAAGAATCTCACAAACTTTCCTGCCAGGGCTGGCTTTGTAACTTCCATTCTCAGCTCTCGCTTTCTGAGTATCTAGAATTCCAAGCATGAGCCATTAGCTCCTAGCTGACTTTTTTTAAACAAGGCCCATACAAATCAGTATAGGTTGCCACTACTCCCTGTAGCCTTCCCTTAATCATAAACCTTGGTCACTTATCAGAATTATTCTCAGTGCTGAATTTCTGGCATCCATTGCCAGTCCTTTGGGATTGTCTTTAAGCTGTTGGACATTTTCCAACACATCTGAAGAGACCTAGATCATTGAATGGTGAGTGCTGCCAGTGGAGGGACTGGGAAGATGAGTTAAATCAGAGGATTAATCCCATGGCTGATCTGGAGGACCCTAATTGATTACAAAGACAGGTGCAATGGTTACTCATCGGTATTACCAAAATAGGGTTAAGATTTAGCCCTGTGCCATTGCCAGAGGTAACCTTCAGGACTGCAGTAGCCTCTGGGAGGGGAGGGCATGGAGCTGAGTGAGCTGGCTCCAGAAGCAGTGTGGATGAGAGAGTCCTGGCAGGTGCCATCTTTACACAGATGGCCGGGCAGCCTCATAAGGCACCTTGCGGGTGTGGATGGAGGAAGAGCCTGGCTCACAGCAGTTTTTAAAACTGGCTAAAGCACATAGCTGAGCCCCACCTTCATTCATGCCCACTGGCTGTTGATGGCTTCCAAGTGTGCCAGCTTCATTTGAAACTCCCTCTTAATAAAAAAAGCACTGACTCTTCCTAAATTGGTACATTTCTAATTCTGAAGCTGATAGATGCTTTTCTCATTCTCCCAGGACTGAAAATCAACTTGACATTTCTAAGATTACATTTTGAAGCAAATGAATCTATAAAGGACACCAAGCATCCATACCAGCCAGAGACACAAGTATGGAAGGAAGAAAGTGTCATTTCTGGATCCTTCCCTTCAATGCATCCATCATTTATCCATTGGTGGTGGGGAGAGAGGGACAGAGAGCTAAATGTGCAGACCTCTGAAAATGGCAGGAAAAGCAGTCCTGGAACCCTGGCTTCCCCAAGGGATCCTGCCTGGGGCACTTGAGGCTCAGGCTGGCCTCCCTACATGGGATGCAAACAAGGCGGAAGCAAGAGTAAGGCACCTTTGTCTTCTTCATGCCAGAGACAGGCTGTGGGCAGCTGGGTAGCCGCCCGAGGTGGCTCCCAGAAGAAGCCCCCTGGCCAGGCTGGCGTGCAGGCCACTTACAAGAGAATCAGGCAGCAGCTGCTTCTCCTTAAACTGGAGAGGTGGTTGAGGGCTTTGTGTGAGCCCGGATCAAAACACGCCTATCAAAAGGGATCAAGAGGCTGGCCAAGTGGACTGCAGATGGGAGAGGGGATGGAATCCCTTTCTTTTCTTTTCTTTTCTTTCATTTTCAGAAAGGAAAGAAAATTTGAGGAGAAAATGCCTCCATGGGTAATTCTTTTCCTTTCCCTAGTTACAAAGCCTGTTCAGCTCCCACAATCCTCTCCCCTTCATCCACAGATCAGTTTTAAAATGCAGCCTGTTGGTATTTAAAGCCATTCAGAACTGAACCTTCCCACCCCCACTCCTGCCCTCCAGCTTCTCCTCCTCCATGCTGGTGCTGTGTTCCCTCTGGGCTACACACATGACTCAGGATGCAACTAGGACTGGAATTCTGTGAAGGGCAAGTTGATTTGGCAATCATTAATCCTTTGCTTCCTAGTTGTTGGGGAGAGATCTGGGGAAGTAGGGCCCAGTTCTCTAGTGTGGCAACACTCATGGTATGAAGTTACAATTTTCCAGACCAAGCACAGCATCTTCCTGACTTGGCTTTATGAGCTGGTCAGAGGAAGGGCTGGGATTAGGGAGTTTTCAGGGAAAGATGACGGCTAGTTCCGAACCATAGGAAACCTGGGAGTGTGATTGCGAGATTCCCATGGTCCACCCTCTGCCCCCGTCGTGGAAGGGGTTTTGAGGAGGCTCTTGAGGGGTTAGGTAGGGTTGTGATGGTAGTGCAGGGAGGCACAGTAAGGTCTTGAGATGTGGAGGGAGATCTGGAGGGACCAGTGTTCTGTGTGTGCATGAGGAGTGTGAGGCAGCACCCTGGTGTGTATGCTGATGTTCTCAAAACTCGCAAATGTCAGGCTGTGGGTTCCACAAAAGACACCCTGATTGCCTGTGCTGTGTGGGACGCTTACAGAGCTATGACAGCTGTGTTCCCTCCTGGCTCCCCAGCATTCTCCTAGAGAATACTTTCCTGTACCACAACCTCTTTCCACAGCCATCTTCAGTGTTCTATAGAGGACAGAGGTCATGTCTGCAGTCAGCCCTCTCCACAGAGCTCTTTGAGTCAGGAGAGACTCACTGACTTAGCCAACTGTCAAGAACCATTTGTTTCCTGGTTTCTCATCAGGTCCATACTCATGCAGGGCTGTAAGTGCATTGAAAGGACTATGAGATTGTGGGGCCCTTACCTAGCAGGTCCTTTGTGATACCGGAAGGAGACATGCCAGCTCTGGGGTCTGGCACACTGGTAGAGTATCTGTCCCTGTGCTCCAATCCCATGACCTGTAAAAGTCTCATGCACTCCCCTATCCCAGCTGCATGATGTAGGAATGCACGGGATGAAGTGGATAGCCACAAAGCTGTGGGTAGGAATCTTCCTCCTCCTCTTCCTCCTCCTCTTCTTCCTCCTCCTCCTCCATTGTCCCCCTCCAGTCTCCACACCCACCGAACAACACCGAGTGCCCACAACAGAATCTGTGACTTGCCTTTGCATGTCAAATGTTGTCTATTAAAAAAAAAGGTGGTGTGGGGGACCACCAATATGTAATATTGCTCCAGAAATACATGTTTTTAGATTCCAAACATGAAGAGCACAAAAGGAGATGGCAGCATCCACAAATATGGCCGTATTCTGTCAAAAGCAGAGGAACCCCACATCTCCACTGCCGTGAGGACACACTCTACCAAAAGAAGTGCTGTGGAGATGGTGTGGTGTCTTTGGCTGGCCAGAGCTTCCTCCAGTACTCAAGAAAGGGTGGTTTAAAAGGAAGAAGGGCTCTTCCTACATATACTATTTCCCCCAGGGGGATGAGGGAAGGAAAACTGGAGGAGGAGTCATTAAGCTTTGTAAGCCCTCCTCCTGCCTTGAGGAAGTGTTGGACGCTTCACTTACACCTAAGTAGGCGAGGCTGGATATTTGGTGGCTCGCCCCTATAAGCCTAGCAAGTCAGAAGGCTGAGATCTGAGAATCTAGGGCCAAGGACAGCTGGGGCAGACAAATCTGTGAGGCTCTTAGCTCCAATTTAAAACAAGTGGGGGAGCACCAGCCTTGAGTGAAAAAGCTGAGTGTGTAAGGCCCTGGGTTCAAGCCCTAGTACTGGTGCACACACACACATGCACACACCCATGCACACACATACACATATGTGCACACACAAAGTAAATAAACGTGATGCTTGGGTTTAGGACTTGGACTCGCATCTCATCATAGCCCCTTGGTACCACAGCAGCAGGATTGGCAGGGGAGTGTCAGCCTGGACTTGGCTTTGGGATACTTGATACCATTTTGATCTTTATATTGTTCAGATCCAAAGAGAGAACTCTTTACACCAAAGAACAGTAAAATATTATACAATTATAAACAGGGCCTCTGACCCTTCCATTTTATTAAAATGGCACGTAAATATTAAAACAGCATATTGATCACACTGTACTTCTGCTTTGCCCCAGGGGAAGTGCTGTGGAGCGGCAACTGAGCTCCTTCTCGAAGGCTGCAAATTCATGCATTGAGCAATTCGTGTTCTTTATCAGTTTTCCCAATAGCATCAGGATTTGATAAGGGGTCGAGGTCTGCAAAGAGGCTGAACCAGGCAGTCAGGTCCGAGGAGGCCTTGGCAGGCTCTGCGGAGAAAAGAAGAAACATCAACACACCCACCTTTCCAGTGCCAAACTCTGCTATGTTGGGTATAGGCATGCATCATCTGGAAAAGGAAAATCTCTTTTAGCCTGTTTCTAACAGACAGGGAATTTCACATATCTCCTGGCTGGCTGCTTGGTTGGGTAACATTTCTAAACTGTGGCCCGAAGCTCACTGAAGAACTAGCTCTGTGTTAACTCACACTTACAATGCAACCCCAGCTAATGTCCACATAGCCCTAGGAGTTGCTCAAGGGCTCACACCCTGTCACTTCACCACAATCAGGAAATAGTAATTTCAGACATCAGACTAAATGCACAAAGAAGTAAGGTGCTTTCCAGTGTCTGCTGGGAGCACCTCTTCAAATCTAGTGGGTCTGGGGAGATCTTGGGGCCTCTTTTCACCCTTCAAAGCCACAGGCCCAGGGGAGGTTGCACTTAACGCTGGCTTCCTCTTGTCTTTTTCACCCTTTCTTGTTAAGAAGGCCCATGAATGTGCCTTTCCTTTTCCAATGTGCTCAAAATCCCTTCCTCCTCCTCATCTTTATGAGATCCCCCCTTTTTGCTATTTTACCAAAACCCCTACCTTTCTAAATCCTGTTGTACAGATAAATTATCTTATAGATGAGGAGAATATTTTCAAAACACTGCCTCATGCAAGCAACTTCTAAATAATGCATAGGTGTGTGTGTGTGTGTGTGTGTGTGTGTGTGTGTATCATTCCACATGAGAATTTAATTCCTCTCCTTTCTTCAAAATACCTTGCTATAGATACATTATTTTATTATGATATAATCAATATATCTCTTACTGAGATAAAACTATTGCTAACTAAGCTAGTAGTATGTAGATTATTATTCCACATAACATTAAATCTCCTGTGATAAGCCCATATTTTGATATGATAAATCAAGAGTTGACAGTATTAAATACAATTCAATCAAAGGATAAGAGATAGAAGGAACTGCTTTAAAAAGAGAGAGAAGGGTGATTCATCTTTAGTTACCATGTAAGGTGTCACATGAAGATCTTGTATGGGGCAAGACTGGTTTGATGAATTAGTTTATCTTCATTGTTGATAGAGAATATCAAGATATCTTAAAGATATCTCTAGTAAAAATATGCTACTTCCCCTTCTAACCTCTGTCAAGGTCTCAGGATATCCTCAGAGGCTAATTATGACCCTGCTATGAGGAGCCAGGTCATTATATTTGTGTGGGGAAGGGGGAGGTGTGGGCAACTCTCACATTCGCCAGTCCTCTGTTACGAGGGGCAAAAAACCAGGTGCAACTTATTTGCACAACACTTAAAAGAACATTAAAGGAGTATTTTTTTGATGGTAATGGAACAGACATTCCCTTTAACTTCCTGTGGTCAAAGAAAAGTGGGCGATGACCAAATGAACAGAGAGACAGCTACAACATACACATGGGATGCTCTGTCCAGCAGATGTTCTTTTTGGAGGCCTGTCCCAAAACAGAACAGGCTTCATGAGCTTGAAAGGACCTCTTTTGACAACTAAGAAACCTAGCCCTTTCTGAGAAGCACTAATTAAATCGTCTATGAGTAGAGGGAGCAACATTGCTTGGCAGTATTTTTGTTTCCACTCAGGGTCTTCCACTTGCTAGACAAACACTCTTCTACGAGCCATTTCTGTACACGTTTTTCTTTTAGTTGAGGTTTGAACTTAGGACCTTGTGCTTGCTAACCTGGCACTCTATCACTTGAGCCACACACCCAGCCTCAACAGTGTTTTAAAGTCAACAAAGCATCATAGCCTCTGCCACTCTTAGTATTTCTCAGCAATACTGAGGTACAACCAACCACTCACAGATATTGACTCATCCACCTTAGATGTAATTTGATAAAGGGAATTATGAATTAATGGAGTAAGCCAAGAGAAGAGTCAGAATGTAACTTCTAGGATTGTGTAAATCACTTCATCTCATAGTTCTGCCTAGAGCTCTAGATATTTAAATGGAGATTAGTAGAGAAATACAGTATAGTCTTAGGCTCCCAGAATGAAGGCAACTGTCATGCCAATGACAGAAGTCTGTATTACCTTTAAAAGCAGAGCTGCTGTCATTGGAATTGCTTGATTTGGCGGGGAGGACTGACATTGTTCTCTGACCAGCCTAATATTCAAACTCAGAGGATGTCAGGTCTAGTAAGAGTCACACTGACCCACCAGCTGCAGGGTACATACATGCTTTTCAACTGTGCCAGAGTCCAAAGAAAGATCAGAGGATAGCATGATAAGATTCTTCTTCCATGTTTCTCATAATGGGATGTATTTAAGAGGACAAGAGATAGGAGGAATTGTGTCCAATTTCAAAATATGGAAGGCCAAGGAAGAGACTGGATTTTGAAAAACAAAGGAGAAACTGATAAGTCAATGCACTTAATAAAAGCCTTTTCTAGCTGTATGTCTAGTTATTCTTTAAGCATAGTCAGCTCATAATCACATCAGATAATAGTATGCCAAGGAAAGGCTTAAAACACAACAGAATTAAATATAACATTCAAACTAGTAACTTCACCTCTCTGCTTCCAAAAAGATCTAGTCCATTTATCTTCCATTTGAATTGCTTGATTTTGGGTGCTGGCCATGGTTTAAATTTTGGGGATGTTTGATTGATATGTCAATCCACGCTACTGACATTTTAAAGCAGAGTTCTGCTTTAACCTTCTGTGACACCTTACAATTGCATTTAGCTCATATAACCCAATGTTCTGTCTCAGTTCCCTATGTGAATGCTCTTCTCTGAGTAGTTAGATACATTCAGCACTCTCATTTTAGGAAAGCAACCCCAGTTTCCCCACAGCATTTACTATCTGTCTGGATCCTCTGGCAGGACTTGAGAACTCTACTGTATGTCCCTTTGCATCTATGCTTTAACGATGTGGGTTGAGTCCTTCTAAATGACATAAGGAAGTTTTTCTTCAGTGTGCACCAGAATACTTAACACACAACAGGACAATGTATGTGATTACGGCATTGCTGATTCTTCTTGTGAAATGTAAAATATAGACCATCAGACAATTCATCATGGGACCATTATGTTTAACTTACGTACTTTTACTGGGATGCTCTGAGCTTTTGTGCTCAAGGCTAGCACTCTACCACATAACCCATAGTTCCACTTCAGTCATTTTTTCTTTTCTTTTGTTGTGTTTTTGGAGTTCAGTGGAAACAAGAGTCTTATGAACTTTCCTGTTCAAACAAGTTTTGAACTGCAATCCTTGAATCTCAGCCGCCTGAGTAGCTAGGATTATAGGCTTGAGGCACAGTGCCTGGCTTGTTTTGTTTTTGAAGAAAGATAGAGTCTTCAAGACAGATCATGTGTGGTTGGCAGAGCTGAGGCAGGTCAGAGAAATAACTCTTTTTTAGAACAGAATCTCATCCCTAAGATCATTTGGTATGGCCCTTACCACTTTGGTGTGGTCCCACCGAAGATGAGACTCCAAATTCAAAAAATCTAGGAACTTCTCTTTAACATGAAATTCAGTAAATACAGACCCATGGATGATTTAATCAATATCCAAATGGCCCTTGGCAGAAAAAAGGTTTTCATCCCTGCAGACAAGAGTCAATGAGCCCCTCAACCAGGGCTGTGTTTATATGTTTTATAGTTCACTGCCTGACATACAAGGAAGGTTTAAACAGATGACTGTTGAATTAATTTAGCACAAAAACGTACTTGAGCATAGATGTAACATAATTTGTAAACAATACAGAAAATATTAGAAGAGAGAAGCAGATACAGAGCAGGATACTTTGCAGTTTGGGAAGTGGAATACAGCCATCAAAGAAGGCAGAAAGACATCTATATTTTAAAATGAAAGCCACCTCCAATTTTGTAATGCTCATGTACTTGGTACACTATAGACACAAAGTCTGTATATTAACTCATATATTTAAAGCACCACAAAATATAAACTATATTTTAAGTATACTGTTTTTTTAGATGGTATAAGGGTTGGAAATCAGGGCCTCACATTTATTTGGCTTGTTTGCTTGGCTAGTTCTCTACCACATGAGACATGCTCCAGCTCAGATTTTGGCAGCTGTTTTGGAGATGGAGTCTCATAGACTTTTCTACCTAGGCTGGTCTCGAACTGTGATCCTCCTCCTGATGTAGTTAGAATTATAGGCATAAACATACATGCAAAAGGATTTCTGTTTAGAGAAAAATAAATTTCTTATTTTTCTTTTGAGGGTTATTGGAGTGTGAAACTCAAGTCCTGTGAAGGTTTGTAAGTGTCCTACTGCAGCCATGTCCTCAACCCATGAATGTCTTCTCCCTGAATTCTTTGTAACTATGGCATTCTGAGTGTTATTTACCTTACACACTCACAGAACAAAAAAGAAACAGGTAGAATCTATACATTTTGGAACTTTTCCACAGCCAAGAACATGAAGAAGTAAGAGCTCGAAGCATCTTTTTCAGTAGCTGAGATGGCAGGACAGGATGGTTTTTTGTTTTTTTTTAACAAACCCAAAGGACATCTTTGCCTGGTAGTGCAAAACAGAAACAGCTGCCAGTGTTCAATAACATTCTCTCCTCAGAAGAATTCTTAAGCATCCACCCAACAGCTTAAGTATACATGCATGAGTGGATAAAAGAGTATGGATGTGACACCAGCTATGAAAAAAAAAAACCCTAGCTGCAGTTTCAACCTCATTCATATCACTCTGGAAATTATTAGGGGAAGGGCGCAATGAGGGTAATTATGGATGGAACGCCAAGCCAGACTTCAAATGTCTTGGCTTCTGTCAGGGAAAAAAAAGCTATTTAAAGAGAACTTAAGAGTTACTAATATCGCAGTAATTGCCATCAACTATTCTCCAGTCAGCGTTAGTTGGCTGAGGCTTTTTTTTTTAACATGAAGGTGTGGCTGGAAGGATGTCTCCCCATTGTACAGAAGTATTGTCAGGAGAGTGAGCTGAGGGGAAGGGCAGGGGCAGGAGGACACCATGAGCTCTTACTATTCTAGCTCTTGGTTCCTTTGATATGTCAAATGTACTATTTGCAAAAAGCCTACACACAATTTTATTACAGCAACCCTGCCCCCATTACTTAAATATGGGAAAAGACCAATCAGCCAGAATTACCACTAACCAGTGAAAGCAGAGACAGAGCCAGAGCAAAGCATACTAAGTGTTTGCCATAATGCAACTCACTTACTGGGAGCCAAAACCCAGACTAGGTTACTGATCTCAGCCCGGAGAGCTCTGAGATGGGTTGGCTGGATAGGTTGCAATGAAGGCAAGGCAGAGTAGGAATCTCCATAGCCTCAGTGGCCAAGCAGTACCCTGCCACCCCCATTCATCACCTGTCACCTAAGCTGTTCTACAGTTGCACTGGGATGTTGAAGATGAAACCAGGAAGTAGTAAAGCCAGAGAGAAGGAATGTGGTAAGTCTACACTAAACTGGGTAGTTTTTAAAATATATAACCCAAAAACCATCAGAAACAACTTCTGAGAGCATCATTTCCTCAGGGATCTACAATTTAGGACTCTTCTTTTACTCTAGGGTCATCTGTTGATTTCTATCTCTCCTTTCATCACCCATTCAGCATTTATCCACCCATCCATCCATCCATCCATCCATCATCCATTCACCTACTCATCATCATCCCTTGAATTCTTGGCACTGAGTGGTTTTGTGGAACTATAGTGAGAAACATAAATACAGATTGGTTCCTGTAACCACATAGAGCAAGAGGCAGAAATGAAATTTCTTGCCTTAGTTTTCAATTAGGTAAGGAAAGAGGAATAATTATAAGTACAGGATATAATGACAGAAACACATAACACTAACTGCAGGGATGATGAGGAGTCACAGAAGGATTCCTGGATGATATGGCATTGAAACTAAGATCCCAAAGGAGTAGTCAGATATCACTTAGTGGAAGTGGGATGGTGTGGTATAAAGAGTGCATGTGCCAAGGCCCTGTGGGTGGGGAAAGCAGGGCACCTTGGAGCTCAGTAGGGCTGGAGTCCAGTGTATGAATAAATTACATGGTTCTCTGGCAGAACAACATCACTGAGTCATGCTAAGTGAAGGTGTGGGAGGAGCAGGCAGCTATGAATCTGGAGGCAGATCCTAAGGGACCTTGTAAACTAAGCTGAGTTTAGAACTTACCCCACTGGTGGAAAAATTGCAACAACTTGGCAAATTGCAAGACCTTTCTGAGGTTCTTTAATTTCCTCATCTGCAACATGTGGGTGGAAGAGATGGTCATCAAGGTTCCTTTTATGAACAGAGGCACATCATTCTTCATCTCTCAGAAACCCGCCTTGCAGATGCTCCCCAGTAGGCTTAGAAAGTGCTGTTGCTGGGGCCGGGAGTTTGGTCTAGTGGTAGAGTGCTTGCCTAGCATGCACTAAGACCCGGGTTCAATTCCTTGGTACCACATACTTAGAAAAAGCTGGAAGTGGTGCTGAGGCTCAAGTGGTAGAGCTCTAGCCTTGAGAAAAATCCAAAGACAGTGCTTAGGCCCTGAGCTTAAGCCCAAGACTTGCAAAAAAAAAATAGTGAGAGATGATCTCCAGTGGGTGATGATCCAAAACTTGATACTATACTAGCTTTAAATGGAAACCTACCCAGACAGTAATCACATCTGAAAACCATCAGTAGTCTAAAGGAACACAAAACTCTCTGAATGGTAGTTTATGCTTGTAATCCCTGTCCGACAACCCCCTCCACATGAGAAGTAGAGATAGAAGAACAGTGGACCAAGGTTGACTCAAACAAAAGCCTGAAACTCTGTAGAAAAAAAAAAAAGCAAAAGAGACTGAGGGTGTGCCCATGCCCTTGAATGCTCATTTAGCACATAAAAGGCCTTGAGATCAAATCCCCAGTAAAACACACACACACACACACACACACACACACACACACACACACACACAGAGTCTGAAACAAGATTTGTAGAATACTAAATTGAAAAATGTTTCGGCATATTTACTTTTGAGCAGCTTAAAATCTCTCCAGTATCAGAATGTCTTTCAAAATAAATTTTAGATATTGGTGGAGAACTGAGAAGCACTGAGAAGGATCTGAAGCCTCCCAAATCTTGGTTATTCTCAGCTTTTGCATTCATCTCAGGCTGGCTCTCCTCCTACTCATGCTAAGAGGCCTCAGGAAGGCACAATTTTCTCATCATTGTATGACACAGGAAACCCCAGTCCCATCATGCTCATAACTTCAGAAAGTTAGAAATTTCAGCTAAAATTAACTCTTAAATCTGTAGCACAAATTGATGTGACATGTAATCTTTTTTTTTTTTTATTTCTAGGGCTTAAAGTAGGATGAAAGTAGGGGATAATTGTTCTTGAACTAAGTCTCTTTTCCTTGGCATCCTTCCAGAAGGCTGGGTACAGAATGATGAGAGGTGTCAAGAAGAAGATAGGCATATATGAATCTCAGACATAAAAGATGGAGCAGGCCGGGAGTTTGGCCTAGTGGTAGAGTGCTTGCCTAGCATGCATGAAAACCAGAGTTAAATTCCTCCACACCACATGCATAGAAAAAAGCTGGAAGTGGTGCTGTGGCTCAAGGGTAAAGCTCTAGCCTTGAGAAAAGTCCAAGGACAGTGCTCAGGCCCTGAGTTCAAGCCTCACAACTGGCAAAAATAAGATGGAGCAGGAGCAATGAGAGAAGATTGTTGAAGAGACCCAGGAACTATGGAGGCAGCCAGAACAGGTAGCTTTGGTCTCTGACTCTCTGACCCTGAGTAGAGCTTCAGCTCCTCAAGATGACAGAGATGAGACTCAGCACAGATATGTAAATTCATAGACTTTCTAGGACAATCCAGCTTCTTGAACACTGTTGAAAACTACTGCATTCTGTGTTGAACAGAGTCCTTGTCTCTCCACACTCACAATGTTCCTCTGTGGCTACTTGGGGGTGTCCTTGCTCCTGTGTATTACTAGGCTGATCATGATAAGTCCTGTTCTTTCTGCAGCATCCAGTGAAAGGCTGAAGGGCCATGATGGAAACTACTGGATCAAGGACACAATGTAGAGAGGCCACAGGAGGTTCTAGTGAAAGGTACAGGCTACATTCAAAGCTGTCCCTACTAGGTGCATGACCGTGGGCCAACTACTTAGCCACTGAGTTCCTCAGTTTGCCAGACCACTAAATGCAGATGATAATAGCACCGGGGTAATGAATAAGGTGACATAGGTAAAGAGTACACAGCATAGTGTTTGGCCCATGTCCACCTGGGCTGCTTCCTTACTATCTTCAAATATATTCATGGAACCACATGATCTGACATCTCAGCATCTGTGAAGTACAGGTTAGCCCACAGGTTAGAAGGCATCACTAGGATAAGAAGTGGAGTTTTGTATTCATTTTGCAAACAATAAGGGAAAGAACAAGAGTTGGAGAGGCCTTTCCCTCATTTGTAATAATTAGTACAAACCTTGGACTCTCCTAGTAGAGGATTACAATAGCTTAAAACCTAGATACATAAGGCCATATATGATGAGGCTAAATGAAAGGACCTCCAGGATATGGAAACAAGAGCTATATAGTGTGTGATTGTTGTTCTTAATGTACTATGGTATTTCTCATCTCTTTTGTTATCTCTTGGTTATTCTCATATTGTTACAGTATCTTACCTTATTATCTGGTATATTGTATGTATGTTTATTTGTTTATTTGAAATAGGAAAGGGAAGGGGGAAATAAGATGAGGGGAGGGGGTGGGAGGAGGGAAATGGAGACAAAGATATGAGAAGGGGTGTCAATGTGTGTGAAGTAATGCACCTTCTATCTGGTGAATGTAACTGTAACCCCTCTATTAATTACAATAAAAATATATGAAAAAAAGGGTTGGAGAGGCTTGACCATGGACTGCAGACTGGGAAAGAGAGGTCACTTGCAAGAGGAACTCTGTCCTGTTTCCCTGAGCCAATGTGCCGGGAAGCTTCTCTAGGCCATACTTAGTTTGGCTACTTAATGATTTCAGAGGTTATTAAACTTAGTTTTTGAGACAATATGGTTAATCAGCAAAAAATATTATAATAAAAGGTAGCCAAAGGTAGTTTAATAGTTACTCTTACATTGATATACATACATGACTATCTATATTCATGTATACAGTTGGACATTCCAGACCATGAGGGAGCAAAAAATAAAGTCTTAAGCCATCCTAAGACTCCATCCTTCTATCTTTTGGATAGTGGGAGGAGCCCTGCCAGAACTGTATAAGGAAGGTAATTGAGCATGCCCTACCCCTGAAGTAGGAACCCAATGTCTACTTTTACCCCATATGTTTGGAGGTTCCCTAAACCATAAGCATGGGGCAGAAGTGAGGTAGCTAGCCTAGACGCTGAATGGGCTACTTCTTTCAGCCAATTAGGTGCAATGTTCTTTCTTGTCATGTTAAGTCCCATAGGCATTCTACTGGTGGATGAGAATATATAAAACAAATCTGATAACTCAGCAATAACAGAACTCCTTTAAAATTCCTCTGGCTAGAACCCCAGTGGATGAAAGGATATTTTAGCAGCCACAATGAGCCTTTAACTGGTAATTCAGTAATGCACGTCATGTCATGGTTGGAGATGCTGTGAGGATTCCCAATTTTACTTGTGCTGAAAATGGGCCTAAGATTTTTTCTTTCTTTCTTTCTTTCTTTCTTTCTTTCTTTCTTTCTTTCTTTCTTTCTTTCTTTCTTTTTTTGTACTAGTCCTGGGGCTTGAACTCAGGGCCTGAGACTGTCTTTGCTTTCTCAAGGCTAGCACTCTACCAGTTGAGCCATAGCACCACTTCCAGCTTTCTCTATGTATGTGGTATTGAGGAATCAAACCCAGTTCCTCATATATGCTAGGCAAGCATAATATCACTAGGCCAAACTCCTGGCCCCTTAAGGTTTTCCAAATAGTTACTACCTACATGGCCTAGCCTATAAGGTGGTCACCCATAAGGTGGCCTCATCTACAAGATGATCTAACACCCATGGCTTCTCACAGCCTTTTCTCCTTGCTTAGCCAGCACAATGTCACATTGGGATTTAGTTCAGGTTGTCCTTTATGCCCAAGTATCCATGTGGCTAATTTCTACCCCCTGAAAAATTATGTGTTGGAATCTCATCTCTCCAGCATAAGCCTAGTCAATCCTGGAACCCGATGTCTGCCAACATTCACCTGCTCTGACATCCACTACTACTCTTTTTCCTTTCCTTCCTAACATCACTCATTTTCTTACCTGCAATGGGATTTGCTTACTATGCTTATTGTTTTGGCTTGCTATGTTTATTGTTATTGTTTGTTATTTTTTTTCCATCAGAATGTGAGTTTCATGAAGGCACGGGGATTTGTTTGCTTTGTTCATAGATACCTCCCCATTTTTCCAGGCACACTGAGAAACCCAGTAAATACTCACTAACAATTGAGCAGGTTGGCATTAGAGTAGCAACCTCCAGTGAGATTTTCTTTCCCTGAGAAATAAATGTCCTCCCTTCAGAAAGCTTTCTTCTCCTTCCATAGTATACTTGTATTTCTCTCTCACTCTGGGAACCCTTCCCTCCTTTGCCTCATATGAGGTTTGGTGCCTTCCCTTCGACATGGAACAAGTCTAAAGTGCAAAGTTCCATAGCCACTGCCTTGGGACAGCTCTCAGGCAGGTCTCTAGCAGAGCTCTGCCTTCTCTCTTTTATAGCAATGGACATTTAGCCAGCCTTATTCCTAGCATCAGTAGGGCTCTTGTGTCTCCAAAGCTTGAGGAAGGCCAGAATGAGGACCATTCTACAACATAGCTGAAGCATCTCTGGTGCCCCAAAGAGAAGAGCTGAAAACTAAGGCTCTGGCCTCCCAAGTCTCCCACGCCCCTTTAGCACCTCCACCACAGGTGGGTGGGGTGAAACTCAAGTCAGTTGGCAGTCTCACAGTCTAAACTCCAGTATAGGAGATGGTGAAACCCGGGGTGAAACTGGGGTGGAACATTTCTGGATTCCACTTATCCCTACTATCTTACCTCCATTATTCTAATACACGAGAGGGGGACAAAATAGGACTCAGAAAGGAAGATAAAACGAATTAGGAATTTCGTTAAATAAAAAAAAAGCCCTTTTTTTGCCTTGCCCACCAACTTCTGAATCTATGACTTCATCTTCAAAGACCCAAGGTTGTAATAGCCCATAATTACTTAATCATTCTGGCTCTGCTGTTTGTTCTTAGTTTTAAGTGCCAGATAAACATGTTGTTTATTAAGAAGATAGCCTAAATTCACAGGAAAGGAAAAAAAAGAACAATTTGGGAATTTCTTAATAGTAATACCTGTTTTAACAATTCACATTGCATGCAAGGAAAATAAAGTATTGAGATAGAAGAAAATGGTTTATTTCCTGAGGTCTGCCTGTTTAGCAACTCGGAAGGACATTTCACCTGAGTTTTCTGTACTTCAAACCAAAGTGGGAGCATGCCAACCAGTATGTGGCCTACTATTGAGCCTTGGGATATTTTGAAGTCTTCCTTGCTGGTGGTGCTGACTGCCTTTGGTCAGCGTGGAAACCCTATTTTGGCTAACACTATTCAAGTTCACTCCCTCTAAGGAAATGCTGGGCTAGGGGGCAGGAGGGAGAGCACATGTGTAAGATGAAACCAAGATTGAACTCAAAGTTCAAGGGCCAGGGGAGTGAAAGTCAATATGAAAGAGGAAATGTTTACCTGGCCATGAGAAACTCTGCTTTGTGGCAAATGGGAAAGTTCAGGCTGATGACCAGGTAGGGGTGACCAGGCCAATAGGGCCATAATCATGCAGGCAATTTGAGCCTCACTCATATGCTACAAAAAAAAGCCTTAATCAACTCAGGTGCTGGCTCACTGTGTAATCCTAGCTACTCAAGAGGATAAGATATGAAGAGTAGCAGTCTATAGCCAGACTGAGCAAACAAATCTTATCTCCGATTAGCCAGCAAAAGCCTGGAAGAGTGGAACTGCAGCTCAGATGGTAGGGCACCAACCTTGAATGAGAAAGTTAATAGAGAATACAAGCTCCAGTATAGGCACCAATAATAAAAAAAAGCCTTAACCAAAGGAAGATAATATGACTGAAAATCACCCTCTTAAATGTCAACCTTGGGAAGAAATAAATGATCAGAATGAATGGATCTTAAAGTTGGGATGTGATTCAGGAGTTTCAGAAAAAAAAGTCACTGGATTGGAATAAAAATACAAAAGAGAAAAAGGGGAAAGACAGTAAATACAAAATAAAAATATGGAAAGTATAACAGATAATACAACAAGGGATAATCTGCCTTTGAATGAAAATGAAGAAAAAAGAAGGAATAGGGAACAGAAGCTAATGTCAGTCACTGCAGTATATACCTTGGAGTGAGGCCTGTAAGTCTTTCAGATTTTGGTCTAAAAGCTGCGAAGGAAGGAATCCAGAGCCTGTTGGGGGCTTGGAGTCTGGCTCTCCTGGGGGTCCCGTGGGTGCTGTCTCCTTCAGACGATGCTCTCCAAACACCGCAGCCCACTCTTTGCTGAACTCGCCCTCTTCCAGGGAGGAAGCATTGAAGATCTCACTCAACAGCAGCAAGTCATCTTTCTCGGCTCCTTCAGGCTCTGGGGGTCCCGTCTTTGGGTCCAGGCAAGCTGATGGAAGCAACAGAGCACAGAACACATGACTTCCCAGGGCCTGAGCCTCTGTATTTAGGGACCAAACTGAGACAAATTGGTTGATGACTAGATTTAAGGAAAAGTTCATCCAGTGCTTTGCAGCATTGTTTACCATAGCTAAGATATGGAACCAACCCAAAAGCCCCTCAGTAAATGAATGGATCAAGAAGATGTGGTACTTATACACAACGGAATTCTACGCTGCCAACAGAAAGAATGGCATTGCCCCATTCCTAAGGAAATGGAAAGACTTGGGGGAAAAATCATGTTAAGTGAAGTATACTGGACATAAAAAAAACATAGACTCCGTGGCTTCCCTCATTTATAATAATTAGTATATGTCTAGGATAGTCCTAGCAGAGGATTACAGTAGCTCAATAGGTATGTACCTATGACCACATAAGATGACGCTAAGTGAAGTGAACTCCAAGATATGGAAACAAGAAGTTTTTCTTTGTTGCTGTTGCTTTTAATGTACTGTGTGAAGTCATTTCTTCTTTCTTTCCTTTTTTCCTTTGGTTTATCATCTATTGTCACTGTATTTGACATTGGTACCCTGTGTCTTGTATGTTTATCTGAATTGGGGAAAGGAAGGGAAAAACAAAATGGTGAGACAAAGGACAAAGGGTGAACCAATGCCAGAGCGTTACTCACAAGACACTAGGTTGGAAATTAACTTTACAATGCAGGGGGGGAGTGGGGAAGAGAGAAAAATGAGGGAGGGGGTTACAACGTTCAAAAAGCAATGTACTCATTCCCTTACACATGTAATTATAACCCTCTGTACATCACCTTTACAAGAAAATAAAATAAAAAATAACTTTTAAAAAAGAAAAATAAAAATCCATCTAAATGTAAATTTAGTTCTTATAACCTCTTTTTCTTTATTCTTTCTTTTCTCGATTAAAAAAAATTTGTGCAGGTATCGGGGCTTGAATTCAGAGCCTTCCACTCTCACTTGGCTTTTTTGCTTAAGGCTAGTTCTCTAACACTTGAGCTAGACTTCCACCTCCAGCTTTTTGCTACTTAATTGTAATGTCTTGTGGGCTTTTCTTCGCAACCTGACTTTGAGCTGTGATCCTGAGATCTTTGCCTCCTAAGTAACGAGGATTATAGGCATGAGCTACCCCAGTGCCTGGCTCCATTATTATCTTTCTGACAGATTTTAGAATTGAAATTAATGTCACATGCCTTTGTGCCCCTTCCCGCAAAGTCAGCCCAGTTATTGAGCATCACTGGATTACAATAAAATGTCCTGAAAAGTTCTAGGGTGTGGGTTTTTCCTTAACATGAACACCAGATTTTACCAAAACATTTCTCAGATATGAAAGAAAGCCAGGATTGAAAGCTTGCTGGAGATTTGAGGTTTTTTTTTTTTTTTTTGTAAAGCTTCCCGAACCTTCCCACACAAGCCCTCAATCCACATTGCCTGGGCTGTAGCAGCCAACACAACCATGTGGCAGCCTGTCCTGCCACCCAGGCTGGGGAGAAAAGCTCACCACACCCTTGCCCAGGGGAGTGTGTTGGGGGGCCCAGCAAAGCCTGAAGACAGGCAACTTGGCTGAAACAGAGCTGTAGGAAGCCAAGGAAGGGGGGTGGGTCTGGGTAGTTGAAGGTAGCAGTGAGAAAATAACAAGGAAGAGGGATGATCCAGAGTGTAAGCTTCAAATGCCAGAACATAGAATGGAGGGTGGAAATGGGCACCAGAACTCAAAGTTATCTGTAGGTAATTCTTCCTTGCTCTACAGAGAGTCTTTGAGCCTCTGTTTTCTCATCTCTAAAGTTATAGTACTGCTGAAGCCCACCTTGGAGTGTTGTTGCAAAGACCAAAAATACACTTTAACACTCATTGCTCCTTGCAAGGAAGTTTTCAAGGGAGAGAACATCCTCTTGTGTGAATATAAACAAAATACTGAATGTCAGATACAAGCAGAATGGGGACATGGCTCACAGAAATCCTACAGCAGGTGCTTTTGCTGAGTTTTCCACATATTTTGAGAACCAAGAACTGAGGATGTTAACCATTTTTATTTTAACATTGGAAGTGGTATCTAACTGCCACTTGCAAATTGTAAACGTTTTATTGTTGAGCCGTGAGATGAGGATAAAAACAACATGTCTCATACTTTTTTGGAGATATATTGTAATTCTGTCATATTAAATGAGAGGATCATGGTCTTCCTCAAACACACACATATATTTACAATAATAGTAAGTGAAGGCTTAAAAAAATACATCTTCATTGTGGTGTCAGCTCTACTAAATCTATTTTCACCCACGTTACATAAAGATCTAAAGATTAAGGGGATTTTTGATGTGCCAAGCAGACTGGCTGTAAATCAGTCTAATTTAAGCATTTTTTATTGTTTGTGTTATCAAAGACAATTTTACTGAGCCATAGCCTAGGGGTGAGAAGATGGGGAAAATGGCATTGTAAAGAGGCTTCTAAGATAGTGCTGGAGGAAAGGGGAAGCACAGGAACCTCTCCAGGCTCTGCACAGGGTTGAAGGCAGGGCTGGCAGCATTGGGCAGGCAGCCTACCTGTGTACATGCAGGGAGGAGCTGAGAGTTGTATCCTGGGTCCTTCTTTCTGGAAGAACTTTTCTGGTCTCTGTACTGCCTGGTTTCAAATGGGACTGTGATGTCCCCATCCCTTCTTATGATTTATTTTCTGTCTTGAATGAAACCAGATGAATACTGAACCAAAACCACTTAACTGGAACCAGCTCAAATCAATGAGCAGATCCTAAGAGGCTGCCTATTAGTGAGCTGTGTGTGTGTGTGTGTGTGTGTGTGTGTGTGTGTGTTTTGGGGGGGTGATTTGTGTTCCTTCTGTAGTCAATTCCTTCAGTTCTTTGCAAAATTCAGCCCTGGAGGAAGCCACACTGCTGGAAACTAGATGTCT
Source organism: Megascapheus bottae (assembly GCF_031878675.1). Classification (NCBI taxonomy): domain Eukaryota; kingdom Metazoa; phylum Chordata; class Mammalia; order Rodentia; family Geomyidae; genus Megascapheus; species Megascapheus bottae. Next base: position 53,861,544 of record NC_143513.1, read on the forward strand.
ATCAAGAGAAGAGTACCATCAACACAAGTGACAACAAACGATAATGCTGGAGTCCTTCAAAAATCACCACAGCCAAAAAGTTCTATCTTTATTTCTATTGTTTAGCTTTTGTGGGAGGCTGTGTAGAATACTCTTCAGTGGGTTTTGCTAACTTAGCAAAAATACCTTCTCAAGGTAGTCCTTGCAAGATAGGTCTTAGAATCCCCTCTACCCAAGATGGATGTGTGACCATGGCAGGCCAGCATTCTAATTCTCCAGGCCACAATGACTGGCTGAGGGATGGACATGTACTGGAGACTGCCAGGACCCAAAGATGCAAATTGGGAGCAGCTAGTGAAAATCGACAATACACAGACATAAAGAACTGGAAAGAGATTTTTTTTTTCTGTGCCAGTCCTGGGGCTTGAACCCAGGGCTTAAGTGTTGTACATGAGATTTTGTGCTCAATGCTAGTTCTCTGCCATTTGAGCTACAGTGATTTATTGAAGATAAGAGTCTCATGGACTTTCTTGTCCAGACTTTGAACTGTGATTCTCAGATCTCAGCCTCCTGAGTAGTGAGGATGACAAGTATGAGCTACTGGTAGCTGGCTCCACAGAGAGAATCTTACAGTACTGTCTAAGCTCTTGGATCTAGTCTTGATTAAAGCCAACCTATAGCTTAGTTACATGATCAATACTTTGAAAAAAGGCTTATAACAAGGTAGATTTCTACACTTGCAACCAAAAGATTCCTAATATCATATCCCATCAAACTCACCTGTTTAGTCACACAAAGAGAAAAGAATCCATAGTGTGTGTGTGTGTGTGTGTGTGTGTGTGTGTGTGTGTGTCTGTGTATGTATGTGTGTGTTTTGTCAGTCCTGGGACTTGAACTCAGGTCAGGGCCTGGACTTTCCTATGGCTAGCACTCTACCACTGTACCATTTCTGCCTTTTTCTGTGTATGCATGTACTGAGGAATCAAACCTAGGGCTTTGTGCAAGCTAGATAAGCACTCTACCACTAGGTCATGCTCTCAGCCCAGAAATCCATATTCTTGATAGGTGATTTTTTGATAAGCCAATTCACTTATAATGAGGTCCACCACTAAATAAGGTCTATTATTTAATATCTCAGGTATTCAAGAGTTAAAACAGATTGCATAGTGAAGATATACTCTCTTTAGAGAACTTACTGTTTAGCTAAATTCAATGAAACTGGCACTGACTTGAACCATAAAACGCAGAAACCACCCAATTATTGCACTGATAATTAAGATGCCTGAAATTACTATATATAACTTGTAAGAAAAGCTTAATTACAAGTAGAAAAGGACAGGCTCAGGTCTTTAACCAGACAAGTAAAGGCTTGAGAAATAACTTTATGTCAGTAGGTGCTTGAGAATCAAATCATGCTATCATTTTCTTTGAAAATAATTCAACTCTACTGACAGAAAATAAAGACACACACAGAGAGAGATGATGTGATGCTTGAGAGAACTTTTAGGAAGAGCTACATATCAGCAGTTTCACCCAAGGAGACAAAGATTGTTACTGGTTTGTGGGTCTCTCATTCTGTTTTTGGCTTAAAGAATGAGCAAAGTTTGTGGATCTCTCGGAACCAACCCTGCAGATAGCTCCTCAGAGCCTCTGTTCTCTTTGTAGCAGTTTTGCAAGTTTCCATCAGATAACCAACTACAGATACTATTACACAGACATGATATACCCATACTCTCACCAAATGCCTTTTTGAGTTAACCTTCTCTGTACCGACTCTCCTTCTGTCACTCTGTCCACATACCATTATTCAGCATCTCTACTCTTTCATTTCCCAATGTTTCTTTCTCTGGCTTTATGAAAGGAATGCACATTCCAACAATAATTCACTTTCATTTGCTTTTGCCCACCTCCTTTTGCCCTTTCAAGTTACTGTTCTGATTTCTTTTTCCTTCCATAGCCACACATTCTACTTTTTCTTGTCATCTGCTGGGAATTAAGTTCCTGCCCCTATAGGAAGTGGGTGAAGTGGTTGTCTTACAGGTTTAGGTGAGACCCTAAGAGCCAGTTTCAACTCCCTTTGCTTTTATTTGTTTATCTATTTTTGGTCATAGGGCTTGAACTCTGGGCCTGCACGCTGTCCCTGAGCTCTTCAGCTCAAGGATACTGCTCTACTACTTGAACCATAGTGCCACTTCCAGTTTTCTAGTGGTTAATTGAAGGTCAGAGTCTCACAGACTTTATTGCCCAGCTGGCTTTGAACTGCGATCCTCAGATCTCAGCCTCCAGAGTAGCTAGGATTACAGGCCTAAGCCACCGCACCCAGCTCAGTTCCCTTTTCTCAGGCCTCGATTTTTGTACCATTTTGCACTGCTGACTTGCTCTGTAAATGTCCTCACTGTGGCTCTCTTGAATGGGCCTTGACAGTAACTTCTCAGCACCTCTTCCTACTCTCCCTGGTCTTAACATTGCACCTTAAACCATCACATCTCCCTTCCATAGGTTGTTCCAAAAATCTTATCTATCTACTCTCATGGCATTCTCAACTTGAATACCAAAGATCCATTCCCCACGCACTGCCCAGGACTCTAAAATAAGTAGCCCAGTCCATGACCTTGGATTTTGGAAAACATTTCCTAGAAGAACTGATCCTCAGTGAGTTCTGTCTGGTGCAAACTCAAACACAGAGGAAGCTCTGAGGTTTAGGCAGTGTGTGAGAAATGGGTGACAACTCAGATTAGTATTTTTGAAATCATACCAAGTTTCATGACCTCAGCATAAATTAGGAACACAAAAGACAGAAACACAACTTCATAGACCGAAAATGAGAGCACAAAGAAGCAAACACATAAATGTCACTTAATTTACCTCCACTATGTGTGAAACAGGAAGACTCCCTCCTTTGGGTTTCTCCCCAGCCTCTGCTCCCCACAGGATGACTAATCTTAAAGGCCACATGCCCACAGCACAGATGAAAACCCCAAACACCAACACAATCCTCCCATCACCCAGTCGAGAGTAGGGGAAGATGGGGAGGAAACCACCTTACAAAAATGGCTAACCAGAAAAATATTTTACATGATACAAGACTATGGTTACAAACTGTACTTGTTCAGAATTCAAGAATGCTGCTTCTAAAAACTCCCTTCTGTTAAAAAAGAAAAAAGACACAAATTATAACAACAGAAGGGTTAAGAAGAAGGCATCTCTCATTCCTAACAACTCTTCGAAAACAACCATTCGATTATGTTGGACCTAAAAATAGCAACAATAACAAAAAAAATCTAAAAAGCTTGCTGATGGTTCTTAAGTCTCTGCTCCTTCATTTCAGTATTCAATTTTAGCAATCTTACTGAGAAAACATGAAATCTGGGGAACGGTTAAATGCTTTTAGGGGCAAATCTACGTAGAATACTTTCGATTGACTGCATGATGTTTAAGTACAGTAGTTGATTTTTAAAGTGTATTATTACTGAGTAAGGGATGTGGCTCAGTGGTAGAGTTCTTGCTTAGTGCATATTAAAAAAAAAATCAGTTTCCATCCCCAGCACCAGGGGAAAAAAAGGGAAAGGAATCACAGCTAGTAGCACATCTGAGAATAGTGTGAGGCAGGGAGGGGAAATGTTTATGAACCTATATAAGGAAATAAGTATCATTCACAAGCAGGAAGTAATCTAGCCTGAATATATGGCTGACTTCAGAGGTCAGGTCTGAATGGCTCAAGAGGAGGGTATGATTGCTATGAGCTAAAGGTTTTCACCCAGATCTCTGGACACTGAATGAGCTGTCATTTGACCCATACTCAGAATGTGGACTTACACATAATAACCAAGGAAGTCATAGAAGACAAATATGCTATTGTATTCTAGACAATAAAAAAATTTAATTGGTTTAGATAACCTTGTTCTAGAGATGGATCTTTTGGGTAAGAAAAAGTGGTAAGATGTAAATGAGTTAAGTTCATCTTCCTTTCCTTTCTTGTTACTTTTTCTCTTTTATCCTGATGCTGGCTGCACTGAAGGCCTTATGCTTGCTTGCTTGCTTGCCTTGCTTGCTCAGCTTGCATTCTACCATTCCAGCTATTCCTCCAGCTCTGCTGTTTTGCTGGTTATTTACGGATTTTCTACCTGGGCTGGCTTTTAAAACTGTGACCCTCTATATCTCGCCTCCTGAGCAGTTGGGATTATAGAGACAAACCACTGGTACTTGGTGAGTCCATTGATTTTTGTCTGTTTTATGCGAACATTTTTTGTTGTTTTTTGTTGTTTTTCTTGATCTGACTTGAAGGAATACAAAGACCTGTACCTATTATATAACTCGTGAATTGAAGTAGAATTGTCATCTGTGGTCATAAGGCAAATTCAGATCCACTTTCAAGTATCTCAAAATGTACTAGGCATTTTATTTCACCTCAAATGTTTTGTACAAGCTATACTCAAGATCTGGTTTTCCATTACATTACCATTTAGTAGAAAAAAGTGAATGTCATTATGGCACTGGATTGGAGAGATTTTCTGGACACTGGTTCCTGTTGTCATAAGGGGTTTGCTTTGTGATAACACTGAACTCCAGCTTAGCCATTACTGTTCAAAAGAATTACCATTGGGAGTAACTAGGCCCTCAAGCAGCAGGGAGCCAAAGCTTACAGAGTCCAATAAAGTCAACCATCCCTGGATTAAGCTCTTTTTATTTCTTTGACTATGTTTACATATTATAATCAGCATTTTAATTCAGGATTTGGGCCCTGTGGCAGCTTTCCAAAGGGCACACATTTCCAAGCAATAAAATAATGAGCATTGTCTTCAACCACTAGTTCCCTGTGCAATGGGAAAACGTATTTATACTAGTAGATACATTAATATTTAATCTCATGTTATCCAGAAGAGGCTCAGAGTGGAAAGCATTGTTCATGCCTATAGATAACACAGGGGTAAAGGGAAAGGAGGTAGTAGTATGTTATCCTGCACTTAAGTGACAAAAGATTTGGGTTTTTTTGGCCAGTCCTGGGCTTGAGCTCAGGGCCTGAGCACTGTCCTTGGACTTTCTCAATGCTCACACTCTAGCACTTGAGCCTCAGCACCACTTCAGCTTTTGTAACTCTATTTTTCTGCCCAAGAATGAACAAAGCATGTTAGGGGGAGAACACATGTATACATTGGTGCCTTGCAAAGATACAAGTTGCTATTCTACAAGACTAACAAAAGATGGTAACTATCAGCACTGAGATAGAAAAGTTGTTTTAAATGTGTTGGGACATGTCAATCTCACCCCAGTCTCTCTTGGCACCTGCTTCTGAGAGAAGTTATGAAAGTAAGCTATTTATGTCAGACACTAGTGTTTAATTCTGCAGAGAACTAACTTCTGGTTACTGGGCTACTAGTACTTTTTTAATTTTGGAAGAGAGGGAACACAAACATGAGAATATCAACTTACTATTTACTGTGTCTGAGTACAGAAACTCTAGAAGAATATTCTGGAGGACAGGAATATTAAAATATGGGAAAGGGTAGGGAACAGGAAGGAGAATTTATTTATCAACATTGAGTTTTGAACTCAACACCTCTTACTAACTAGACAGGTAGTCTACCACTTCAACCATAAACCTACCTCTGAAAGGTTTTTTCTTTTTGTAATAAGCTTAGTTTTTAAAATCATGTGATAGGGTCCGGGAGTTTGGCCTAGTGGTTAAAGTGCTTGCCTAGCATGCACGAAGACCTGGGTTCGATTCCTCGGTACCACATACATAGAAAAAAGCCAGAAGTGGTGCTGAGGCTCAAGTGGTAGAGCTCTAGCCTTGAGAAAGTCCAAGGCAGTGCTCAGGCCCTGAGCTCAAGCCAGGACTGGCAAAAAAAAAAAAAAATCATGTGATAGCCAGGTACGGTGGCTCACACCTAGTACTAAAGTCCATGGGACTTATATCTTCAATTAACCACCAGAAAACCAGAAGTAGTGCTGTGGCTCTATGAGTAGGGCGGTAAGCCTTGAACTGAAGAGCTTAGGGACAGTGCCCAGGCCCAAAGTTCAAGCTTCATGACCAACAAAGAAAAAGAAATCAGAGCTGGGTTCTGATTTCAGGCTCATGCCTGTAATCCCAGCTATTCAAGAGGCTGAGATCTGAGGATCGAGGTTCAAAGCCAGCCTGGGCACAAAAGGACCTGAGACTCTTATCTCCTATTAACCTCTAGAAAATGAGAAGTGGGGCTTGGCTTAAGGTTAAGGAGATAGCCTTGAGCTGAAGAGCTCAGGGACAATGCCCAGGCCCAGGGATAGGGAGGTAGCCTTGAACTGAAGAGCTCAGGGACAGCACCCAGGTGGAGTTCATGACCCACAAAAAAAAACAAAAAAACAAAAAAACAAATAAGTATAAATATACCACCTATTCAAACAAATTCATAATTAAGTTAAATAGGGTGATTTTAAAAAGCAAATAACTAATTGTATAGACAAGATTAAGGTTTAGGATGAATACCAACCTAACCATGGAAATAAACTGAAGGATATGTATGATTATAAACACATTTGTTGAATTTTAATAGTGGCTGAAACTGGGTAATGTTTATTATCATTTTGGTAGGATTAAAATGTTTCCTTACTCCAAATATAATTTTTGAGAAATTCATTAAAAATATTCTATTCTTAAGCCAAGAGATAAGTTTTCACAAAAATGTTTGCTATTAAGGGGTGACATTGTCCAAAAGGAAATGTACTTATTACCTGCCTTATGGAACTGTAACTCACCTGTAAAGAATAACAATTCAAAAGTAGAGGCCATGTATACCAGTCTTTATTAATTGCTTACTTGTGCATTTCACTACCTAGTAGAACATCAATATTTATCAACAATTTATTTTTGCTAGTTCTGGGGCTTGAACTCTGCACCTAGGTGCTGTCCCTAGGCTCCTTTTGCTCTAGGTTAGCACTCTACCACTTGAGCCGTAATGCCACCTGTGGGTTTTTCTGTGATAAACTGGAGGTAAGAGTCTCATAGACTCTGCCTGGATTGGCTTTGAACCATGATCCTCAGATCTTAGCCTCTGAGTACTTAGGCTTACAAGCTTGAGCCACTAGTGCTGTGCTACTTATTTTGATGAAATGGGTAAATATTCATGAAATATTGTGTGGTTTTGAGTCTGTAATAAAATATTAATAAGAAAAGCAATTTCTGCTCTCAAGTTCATCTTCCTAAATCCTGGAAAGTTACACTGCCCCTTTTTTAACAAAAAGCTTTAATAATACTTGTCTTTAATAATAATTAATAAGTTTTAATAATAACTGCTAAAGATTTTCTTCCTCTCGTACTACCAAAGAAATCCATGTTATTGGATTGAAAACTGCCTAGGAGATTGGTAAAGTATACCTCTGCGTGTGTTTATGTGTGAGGGTATTTCTAGAACAGAAGGGCTCTAACCTAATCAGTGGTTTACTCCATAGATGGATTAAAAGTTTGAATAGACTACCAAAAGGTGGTTGAACTGTGGAAATTAGGGCTTAGCTGGAGGAGGTAGGTCATTGAGGGTGTTCCTTTGATGGATATGTCTTGGCTCTTGCTCTTTCCTGTTATTCCTCTTTGCTTCTTGGCAGCAACAAGGTGAGCAGCTTTCCTCTGCCATGCCCTTCATCAAATTTCTGCCTTGCCTCAAACTTAAGAGGAATGGAGCCAGCCAGCTATGGACTAAAACTTCAGAAAGCAGCAGCCAAAACAAATCTGTCTTCCTTTGGATTGTTTCTTTCAGGTATCTGTCACTGTGACATATGTCTGCCTAAATAGCTATCAAGCTCAGAATGAGTTAAGTCATCTGTCCTAGTTAACTAAGTCACACAAGGTGGCTCTGGCCAGTTTCTCTTCTGCAAGAAATCCATATGACCAGAGCAGAATAGCAGTTACCAGCACAGGGACACTGTGATTTTTGGTTCAGAAAAAGAGGTATTTTGGATTATTGGTAAGTTAATTACTTCAGAAAACTCTTGGTATGATGGAGAACAAAGGTGCTGATCAAACTGAATTCTTTGCTGTTTGTTTGTTTGGGGAGATCACATAGCACCATAAAGATCTCATCTAAATGCATGGCTCTGGATTCTCTTTTGAGAATATCTTCAGTCAGAGATTTTTAGTTCTGATGAACTTGGCAAGGACTTAGGAAAACTCTCCTCCTGAATGTAACTAGGGTTCAGTGGAGACTTAGTAAAACATGTGTTCAACATTGCTGTTGTTTCTTCTGACCATTTCAAGAATGGTCAGAAACCACAAAGTATCCTTCACACACTCAATCTCCAATCTTGACAATAGCCCAGTAAGACTACTGCTTCTGTTATACTTGACAAACACAAACAACTAAGGTTTAGGACTTTACATATTGGCCATTTATGGTAGAATCAAAATTCAAATTCATATCTATCTTATTCAGAAAGTCACTTTTTTCCTACCATTAAATGAATTTGGCATAACTTTTAACTTTGGTAGTTTCAACATTAAAAAATTAAATATAGTAACAGTAATAGATACAGATATACTAAAATGTGCCAGGGCAAATTTCAAGTTATTTTTAAAGACTGTCATCTAAAAATGTTTTGCTTCGAAATGTGAAAGTATCAAAATGATAAATATTACATTTTTCTTGCATATGAAAAAAGAATTAGAAATTAGATTATAAACTTAAAAGAAATGTATAACTCTTACCTCCATCCTCAGGTTTCATATCTAATAGTTCATTTATAGGTCCTTCACAGAAGAGGAAAAGAAAAGAATTATGAGTTAGTTTCATTTCATATGGACTTTGAGTAAAATTATTAAAATTGATTATTTTCCTCAAGTAGATTACCTGAACAAGAATCATATGTAGAAGTTTTGTCTATGGCAGATAAAATACTTTTTCTATCTTCTGCTGTAACATAATGTATGTATTTGGTTATCAGTGGCTTAGAGTGGAGCTCATATTCACATAGAATTGCACTGTGGGGTAGATACACTGCTTCAGGACAAGCATGCAGAAGAATATATTTTATTCCAGTTGTTAGCTTTCAATGAAGGTAAAATTAGCCTTTGTGTGGTAGCTATCTCAGAAATTTATATGATGCAGACCCAACAATTCTCCCATACATAAATGTGTGACATAAATCAATGAATATAATGATGTTGATAATAACCTTAGCCTTATGAACTTAGCAAACATGGAAACAGCTAACTATTGAATGAAAGAAAGCAGTTTTGAAAGGATGAATATGACATTCTGGGAAAGGTGAAACTCTGAAAACAGTAAAAAGATCAAGGCCTGTGGGAATGTGGGATGAACAGGTGAAGCACAGGGCAGCGGAGATCAGTGAAAGTATTATCTATGATACTAGAATGGTATACAAACATTTTATATTTTAGTACACATAAAAGACACAACACCAAGAATGAACCCTTAGCTCATTGATTCTAACAAATACACCATACGATGGTGTAGGATGAGACAGAAGAAGAGTTTATTCACATGTGAGCTCAGGAAGTATATGGGAAATCTTTGCCTTGCATTTAATTATGCTGTGAACTAAATCTGCTCTGTGTGTTTTGATGCACACACATATATGCACACCACAGACCAACCTTAAAACTTGGTTCGCTCAATTGTTAAGAGTTTCTGTAGGTCACAGAATAAAATGCAGAGGCCATTTCATTAGATTAGATTCTATCCTGTGTATGTATAAAACAAGGTGGCAGATGTATTTACAATCTTAAAATGTGATTCAAACACTACACCCAATTATACTGTACAGGGAAAGACAAATAGGTCATTTTCTCCTGCAAAGGCATATGTTGTACAAATACATAGAGGTTTGTAACTTGTATATAATTATCAACTAAAGTTTATTCCCCCCCCAAAACTAAATGTATTCTGTCCAACATTTATGATTCACGGTAGGCTCACTGAGGGACACTGTGGGTGCAGGCTTAGATCCATTTAGACAGAACTCTTCCAGGGTTGGTAGTAAGATTGGGGCCAGCCTTTCTACCACTTGCTCCCTTCTTGTGCTCTGCAATGTAGTTCTTCTGGCTTTTGGTTGGTTCTTCCTGGCTGACAAACTTTTGCTTAGGCTGCTTCTTTTGCTATGACAATCTTGTAATAGAACCTGGTTTTAGCTTTCACCTCATCCCTTCAGACAGGTGAAGCCCAGAGCCTTGCACTTCTCCAGAGTAACTTTCTCCAAAGCTGGAGTTACCTGACTGTGTGATTATTAGGCTGCCATCTGCTTCCCCTTTTGACTGTGAGCCTCGTCCTGGAAGGGTCTGAATATATGTATGTCACCACTATCTGTCTGGAACCCAGTGTTGTGCCTGGAAGAGGAAGCCTTCAGTGAACATCTGCTGAACAAATGGGCAAGTCCATGAGTATTGAAGGCTCACACACGCACAGGAGCAGATGACAGGAAGCCAGGCCCTGAAGGCAAATAGTAAGTTGCTTTTGCTTTTCCTGTTGTTTTATTCTCAGTTAAAAGGGTGATATGAGAAAAGCAAATGGATGAGTGGAGTGGGGGAAGTGTCAGGTGGTTTGGTAAAGTAGACAGAAGAGAATGGTAGAGAGGGGAGATTCTAGGACCTGTTTTGTTTAGCCTGCCATCTTGTGAAAAGGCTACCGAAGCACAGAGTTAGGTAGGACAGAGATGGATGTGTCATTAGAAGGGCCTAGCTGAAGAAGGTTCAGAGCACCTGTAAAATGCTCCCCTGAATCTCTGAGGGCCTTGAGTTTGAGGGTCAAAGTTTTGGCATTGTACCACACTAGTGTTACCATGATTTTCATCTAGCCTCATCCTTTATGAGACAAGGAGATAGTGCAAAAGACAAGAGATAGCATAGCAGGAAGCCCTTCTCCTCAAACTGTCCTTTTAATGCTTTGACCCCTTCTCCTAACACAACAGATTGGGGTTCTTCTGAGAGCAGGTAACACTCTTTAAAGGCAGCCTGAGGAACTACCTGTCAAGAGCAGAGAGCCCTACTCATCTCTTCAACAGTGACCAACACTAACCCACAAATCCCTAAGCTCTACACTGTCTGCTGTAATAGCAAAGTGATCTTCCTAAGAATATCTCCACAGCACATGTGGCAGTTAGGACTTGTCAAGGCAGTGGCAGCAGCCTTATAATCTGTTGTGCAAAGAAATAGCTTTCTTCAGATCTTGCTTAGAGCTGCTTCCTGAAAGGTGGCACTGAGGGATAGAGCTTCCATTTTTTTTCTAGCTCAAAATATACAGCATCTCTCAGTAATGCCATGGGGTTTATTGTAGGGTTGACACTATCAATGCTTGAACACTTAAATTTGAAACTGTATAATACAAGTTAATATAGTCTTTTCTCAGCTGCAAATGAAGGAGTTTGTAAAAAAGAAAGAAAGAAAGAAAATGAGTGGACTATTGAGTATAAAATTGTATATCAGAAATGACAAAATATTTGAGATGGAAAAAGATCACAACTTACTCTTAGAACTGGAGGATTCGTTGATTTGGCTTTCATCTTCTAATGAAATTAATCTTAAAATAAAAAGAAAGTTAAGCCACCAAGTTCTGCAAATATTATATTTATGATGTGGTCAGATTTTTTCAGTACAACTATTATTTCAGTTATAACAACACACATCAATATAGAATCATTTGCATGGTATATATTTTCTGGCACCAAGGTCTTCTCTACCTGATACTTGTGAACAAAATTCCTTTAAGTTTTTCTGACATTTAAAATAATCACTACCTTATTGCCTTTTGAGCTTTTGTTGCTGCTCTTGTTTTTCCAGTACTCATATTTGAACTCCCCTACTTTGTGCCTTGTGTTCTCACTTTCTTTGCTCAAGGTTAGCACTATACCATTTGGAACCATACTTCTACTTCCAGATTTTATTTTGGCTAAGCAGACATCAGCGACCCCTGGATTTTTCTGCTCAGGCTGGCTTTGAACTGGGATTCTCAGATATCAGCCTCCTGGGGGACTAGGGTTATCCGTGTGACTCATTGGCTACCAACTTGCCTTTTAACCTTTTTAAAACAATTACTAAAATGCTTGAACTCTGAAATTAAAATGAATTGAGAAACAGATTCCTTTTTGAGTAAAGGTGAGGGTGTTATGTGGATTGCATTAACTCAACTGGTAAAGAGAAGGTGTTGGTCCTCACCCTGGGCTCAGCACAGAACACATAGAGCAGACCCTTAATGTCCATGATCCTGTCCTCCAGCATTCACATACTGAGGAAATGCCAACAGTGAACACGCAGGCTCATGAGCATGAGTTACATACACAGAATATCTAGCGCTGGACCTAGAAGAATTTAGTAGGTGCTTACCAAAGGACAGTTAAGATTATTATTCTTACCTTGAGTAAGTTAAATATATTTCCCTTAAAGAGCCAATCAAATTGGATCCAGATCACATTTTGGAGTTTGTTAGACAATAGGAACTAGTCTTAATTCTGCACTAGAAAAATTTCTAGTATTTGCTTTAAAAAAAAGAGGGAGGGAGAGAGCTAACATTGGTAGCAAATGTTTCTATGGAACAAAAACATATCTGAAAAAATGCATCTGGAATTTTATTTAGAAGTATGGTAACAATGCAAGCCTACTTTCTCATAAAATGGTCATCTAAATTGTGTGATGTGGGGAAAAGTAATGAATGGGGCTAAGGTCGGTGGTGAATTTGCTCTCTTAGGTCAGCCAGTTCAAAGGGCAATTGCATTCCTGTGAGCTATGACATCGCCATAGAGAAATGACACACATTCACCAATTCACATTTCGCACTCCTTCTTGCTGGGATGGAGTGAGGAACCGTGTGCCATCTGTGTTGTAAAGTTCACTGTGGTGTTTCTAATGAGCCAGGCAGCTGCTTTGTTTACACAGAGGTAAGGCTCTTGGAGGTGGGGCAGTCACTTCCTGCACTGGGAGCTGCTCTCTGCTTCACAGAGGACAAAACAGTCTGAGCAGTGAAGACAAAAATGTCACAAGCCACTATTTTTGTAGGATAATAGCTCAGTCCTATGTGCATTACCAAGGCAATTTCCTAAGTCACCAGTTTCTACAAGAAAAGCCAGGGGATTTCTTGTCTAAGACAGCATCTTGTGAGCCAGGAGTGACAACAGGACCAGACAGGATTCATGAATCCACAAATCTGCGGCTGAGACAAGAGACAGGGAACCGGGCACTGTGGGGATAGTGTGGGAACTTTTTAGGCCACCAGCCATGGGTTTCAGGTGGGATGGGGGCTCAGTGTGGAGCACTAGTCTGGACTTGGCCAGTGAGGATGGAGGAAGCCATTCCATGAGCAGAGACCTGGGACTTACTGGCTAGGCTCCTGCACTGCTGCTTCTGTGCTTTCCTGCCGGTTAATCTTCCTTTCTTCTTTCCCAACTAGAGTCTTCATGGGGTCTTGTAAGCTCTTGATGGTGAGTCATAAGTGATGAAAACAGAAGATAAAGACAAAAAGAAGAAAAGAAAAATGGGGAGAGGGAGAGAAAAGTTACCAATAAAAATCATATTAAGTGAAGCATACCAGGCCCAAAGAAACATAGACTCTGTAGACTCTAAAATTTAGTATACATCTAGGATTCTCTTAGCAGAGGAGTGCAATAGCTAAAAAGCTTATGTGCATGTGGCCATATAGGAAGAGGCCAAGCGAAACTCCAGGATAGGAAAACAAGAGTCATCCTTGTGGTTGATGTTGTTTTTAATGTACTATGTGGAGTTTTTTTTTTACTCCTTTCTCTTTTTCTGTTTTTCTTTCCCTTATGGTTTAGCCTTTGTTCTTGCTGTATCTGACTTTGGTCCCTGATGTATTGTATATACATTTATTTGACTCAGGAAGGGAAGGGGAAAAGCAAGATGATAAGATGATGAGACAAAGGATGAAGGATGAATCAGAGTAACTGTGAGATTCACAAGACAATATGTCGGAAATGAGCTCTACAACTTGGGAGGCAATAGGGGGAGGGAAAGTGGGAGTAAAACATGGGAATGGGTAACAATGCTCAAAAAGTAATGCACTCAGTACCTAATGAATATTACTGTAACCCCTCTATACATCACCCTGATAATATATTTTAAAAAATGAAGCAAATAACTCCCCCCGCCAAACAAGTGGACAGAAATGCAATTTACTACTGCAAAGCAACAATGTTCTCAGGGCCATCCAAGAAATACTAGCTTATAAAGGAGAGTGGATTTGCCACTAGATTTATGTTTTCCCTCCTGTGATAAGTTGTGCAAAAGAAGGCCTTTTGGCTATTGCTAGCTTTATTTTCCAACTTCAACCATCAGCTAAGATAAACATTCTGTTCTGCTTGCAGCCCACACACTGACAAGAGGAGAAGCTTCCTCTGCCACTAAAGATGAGGCAATTCCATTTTATTTTTAATTTTGTTTGCTATTTTGCAATTTAAAAACTACTTTCACAAAATAACAGAAAACAAAACCTTTTTTTAAACCCAAAATAGTCTTAGCATATTCTGACAACTTAACTCCCACAAATGAGCAGAGCAGGTGCATCTAAATATTTCTAGATTGAAAACAGGTGAGTCTTTTTTAAGCGACATTATTTGTTGAAGTTACTGTTTTCAAGATTTATTAAATATTTTAAGACATTATTCTTTGAAAGCAAGTTTCTACAAACTGTATATTACTAACAAAGACCTAGAAAAAAAAGAAAAAATATTTCTTTAACAGCTGGAGAAGTATAATGAGTTACACACACATCCCTATTTCTGGCCCTAATTAAAATACATATTTATAAAAGCAAAGGAAGCATCTCAAGATACTTATCCTTATTTTATTCTCAGAACTACTAAAATCCAGATTTTCATCCTGTCCACCTCCTTCATGTGGTTTTCTTCCCTCTCATGATCATAGGCAGATCTCTTGGCCAATTCAGATTGATTAGTAATGGCTGGGTAAGGCCAGAGAGAGGATGGTTCGAGGCTGTGTTCACATTGAGCAGGCTCTGGCTGACTTTGGAGTCTGCCATGGATACCAGATGGACAGTGGCCTGCCCCTGCTAACTGCCAGACTGATTTCAGGCTGTACTGAGCAAAATTTTCCCAAAACACCCATTCTTTAAAAAATTATAATCGTCCCTTATTTGTTTCCACCTCTAATCTACAAATTCATCTATCTTTAAGGAAAGATATTCTGAAATATGATTTTCAGTCTGAAATGTCTCTTTAGTCTCCTCAAAAATCCTGTCTTTTCAAAGCACAGATCACTTACCACAGTTTTTCATACTGCTTTACTAAGCATGCCAAATTCAATCAATTCCTTCAAACTCCAAGTAACATTTTACAGTCTCATTAATACCTAGTCATATCTATCTTCTTATTATTTTCCTTTCAAAATAATTTTTTAACAACAGAACCATATGAAAAATGGTGGAAAAATACAAAAGGTATCATAATTCAATTTCCGTAGAATGATTCTTTTTATATAGTTCTTTCTTAAGCTCAAGCTATTGGTAGAAATTGAATTAGTCTATCTATATATTTTATAGACATTTTTTTTTTTGCCAGTCTTGAACTCAGGGCCCTAGCACTGTCCTTAAGCTTCTTTTGCTCAAGGCTAGCATTCTACCATTTGAGCCACAAGTCATTTCCGGCTTTTTCTGTTTATGTGATACTGAGGAATCAGATCCAGGACTTCATGCATCTAGGTAAGCATTCTACCACAGTCACAGTGTATTTCTTCTTCTTCTTCCTCCTCCTCCTCCTTCCTCCTCCTCCTCCTCCTGCTCCTGCTCCTTTTCCTCCTCTCCTTCTCCTCCTGCTCCTGCTCCTGTTCCTCCTCCTTCTCCTCCCTCTTTCTCCTTTTTTTTTTTTGGCCAGTCCTAGGGCTTGAACTCAGGACCTCTACTGTGTCTCTGAACCCTCTGTGCTTGCACTCTACCACTTGAGCCACAGAGCTACTTCTGGCCTTTTCTGAGTAGTTTGTTGGAAATAAGTGTCTCGTGGACTTTCCTGCCCAGGTGGCATTAAACTGCCATCCCCAGATCTCAGTTTCCAGAACAGCTAGGGTTATAGGCATGAGCCACCCGTGCCCAGCTTCTGTATTTCTTCTTACACAACAGAATTTGCATAGGTTCTCATAATCAGATTATTAGACTTGGCAGTATAGAATGATTGTATGTCTTGAGCATTTAATATTAAATTAAAATGTTGAATTAATTATTGGCAAATGAATACACCAATATACTAAAGGAGGATCAAGTTTTTCTCTGTGAGTACATATCCCTGGATTAGACTTCTGAAACATTTTAATTAAAGCCTATCTATAAGGCACAGCTATAATTTTTTTTCTGCCAGTCCCAGCTTTGAACTTAGGGCCTGAGCACTGCTCTTGGGCTACAGATCCACTACTTGAGCCACAGCACCACTTCTAGCTTTTTCTATGTATGTGGTACCGAGGAAATGAACCCAGGTCTTCATGCATGCTAGGTAAGTGCTCTACCACTAGGCCACACTACCCACCCAATGCTATCATTTTTTTCATTGCTATCATTTTTAATGACACCCTACTTTGTTAGTATAGTCATTCAGCTAATACTCCTTGAGCACCAACCAAGTGTCAAGCACTGCTTTGGATAGTTCAGAGACAGTAGTTAATAAGATGGACAGAATTATCGGCTCTTGATGAGCCTAGATAGGTCATTTAAATAAGAGATATTGGGCCATTGCCTCATTGAACAGGATGTCTTCTCTTGAAAGTGACACTTCAACTGAGAACTGATAAGGAGTCAGCCTTGTGTAGTTCCCACAGAGGAGCACACCCTCACTGCAAAGGCCCAAAGGTGGGAACAATGTGGTTTATTTGATGCCCTGTGGTATGGTAGGCCAGAATTTAGGTCTTATGAGATGGGATTAAAAAGGTCAGCAGCATCACACAGGGAGAACATTCCTTTTCTCAGTAAACATTGTTTACTGAGTAAACATTTTGCCCCATTTGCTTCATTACACTCTTTTGCTGTCTCTGTCTCTAATGCATAAAAGCTAAAGGTTATACATGATAGTCAGCTTGTATCCTAGGCTAGAAGCAAAAATGCTACCTAGGACACTCTTAGAACAAATGGGACAAAGGTATTTGGATTGCAGATAATCATGATTCTTTTTATATATCTCAAAGCATCAGGTACAAAGGAAAGGAGGGAGAGAGAGGAGAGAGATTAAGAGTGTATACTCGTGATCAGTTCATCAGATGTCAAGAACATACTCTTGATAATAGATCTGCCAATCACAGTATAATATTCACACACACAGACACTACAGAATTCTTATTCTCCTTAGAGTGGTCCAATTCTGATCAGGGGAAAGCCAGGAGTATTTGCGGTGGCCAATGTTCTGATGAATCTCAGGATTTACTTTTAGATTCTGTGACACTAGTCCAGGCCTCCTGGTTCAATGATCTTCTCATTGTGTTTCATTTTTGTAAGTCAACCCTAGGCAGGGCTAGGACTTGTCTGCTTTGGAGGCTGCATCAAGCTGCCACAGCCTTTGCCTAAGGCCCCAAGATGCCCTTGACAGTTTCATGGTTATCATACTTGCTGTCTCCAGTCCGACCGCCCCTCCTGACCACACTTGAGCAGCTCTCAGACAATTCCTTTGTAATGTAAACCACTCATTCCTTCTTTTCAAGCCCTTTGGCAGTTGGGCCATTAGCAGGGGCTCAATTGTTGGTTCCCTGTCACCACCATCACAGTTAAGACACTATTGTGTTTGCCCAACAGAATAGTTGCAGTTCCAGTTGCTACTTTAATTTATTATTAATAAGTCCTCTGAATCACTCCTCTTCCTACATCATCATTGTTCCTATAACAACTTGGTTTCTGCAGCTCAAGAGGTGCTCAATATTTGGTTGATAAACCAATGTACATAGGTTAAACTAAAAAAAAAAAGATTTCTTTGACTAGGAAATTAAAAGGCTCAAGGGAATAATATGGAAGGGATTTTAAAGCCTCAAACAAAATTAATATGAGCATGTAAGCTTATTTATTAAATATTACTCTTCTGAACCAAGGAGAATCTATGTATGTTCACATACACAGTAGCTTCGCTGAGATATACACCTCATAAAATCCAAACATTTCTAGAATATACACATAAATAATTTATAGCATATTCACTGACTTATACAACCTTTACTGTGATAAATTTTAGGACATTTTCAAGGATCATCTCTTCAAGCAAAAGTTTTTAGATCAAATTTAACAAGGCTATATTCTCTTCTAAACAGAAAGAAGAAGAGAAACTTCACACATGGAACTTGTTTCTTTCAGAAGATGGTATATACTGCAGACATAAGCAGGGTAAAGAGAATGCTGGAAGGTCGGGGATGGCAAATCATGTTCCCTGTCTTTCCAGGAAATTGGTTCCTGGGTGTGACAGTCAGATACAGGACATTCTGTGGGGTGGACAGCATTCTCCCTCAAAGCTTTATGGGCTGGGGGTAGGGGGTAGAGGTGAATTCTTCAGATTATTTTGAAGTCCACCAGTCATCTGAAAGCACTTAATCCTACATCATCCGGTAAAAGTCAGAGGTGGCATTATTTTCTGTGTGACTTAAACACCTGTTCAGACATGAATAGAAGAGGTCTGGGGCTTCTGTACCAAAGCAACACCCATCAGTTGGAAGCATTTCCAGTCACTGGTTGATGGAAGCCACATTTGAATCCCGGCCCAGATAAGAAAAGTCTAAAGCATTCTGTTTGGAAAACCCAAGCCCTCTTGATTCTGTATTAAAATTGACTGCAAAGAGCACTATTGCAGCAGCAGAAAACACATGGCATCATTAAGACAGAAAGGTTCTCTATGGAGTACAAGAGTGTTTTTAAGCTAAATAATTTCTCTCTATAAAGGCTGCAAAAATATGCTAATAGTTTCCATCAATGTATAAATGGTTTCAGGAACCAAACACACAACATATAAGATCAGCCTGACAGAGGAAACTGCAGACCCAGCTTGCAGAAGTGTCTTAGAACGGAAACAGCTTAATATAATAAAGGGAGTTACTACTTCCTGTATTAGGAAAATAAAAGCAACAGCAACATGCATCTGAATGAAAGCTCAGCAAAACACATTTCTCAGACAAAAGGCCAGCAGCCAATGTTAATAAACCTAAATTTAATGTCTAACTCAGACAACTGAGTAACATTTCCTCTAATCTTTAATTAGGACACTTAATTTTCTTATGCTACTTTCCATTAATTACACTGTATGTATACAAGGGTGCCAAATAATTGTCCACAGAAAGAAATGAAAGTGCTTAAAATAGCCAGGCATGGTTCAAAGTTGCTGAACTCAGTTGGATGTGTATATGTTTGTGTTTATATAATTAATAGCACATGAGAAATAAAAAGCAGAGGCCATAATGTGCACCAGCCAGGCAATTCATGGACATTTAGCACATACATCCTTCTCACCGCTGCAAGGCACTCAGATATGTACAGAGACACCATATAAGAAATGCTATTGGGCTGGGAGTTTGGCCTAGTGGTAGAGTGCTTGCCTAGCATGCACGAAGACCTAGGTTCTATTCTTCAGTACACATACATAGAAAAAGCCAGAAGTGGTGCTGTGGCTCAAGTGGTAAAGCTCTAGCCTTGAGAATACCCAAGGATAGTGCTCAGGCCCTGGACTTAAGCCCAGGACTGGCAAAAAAATAAAATAAAAAGGAAATGCTATTTATGTAGGACTAGAAGTGACCTTGAACTGTGCTATAAACAAAAAAGAAACACAAAAATGTGATCATAATTATAAGTAAAACATGCGTGGAATGGTGGAGGAGGTGTGGTGTGTGTGTGTGTGTGTGTGTGTGTGTGTGTGTGTGTGTGTGTGTGTATGCTGGTCCTGAAGCTCAGGGCCTGGGCATTGACCCTAAGCTTTTTACTCAAGGTTAATGCTCTACCACTTAAGCCATGGCTCCACCTTTTGATAGTTAATTGAGGAAAAGGAATTTCGCAGACTCTGTTTGTTTGTTTGTTTGTTTTTAAACAGGCTGGCTTTGAACCACAAACTTAAAATTCCAGTTTTCTGAATAGCTAGGATTATCAACATGAACAACTACTGATGGTCAAAACATGCAATATTATACTTTGAAATAAGATGGCAAATTGGTAATGGGAAGGTATCATGGTGTCCTGGAAAAAGATTAGATAGGGTTATATGAACATTGTGATTTCCTTGTTTACCCATCTGAACAATGGAGGTATGCTAAGTATACCTTTTGGGGGACATCTGTGAAGAGAAACTGAGTAAATGCTTCTACAGAGTATCAAGCTTATAGTAAGCATTCAAAACATGCTTTGATGTGGTTTACTTTGAAAGGGCTTAATGAGAATCGTTCAGTGTTCAGTTTTCATACTGAATCCACCTCTCTCTCTCTCTCTCTCTCTCTCTCTCTCTCTCTCTCTCTCTCTCTCTCTCTCTCTCTCTCCTCCTCCTCCTCCTCCTCCTCCTCCTCCTCCTCCTCCCACTCTTTGGTTAGTTTTGGAGCTTGAACACAGGACCTGGATGCTGTCACTGAGCGGTTTTGCTAAAGGCTAGCACTCTACCACTTTGAGCCACAACTCCACTTCTGGTTTTTCTGGTATTAAACTGGAGATAAGAGTCTCATGGACTTTCCTGCCCAGGCTGGCTTCGAATAACAATCCTTTAATCTCAGCCTCCTGAGTAGCTAGGATTACAGGCATGAGCCACTGGGTGCCCAGTTTATACCTCTCTTTTAATCTTCACAAAATAGGGATAAACATCGTGTGCCTGACCTGGAAAGGGAAACTCAAAGAGGTGAAGTAACTTGCTTCAGGCCATTCAACCATAAATAAGTAGAAGCAATATTTAAATCTAAGTCTTTAAAATCCTATAACTTGTTAAGAAAAGGTCTTGAAGAGCCAAGCCAAGGACATTTCCTGAACTCCTCTTTCAATGAGAAGTGCTGAGGAGATTTCATTCCTCTAAGAGAGCAGTCCCTTGGGCTCCCAGGAATCTGAGGGACCATCATATAAATTATAGTTTCCACTTACAAACAAACACTTCAAAGTGTTATTTTTAATTGGGAGTTTATAGTTGTGCCATTCAAAGGTGGCACATCTTTCTCTTGCTCACCTGCCTCACAGTCAGAAGTATGTGTGGGAAACTGCATAGCAGGTTGGAAAATGGCTAAGCTTTTCCCCAAAATTACCACACACTGCATATGGCCTTGGCAAAATTGTTAGACTTCTCTGAGGTCCAGTTGACTCACTTGACACAAGACCAAGGATATGTAAGATTCTGAGTTTAATCTGGAAAATATTTATGGTAGATTCTATATGTCCATGCTGAACCCAACAGTGTTATTAATTGTAATAATAGCTATCTTGGGACTTCTGAGTCCCATATCCAGTATGAAAAACTCTCCTAGATATTATTTTCATTTTCCCTCAGCAGACTGTCTGGCACAGTGGTAACCATTTTTGCTCTAAAAGAGGAGTTAGGGAATGAATCAAGTGGGGGAAGTGAAGACCCATGTCATTTGGAGGAAGGCGGGTGACCAGCTGCCTGGAGAATGAATGCTAATCACCATAAGGCAGAGATGAACAAATGTCAGCCACTCTCTGGTCATTCACCTCAAATTTCAGTGATGGTGTTGGTCAGCTCATCTATTATTCCCTCCTCTCTAGTGACCTGGATGCATCCCAAATTGCTGTTTCCAATGATTTGGCCTGGAGTAGCTTGGGAAAAACAAAAACAAAAACAAAAACAAAAACCTTTGCTAAATGCCCTGTAGAGTAATGACACACAGAGAAAACTTGAAAGTCTAAAAAGATATCCTGGATGTTCGCCATAAGTAATTGCCTTGTTGGGACAAGTTGCTAAAATAGAATTGCGAGGATATTTACCCAGTTTTCATAAAAACTATTATGGCTTTATTTTTCAAAGCAAGTAACTACAGAGCCATGTGGCCTGTCGGTAAATGTTCAAATGATTAACTGAGAAATGTGGAGGTGGGTGGAAGAAAGCTGCTAGGGATAAAAATGTTAAGAAAAACAAAATTTAGAAAAGGATGTTTTGTTGAATTTTCAAGCAAAAAAGCATTTGGGTCTCAAAAATGTTCTGTATAACAGAATTGAGACCTACACCCCAGAGAGCAAAAAGGAAACACTAGCACAGCTGTTTCGACCCTTATTTTTGAACATGTTCAGAGTTATGTTTTCAAATTCAGGTTTCCTTAGAGTTAAAATCTTGGCACTGATCAAGAGCCAGTTGTAAAGCCAAATTGCATGTGTTAGAATAAGCCCTGTTGCAGACATGGCCAGCCTCCTGCCTTTCTTTCTGGCTTGTAGGCCAGCCCAGCCCTCTCCCTTCCCTGGTGGGAACTGGGCGAGCCCAGACCAAGGCCTGGGGGTCTGAAGGACAAGTTTGGGAACAGAGCTGTCAGAGAGTCTGTGAGAGCCAAGGAGGGAGTGGGCTGGGTACCCTGAGGCCAGGCCTAGTGAGATCTCCTACAAACTGCCATTCTCAGCCTGGCCTGTGAAACTCACAAAAACCTAACTATCACAGATGAAAATGGTAAGACAATCTGGCCTACTGTACCGAGGCTTCTTCATCAAGTGTCCTGTACCTCTGTTTTCAATGGCTGACTACTGGATCCATTATGTAAGTTACTAGAGCCTTTCCCATGACTGCCACATCACCCCCAGTGTGGTCATTTTCTGGTCACCTTCACCATCTGTGCTATCATCTCAACAACTCTGCTGCCACTTTTCACCGCCACCACTACCACCACCACCAATTCCACCATCCCTTTCATCAACTTTAAAGTGGAATCTGTTTTCTGAATGGATTCCACTTTAAAGTTGACCTGTTACAATTAGGAGGTTAAAAATTTAAAAACATTTATACATGTCAAGGCTAACTTTTTCCATATAGTGAAGTATTACAAAAATCGATCACCAAATTAAAATGATGAAGGAATATATCCATAAAGGTAAAATCAGTATAATCATATCAGGCCCAGGCAACAAAGCACTAACTTTACGACAAAATCCTCACAAAACTTCACAACAACCACTTAGAAGTTTTCCACATTGTGTGAGGTACAGGTTCCATTTGCTTCTGAAATGTGATTATTTTGTAAAAGAACTTTTATGAGCTGAGTGCTGGTGGCACATGCCTGCAATCCTAAACTCAGGAGGTTGATATCAGCATCACAGTTCCAAAGCCAGCCCAAGTAGGAAAGTCTATATAACTTATCTAACCACTAAAGAGTTAGAAGTAGAGCTGTGGCTCAAGTGGTAGAATCAGCCCTGAGAGGAAAAGCTAAGGAGAAGTGCTCAGATCCTGAATTCAAGCCCCAGTACCTCACAAAAAATAACAAAAGACACACCTGCAAAACAACTCTATTACATACTTCTTAGAGAAAGAGTCATTTGAAGTAAAACTTTGAACTTTTAACAGCATGAGACACAGCTCTATAATTCCGCCACAAAACTCCCCCTCTTAACAGGATACACCAAGTGTTTAACACATTAATTATCATCCTTCATCAAGCATAAAACTAACAGTCAGGAAATACAGCTGCAGTGGCACAATTACCAACACTCAGAATACACCCTAAAGCAAAGAAAACAAATGGCTTGCTTTTCATTAACAGAGCTTGGCAACTCTCTCCAAAGACAATGTTTTCTTTCCAGTCAGAGTCCCAAAAGGCATTTAAGGGGCTATTTGCTTACGTAAACCCAGAGAACAAATTAATCATGAAAACATTATTTAAATTTCAAAATATCCATGACTGTAGACAGTGCCATCCCCGAATTATATGTATTAAAAGGAAGCTTAATAAAATAAAAATCTTATAAATATAGGATATATATATACATATATATATGTATATATATATATGTATATATATATATATATATAGAGAGAGAGAGAGAGAGAGAGAGAAGGATGTTGATGTAAGAGGGCAAGGAATTTAAATATCCTTATACTTGACCATTCTTAGTTTTTATTTTTATGTTCTGTGGTAGACAATTTTATCTGCAAGTATCTCTGTTTATAGAACAAATAACAAGATTTGATTTTATCATCTTTGAGTCTGTAAAAATAATTAATTTTCTGCTTGAAAATACTAGTATGTCATACTGAAAACCTAGATAAATAGCATCCTACAGATGTCATTGTCATAGTGTATTTGAGTTAATTTCTGGATACTTAATATTTCTATAATACCATTATACTTTAATAGATATATGACTCCTGCTAAGATTACAAATGAAGTATGCACTATTATTTCAACTATAACTTAAAGAAAGCTCTGGGGATATAAAACGTAAAAGAGAGTCATCTGCTTAAAGTAATTGTAATTATGTCCTGAGCCATGACTGTTAAACTTTCACTAAATTCACTGCCCAGAAATCCTCTCACATGATCAGCTTGATCCTCTCTGCAGGGTCAAATAGCATGGCAAAAATTAAGGAGCCATATTTTCCTCAGCACAGGAGGCCAGAGACACACATATGGGTTCTTCCATGCTTGTGGCACAACTTCAATGTCACGAATTGATGTACTTTATATGCAATAAACTCATGAAGTTCTTGTGAACTGTTCTTGAGGTAGACATCATTTCATCTTCTAACAAGCCAACTTGTGTTCTGTAGAATTGTCCTTCTGAAGTCAGGCAACCTTTGTTATTAGACACTAGATAAGACAGGATGACCTGAATGTGCTTTATGGAAGGTTGGTCTATGGTCTGTTTAGGGTTGTGTAATAATTGTGTAGCAAGAGTTAGAATTATATCCCCTCTCCCTTGGTCCGGATGGCAACTTCTAGTGGCGTTGAAAGCAGCAGATCACAGGGGAAAATGCAGCTCCTACCAACAACAGCACTCTGTCACAGTGAGGAAGGCTTCTAACTAACTGTGTGCAGAATGTTTTGGCTGGACAAAGGACGACATATTAAAAAAAAAAGGTCCAACCTACTTAAGGGCTTACAATTGATAGAGCAAAGAGGTACCTTCTCTACATGTGCTTGCAAAGCAGCAATGTCAGTTAGTGCCAAACAATGCCCAGGCAAGGTGGGGGTTAGGAAGCCTAAGTTCACAGCCTGCTGTTCTGGTCAGGTGCATCCCAGGACAAGTGAACTCTCTTGGTTTCCTCTGGGATTTTCATTGAAGGCAAGGTCTATAAAGATTTCTCTCTAAGTAATTTTGTAGATGTAGAAACATAAATACCTCAAGTTCAAAGAAGCATTTTAAGACCAAAAAAAAGTTCTCTAATGTTTTGATGTATTGTTGTGAAAAAACACAAATTGCTAGAAAAACAAGGCAAATTTCAAGACAAACTTCAGTTAGTTTTTGCTTGATATTTTTTCTTCAAAAATATGACCTGGTGAGGCCAGGAGTTTGGCCTAGTGGTAGAGTGCTTGCCTAGCTTGAACAAAGACCTAGGTTTGATTCCTCGGTACCACATACATAGGGAAAGAGCTGGAAGTGGTGCTAAGTGGTAGAGCTCTAGTCTTGAGAGAAGTCCAAGGACAGTGCTCAGACCCTGAGTTCAAGCCCCACAACTGGCAACAAAAAAATATGGCCTGATTACAAAGTATCCCACTGTTGTCTTGTCATTCTACAAAATCCATTTGAACCTCCAAATATCTTTCCTATTTTTTTGCCAGTCCTAATACTACCAAAACAAAACCAAAAAAGGCAACCAACTAAAAGATTCTTGGACAGTTCTCACTGTGGCAATGTGCTCTAAAAAAAAAAAAAGACCTTAACTCAGGCTAGAG
Organism: Megascapheus bottae; assembly: GCF_031878675.1. Classification (NCBI taxonomy): domain Eukaryota; kingdom Metazoa; phylum Chordata; class Mammalia; order Rodentia; family Geomyidae; genus Megascapheus; species Megascapheus bottae. Next base: position 53,887,269 of record NC_143513.1, read on the forward strand.
TTCGCCAGAGTTCATCTGCCAGTAATGTGGGTACTGAGGCTCAATGTCTGTAGAGTTCAGTGGGTTATCACAGCATCTCATAGGGATGTAGTATAAAAGACTCTTCAGGGAACATGATTCTTTTTGGAGTGTGTGTGTGTGTGTGTGTGCCAATACTGGGGGCTTGAACTCAGGGATTGGGAGCTGTCTCTTAGCTTCCTCCCTCAAGGCTGGTGCACTATCACCTGAGTTATTGCTCCACCTCTAGAGTTTTGATGGTTAATTGGAGATAAGAGTCTTACAGACTTTGCTTCCTAGGCTCGTTTCAAACTGCAGTCCTCAGAACACGCCTTCCTAAGTAGCTAGGATTATAGATGTAAGTCACTTGGACCTGTTGTATTTGGGGTCTTGGAAAAATGAAGCTCACTGTAATAGACACTGCTTATGCTTTACTAGAATTTGACTTTTATAAAGTGTTTTAATGGCTACTCTAGCCTTCATACCTTCAGGGTGGTGAACTCGTACGGTTGATAACCTCTGAAGCTCTCATGGACAGCTGCCATAGTGTGAGAAGTTTTCTCCCAGAAATGAAGCAGAGTGGTCTGTAAAGAGAGACAGGAAATCTACTGATATTTTGAATGCTCAGAGCTAGTGGTGGGCCCCATAGAAGTATGCTTCACTCTAGCTTTCAAGGTCTTCTAAAATATAATTTGAACTCATTTCTGCACCCTTTGTTCCCCATGTACTCTGCCCTATGTGCACCTTGTATTTCAGCCAAACTAAAGGCCTCCCACAGCACAGTCTGCTCCTACCACCTGGAACTCTCTCTTCTCCATTTTCTTTGTCTCATCTAATCTGTCCTCCAAAATCCAGTGCTAATCATTAATCTGGCCTTGTGATCATTCAACTGGGGTGATTTCTCCCTCTTCAAATACTAATGGTTTTCTGAGAACTTTTTTCACTTAGTGTACTCTATTCTATCCTAGAAGTTTGGGAAATATAATCTGAGCTTCCTGTGTCCTACTTGCTAAACTTTTAAGTGTTCGGAAAACAAGGTATCTGGTGGTGTCAATTTTCATACCCCCCATAACAGCCACTACTTGGCACCCCACACACAGTTGAGGTTCAGTAGTACTATTGATGGACACAGATGTCATGCTGAAGGAATTCAGAGAGAAAACCAAGTGTACCACATAACGATCATCAGTAAGGAATGTGTGACATAGGGTGTCATACAATGCCATGGACTTTAGTTTGGCTGAAATACATGGAGTACATAGGGCAGAGCTCATGGGAAACCAAGGGTACAGAAAGTGAGTCCAATTTATATTTTAGAGGACCATGAAAGCTAGGGGAATTGGGGGGAGTTGGAGCGGTGTAGGACATTTGGTGGGGTGTATCAAAAAGAGCACAATTTGGGAAGGCCCAGGTAAAGGGGAAAAGGCATTCCACCCTGAGAGGAAACCTGAAGTTAGTGCAGGGAGGTGGTAAATTCCATTCTATACAAGGACAGGGAGATTACTCAGTCTGATTAAACTGTAGAATATGGAAGCCCGAAATGGGGTACATAAATTATGAGAAAGGCATTCAGAACTTTGTAACTCACAAACCATTTGTTTGGTGCAAACATGAGTTTTACGTTTTCTAAGCCCCATTCCAGTCTACTTACATTGGAACAAATATCGCTTTGTTACCTGATAAGTTGCTAGCATGTGAGACAAGAGATTGCATCTGCTTGCTCCTAAAAGATCCACTTTTTGACACACATCCATCTTCAATTTGTCAAAATTTTTTTTTGCAAGGCGTACTTGTGTCTGTACCTAGGAAAGTAAAATGGAACCTCTGAGTCAAAATAGTTAAAAATATGATAAAAATGACCTCTAATAGTAATTTTCTCTTTTACATAAAGAAAAAAACCACGTTGGAAAATTCTAGACAAATTAAAAGCTCCAATAACATCCATTCTTTACTTCACAAAGACCTAAATGGAAGTATAGAAAATTATCATCTTATAGCAGATGTACTGTTCTAATTATATTTTTCTTGGACACACGTTAAAATCAGAGGAAGGAGAAATTGGAGATGCACAGGGAATATTTGTTCCATACTTTTCCTAATTATGGAAGCTAATTTGGAAGCTGATTTTTCATACCTTTTAACTCAGTTTTCCTAATATTAAACGTCATTTATAACATTTGCTGACGTGAGGAAATGATTACTGACACATCTTATTTATTAACCTACAGGTTTTACATGGATACTACCTGTTTTCCATGAAGGCCCTTCCTCTATTTCAGGACCTCCTAACCTAAGATTTATATCAGGCATTTTTTTCTATAGCTTAAAATACTACTTCATAAAAACCTTCAAATTTTTATTATGGAAATATATATCAGCAATTCCACGTCCATCTCTAAACCATCTAGAAATTCATGAGGGGAGACCAGAAAAATTCAGAAATGTTGAGTCTATATATTATTTCAGAATACAAATAACAATTTTGAAAATCTAATATTGCTAGTTTGAAAATTAGGCAGTCAAAATTTGCCCCTTTCTTTTCCAGGGTCTCCGAAATATAATAGGCCACTTATTTTCAAATCGCTTTACTGAGGTATATGATTAACACGTAAAAAGCTGTACATGTTTAATGTATTCAATATGATGAGTTGAAAAATTAACTTACCTAAGATAATTCACGTAGTTGCAGATAATATATGCAGAAGTGAACATAAGAAACAACTGACTCTGTAATGGTCTTTTATCATAAGACACCAGGTGGTATTGACAACGTGCAAGCAACATTTTAATTTACGTTTTTGGTGCTGGGGATAGAACCCAGGTCCATTTGAATGCTATGCAAGTGCTCCGTTACTGAGCTACCCCTAGCTGTATAGTCTATCTTGTTTACCATTACATCATATGTCAACCTTGTACAAAGCAGGTACTTAAAACATACTCGCTGGATGAACGAAGAACTTTGTTGAGCCATCTAAACAAAGAAGTCCATATTTACATATAACCTCTAAAATTTTTTAAATAAAATAATGTATTGATTAAAGTTGTTTTGGAATGAATGTTCCCTGGAAGTGAACCTGTAGATTACTTGCTGTAAATACATTAATTTACTAGTGATATGAGCATATTCACCACTTATAACATTGTGGGGGGAATTATATAATAATTGAAATAATACTAATAGTAAATTTAGTGACTGACACAATTGTTTACTGGCTGTCTGCATTATTCTATCGTACTGCTCTGATGCTTTTCCTCCTGGATGGGGACTGAGTCTTCCTGAGGCCCAGGGCTCACTTTCAGTATGGCTGGCCCTCAAAGTCACCCTGACTGATCTCAAAGCTATGCTACTCGGTGAAAGGAAGTTCCTCTACTCCCTGATAAATCAACATGTTCAAACCACGATTCACTCAGAAACACTAAGTCTTCCCTGTAGGATTTTATGGAACTGAGAAATACTGAAGCTGTCCATTTAGCACCATTTTGGTAGAATGCATGCCCGGTATGAAGAGATGCCATAGGAATAGCATCTAGAACTATCAATAGTCTCTGGTGGTGGAGCTAGAAAGACTAGAGAACAACAATCATAAGCTCCTCACAAACTGATCATACCTTGAGCTGAAATAATCCTGCAGTATAATCAATTCCCACTAAAGAATTGGAGCTGTCATTTCAGCTCTTGGAAGCTCTGATTATAAAAGCATTTATATGAATATCAGTGATTTTCTTCCTCCCTTTGAGGGGAGAAGGGAGACAGCAAAAATAATAACTGGATTCTGAGAAGTGGGAATCTGGAGAAAAGGGGAAGAATTGTCACTATAGCCTTCCACCATACCTCTCCTCCCCCACCACCCCACCCCCGCCATGCTCACCAGCGGATTGGGCCAGGAAAGCCTCATCAGTTAGGCACCTGAAAGGCACCTGTCCTCAGCCCCTCCTCTGAGAGGAAAGGAAAGGCATGTGGGGAGTGAGCTTCACGTGTGCATTTATTCAACACACTTACTGAGCACCTATTATATCCAGACCAATGCTAGGCATTGAGTGTCTTTAGAAGAAAGAAATGATGTCATACAGGAAATATGACAATATGGTCAATAAATAGTTAAGAATGAATGCACATTTGATATTAGGACCCCTAACCTTGAGGAGGACATTCAAGTCAGCATCTGTACTGCAGGAAAATGTAACAAGAAAGCTGAGAGGGAGGAGCAGAGGAGCATCAGTCAGTGGATGATTAAGGCTGGTAGCAGGGTGGGAAGGTCTCTGAGGATGATTGACATTTAAGTATGAGCATGTGGTTTAGCTATGGCCTCTGCGAGGCTAACAAATATGACTCAATTGGAAGCTTAAATGCGCATGTTTCTACTTTTTCTCTTGAGTTTCTCAGATGGTCATGAGAATATGTCCAGGCTGGTCCAGGGAACAGGTGTGAGAAATGTGTGCAGACATGAGGAGGACCCAGTCATAGGGGGAACCAACCATTATTACCGTTATTAAATCCTATTTAATAATGTTTAATGCTCCCGAGCTGTCCAACAACACATATGAGCCACCCTGCTAATGGTAGACTTGTGAGCAGTAAAGAGATACTTACTGTTTTAAGCCATTGCCTGTCAGTATTACTTATTTCATGTTATTATGGCTGCAGGTAAATAATATAAACAGTAAGCAAAGATACTATGAAGGCTCGGAGAAGTGGCAGTATTGAAGAACAGTCTTAAAGTGTGACTGAGAACTACAAAGCAAACAGAAGATGAGTACTGCTATATAAATTCTAGATTTTTCTCATGAACTGCAAAGTAATTTTTTGCAGAGATACGAATTCATCTTTCTCTTACTTTGAAATAATCAGCTGATTATTTCCACTGATACCATGATATCTTAGGAGAAAATTTATTTCACTTGCTGATAACATAAGATTCCTGAATGAATATAGTTTGATGCAAGCCCTAATTAAATTTTGTTTGAAGTTGGAAAAGGTAATTTTAGAAACCTTAGAAGACAACTTCAGCACTTGACCCAGTGAGCTCTGAAAGGCCATATGTTTTGTGTGTCAACAATGATTATTAAAATACTTAATGCACTGCTGAGTTTCCAAATGCTGATCCCTTTCCCTGCCAACCAAGGAGGATGGTATCCTGTTGGGCATGTTGAATACAGTGAAATTCATTTACTATTTTGTGCTCCATGCCTGTTCTATAAAACACACTCCCAGCCTGCAGCCTGAGGACAAGACAACAAGGGCACAGCTGAGCCCGGGCTACCATCAAAAGTATAATTTCCTAGGCCTCCAGATGGACTTAAGTGAAAAATGTTTTGATTATTATTCCTCTCAATCCCAGATAAATTATATTCAATTACACAAACATCTCGAGGAGCTCTTGTGGTTTCAAGGCTCTTGAATGTTTTTTTCACTCAAATAAATGCACCCTTTGTTCATTTCTTCATTTTACTTCAGTTAACTCACCTTTCTCTTTTTATTCCCCAAGCTCTAAGAAATGACTGCACATATTCAACTCTCTTTAGTCTGGGTCTTGCCATCCCTAGGCCACAAAAATTCCATTTACCAGAGAAAGCAGTAATGTCTCAATTGCCAAAACTACAGGGTATTTCTCAGTACTTGTTCCTCCTAACCTGAAATTCTACCTCTCAACCCCGACTTGAACTATTAGGGCGAAGCCAAAATCTTCATCTTCTTACTTCAACTTGGCATCCCCATCCAGTGGGAAAAGTCTTCATATTACTCCGCAACCAAATAATCAGAGAGTTACTTCTACATTTGTTTTTTAAGTGTTTTATTTCCTTTTTGAACAAAATAAAGTGAAAGCAGTTCTCCTAGTTTTAGATCTTCTCTCAGGAGATATCTCTGATTCCTCCACTCATTCATTAGGCAAATATTTACTGAGTCTTTTGTCTGTGCTGGTAGCTGGTAGCACAATTGGAGGTAGTCTTTGCCCTCACAGATTAGATAGTCCAGCAGAGACTTTCATATTGGGGAAGGCATAACTGCAGATTGAATGAGGTACCCAGAAGAAAAGCTATATAGCCTCACCAAGAGTTGATCCAGAGGTTTTCCAAGTACTTGGTGCTCAACCAACATTTCAAGGACTGGGCAGGATTGAGGAAACATGCCTGAAAAGACTAATCCAACATGGGGAGGAGTGTGTGCAAAGGCTCTGGGAACAGAGGATAACAGGCGGAGAACTGACAGTAGGCTAGTGTAGGTAGCAGTTAGAACATGCAGGAAGATACTATTAGAAGAGCTAGGGTAGGAGTGCCAGATCACATCCTGAAGAAGGAACTTACTAATGTACTCAGGATTTTAGTTTTTGTCCTAGAAGCGGCAGAAAAACATTGCAGGTTTTTAAGTCAAGAAGAGATAGGTTCCTATTTTCAGCTGGGAAAAATAGGTTCCTATTTTCAGCAGTGTGGAGATAGACTGGAATAGAGAGGGAAAGGCAGATAAGGATAGATCTGGAGTCAAGGAGGAAGATGATGATAGCTGTACAAATCAGTGGTGACACCAGATATGGAGACTTGAGTGTTGATCTGAGAGATATTTAGGAACTAAAAAAGAATCTGTTGAGGGGGGAGGATATTGGGACAAAAACACAAGAGGAGGTCGTCAGTGTGTGAGAAGTAAAAACATGAGGGGGGTATCAATGTGTGAGAAGTAATCCATCCACTACCTGGCAAATGTAACTGTAATCCCTCTATACATTATTAGCCCAACAATAAAAAATAAAATGAAAAATTTTAAAAAGGCTTTGCACTATTCACAATAGCCAGGTGATGGAAACAATCCAGATGCCCTACTGCAGATGAATGGATACAGAAAATGAGGTATATATATATACAATGTAATTCTACCTAGCCAACAGACAAGATAAAATAATGGCATTTGCAGGGAAGTGGATGAATCTAGAGCGAATCATGTTGAGACAAGACCAAAGGAACAAAAGGCGCATGGTATCCTTAGTATGTGCTATTAGATCCAAACAGTACAAGAGAGAGGACTCAATATTTGCATACCCAATGCTATGGACATGGTATTGGAAATATAAACACAACTACATAGACATAAAAACCTATGACTCTACAGACAATGTTTTATTACATAGATTAATATGTATCTGTGATATACAAACCCTTAGCCTAATTTTGATTATGTTCTAAAAACTAAGTGCCAGTGATTGTATATAGATTCCCTTCTTGAATATTTGTTTGTTAAACATATCATCTGAAATATGATGCAAAAATCAATGTTAATTCTTTAATAAAAAATCAATGTTAATAAATTCTTTAATAAAAAATAAATAAGTAAATAAATAAGCAAAACTTCTAAAATAAAAAAGGCTTTTTAGATCAACCAAAATATTATAATTCCATATTGTCATTTTATGCAAATTTACCTCTGAAAAAGCCCATTAAATACAAAAATACAAGAGCCCATTAAAGATAAAAATATTTGTAATATCCTCTCTACCTGGGACATGCACATTTAAATAAACTATGTTGCTAGATGCTGAAAAATGAAAAAGAATCTATTGCAGGATTAAATGTTGGGGGTTAAAGAGGCTGACTCACTCCTACGTAGCTGACCAGCCCAACTCCAATGTTATTAGCTAAACCTCGCTTTCCACTAGCACATTCTACTTCACCAATCTTTGTGGACACCTCCGATCACAATAGAATTCTTGGCTTTCTTCCCCAACAGCTCTTAATATTCCTCTCTTGTTAACTTGATCTGTTTTTCCCTTTGTCCTTCTGAGGCAACATTTTCATTCTGGGAAAATGCTTGCATCATAAGACATATCAACTGCTTTTGCCTTTTCAGAAGTGGCCATGAAAAGAGGATCTTAGTTGGCCAATCTAAGTCTCTTAGAAAACAGAAGGTCAGATATCTGAATGTATTAAAAGAGGAGCTTTTTGTTTGGGACCAATGAGTCTTTTCAAAAATTAATATAATAGCCTACTGTTTTCATTTGTTCACTGATGTCAGGAGCATTTTTGTTACTGCATTATGCAAAACAGTTATACACAATTATGCACGGAACATGTGTGTGCCCTAGTATGGACTTGAGGAACCACTTTCTGTCTGACTTATGTTTGGAAAAATATTCCTTTTATCTTCCTCCTGAAAAATGTGGTTTAAAGTTTGCAATGAAATATATTACATCACTTTTGAAACTGCAACCCCTCTGTATATCACCTTTACAGTAAAATTAAATTAAAAAAATTAAAAATGGGGGGAGGCATGCTTTACTGTAGGCCACTTCCACTGACTAGCCCAGCATGTGGCATGAAACCCAAAGTGAGGCATTCACAATGCACCATGGTTGATGGCTCAGGGGAAGACACTGATCCAAGATCAGTGATCCATACTCGTCCTTAGGATGTCTGAACTTAAGAGAAAGAAGTCTTCATCCATCTCCTATGGCCTGTGAGTTTTTTGTTAAGAAAGGTCGTCTATAGGGGCCAGGAGTTTGGCCTAGTGGCAAAGTGCTTGCCTAGCATACACGAAGACCATGGTTTGACTCCTCTGTACCACATACATAGAAAAAGCCAGAAGTGGTAATGTTGTTCTAGTGGTAGAGTTCTAGCCTTAAGAAAGCCCAAGGATAGTGCTCAGTCCCTGAGTTCAAACCCCAGAACTGGCACACGCAAGAAAGGTGGTCTATATGAATAAAGGTAATATACACAGAAAAAGCACAGGAAATGTGTCTCAAGTTCTTGGAACTAGTTGCCCTTCCTATGGACACATGATGATTCTAATTAACTCCTTCCTTGGCCTCAGTAAATCACACAAACATGAACCCAACCTGAATTAATCTAGGTGGTAAATTTTGCCTTCTTATAAATTCCTGGGTGAGGCTCTAAGAATTCCTTTGGTAAGATTTCCTTTTTCAGTGATTCCAGCTTTTCTAAAATTTATTGTAAACCCTTTCCACATATCCGATATTCCCTATTATAGGGCATAACGTTTGCTGGGGATAAATCCCTGTTTTAGAGAAAAGGAAATAATGATCTATATTTATCTAGTATATAAAAATGACATTGTGACTTGGGTCCAACAATCCATGCTCTTTACACTCACCTACAAATAGAGGCTCATTGATTAACACTGACCAAGTGACTCAGTGTCCTAAGTAAGACCTGCACAAGATCCTTAGAAGCTGTTTCAGGATCTCCGTTCAACAATGCTAGCCATAGTTTAAATGAAGACTTAGCGAGATTTTTAAGTAAAACAGAATTCGAATCAGATCTCTTGCAAAGGGCCTGTAGGTAAGGCCTGTGCACACAATGTTCCCTCTGGTGCACTGTGGTCAGAGGATCTCTTGTTTTCTGGGGGAAAATATGCAGAGACGGTATCTGTGTATTGGGACCTGGGAGGTAAGGCTGTCACTGTTTTCCTTTTTCTTTCTTTCTTTCATTTTTTTTAAAAATCATGCTGTTATCACCATATCTTTCAATCTGCTCCACTGAGCTGCAATTTTAGGTGTATGACCATATGAGTTCTTGGAATATGTATTCCACCATGCTACTCTTCTCACAATTATGACCTGGAGCATTTCAATTGTTTCCCCAAATTCTTAAGGGATCAGCCAATTCCTAATTTGCTTTCTGGTACTGTAGATTAGGTTTGACTTTTCCAGAGTTTCATATAACTGATATTTGGAATTCAAGGAACTCACACCTGCTTGGCTTGCTTGTTTGTTTGTCTGATGATCTACCATGTTTCCAAACTGGGTTTTTTGCTGGTTAACTGGAGACACGGTTGGGTGGACTTTTTGTTTTGTTTAGGCTGGCTTCAAACTATTATCTCTCCAGTTTCAGTCTCCTAAGTAGCTGGCATTACAAGTGTAAGCCATGGGTGCCTGGCTAGTAATGTGACTATTTAAAATATGTGAGCAGAACAAAATTGATGGGTATAGTGTCACCTATATATTCATTTCTATTCTTTCCAGTTTGGAGTTATTCTAAATAAATGAAACAAACGTCTGAGCACTAGTCTTCACAAGGACATGCCTTTTACTTCTGATAGGTAGATAGGAATAGACTGCTGAATCTGATAGTAAGTGTATGTTTAACTTTATAAGAAACTGCCAAACAATTTTCCAAAATAACGAACACTTTACGTCACCACCAATAAAGAATGCAAGTTCCAATAGTCCCACATTCTCATTACCACTGGTATTTTCCATTTGTAAATTCTAGCCATTCTAGTTGATATGCAGTCACAGCTATTGTGACTCTAACTTGCATTTCTCTAATGACTAAAAATGTCAAACTTCTTTTTATGTCTTCTTTGCCTCTTACATAACTTTAGTAATGTGTCTATTCAAATCTTTTGCCTATTTTTGTTAGCTTTGTCTTCTTATTGCTGAATTATAAGAGCTCTTTGTATGTGCTGAATGTGAACCATTTGGAAAGACATACATTTGGAAATATTTTCTTCAGGGCTGAAACTGGCCTTTCGTTTTACTTAATAGTGTCCTTTGAAAAGAAAAGGGTTCTAATTTTGATGGAGTCCAGTTTACCCAGCTTTTCTTTTATGGTTTAAGCTCTTTATGTCTTAACAAACTTTCCTCTAACTCAAGGAAAAGATGTTTTCCTTTATTTTTTTTCTAGAAACAATGTGTTTAGCTATTATATTTAAATCTGTAATCATTTCAAGCTCATCTTGCATATGGAATATATTTTATACATGGTGCAGATTCACTTTGCTTTACCCCCTGTGGATATTCAGTGGTTACAGCACATTTGTTTAAAAATGATTTAATCACCCATTTTATTACCTTGGCATTTATAGCAAAAATCAGTAAGTCCTGCAGATGTGAGTTTACTTCTAGATTTTTCTATTTTATTACTGTATTTTGTTGTTCATGTCTACCATTCTACTAATACCACACAACTATTTCCACCTTCAATAATTTGATATCAAGAATGTTAAGTCCTATTGGTTTTTTTTGGCAGTCCTGGGGCTTGAACTCAGAGCCTGAGCACTGTCCTTGAACTTTCCTTGGGCTATCTCAAGGCTAGCACTCTACCACTTGAGTCACAGCACCACTTCCAGCTTTTTCTATGTATGTGGTATCATGGCATCCAACCCGGGTCTTCGTGCATGCTAGGCAAGCACTGTACCATTAGACCAATCTCCTGGCCCTCATTTTGTTCTTTTTGAGGTCAGTGTGTGCCTCAGAATGGCAAGCCATGTGTTCTATTACTGAGGGATATCCTGATCAAGTTCTTTCTGTTTCTGTGTGTACAGGTCCTGGGTCTTCAATTCAGGGCCTGAGTGATATCTCTGAGCTTTTCTGCTTAAGGTTAGCAGTCCACTATGTGAGCCACAGCTCCATTTCCAGCTGGTGGTTAATTGGAGATAAGAGTCTCCTGGACTCTCCTGCTGTGGCTGGCTTCAAATTTTGATCTTCAGATATCAGCTTTAGCTAGCATTACAGGCATGAGCTACCAGCACTGGGCTCCTGATTTGATCTAATCCCTTATACAAAATGTTATAGTGAGCTTGTCAATTGCAATAAGATCCTCAAGACATTAGGATCAACTTTCTCCCACTTTCTCTCAACAACTCCTTTCTCCCGCAAGATTTTTTTTTATTGACTTTAATACACAGATCTTACTTTGTTAAATTTATTGCTTGAGGATCTCATATTTTTGATGTTGTTGTAATTTCTTAAAATTTTAATTGCCAATTATTTAGAAATTCAGAAAATATAATTTAGAAATATAATTTCTAAATTTTGTAATATTATCTTTCATCTTATGATAGTTAAATTGAATTATTAGTTTTAAAATCTCTGCATTTTGTTGTTTATTTTGGAGATGGAGTGCAAAGAATTCTTCTACCCTAGTACTTTCAAGGTCCTCCCTTGGGAAATGGGGTTAGGATTTGGTAGCTGGTGCTTAAAGAAAAATCCTTGACTGCATCCTCGCCCTAGTATTGTACAGCGGCAGCTGTCACTCAATGGGACAGAGACAAAAAAAAAAAATTCTTCTACCCAGGTTGGTATCACATTTTGAACAGATTTCAACTGCTTGAGTAGCTAGAATTACAGGTGTGAGCCACTACTAGTACCTACCTCTACTTGGTAGTATTTTAACAAGTGCAGAGCAGTACAATCTAGTCATTTAAAGTGTAAACATTCAACAGCTTTCAGTCCTGGGGCTTGTACTCAGGGCCTGAGCACTGTCCTTCCTCTACCACTTGAGCACCATTTCCAATTTTTTCGATGTATGTGGTACCAAGGAATTGAACTCAGGGCTTTGTGCATGCTAGCCAAGCACTCTACCACTAAGCTACACTATCATAATACTAGGCAAAATAAAACATAATTCAGAATGAAGAATATTACCAGAAACAAAGAGGAATAATTAATAATAACTATAATAACATTGTTTTATGGAAAGGTTTTTACCAAATTTTGTCTACAACTAACAGTATCAGAATACATGAAGCAAGGACTACTAGGAAAAATAGATATATCTGTAATAATAGTTGGTGATTTCAACACTCTTTGTTCAATAGTTGCTTGATAAAGTAGACAAATCAACAAGGCTATTGAAGACTGTTGGCTACCTTGATCTATTTTTCACAATGCTCCATTCAGTGACAGAATATACTTTTTTCAAGGGCACACAAAATATTCAATGCTTAACTCCAAAAAGCAGGCCTAAGTAAATTATTTTTTTTTGTAGTGGTGAGGATCAAACCCAAGGCCTATGAACTGTACTACCAGTACTCTAAATTTTCAAAAGTTGAAAGTATGCAAAGTATTTTCTAGCTAACAATAAAATGTGTACCCTATAAATCAATTACAAATATATGTCTGGCAGATATCCTAAATTTGGAAATTAAAAAATGTCTACACAAATAACACATAGGTCAAGAAAAGACATCACAAGGGAAATTAAAGTCTATTTTAAAGTGAATGTAGGGAAAACTCAATATATCATAGTTAATGGAATACAGCCAAAGTACTATTTGGAGGCAAATTTATACCACTAAATAATACTATTAGAAGACAAGGATCTTAAATCAATAAATGTTTATCTTAGGAGGTTAGGAAAATAGCAAATTAAACCCGAGCTAGTAGAAGGAAGGCAATAATTCAGAGCAGAACAAATAAAATTGTAAACAGAAAACAATAGAGAAATTAATCACTGGTCCTCTGAAAAAAATGTAATTGATACTATCTAATTCAACTGATCAGCAGCAAAAGAGAGAAGATATAAATTACTAATATCAAGATAAAAAAGTACTATGGACACCACAAACATATAACTTTATTAAAAGGAAAATATTATGAACAACTTCAAGCTGACAAAATTGATAATTTAGATGAAATAGATAAATCCTGAACTATACAAACTACAAAACTTACTCAATAGAAACAAGGAACATGACAGCCATACACCTATTACCATACCTGATCTATAATTTAAAACTTTCCAAAAAGGAAATTCTGGTCCCATATGAGGAAATGTACTAATAACCAGTGGAAAAATGTAATACCAATTCCTCACTAACTCTTAAGGAAGTAGATGAGGAGTGAACACTTCCCTATTCATTGGAGGAGGCCAGCCTTATCGTCATAGTAAGTGTAGAAAGTATTTCAGAAAAACACATTCTAATACATCGAAAAGTTTGTGATTTCTAAACTTGTCCAAATTAAAGTGCAATGAAACTCCTTGTGCAAGTATTATATACTAATAAAGTTTGTGACTCCAGCTTTTTGTTTTAAAATACAAATAATTATTCACTAATTGTATCTATTTTGTAGAACAAAAGATCTACTTTCAAATTCAAATTGAAATAAATAGTTAAAATTATTCTTGACAACATAATTTGTATTACAGCGTGAAGATACCTCTCAGATTTAGTCAGCAATCACATTCCTAACGTTAATGTTTACTCAGCTGGTGAATTGTTTTTCTTATTTTCTGTTTTTAACTTAAGAAATCAATTCTTTATCAGAAATTTAACTGACTAGATTCACTTCCTCTTTTGGGTCACTAATGGAAGTATCAACATAGGTCACAAGACAAGAGCCCAGGGCATGACTTTAGCAATGTCTTTCTCATCTTTAAAGCATATATAGGCCTGGTGCCAGTGGCTTACTCCTGTCATTCTAGCTACTCAGGAGGCTAAGATCTGAGGATTGTGATTCAAGGCCAGCCTGGGGAATGAAAGTCCCTGGGACTCTTATCTCCAATGAACCACCAGAAAACTGGCAGTTGGTGCTGTGTCTCAAATGGTAGACTGCTAGCCTTGAGCTCTTCAGCTCAGGGACAGCACGGAAGCCCAGAATTCAAGCCCCATGACCAACCAAAATAAAAAAAAAATTTAAAAAGCACATATATCAGCTGATGGCCAAAGTGTACAAAATTGTACTTTTACCCCATTTATATTATTATATTATATTGTGGGTTTAAAACTATATAATCATATCCTTTGTTTGATATTATTTCATAATTTATTCTTGAGAAAGCCTGCAGAATTTGTCTCTTGGGTATGCAAGCTGTATTTCACATTGCTGTACACTTTTATTATACTTATTAATGACCAGTCACTGTAAGCAACTATAACTCATATACACAAATCGCCCAACAAAGTAATATGCAAACTGATTGGCAGGATGAGTGGTGAGCAGTGTTTATTCAGTTTAGTGCTCTGTACAGAACGAATGGGGCTTTTTCCTTGATGAGATTCAGGCTGCTGCCCTTGATTTGCAAAGTGGAGCTGAAGTGGGTGCTCGGCAGCAGCTGGAATGAGTGGGTTACATGAACAGTTCTAAGTGTTCCCCAGTCATCACAGGCAAACTTGGGCACAGAACTCTGAGCACATATCCTTCATCAACTTCCCTGGCCCACTTATCTGCCTTCTTCTGCATTTTTTTCCCTCCCTCCCTCCTTCCCTCCCTCCCTTCTCCCTCCTTCCTTCTCTTCTTCCCTCCCTCCCTTCCCTCTCCAACAAAACTAAACTACATGCAACTTCCAAACTCCTAAAGGGGAGTTCACTCCCTACATTTTCATGGCTTTTGATGTCACATTTTTGTTCTTCATTGGCCCTTCGATATCAATTTATACTCCCACTGCACCTCATTATAAACCTTCACTTCCTTTTCACCTTGTTCAGTCACTGCTTTCAGTAAAAGAACCACACCTTGATTTTGTTGCTCCTGTACTGACAGGAGGTACTAAAAATGCAAATCAAATAGTTTTAACTTGATACACAGTAATACTCACCATCCTGAGCTTTGGGTCTAAAGCATTTATTTCTCTAGTCTGATAAATGACATTCTGTTATTTGGTGTGGGAGATTTTTTTTTTTTTTTTTTTGGTGCCAGTCCTGGGCTTGAGCTCAGGGCCTGAGCACTGTCCTTGGACTTTCTGAAGGCTAGAGCTCTACCACTTGAGTCTCAGCACCACTTCCGGCTTTTTTCTAAGTATGTGGTACCGAGGAATCGAACCCGGGTCTTCGTGCATGCTAGGCAAGCACTCTACCACTAGGCCAAACTCCCGGCATGGGAGATTTTTTTTTTTTAAACAAATGACTGCCACAGTAATTGTATATTGAGAAGGAAGCTAGCTCCATGGCTTCAATTTCCCACTAATTTAAATCTGTGAAGCATTTTTTGTGATGAAGATCTGATATACTGCTGTAGTCTTTCTTTGCTCCTTCCTGTGGGGAATTACTAGGTACGTTTGCTCTAGATCTGCTATTCTATAACAGTCAAAATAAAAACAAAAAAATATTAGCCAGATGTAGCCAGAAGATTTTTTTTTGTCCGTTGTGGGGCTTGAACTCTGGGCCTGGCGCTGTCCCTGAGCTCTGCAGCTCAAGGCTACTTCCCTACCCCTTGAACCACAGTGCCACTTCCAGTTTTCTATTGATTAACTGGAAATAAGGGTCTCCGGTCCTTATGTGCCTGGGATGGGTTTGAACCTCGATTCTCAGATCTCAGCCTCCTGAGTAGCTAGGATTACGGGTGTGAGCCACTGCCTCCCAGCTCCAGAAGACCTTTTCTACACATGTGCCAGCATGCTCTTTTCCTTCCAGATCCACTGGGATGGCTACAGCCAGGGAACAATGGAAGATAGGCTTTAAAGACCGAGACTCTAAATGACTTCCTGGAGGAAAGCCACCTCACCAAAATGAATACCAGTGCAGGGCTATGCACAAAAGTAAAAATTTCTATTGGATTAAACCATGGAATGTGGTTCTTTGTACCATAACTTAGCCAATTATTCTATCAATGTAAATGACTTATGCTTCAAGATACAAACAATACCACAGAAAACTGGCAACTATTCAAAGATTTATTTCCAGTATCAATCTAATCATCAGCAAGAATGCTAACAACAATACCAAGTGTTTCTGAAGTACTGAAGAAATTTTCTCAATTTATTTTAATGCCATTGAATTTTACAAAGTTATATGACTATTGGGATGGACGTGGCTGGATGAAACTGAAAAACCTTAAAACTGCCAGAAATTTCTTTAGTGTTTTCTTTTACTGCAATCATTAGAATTGAGAAGGCCTCCTTGATTCTCTAGTGAACTTTTGTTGTTCTTAGTGTTATTTCAGTCTCTCAAACTGGTTTCCACATGCTAAGTGTTGGACAGTGGTTTTTCATTTCTTACATTTTTCCAAGGAAAAGACCTCCTGATGTTTAAAGACCAGAAAACACATATATTTGAAATGATGAAGCAAATAAAAACATTGGAGATGTTTGTTGTTTGTAGACAACAAAAACAACTCCGGTTACACATCTTTTTCTTTTCAAAGTCCTTTGAATAATCATGCTTCTAACACTCTTTTTACTCTGTGACATCTTTTATGCCTATTTGAAGACTTTATACCTTCCTTATAGCTCCTTATACTCATCTTTTTTACTGCTTTATTTATGCATTTTTCTATAAATACACACACTACCACATTCAAGCTTTAAATATGTTTTATTCACATACCAGCCATCCCCAAAATATATCACTCCCATCATTTTCAGTAAGAATCTCCTTAAAAACAAACATATCTTTGCTCCTGTCACCTGAGTTTGCTTGAATTTGAATGTCATCTAAGTGAAATCATATAGTATATACTTCATGATATCTAATTTCTTTCACTCAACATCATGCCTATAATATTCATCTATAGTATGGCAAGGTGATAATCTTTTAAACTGTTGTTTAGCACCCTATCAAATGAACTAATTCATCCATTTGACTATTTATGGACACTGTTTATTTCTACTTGGGGTAATTATTTGTAATGCTGCTGTGAGTATTATAAATGTTACATGGACATTCATACTTAGGTATATGCTCAATAATATTACATTAGTAGGTGATGTTAAACAGTTTTCTGAAGCAGTTCTACTAGTTTACACTCCTACCATCAATGTATGATAATTCTAGTTGCTCCATGCCCTTATTAACCCTGTTATTGCTAGCGCTTTTAATTCTAACCATTAGTGAATTTTAATTACCACTCTCTTGATGACTGAGACAAAATACTTTTTTTTTTTTTTGCCAGTCCTGGGATTGAGCTCAGGGCCTGAGCACTGTCCTTGGACTTTCTGAAGGCTAGAGATCTACCACTTGAGTCTCAGCACCACTTCCGGCTTTTTTCTAAGTATGTGGTACCGAGGAATCGAACCCGGGTCCTCGTGCATGCTAGGCAAGCACTCTACCACTAGGCCAAACTCTCGGCCCCATCGACAAAATACTTTTAAATATTCACTTTGATAATTTCAGGATCTTCTTGTCAAGTGCTCTTTGCATATTCTCTGATTAAATAGTCAGCAATTCCTTATTTCCCCTGATTTGTGGAACTTGAGATTTTCTGGATACAAGTTCATTGTTGGATAAACATGTCAAAGATATCCTCATCCTATCTTCAGTCTTTGCACTTACTTCTCAGTGTCTTTTTTTTTTTTTTTTGCCAGCCCTGGGGCTTAAACTCAGGACCTGAACACTGCCCTTTTTTGCTCAAGGCTAATGCTCTGCCATTTGAGTTACAGTATCACTTCTGGCTTTTTCTCTGTGTGTATGGTACCGAACCCAGGGCTTCTTGCATGAGAGGCAAGCACTCTACCACTGGGCTACACTCCCAGCCCTCAGTGTCTTTTTTGTTTCCTTATATTTTTATCATAATTAATAGAAGGGTTACTTTATATTCACCAGATAGAAGGTGCATTGCTTCACAAACATTGATACCCTTTCTCATGTCTTGGTCCCCATTTCCCTCCCCCGCATTGATACCCTTTCTTATGTCTTGGTCCCCATTTCCCTCCCCCACCCCACCCCTCATCTTGTTTTCCCCCCTTCCCTATCCTATTTCAAATAACCAAATACACGCATATCCAATATATCAGATAACAAGGTAAAATACCGTAACAATATGAGATAATCAAAGGACAGCAAAAGAGATGAGAGATAAAGTACATTAAGGACAACAATCACTCATTATATGGCTTCTGTTTCTATATCCTGTAGGTCCTTTCATTTAGCATCATTCTATATGGCCTTATGTGTCTAGATTTTGTTCTATTGTAAATCTCTGCTAGGAGAGCCCAAGATTTATACTGATTGTGACCAATGAGGGAAACCATTGAGCCTATGTTCCTTTGAGTCTGGCTTACTTCACTTAATATGATTTTTTCTAAGTCTTTCCATTTCCTTACAAATGGGACGATGTCATTCTTTCTGACAGCAGCATAGAATTCCGTTGTGTATAAATACCACGTCTTGTTGATCTACTCATCAACTGAGGGGCATCTGGGTTGGTTCCATGTCTTTGTTATGGTAAATAGTGCTGCAATGAACATCGCTGTGCTAGTGGATTTAGTATGTCCTTATTTCTGGATGATTGGGTAAATGCCAAGTAGTGGAATTGCTGTGTCATAGGGGAGCTCTATGTTACGTATTTTGAGGAACTGCCATACTGCTTTCCATGGTGGTTGAACGAGTTTGCACTCCCACCAACAAACCCCTGGCCACATCTCCGCCAGCATTTGTTATTATTAGATTTCTTGGTCATGGCCATTCTAATTGGAGTGAGGTGGAATCTTAAGAGTGGTTTCGATTTGCATTTCTTTTATGGCCAGAGATGTTGAGCATTTCTTCATATGTCTATAGGCCATTCTTATTTCTTCTTCAGAGAAGACTCTTTAAATCTTTGGCAGGCCTGGGGCTTGAACTCAGGGCCTGGGCACTGTCCTTGGGCTTTTTCTCAAGGCTAGGCCATAGAACCAATTCTGGCTTTTTTTTCTGTGCATAAGGTACCAAGGAATCAAACCCAGGTCTTCATGCATGCTAGGTGAGTGCACTGTACCACTAGGCTATTCTTCCATCCCTCAGTGTCTTTTAATGAGTAGTTTTTCTTAATTTTCATAAAGGATAATATGCTTTCTCAACGTTAGAGCTCTACCACTTGAGCCTCAGCACCACTTCCAGCATTTTTCTATGTATGTGGTACCAAGGAATTGAACCTGGGTCTTCATGCATGCTAGGCAAGCACTCTACCACTAGGCCAAATTCCCAGCTAGTCACCTGTTTTCTTAAAGTATTTGTTTTGTCTTTGGACTTAAAAGTCTATTATATATATATATATATGTATATATATATATATATTTGGGTGGGGTCATGGGGCTTGAATTCGGCCTGGGTGCTGTCCCTGAGCTCTTCAGCTCAAGGCTACCACCCTACCCCTGGGCCTCAGCATTATCCCTGAGCTCTTCAGCTCAAAGCTACCTCTCTACCTCTTGAGCCAAGCCTCACTTCCCGTTTTTTAGAGGTTAATTGGGGATAAGAGTCTCAGGTTCTTTTGTGCCTGGGTTGACTTTGAACCTTCATCCTCAGATCTCAGCCTTCTGAATAGCTAGGATTACAGGGGTGAGCCACCTTGCCCAGCTCAAACATCTATAACCTTTCAACTGATAGTTGTATATATGATAAAACAATGGCCAAGTGCATTGTTCTTTGTACAGACATACAGATAATTCATTGCTGTTTCATTTCTTCTAATGATTTACATTAATGTTAATGAAGTAAACCAGGTGACTTCCTAAGTGTGAGTCTATTTATGGATTATCTAGTCTTTTCTATTGGTCTGCTGGATTTCCTTTAGCCAATATCACATTGCCTCAATTACATTAGATGGGAGACATGTAAATCTTCCATCTTTTCCAGTTTTGTTTTTATAAGATTACTATGGCTCTTCCATATCCCACTGCTACATACTTTTTTAAAAAAAAATCTTGAGAATTTTCTATTAAGATTTTGATTGTTATTGCATTTACCTATCAAATAATTTGAAAGATACTGATAGCAAGATGTAGTCTTCTAAGTCATATACATAGTACATTCTATCTCATAAGTTGAATTTTTCTAAGCCATGTTTCAATATTTTACTATGCATGTCATTTCTTTTGCTAGATGTATTCTTAGGTGTGGCCAAGAATATAAACCAGTGCTTAATGAACAACTTTGAGACTCTAATAAGATTTACATCTAAATATTAATGTCACCTACCTCATACTACTCAGTATTAACATATTTACAGAATTCTGTAGGTCTATTTTTTGTAGTTATTAGAGTTTGAACTCAGGGTCTCATGCTTTGGCTCACATATTTGGTGTGCTACAATTAAAGTCATGTCTCCAGCCCTGATTTTGCTAGTTATTTTGAGAAGTTGAATCTTGGCACACTTGCCTTGGGTAGCTTTAAACTGTGATCCTCTGGATGTAAGCCTCCCAAGTGGCTACGATTATAGGTGTGAACCAGCTGTATGTATTCACTTTTGAAGAACAGTTATTTTTAAAAAGTAACCACAGTTACCCTAAGATGGTTGATATAAATGAATATCTTGATGCTCATTGCAGCATTATTTACCATAGCTAAGATATGGAACCAACCAAGATGCCCCTCAGTAGATGACTGAATCAAGAAGATGTAGTACTTACACACTTACACACTTATACTTATGTTGCCATCAAAAAGAATGACATTGCACCATTTGTAAGGAAACGGAAAGACTTGCAAAAAATCATATTAAGTGAAGTAATCCAAACTCAAAGAAAGGAGCATAGGCTCCATGGTTTCCCTCATTTGTAATAATTAATACACATGTAGGATTCTCCTAATAGAGGATCAAACAGCTCTAAAGCTATGAACATACGGTCATACAGGATGAGACTAAACAAAATGAAATCTAGGATATTGAAACAAGTGGTTTACCTTTGTGCTTGTTGTTCTGAATGTACTTTATGTAGTTATTTCTTTTCTCTTTTTTCCTACTTATGGTTACTCTCATGCGGTTACTATATCTGACTTTGTTACCTGGTATATTGTATATAAATTTTTTTATTTGAAATAGGGGAGGAAGGGAGGAAATACAAGCTGATTGGGAGGAGGTGGAGGGAGGGAAAGGGGGACAAAAACATGATAAGGGGTATTAAGGTCCGAGAAATAATGCATCCATTACCTGAGAATGTGACTGTAATCCCTTTATACATTATCGCAACAATAAAATACAATAAAAATGACTATCTCCCCATAGGGAGATCATATCCTCTGGTGGCATATCCCCTAATTTTTGCTTTTATCACTGAATGTTTTTAGGGTCCAGTTTCCAAGTGGAAAAAAGAACAGGCACTTGTAATGGCATTTCCCCAGTTTTCCATAGTACAATCATGAAAATACTGGAACCTTTAACCATACGTTTTTCTCTCTCTCTTTCTTTTTCTTTCTTTCTTTCTTTCTTTCTTTCTTTCTTTCTTTCTTTCTGTCCTTTTTTTTTTTGCCAGTCATGGGGCTTGAACTCAGGGCCTGAGCACTGTCCTTGGGCTTTTCTTAAGGCCACTTGAGCCACAGAACCACTTCCAGCTTTTTCTATGTATGTGGTACCAAGGAATCGAAACTGGGTCTTGGTGCATGCTAGGCAAGCACTCTACCAATAGGCCAAATTCCTGTTCCGCCCCCCCTCCCGCCCTTTTTCTAAAGACAGGGCATTAAAACTGATCTCAAACTCATCATCCTTCTCCTTCAGCCTCCTAAAATACTGACAGGGGCCATTATGTCCATACATTCTCTACAACTTCACTCAATACAGCAGCATAATAAAGAAGAGACAGACTTAAGAAGCTGTAACTAAACACACTGATTTTAAAATTCAGTTAGATTTACTTTTTATATCTGCATCTTCAAAGTGCTGGGGGTAAAACAAAGCTTAGCAATGGTCAAGTAGATACAGATACCTAAACTTATGTGTGTTTCTAGAGGGAAGGATTCTACCTTAACTGTTAAATATCACTTTGCAGACTCTTTCTCTCAAATATTGGTACCCTTAAAGGCAGTTTTTAACCTCATCTACAGACATAGTCTTATCTCCAAAATTGAATAACATATCCATATCAGAACAGACTCCAATAGGAGATATGAAAGTGACAGTTTCTGCAGAGAGGGTAGTTTTGATAGAACATCACACATTCAGCCAACAAACAGGCATCAACTTCTTCACTGTGGTATCGTAGGAAGAGAAGGCAACCTGAGGTTAAAAAGCCTGTGTTCTGTGCCTGGATCTGACACTTTTTAGCCTTGTAACCCTGGGACAATTATTTAGCCTCTCTGATTTTTGTTATTAGAACTTGAGAAATTAAGATAAATAAGAGAGTATATTTGAGAACATCTTTAATGCCATAATGCTTCATGCAATTATTTGGAATTATGTGCAAGATTCTGTATTTAACATCATGGAGGTCAGTGATTCATCTCTGTATCAGTAGCTGTGAGAGTAAAATAACTCAGGCATGATCTTTATTCTCAAGAACATTTTAAATTTATAGGAGGATGAGATATAGGTACATACAAAAATGTATTAACAGTATAGAATTTACATAAACATATGATATATGATTTACTAACAAAGTTGTGTTTATTAAGATGTTCTCATTGAGAAAAAAGAGTTTATTTGCTAGCATCTTCTGTACATAGAAATCAATGAGCTTTTAACTTCCACAATCAAGGTCATGATCACTGAGCCTCCTGACTGGAAATGTGGTACCCAGTCCAACAGGAAAGTCCTCAAGTGCACTTTGAATGCTTGCATTTCCTAAGAGTAATGTATATCTTGTTCTGTCCCTGCAAAATAATGGGGGGGGCGCTTAAGCTATAGACGTGTATTACTCTAGTCTGGAAGGACTAGAAAAGGGCAAGCACACCACCTTCTGCTGCAGCTGTATTTTTTCTTTTATCAGAGAGATGCAATGTGCTCAGCATAGAAAGGGTTCCACTCTCTACTCACAGCAACAGTTGAATTCATGACAGGTCATTTTGTTAAGAAATGAAACAGCCCCAGATAGGAGGGTGGAGGGAGTGGATTTGTTTTAACCGTATTCCTTAGGGAACATGTCACAATTAAAAATCACAAGATAGCCTTTTCTCTTCCCAGGACACTTAGAAATAATCCCTTTAAAATACATTTAGGATTAGAGAAAGAATTCATACTTGAAATAATGTCTAATGACCTATTGTGGATTAAAATCCATTGTGTGTTAAATATATATCCAGCAGTACAGAATGGGGAAATGTGTAAAGTATATTTCACACTATTTTGGGCTAAATGAATCTAGAGTGAATCATGTTGAGTGAGACAACTCAAGACCAAAGGAACAAAAGGCGCCTGGTATCCTTAATATGTGGCTAGTAGATCTAAACAGTACAAGAGCGAGGACTCAAAAGTTGCATACCCAATGCTATGGACATGGTACTGGAAATATAAACACAACTACCTAGACACAAAAACTTATGACTCTATAGACATAATGTTTTATTACATAGATTAATATGTATCTATGACATACAAACCCTCAGCCTAATTATGATTATGTTCTAAAATCTAAGTGCCAGTGATTGTATATAGAGATTCCCTTCTTGAATACTTGTTCGTTAAACACGTCATTTGAAATATGATGTAAAAATCAACGTTAATAAATTCTTTAATAAAAAATATATTTTTTAAGATTTGATAGAAAAGGAAACGAGATAATGGAAAAGATTTCTAATCAAAATTTAATCCAAAGAATCTTAACCAATGAAAAAGTCAGTTCAATTCAGACTTAAATAATAGTATGAGAGGCAAGAATATCTATGCAATTATTTGAGTCTCAATTTTAAATGACTTTTAGCTTTTATATTTAGCTGAATTTATATTAAGTGAATATAGGATTGTGACTACTATATAAAGTGTAGAATAGATTTGCAAACTGTTTAATCAATAGTTTTAATGTATCCACCTTCCTACCCATCCATCCTTCCATCTCTCCATCTATCCAAACACCCACCTACCTACCTATTCATCTATTTTTCATTGATGAATGAGTGTTCTTCCTGTACTATCAACCTCTGGGACCCCTGGGAGCTTGATAGAAATATAATTTCTTAGATCTGATTAATTAAGAGCTACGACTGGTTTCTCAATGTTTTTAAAAACTCTGATGATTCTACTTAATGCTATAGTTTGAGAATCAGCCACCTAGAGGAAAAAGGTTAACACTAATGAACTAATAAACAAACACATTTCCATTTCTTTCTAGGAAATTAAACCCTTTTAATTCTTACCTACCTTCTTCATAATGGTTATTAAATATTCCACAATATATTAAGTTTAGATGTTATGATATATGCATACACTTTCAGACTGTTTGTACCCACTGTCACCAATACACATAAATGGAGGGAGGAAGGGAGCTATGAAACAGTCAAGAGCTGTATGTATGTACACACACACACACACACACACACACACACACACACACACACACACACACACACTGGTCTCAGCTTGAAGGAAATTGTTTGAGCTTTCCAACAGTTTTGTCTAAACTGTTAAAAAAAAAACTATGAACAGAGTTCAAATACAGGAGTGTTTTGAAGAGACTTTCTGAAGTGTACTTTAAACCACAGTAGTTTTTACCTTTCTCAAAACTGAGTTACAAGAACACTTTTGTTTTACAGTGCATCCCTTCCTAGGAAGTCTCATTAAAACACTTTTCCTAGGGGTGATTTTTTTTGAATGCTGCATTGGGGAAGGGAAGGAAATAATAGTCTTAACATTTCATAAAGGATACCAGAAACATTGCTGGATATAATTTAAGATTAGTGTTTTTTCTTTCATAGAAAGAACATATATACTGGGAACAGTAGGCGACTTTAAGAAAAGAAATTTGGGCACAAATGCTCATAATTGCTGACTCTGTAATTAGGGAAAAATCATTTGATTCTAGTCTTAATTTCCAGGTTGGTAAACAGAACCACGGGATCTTTCAAGGCTATTGTCAGGATTAAGCAATGTAATATAATTATGTTACTTATTAATATAATATGCGATATATTATAATATGTTTACATATTGATGGCATCTGTAGTGTTAAACATCATATACATAGGGTTTTGTTCATGGGAAACAATAAGACATGTAAGACAATGCTACAGAAAATACTTGGCTGAATCACACTCAGTCTGGAAGAAGAGCTAAAGTAGTGTATAAGTAATCAAAACACAAAGAACAACAGACATTGAAGACTGGTTTCTCAGATCATTGAGAAGGGTAGATAACTAAATCAGGAATCAGTGTGAGTAAGCCAGAGAGGCACTTTCTTCTCAGATCACCTATATCTGCTTCAAATGTCACTCTCTGAAGTCTTCCTTTCTAGAGTTGTATTTCACTTGTTACGTTTTTCAGTATAACAGTGTGTTCATGAGTACAAGGTATCTTAACCAATGTTACCTCTTCCATCAATCCTCAGAGCAGCTTTTGTAACCTCAGTGCTTATTTCAACAGCAGCGTTTATGTTATAAGCATTTGGCTTAGACATGCCTCCTCCCCTTACCCCCAAAGTTGAGCTCCTTCTGAGTTGGAATTCTTTGACTGCATCCCCAACAGTAGACTCAAGAACCTGCCATAATGCAGAGGCACTGAGTAAAATACCTATGGATGTATGAACGTATGAGGCTAAGGAGCCTTGATCACTTGGAGTCATATTAGAAGAAGGCTTATAACTAATTTTCACCAATCCTATTGTTTGACAGATGATGTAATTTAAATCCAGGGTGATTAATGGATTTGCAAACTGAGGTCTTAAATTGAGTTTAGAACTAGAGCTGGAGGCTGAACCCAGAACCCAGAACAATCTCACACATCCTTTCTTCTTCACCTGTTAGGAGTGACAGCTTCCACTGACATGCTAATGCTTGCCTGCTGGCTGTTGGGAATGTAGAATACATTTTCCCATGGAGACAGGTTTTTCCTCCTTTTTTTTTTCTTTTTTCTTTCTTTCTTTTTTTTTTTTTGGCGGTTCGGTTCCCAGGCAAGGCCACAAAAGCTTATTTAGCCCATAGCTGAGCTCAACTATAAAACCAGCAGTAGCTCTGAGGCCTCACTAAACCCACAGTTCTAGGGGCAGGTGGGCAGCTGGCTCTGCAGGGTGGTGAGCAGAGCTCCCTTGAACAGACCAGGAGAGCTAGCCACGGGGGCTGGGCAAAGGGGGAGTGTTGGGCAGGGGGCCCAGGGTAGCAGCTGCAGGAGGCTCCAGCAGCCTCTGAATGCCTTGGTGGTTCTTAAGTGGATTGTTTGTAAGTTGGGAACTGTCTGTACTTAGAAAGGCAGTTTTGAAGAGGTAGGGGATCCTATTTCACTGGAAGGCCCATAGTAATGAGGGTTCTTTATTCGTAATGAAGTAGGCACTAATTGGAGGGACAGGCTCAGGAAGCCTGCTGGAATTTTGTACTCCTGGACCAGAACGGAGTAATATTATGCAGTAACCTGGCAACCCCTTACTTTCACATAAAATTCATCGAAAAATTGCCCATGAAGTGCTTGTCTAACATTCACTGTGTTTATTATTAATAATGATAATAACAGAGTGGCTTATGCATAACATCAGACTGAGAAAGTGAATGGAATTTTTAGTTTCCTCAAAATACTCCCCCCACCGAAAGATTAGGAACATTTGGAAAACGCTTCCCTCAAAGTGGGCTGAAAGCTTTCCTATTTACCCAGAGGAGACATGGCTCCAGTTTCAAAAGACTTATCCAAGAGATGAACTCTTCCTTCTTCTGCCTCCTCAGAGAAGCAAAACATTCCACAAACTCACAGATGTTCTCAGAGCAAATGTATAAAACAAGGAAAAGGCACACATTAATGGACATAAAAAAGTTATAGTAGATGAATCCATTATAATAAGGCAATATAGTTAGCCTTTCTGGACTTAATGAAATGTGGGTAACTGCACTGGAATGTTCTGGTGCCCCCTGGAGGATTTTAAAACCTCACAAAGCTAGTTACTTAGTTGTTTTCATCAGATGACTCAGAAAGTCCTGCAGAAGCCATGTGCTGCTTTTCTTAGATTGATATCAACTTAGCCTAGCTCAGTCACATGTAGAGGGACCAAGTAGCAACCGAATCTAACATTTAAAGAATTTCAACCACCTTAGACTTGTTGCTAGAATGTTAGCTCTTGGATCAACACAGAATCTATTTTTGCTCCATGAAGTTTATACATCCAGCAGTACAAAGTTCACAATTGCATGTGTGATCTCTCAATTACTCTGGGCTGAGTGTTTAGTGAACAGGAAGTTGGCTTCAGTGAGCCTTGCTTTGTCTTGTGCAGAAAAGTTAAACACTGGGGAAAGTTAAACATTTAAGCTTCTGAATTTTTACTGCTCTGGGATTCCTCAGGGACCTGACTCCAGTATGACGATGACTAAATGGCCATTGGAGTTGTTTATTTCACAGTCACAGGACAGCCAGCAGATGTGAGGAGCTATTGTCCAACTCCAAGAAGCATTCAGGATTATAGCTGCCCACGCGGCCTCTGCCCTGATTTATAGGAGTGTGTCTGCATCCGGGTGCACAACATAACTGTGACCAGCCACCGTTTGGTTCCCTGCAAAGAATTCTGCAGTTTTCTTATGGTAGTCACATCACAGTCATTACAAATGGATAAAATATTTACTCCATTATTATAGATCATTATAATATCAGCCAATATTTTGTGGAGTGCCATTTCTTCTATACTTGCAGATTTTGAATGATTAATTTCCTTTCTCACATTTTGAGTTAACAGACATTTATGAGAGGCTTTGCTGTGATATTACGTTTAAATAACATTGGAAATAATATATTAAAGTTCAAATCATGAGGTCACCACACAATGTCAGGCTTGTAATCTTCAAAACATCTACTTTTCTTCTAAACTGACGAAAAGTAAGCTCTAGATATGATATTCTTTTATTTCTAAATATGTCACATTAGCACAGAATGTAAAAATCAGGAAATTAACACTAAATTAACACCGACATGTTATCAGGCTACGTAACTTATATGAAATTTTAAATGTTTCGGTACTGGTACCCGGGCTTAAACTTTGAGCTTCATCGCTCAGATTTTTCCCTAATGGCTCGTGCTTTCCTGCTTGAGCTACATCGCCACTTCTGGCTTTTTTGCTGATTTACTGGACATTAGAGGCTCCTGGATTCATCTTTCTAGGTTGGCTTTGACCTGAGATTCTCAGTTTTCAATTAACTTGTTACTATTATGGAAAACTGATTGATAGGCTTTTTAAATTTATGAATCTGCTTCATAATATTAAGTCATCATAAGTGACCACACAACAACCATTAGATAACTTAACCAAATGGCTTCAGGTACTCTTATTGAACAAATGGATTAACCTTAGGGAGGAATTTGTACTACTCTTAGACCTCTAGCCAAATGACTGACATTTCACATGAAAAGCTGGAAGACTTGGAGGATTGAGACAAACATATTCTAAGGCAGTTTCTTATTATATCTGGCTTTGAAAAACATTGAGCCAAACAATAGATCATAAACTATCTTTCCATTGAGTGTTGGTCCAGAATAAACTCAAGGCAACAAAATACATTCCCACCATTATTCAGTCTTCTTGAGCAATCCTTGTTCTTACATTATCTCAGAAATGACAAGTGACCTTTAGAGTATTGATTCGAAGATGCAACATGCTGCAAACTCTAGTGCATTTTCTTAAAAAAAAAAAAAACTAGTTAGATATTTACTGGGTAAAATTGAGGATACTGCCTCTCTAATTTCTATTTTCTTCTCTTGGGCAAAGGAGATTATTCAATTTATCAATTTCTTAATTATGAGTGAGAAAACATTATTTTGACTAGTTCTGACTTTTTAAAAACCAACAAGAGAAATACCTCCATCCTTAGTTTACTAAATATGTCCTGGAACATTCTGTGGAAATGTCATTAAAGAAAACATCGTAGTTCTTGCAGCCACTCTTCACAGTTTCATCTCAAGCAATATACTAATGCAACAAATCATTTAAACTCAGTTTTTCAATAGTACATACCTCTGGTAAGTTTTCTTTTTTTTGGGGGGGGGGTCATGGGGCTTGAACTCTGGGGGCTCTGTCCCTGAGATCTTCAGCTAGTGCCCTACCCTTGATCAAAGCCCCACTTCCCATTTTCTAGAGGTTAATTGGAGATAAGAGGCTCAGGTCCTTTTGTGCCCGGGCTGGCTTTGAATCTCGATCCTCAGATCTCAGCCTCCTGAGTAGCTAAGATTACAGGTGTGAGCCATTGGTGCCTGGCATAAGTTTTCCTTTTTAATGGATCATTCTTCTCAGTTTACATTGTGTTAGCAATTCTGAGCTAATGTGTTACCAATTCTGTGGCCTAATGGTAGAGTGCTCACCTAGTATGCATGAAGTGCTGGGTTTGATTCCGTGTAACTCTATACACCGAAAAAGCCAGAAGTGGCATTGTGGCTCAAGTGGCAGAGTGCTAGCCTTGAGCAAAATGTGTCCAAGGACAGTGCCCAGGCCCTAAGTTCAAGCCCCAGGACTGGCAAAAGAAAAAAAAAAGTTCAGCCTTCCCTTTTGCCTTCTTAGGAAAGGTTTTATTGTATAACATAGTCATACTGCAGTCATTGCCACACCAGGCCCTAGAATATTCTCTTGGGGAGGTGTGGCTTGTTGGTCACTCTGTGACCCTGTTCCTTACTCCCATTTCTATTCCATCGATACAGCTGACTAGATCTGGAAATGTCATTGACCCATGGGAATCACTCCATCTGGGTGGGTCCTGAGCTGTGAAACACAAGACAAAGATGAAGTAGCCAACCAAGTCCTTTCTCCAGGAAGCTTGAACTGGAGATGTTACACTGCTAGGAATAGGGAAGATAAGATCTACCCCCAAAGGTGGCTTAATCTTCTCAATATCTGTGAGTTCTAGCTGATGGGAAGATGAGATCAGGCCATTTCTAAACCCTTAAGGGATCCTGTGATTCCAGAGTCCATGAGGCCTGGCATAATGGCTACAACTGTTGCTTGATTTTTTTTTGGCCAGTCCTGGGCCTTGAACTCAGGACCTGGGCACTGTCCTTGGGCTTTTCTCAAGGCTTGAGCTCTACCAGTTGAGCCACAGCACCATTTCTGGCTTTTTTCTATGTATGTGGTACCAAGGAATGGAACCGGGTCTTTGTGCATGCTAGGCAAGCTCTCCACCACTCCCGGCCTACTGCTGCTTGATTTTTAAATGCTTTCTTCTACTCACACTGCTCACCAGACAGTTTTCAGAGCATCCTCATCCTTGTGCTGTGTCAACACAAACATAACTTCATTTAATAGGAAAAAGGCAGGAAAAGTTCTGCCAAAGTGAAGCCTGAATTCACCACTGAAAATAACTGCTCCTTTATGTTGGGGGAAATCTAGTAGGCTTTAGGATATTGTAGAGATAAAGCTAAGCACATACTCTTGGATGGAGACAAGTCAGAGAGCTGAAGGAACAAAGGACTCTGCAATACAAAGTTAATGTTAGGGCCAGGATGCAGCTCCGTGGCAAAGTGCTTGCCTAGTAAGTGCATCATCCTGAGTTTGATCTCCAGTACCAAAAAAGAAAAGATAAAAAAATACAGTTAAAAAAAACCAAACAAACATATCACCCTTAAATGGATAGGCTGTGCTTCTAAAAATGCTTTTATTTAGATAAAACAAATATAATCTTCACTGTGAACCTCAGTAAAGTAAGTCCCTCAATGCCTCTCCCAGGTGTAGGAGGGAAGCTATCCTCTGGAACACCAGGATGGGCTCAGTATGGAGAAGAGAATCTCTTCTAGAAGTAGACTCTGGTAGTGCCTGCATGAAGAATTCCTTGAGTCACACATGTGATGCAATTTTCTTTCATTTCTTGATGTTAATAAACTACCTACAGAAGAATATTCTAGTAAGCTGGAGTCTAAGGGCTGACAAGTGATGGCTACAGTAAAATTGAGGAGCACAGAGCCTACCTGATGAATTCCTGAGAAAATTTGGGCAGGGACTCTGGAACTGTTCCATGCTTCTGGGAAGCCTGGAGTTCCAAAAGCTTACAGCATCAGCATCATTATTTGGCCATTAAAGTGAACTTGACCACTATATTCTAGATGTGAATGACATCTGGTTTTGACTTGGCTTCAAAGAACCCTTGTTACATGGTCAGTAATTATAATCATTTTGTGTTGCCTTTAAAAACAAAGACTTTTTAAGTAAAAGAAATACATATCTTTTTACAGCACAATGAAAAATAAACAAGATGGGAGAAAGTCTTGCTTAGCTGTTAACTGTGTACAGTTTTTCAAAAAGTTAAAACTAAACAAGAGTAAATAATCCAACCAATAAATGAGCCTTTCCAAATGAAGTACAAACTTTCCAAATGAAGTACAAATAACTGATAAATACATGATAAAATGTTCAATATTTTTTAGCCAGCAGAGGAAAAAACATAAAGCTACATTGAGATCTCATCTCTCCTCAATCAGAATGGATATCCTAAAAACAAAACAACAAATGTAATTGGAGAAGGAAAGGCGGCTTTATAGTACTGTTGTTAGTAGGAATATAAACTAGTGCAGCCACTGTGGAAATAAGTATGGAGGTTCTTCCAAAAACTAAAAATGGAAAATCCTATATAATCCAGCAATACAACTCTTGGGCCTATGTCTAAAAGAATTGATGTTAAAGTTAGCCTTTCATAGAGATATTTGTATATTCGTGTTTATCTCTATAGTATCCATGACAGTCAAGTTAGAGAATCAGTCTAGGTGATCAATATTGGACAAATGAGTAAAGATAATGTGAGATTTATTTAGACATAAGGAATGAAATTATAACATTTGCAGGGGAAGTGGATGGTATTGTAGAGCATGTGACATAAAATAAGCCAGTGAAATGAGTCACAAAGACCTATATAGAATGTAGGGAGAAGACAACAAAATAAAAGACGGACTGTTAGGGATGGAAAGAAGGGATAAAAAGGAAGAGGGGTGACTGTATGAAAATGTACATTATATGCATGTATAGAAATGTAGTGAAAGCTATTGTTTATGTGATATATGCTAATAACTAAGCATATGTATCAATTTTATTATTTCCAAAACAATCATCAGAGAACTGATTTAAACAGAACAAAATAATTCAGAAACACTAACACATGCTAGAGACAGCAGAAAGACTTTGGTAGACTATTTCCATGTGTAGTCAGTCCTAGAGGACTTAGGTTCTTTTCATCTCTGCTTTGCCATTCTCAGCAGGATTATTATTATTTTAAAAATATTTACCTGGTCCCAAGAGCGAAGAAGCAATTTCCAAACAACATGGGAATGATCTTTGTAGGAATCATATTTATTTGTTCATTCTTCTTAGCAATAAGGATACATTCCAAAAAGCTCCCCCATGGCCTAACCCATCTTTTACCCTCTAATTGGTCAGAAAAAAAGAGTTTTCCATATGTTCTTAAGCTAGTCAGGAACAGAGAGAATGGAATTATGACTGTCTTTTTCACTAGTGGCTCTCTCAAAGTGTGAAGACAGTAGAACCTCACAAAGGATTTTTTTCTTTTTTTACCAAAGTATACATTGTTGACTCCCATTCCAGGTTTCCTGACTCAGAAGGATTGAGAGGGGTCTACAGAATTTGCATTTCTACTAAGGTCTTAGCTGATCCTGGTGCATCATCCTTTGAGAAGTAATACATTAGGCTGTTTGGGGCAGAATGGATGTTAGAGAGGCAACCAGACTCACTAAAGGAGAGGGTTTTATTGGAATAATAAATTTATCTGTCATGTTTATTTTGAAAATGGAAAAGTTCTGTTATTTTGTGTGTGTGACAACAAATAGGCAAGCTAGTAGCCAATAGCAGAAAGTATGGTTTGAATAAATATCATCTGTTGTCATGAACATCCACTTACTTACTGCCTTGCTTACTGTGGAACTCCATACCCTTTCCCTTGAATACTCTATTCTCTTTTTCAAGGCTGAGAAAATGTCAAGTGCATCAACCTCAATCTGTTTCCTTGCAGTGAAGACAATACAGGCAAAGGAACAAGTATAAGAGGCTGCCCATTGTTTAGAGGAAGTGGAACAGCTTGATATTTTTGCAAAATAAAATATGAGGCTGGAAGTGGTGTGAGGTAAGGCCCTAGATTTGGACAAGAAGGAAACCACAGAAACTTTGTGGGAGGGTAAGGAGCTTGAACTTGATCCTGTGGGCTTAGCAGCCACTTTGGAGAGTCGTGATGTGGTTGGACTTGAATTTCATCTTTAATCACATGGGAACTTGATCAGATGGGATTATATGGAAGGCAGACATGAAGTGAGGAGACAAGGCAGAGAGTAGGATCCAGGGACATCTCCAGGCCTGAATAAGAGCCAAGATTCTATGCTTATAGAAGATATAGAACTAGCAATCATTTGAAGATCAAAAATCAGCAGATCTGGTCATTTGTTGGAAGTTATGGAGAAAGTACTGCTTTTAGGGTTAGTGAAATAAAGTGAGTGTCTGGTGGTATGGAGGCACAGAGAGATGCTATTAGTTTGTATTTAACAATATTTAATTTTTGGCTCATCCTCACATAAAGTAAAGATGCACTACAGGCAAAGGACCATTTTAGGATGGAGAGAGCATTGGAAAAAGACTTCAGAGTTGTTTGTAGTTGAGTGAATATTTGGCCAAGCATTTAACTGTGGTAGGAATAACATATTAATATGGTGGGGAAAAGATTAGATACTGAGTAAGGCGTTGGTGATGCAGGAGAGAGACCAAGGCATAGAATTTCAGAGAGTCTGAAACAGGATGGAAGTTCCTTAAGATAAGTCCCCCCAAGTTTTGACAGGATTTGGCCTTTGGGACGAGGTCAAAGACAGGTAGTTGGGCAATTATAATGAAGAAAGTGCAGACCGATTTTTGAAAATTTTTATGGAAATAGCATAGTAAGAAATCAAGCAACCCCTGAAGATGGCAATGAAATGTCACTTTTTGAATGACAACCCCTTTCACAGCTCTATTTAACCACCCAGATCTGGAAATAATACATATCTTAAATGAGCATGATCTCAGGAATGTTGCTTAAGAGAAAAAGGAGAGGGGCTGGGAGCATAGCTTAATAGTAGAGTGCTCACCTAATATGCATGAAGCCCTGGGTTTGATTCCTCAGTACTATATACACAAAAAAGGCCAGAAGTGGCGTTGTAGCTCAAATGGCAGAACACTAGCCTTGAGCAAAAAGTGTTCAAGGACAGGGCCAGGTCCAGAGTTCCAGTCCCAGGGCTAGAGGCCATATAATGTGAAGCTAATTGAAAGGACCTCCAGGATATTGAAACAAAAGCCATATAATGAATGATTGTTGCCCTTAATGTACTATGTTGTCTCTCATCTCCTTTGCTATCCCTTGGTTATCTCATATTGGTATAGTATCTCACTTTGTTATCTGATATATTGAATTTACTTGTATTTGGATATTTGAAATTTGATAGGGAAGGGGGGAAAACCAAGACGGGTGGGGGGTATGGGGGGGGGAGGGAAATGGGGACCAAGACATGTGAAAGGGTATCAATGTATGTGAATTAATGCACCTTCTATCTGGCAAATATCATGTAACCCTTTTACTAATTACAATAAAAAATAAATAAATAAAAAAAGAAAAAGAAACATAAAATAGAAAAAGAAAAAGAGAGAGAGAGTCATACAAAATATTTGTAAAACTGGCCGTGGCAATATTTGCTGTCCCACATACGTTTGGTAACTGCTTCAGGAGAAAAGAATGCAGAAATGATACCTTGTGACTTTCAAAGCAATAGGCAATCAACCTTCGGACTGACTGTATCTGTTGGTGCTCCCATGCTGAGAGGAAGCTCAGGCTTTTCCACGTGTCTCCTAGCTCATGCTGGCTGCTGGTTGGATTCCAGTGCTAAATCCAGAAACATCTCTCATGTTCAACATATTTCATACAGCAGTGGAAGAATTCAGAATTGAAACTTTTTTTCTTCCAAATACTTTCAATTTGTTAAGGAAATAGCACAGTACCAAAACTCTTGTTCTTTTTTTCTTTATGGGTTGGTTTCACCTCTATCTAAAACATAAATATGAAAAATCCAGGTCCTTTTCTCTGTCTAGTCTAATCCTTCTAAAGGATCTCATCCTTTCTCATGTATAGTGATCCTATATGCTAACACTTGAATCTCTTTTCATACCTCAAAACCTACATATACAATTTTTCTTGGATCCTTCCAGTATGTGTCTCTTACATAGTATACCCAATTACTGTTCTTATATTCCAAATATGTCTCTAATTCTTTCTTTACCCAACATAGTATCTCTAGCCACTGTGCCAAAGATCTTTGACTCTTCTCTTTCCACAATATTTGCCAGTCTACCCAAGCTAACCCCAAAGTAGATGTCAAGTTCCTCAACTCTCCTCCACAGTGATTATTGTGCAAACCACCATTGCTATCATGTTAACTTGATGTCAGTGTTCTCCCTCAGTTCATTCTTATCCTGCAGTCCCTCCCTTGTCTGTTTCTCAGTGTGCTTTCAGCAATGGAACAGAGTAAACACTTAGAAATATAGGCTCAGTCATTTCTCTCTTGTTTACAACCATCCAATGGTAATTAATTTAAATTCCAGTGGCCTTTCCCATCCTGCAAAGTCCTCACTTTCATACTCCTTTCCTTGGCTGTCTCTAAAGTGTACTCACACTGTGGTCCTTTCATGGAATAGGGAACAATTTCTGATTATACATTAATCTATAGAACATTATGTACTAGCCTATTAGCTACAAAAGGTAAAGGTTGTGTCTGATTTTCTTAGCACTGTATCCTTACTGCTTTGCACATAGTAGGAGCTGGAATTATTTGTTGAATGAGCAAATGCTAATTTATTAGCTCCTGTAAGTTGAAGTCCTATTTTTCCTGTTAGTAGTAGTACAATAGACTGTGAGGAATCTTGTTAAAAAAGTAAGGGAATGAGTTTATGTAAGTTATATGAAATAGTACTAGGTAAGAATGTCTGATATCTATAAAATATGTTGGGGATTCACAATAGCATCTGGTTTGGCTCCTTTTGCCACTAGGTGCTATTAAAGTAGATGCTCCTCGAGGCCAGTGACCTGAACCTTGCCTAACATCACATGTGCTGAAAACCCAGGATAACTTTGGAACAATGAAGAAGATGTAAGAGTGAGATAAAATGCCAGGGAACCTAGAGAGCAAAGTTGAACAGGGTGCTGCAGTTAAGTGTCCTGTAGCTGTATAGAGCCGATGGAAATCTGGTTTCCCCACTAAGTGTTAATTCTGTGAAGACAGGCACGTAAAATACTAGAAGCAGCTGTGCTGATAGTGCTGAGCATGTGTGTCCAAGTGTCTGCACATGCACTAATTTGTGTGCTAGTTCTTCTTTTCCTCTCTTTCAGTGTTTGTGTCTCTGCCTCTCTCTGTTCAGCTCTCTCTCTCTTTCCCTCTTTCTCTCTCTCTCTCTCTCTCTCTCTCTCTCTCTCTCTCTCTCTCTCTCTCTCTCTTTTTCTCTTTTTCTTTCTGTAGCCATCTCTCCAAACATGGCAGCACTGCCAGGTTTCCTATGTAAGTTAATCATTATAATGCTTGTTTTCATTTTAATCATCCCTAAATATAAGCAGAGCTTATATTCCACTAGTAATTTCAAACATTCCTCTTGCCATGTCTCAGGCCAAAAGCAGAAAGCCTGGCTACTATGAACAATTTTACAACTCTCCACCAAGTCATTTTCAGGCTGAAAGAAGCACAGGATCTGGAGTTACCCAGAGAAGTGGGTCTATTTCCAGGTACATTAAACTCTCCAGTATGAACAGAAATAAGTCAAACTCTAGTAGACATCATCTTTATCATGAGTCTCAAACTAACACTTTAAAAAGTGGAAAAGGCAACTCTGAGCGTAACAAGTTATTAGGGGATTATTCCTTTATCTGGATTGTGTATTCAAATTTTAATGGAAATACGTTAAGTGGAAAGTTTTCCCAATTTAGATTGACCTTTGAGCCCATCTCTCATAAAATTTTAAGGGGTAGGAGTCCAAGGAAATACCACACCTAATTCTTCATGCTCATTTACCTCTAAGCATTGAAGCAAAGTCCCAGTTTCATTCTCTCTGTCTTTATTTCTCTATCCCTATGTCTAAGCTGAAGAGGGGGTACACATTGTATCTTTGTTCTATCTCCACAATATGCAGGATAACTGGTATATTTAATAAATGACCATGAATTCCACTAACTGAAAAAAAGGTTGAGAAAAGAAAGTAAGCCAAGAGTTATAGCTGACATAGTTGGTCAATTTGTCTTTGAAGTGAATGTTCTTTTTGCAAATATAAATTTTTTGTTTCATAGTCAAAGCAAACTGGTAAAAGTTACAAACATTGCTCTGGGTAAAGAAAACATGTACACACTTGTGTCTTAAAACGTCTCCTCATAAAAGGCTGATTCAACATTCCTATCACTATGGCACTAATTCTCTACCTACTGCTCTTCATGGAAGGGTCATTCTGACCCTTCTGAGAACCTGCGCTAGGAGATGCAGGGGGAGGGGCAGAATCTTGTCTCCTGTTTCAAGGAAAAGCTCTTCGGATAAAAAAAAGGAACAACATAGCACATGTTAAGAGCAAGACAGGCCTTGCTGACCCAATTCATTGCAAGATAATAAGGAACATACTTTTTTGAAAGAAAGGATTCCTGAAATGTCAAGGATTTCCAATTAATGGATCAACTGGCCATCAGGCATATAAAATGCTATGCAGAATAAATATAAAAAAAGCCAAATAGAAAAAAAGAAAGCAATAAAGGGTACCAGTTAGAGTCACAAAGTATCGTCCAATTTAATTTAATTTCCACACAGGGCACTGTAGCTACCAATCCTAGAAGAAGCATGCAAACATTTCATTATTACAGTGGGAAGTAGAAGTAATGCAGCTTCATTACTGACATGAGAACAGATGCATACAATTCTGAAGAAAACACAAGATCACTCCATCTAAAACATCCAAACAAGTCTACTTTGGAGTCCTTTAAAATCCACAGACAGGGGAGATGCTTCTGGCTCCCTGAGGACTCTTTCCACATTAACAGTTAATTTCTTCAAGATCTGTATCACTAATACTGTAAACTAGCCTGCTTACAGAACAGGAGCAGTTCCAGTTTTACTATGTGGGAGTGTGGGCCAGCCTCGTCCAACACTGGCCAAGTCACAGAAAACACTAAGTTGAGATGGAGGCTAAACCCACAAACAGATCCCCAAGAAAGAAGCACAGTACAGCAAAACCACTACTTGGAAAAGATACTATTTCTAATCGAAGTGTGTGAGAGAGAAAGGGAGAGAAAGAGAGACGGGCATATTCATACATTCATATATTATCAACACAAAGAAAGAGAAAGGAAAAGGAGAAAGAAATATGAAAGAGGCAAGGGAAATGGTTGGAGGTGAGAAGTTATCCCTATTTGAATATCTTTGATTCAATATCCAATGATGGCAATCTAAAACTAGGGTTAATTCAGAAAGAGGCAGGACAAAGAGGTTAGTATAAGGGACATTTTGAAGGAAGGCTCAACAGCATATGATGAGATGACTGCATAAAGGAGATAAAGGCAAGTTGTAAGGGAAGTTTTGAGACCCTAGCTGAGGGACTAGTAGCTGGATGGGGCCATTAATAAGGACAGATAAACTGTGAAGGGAAAAAACAGAGAGTGAACAATGTGAAGTTACATAGATGTCATTGTCATATGGACTATGAAGGAACCTTCTGTTTCCTAGACTTTTTTTATGCCTTTAGGGAGAAATCAGCATGAAAGTGGGAAGACTCAGTGGTCAATACTGAGAGCTGATTAGGACATTTTCAGAATGGGTAGGTATTGAAGAGAGGAAAATATACAATATGTACATATAACATATGTATATTACTATATAATATACATATATTACATGTGTTTATATATCATGTGCATATATCTATCTATACATATACACACATATAGTGCTTGTGTTTGAGCTCAGGGATTTGTATGTTCTAGGCAGTTGTTCTACCAATTGAATCTTGCCTACAGTCCAGCTTTTTTTTTTACTAGTTAACTGGGAAAACACTCTCTCAGTGTTTTCTACCCAGGTTGGCTTCCAACTGGTACCTTCAGATCTCAATTTCATGAGTACTGTTACAGGCATGAGCCACAGGCATTTAGCTTAAAGCTCTTAACTGTAATGTTATCTTTTACAAAGATGATATGTACTTAAATGTGGAGGCTGAAATTCAGTGCTCTGACAAAACAAAATAAAAAATGGGAGAGAACAATGTTAGAAAAATTTTAATCCAAAGTGAGCCACAAAATATGCTATAGAAAAAAATAAATTAAAGCAGTTTGAATAAAAATATTTCTTGAGTATTTAATTCAGACAATGTGCTACATGTTGACAGAGAGTGACACAGATGTAAGTGTTCTTCAATTCTTTGAGAACCTTTAGCACAGTTGAAGGAAAGAAAACTATATTGGAACAACTACAGAACTGTATATTAGAACAAATGACATAGTGCATGAGCCAAGAAGTTGAGTTCTGGGAAGTACTGGCTTTTAGGCCAGGTTAGAGAATTTAATGTCTATAATTTGACAGAGAGGCCAGAAAGGGACAGAAAGACTTTCGGAGCAGGAGTATGTACTTACCACATGGAAGCGTGGAAGTGTGGGCATGGTTTTGTTGGGAATCATGGAGAGGAGACTGATGAGATGTAATGAAAAAGGAGCTGAAGAATACTGAACATGGGAGATCAAATTTAGTTGACTGGTAAAGGCCATCTTCCATTCTTGAATGAAAGAGTTACATGAGGATGAAACTACAGTTAGGAATTCTGGTGGAATTGTGAGTCAGCAAGTCAGAGTTCAACTAAACGCTCAGCCAGTACACTTTCAAAGTTTATCATCCTGTCTTACTCTCTGTCTACTTCTTTTGGCTATCCATTTCTGGTGTTGGCTTGTTATTCACTAGATACATTGGATCTAGTTTTATCCCTGCTCCTATCAGTGCTATCGCATATAAAAATATAAGTAAAACCAGAAAAAAATGAAAAACTATGTACTCCACTTAGAGGGCTGCAGGGTAGCATTTTTGAAATTTCCTCTGTATACAAAGTTCTCCATGCTTTTTCCATCTCCATGGCTGATCCTGGGTACACTTCTGCTGGGGATGTGGGAAGAGGCTATGCGGATGTAAAGGTAGTGTGAAGAGAAAGTGGACTCTCCAGTGTTTGATAATCCAGAGTTTGGCTTTCGAGACACTTTACCTTGAAATCCAAGCTTTGGTAGACAATAAACAATAAGAAAGGATCCCAGAAATTTTATCTCCCACTTTTGTAGGTGGTCTTGGTGGTAGCTTTTGTTTTTATGGTGGTGGTGATGGCTAATGATGCAAAAAAGGGAAAAGCCTGTTTATTTCCTTCTGGGTGGGAGACATCAATTAAAAAACTGGGCAAGGATATGGAAACAAGAGGTTTTTCTTGTGTGATTGTTGTTCTTAATGTACTGTTATTTCTCTTCTCTTTTTTCCCCCTTACAGTTAAACTCATGTTGTTACTATAGCTGACTTTGTTACCTGGTATATTGTATATATGTTTATTTGTTTATTTGAAATGGGGAAGGGAAGTGGGGAAAACAAGATCATTGGGAGGGTGTTGGGGAAGGGAAAGGGAGACAAAAATATGAGAAGGGGTATCAATGTGTGAGAAGTAATGTACCTACTACCTAACCAATGTAACTGTCACCCCTTTATACATTATCTCACCAATGAAATAAAATTTAAAAATAAAAATATAAGATAAAAAAGTGGCAAGGAGATATGAGGCCCAACTTTTTCCCCAGCAGGAAAAGCACTGAAGAACAAACACTTTTAATTGAAAACCTGGTTTAGTTGACAAGTTTAGAAGACCCTACAGTATAAACTTACAAAGAAAGTACTTCAGTGCAAAAGAAGATGAATGTGCCAATGTAATTTGAATACATTTTCAACCTTTCCCTCCTAGTCCTATATTAGTTAACCTTTCTAAACTTCAATATCCTATTTCATTAAGAGAAAAAAATCACAATATTCTCCCACTGGAAGATGTTAATGAGAATATTCATGTCCAATGCTTAGAAACTAACTCAGTGCTAGTAGGTGATAGTCTTTATGAATAGTGTTTTCTGTAGCAAGCCACAAATAAAATGTAGGACGTGGTAGTGAATGTTGCCTAATCACACTTGAATCTTCTCTGAAGAGGACTGGCTATTTATTAGTGAGGGGGTTACCTGGGAGCTTGTAAATCTCATCTCAGGGGTTCAACCCAAGACCCTGGATCAGATCCTTTTGGTTGAATCCAAAGATTCTCCACATTCAAACTACTTAACAGAGGACTGTTACACTCAACCCAAGCAAATAGGGTTTGCTTGGGTTGCTTGGGTCTAGCTGAGTATTTACAGAGACATCTTTCACCACAAAGCTCCTATTATCTCTTTGTGCCTATTTGCTGTGCAGCTTCTGCTACTTTCCTCTTACATTAAAAACCTTTTAGCAATGCACTAACTTTAGGTCTATAAGGCCAATTTGTACACTGAATGTTGTGTTTATTGTCCATCTGTGAACCCTTTCTACATTCATCCAGGTTTGGAGATTCAAGCTTTAAGTCTTCCATTTCAGGATTTAGGAACCTGATCCTAAGGAATCCAGGCTCTCAACCAGCCATTTTACCTCAACAGAACAAGATGGAACAGAAAGACTAAATGCTGAACCTAGAAATGTGTGGTTCCAAAGGCTTCTCATCAGTGCTTGTAAAATTAGCTGGTGGGATGAATGAAAACAAGTTCGGTGAAGGAAGAATATGCTGGAAGATATGTCTGCAATTTTAATGCAAAGGTGAGTGTTCTCAAGCACAGAAACATTCTCTTTCACAGTGACCTAGTACCAGTCACAGATTTATTTGTGAAATTCCAAAGAACTTAGGCAGAAAAGGTAGAAAGAGCCCTGGCACTGGAAGTTTGGTACATATGTGTGATTTCAGTTGAACTAGACTCACGGTGGCTCAGTGAAATAGACAAAGAATTCATACTCCTCCATGAACTGCTTTGTGGCTTTGGAGTAATGAATATGGAAATGCTTTGTAAACTAGAGAGCATTTTGCAAATATTTAACCAGAAATACTCAGCATTGTGTATATTTTAAAATAGCTGATACATCTATCTATAAGGCAGGATGCTAAGAAAAACCCTAAGCTGGGAAAAAATTCAAATATGATAATTATCTTACATAAATCTATCATATTATTCATTGTGTAGTTTAAATATTGGCTGTGCTTTTGTACTAGCAGAGAGATACATCTTTAGGCAAAAAAATGAGCAACTCGTGTTTAACATTTTCTGAAAATGTGTTATCCTTATTTTCTGGATTAAAGGATATGTGAAAACACTTATCAAATATTCACCTTATTTTCAAAAACACTTTCCTAATATCAATGTCTTAGTCTTGACTTTACTTGCATAATATACTAGCTAAAATTACAGAATGGTGAACAAAAGAGGAACATGATAAGGAGAAAAAAAGGACTGCCTAGACAATCCTGAGAAGTTCT
Organism: Megascapheus bottae; assembly: GCF_031878675.1. Classification (NCBI taxonomy): domain Eukaryota; kingdom Metazoa; phylum Chordata; class Mammalia; order Rodentia; family Geomyidae; genus Megascapheus; species Megascapheus bottae. The sequence continues at coordinate 53,930,250 of NC_143513.1, forward strand.
GCTAAAAACCTAAAATACACTGAGGATAAGGAAGAGGGAGTCTAACATAATACCTAATTATTGTCTGGCTTCACGGCACAATTTTTAGCTGTTACTTTTTATTTTAAAATAGAAGACAGACTTAAAAAAAAAAAAGGAAAAGCAAAGCCAGTTCTTTCGTCAGGGAATTAAAAGCAGACGGAGGCCTGGATAATAAGTACCAATAAAAGCTTTAGCTGACATTGCTTCAATTTACAAATCACTGGCTTTTCTTGGCAGGATTTGGGGAAAGAGGATCAGGAAGCATCGTCTGCTTAGCCTGAGATGAGAAAGATGTGGAAATCTTTAAAATCACAGATGCGTTCAGTGTCTTATTCTAAGATAATTGATTTGTGGTGGCCATGAAAAATTCTAGAGAAAACTAAGTATTCCCTGCAGTTCCTGGAAATCCGAGTGGTGGGAACTAGGTCCTTATGTCCCTCAGCTACACTTTATTTTAACATATACATTCTGTTATCAGAATCCAGTCTACGTCTACATACAAAGAGGTGCAGTTTAGACCCTGCATGTATTACCATTTCTTTTTAAACTGGAGCATTAGGATACCTGATGAGACTATGAAAAATAAACAAGTAAGAAACACTCTAAGGCCAAAGGGATATCATTTGATTCACAGCAATTGATATGGCTTCTAGAAAAATTCTTATGAGAAAATTAGGGTTCACAAGAGCACAAATACGCTGGGCTTAGTTTGACCTGGAAGACCACCAATACGAAGGAGTAGCTTTAGAGAAGGGAGTTGAAAGATAGTAAGGGGAAAACTTGATCAGAACATATCAAACTGCATGAGGGGGAGAAGTGGAAGAGAACAGATGTAGGCATTAAAGGACAAGCCTGAGAACATGGTTCTTTCAGGACAACACTGAGGATGCATGAAGAAAGTTCACTATTGTTTCTCTTTTTTTCTCCCTTCAGAGTGAACATCGCTCAGCCCACTGAAGTTCTCCTAGAACAGAGAAGGTTTTAACAGGAAACATTCCCAGCATCTTTTCTGATTCCAGTGGGCTTCCCTCAGGCATGGGTTTTTTTTGGAACCTTTTATCCCTAAATGACTTAATCTCCTCACAGGGTTCTAGCTGCTGATGGCTTTCAAAATGACCTCATCCTCCCACCTCCTCCATCAGCTGCCCAAATGATATCACCACAGGACTCAGCTCCTGTCTTTGCCCCTAGAGTCAGCCTTCTCTTTTCTATTTTTTGTTCGTAAGCACAAAAACAAAACTCTTTTTTACCCTTGCCAATTTTAAGAGTTTTGTGCTACTCTCTTCTGCCAAATCTTATCAGTTCTTACTTCAACCACATTAGTTCTTATTATTTTGATATAAACGACTTTAATGTGTAACACATGAACATGGCACAAAATTTAAAAATTATATTGTGAAACCCTCAACCTCATTTTTATCTCAGGTCCTCTTATCTCATTCTCTGATCTGTTTTCCTAACCCAGAAGTGCTGCTTTCTGGGAGCTGTTCCTTTATCTCCTTCTACCACCTTATTTAAGGCAGAAGAAAACATAATGGGGTAATATCACCAATGTAATATATTTCACTCTGCTAGGTTTTCTGGTCAGCATTTGAAGATTTTCTTCATTACTTCAACACACAAATCTACTTGCTTCTAACCTCTGGGATTTTCTTCCCTGTGTGTAAATATATTTCATGGACATCTTTCAGCACATAGAAAGATACACATGCTTAAAAAAAAGACTTTTTTTCATGTAAGTACTTTCATATTCTACCTTTAGTGGTCCAGGACAGACAGAAACAAACAAACAAAAATCCTTGCACCTCACAATTTGTTTATGCAATTAATCTACCTTGAGAAATGTTCCCTATTTCAATGTCTAAGAGCACCAGAAGAAATGTGGTAAGGAATCAGCATCTAAATGACAATAGTTGTCTCAGAATCACAGCAGGGAGAGAATTTAAAAAGATGGATGGACAGATAGATGAGTTGTTGGGTACAAAGAACCAATCAACTGTGAAGTGTTACCAAGTCCTAAAATCATATTTCATGTGATGGTAACAACAGACCCTGATTAATGTATGTGGGAACTTTATTTCAACGTTTTACCAAGAGACTCTGTGGTC